>NW_022631028.1:14294272-14904479 GCF_010015895.1 Lontra canadensis
ACCAAAGGCAGAGGCTTTAACCCACTGAGCCACCCAGGCACCCCAAAAGCAACTTATTTCTGACTCCAGAGCTCCATCCAGTCTTTGCCAGGTTGGTGAGAAAATCATATTTCCAATCTTACCAGAACCAACCCAGTCCCTAAAGTTGTACACAGGAGATGGGGAAGGATACCAAATTCTGGTCTCTTAAAGTTGCCACTGACATTCTTATTGTCAAAGCCCAAATGGTTCCTTGAAATATGGCAGCTCTCAGCTTTTTTGCCTCTAGGAAGAAAATCTCTATTAAGGTTATAACATCAAAACCTTAGATAGCCCCTCCCTCGGCACATCAAGGAGTAACCCAGTGGTAGGGGGGGAACACTGGCTTGGCACAAATATGCCACTCCTGCAGTACCACATCCTCTCCTCAGTCCAAAGAGATCTTGTTGCTCTTCTTGTTTATGACTCATGCCCCAACCCATTTGTCTATCTGCTTTTACAAGCTATTTGCTATTCCTTTTAGGAGAGAAAGAAAGAAAGGGGGGAGCAGAAAATGTCTTCCCTACCCCTTCCTCAGGAGACATTTGGCAATGGCTGCTGCTAAACATTTTACAATATGCAGGGCAGTTCGATACAACAAAGAATTACATGCCCCCAAATGTCAGTAATGCTGAGGTTGAGAAACATGGCTCTAGGTCTTATTTAATAGAATCAGGTTAGTGATATTTGGAACTGATTATAAGAGGAAAAAATGAGGGGGAGGGGAGGGGACAATACTAGAGAGGGATATATCTGCAGGAGAGTGATTATTCAGAGAGCCAGGATGGAGTAAACTCTCTGAAATCCGCTCTGGGATTAGCAGTGGAGAGGCGGATGTACAAAGTCTGCATGTTTAATGTAGTGCTCTGGGCCCAATTCCTTCTACCTCTTCACTATGAGAATTAGGTAGTTTTTACAGAGACATTGAACAATCTGCACCTCCCTCTCTACCTCCAGTACATACATAAAAGTTTTTAACAGTTCACTATTTCATATGTATTCTTTATGAAAAGCCAGGCACACCCTATGGGTGTGTGTGTGTGTGTGTGTGTGTGTGTGTGTGTGTGTATGTGTGTGTTGCCATTATGCACAAGAGCTAAGACTACATTATATGTCTCCTCATTCCTTTGTGTTTCTGTTGCTCAGGAATTAACTGAACATTTAAAGTTAGAAAAGCAGTCACCAGCCAGTGATGTTCATACAAGCTATTAATCCCTCCATTTTTTTTTTCTTTATAATCTGCAGTTCCTTTGGTGAGCTCCTAAAGTAATAGGTTTCCAAAATAAAGTTTCTATTCCATCAGCAGGTAACCTGTGCTATGGCTTGTGAATATTTTACAGCACATACCACTTGAGTTAAATTATATTCTCTGGCAGAGGGAATGAAAAACAAGATAGCTTTACTTTTGGTTATATGCATCCTTCTCCAGTGAATATGCTTACCATGAGACAAAGTAACCTGGGACAAAGTCCCAGCTATGTTCTCAGAAAAGCCACTCAGCAAAATGAACTGAGTCCGATATTTGGGATAGTCCAGACATGTATACCTGTACTAACTATGAGGGTTGAGGTAGGTTTTTAACTCTCCAAGCTTATTTTCTAATCCACAAGTGGGGTAATACCAGCCAGCATTACAATTTAGGCCATCAGTCAGTATTCAGTCCAAGAGAGATATTGTTGTTGCTTTTACCAGTCTTCAAAATTTCCTCACCATTTTTGGGAAAAAGATATTAGCCGTCATTTAAGTAATAAATCCCTACTGCTACCCTCCCTAGAGCAGAGGTCAGCAAGCTATAACCTAAATGGTAATAATCTTCACAGTTGCTTGTTTTCATATAGTCCATAGGCTAAAAATGATTTTACATTTTTTTAATTGTTGAAAAAATAAGTGGGGAATAATATTAATATTTCATAATATGAGAATGGTATGAAATTCAGATTTCGATGTGCCTCAATACAATTTGTTTAAAACCCAGATAGCCTCATTCCTTTATGAATTGCCTTTGACTTCTTTCACCAGGTAGCAGCAGAGTGGTAACAAAGACCCTTACTCACAGGACTTAAAATATTTACCATCTGCTCCTTTACAGAAAATATTTATCAACCCCAGCCCTAGAGAATAGTCTACAGAGGAGACAATGTGAGAAATAGCTCCATCAAGAATAAGCACCTCCTCCCCTGTTATCTTTGATGCAGGTCTTATACTCACAATCAGGGTTTATTTTTATCTATGCCATGTCATCATGAGTATGGCTTTTCCCTCTCTGTTGGCAGTTAACCTGACCTATCATATTATGTAAGTTTCAGCTCTTTGAGAGAATATGTGATGATTTCTTTGAGATGTTCCTCAAGATCTTCTCAAAGCTTATTCCTTATATGCCTCGTTGACCGTATTTTAAATCAAATACCCATCGATTGCCCTCAAAGTGGTTGAAAAATCTACCCAGCAGTTTTCAGAATGGTATAGTAACAAATAGGCAGAAACATAATTTTATTTATAATATGTGATAGTTGTGGTGATGGTTTCGATAGAGGAGGAGAAGAAAAAAAAGATTCCGAGTTCCTCCTGATAATGGCAGCAGCACTGTTGTAGGTGAAGGACTTAAGAATCACATGATCACCGTGCCAAGCTAAGTGTAATCAAGGTAGGAGCTCTTCCACCAGGCTCCTGAGAATGAAGAACTCACCAGAAAGTAGTAGTAACTATTAATTGCAGGGTCTAGTTTTTCCATGGTACTATTTCATCATGCTCTTTACCTGAAGCCATTGCCTCAGGGGAATACACTAATTAGCATAGCTATCAACAACAGTAGTGCATATGCATAAGTTAAAACATATGTATTTTGACTAACAAATTGTCACAGTAACCAAAGAGGGTTAGATGTACTTTCTTAGTGCTGTGAAAAATGTACGAGTTAGAATAAACAATTATTAGAGCTTCCCCTCCCCCCGTTGTTTATAAGTAAGCTAAGCTAACACCCATGTGTTCCCCATTGCAAACATATTTATGGCCTTTGTTAGCTCACCAGTGGGTGTCAACATATTAGACAAGTGATTACCTACCTGCTAGAGATGATGACATTTGTTCTTACTGTTTTGCAAAGTATCCATGGGTGATGAGAGCCAATGTCCTGCACCCTTGTTACTGTTAGGGAGCAGAATGCAATCAAGTTGATTTTCATTTAATGTGTTGCATAAATTACATCTCACATTCTTAAAGTTAAGTGGCATACTTGGACCCAGGAGAAGTATTAGGTTTCTCAGTGGGCAACTGGTAATTCCTTAGCTTATTCACAAATATTTGAAGATACAGTCTCTTGACTAGCGGGAGGATAAGTTGGCAAGAAACAGCTTTGCGTCTAAGAGAGTTTGATACTCCTCTTTTGGAAAAAACAATGAAAACCTATAGAGCCCAGTGCTTTCCCTCTACTACCTGTGACATCCCTGTAGACGGTTCCATTAATTTCTCTTTTCTTCCTGCCTCCTTTCTCCTCTGCGTCATTCTGTGAATAGCTATGCCTTGAGGATTGGGGCTGAAGGGATGGAATGCTGCTTCCATCAGATGTTTTGGAATAGTTGGATATTTTCTCTTTTTCCTCTTCTCTCTTTCTTAGTATAGCAGAAAATTTAAGATTAGATTTATCTCTCTGAAGTTTATTGCTGTCTGTTTCTTTGACTGAAACATCCTGCAACCATAAATCCTGAGATTTCTTTTTTAATACTCTTTTGTAAATATTTTTTGTCATACACACATTGACACATGCAAACACAATTTTATTTATTTAATCTTGTGATGACTCTGTCAAGAAAGGGAGATATCCTTAGAGAAAATTCTGAATTTAAATGTGTAAAAAGCATTAGTAAAAAAGATACTCTAATTTTAACCACCTTGCATTTCTTTATTGTAGATTAGAATTGTTAAAAATATAGTATTTTCAAAAGACTAACTTGGTACATCTTCAGTGCATGTCTGTTCCTGAATTGTTTTTAAAGATTTATTTATTTATTTATTTGAAAGAGAGAGAAAGAGAACAAGTTAGGGAGGGGCAAAAGGAGAGGAAGAAGATGACTCCCCACTGAACAGGGACCCCCAACCTGGGCTTCATCCCAAGGACCCTGAGATCATGACCTGAGCCAAAGGCAGACACTTAACCAACTGAGTCGCCCAGGCACCCCTCCTCATTTTTTTTTAATCAAAAATCTTTTTATAATCTTCTTATGAAAATTCTCAAAAGTACATTAAATTTGAAGTAATATCATAGCACTGGTATTCACAACAGCTAGATTTTACCTTTAACATTTATTGTATCTGTCTATCTATTCATCCCCATATTCATCTATCTGTTCATTTTTCTTCCTTAAGTATCTCAAAGTAAACTACAGACCTTCATCCGCTTCTTCCCAAACACCTAGCTAGCATATCATTAATTAGCGTTAAACATTTGTTTAGGCTTTTATCCCCTTTCAGCTGAAATGGGGACTTATTGAAGTATACAGATCTTCAGTGACCATTTCTTGAGACTTAAGACAAGTGTACACCTGTGTAAACCAAACCCCTATCAAGATAGAAAGAAAGCTCCTTATTGTCCCTTCTAAGTCTGAGCTGAATTTTTTTTTTTTTAGAAAAAGTCATGTATTTAATTTCAAAAGTATTAGTTTCAAGCAAGTATATATGGGTACGTGTATGCATAAATTAAAATACAGACAAAATTATATTTTTATAATGTTTCTTGTATTATTTATATAGGTTTTGGATAATACTCAGGAAAACTTAGAATATACACAATATATGTAATTATTCATTTTTGTATGGTAACAGTGTAAGCTTTGGATCTTGACTTTATAAAATGTACTTAAAAATTCACAAAATAAGTAGTTTTACAAATTCAGAAGAGTTATCTAAAGAAGTAATCCAGTAACTGCCATATAGTATATATATTCAATGTTAAGGCCTTTTCCCATTTTTAACTTGAAGAATAGTACTATCTCATTAATACTGAGCTGAATTTTAAACCAAATATCAAAAGATTGATTTTTACAAGATTTTCTTTAAAATTCTTTAGAGCCAGTTAGATGTGCAGATTAATCCAGGGTTGAGTTGCCTTTAGCATGACTTTTTGAATATCCTACCTTGGTTTTCTCTTTTGACTGTTGTAGTGACATTAAGCAGAACCTACTTACCTGTAATGGGAATTATTCTCTTTGCTCTTAGGCTTGTGCCAGTGGATTATTATCTTTGTTCTCAGGACTATCTAATAGATATGTCCCAGTTAGGATATATTTTTCCAGTTTCCTGACTTTGGGCTAGAAGTTTTTTGATACTATGGATCCTTAAATCTAAGTAGTAGGTGATCTGCTGTTAATAATGTGTGCCCACAACTATAATTACTCTATGGAAGAGATCACAGATCCTATACTCTGAATTTATTTTCAAGAACCAAAATCCCAAACGGGCAAGTGGCTTTCCCAAGACTGCACATCTCAGAAGTATCACAGCTCAACTTTAAAGGCAAGTGCTCTAAATGCCTGTCTGATTCTTTAAAAATAAATAAATAAATAAATAAATAAATAAATAAATAAATAAATAAATAAATAGTTATTGCCAGATCTGTGTTATATGCAGGTGGGATACAAAAAGGTGAATAAAACCCAATCCTTACCCTCTAAAACTATATGTATGTTGGCCAAAATATGCAAATAGAAAATTTCAATTTCCATGTTTTTTTAAATAGTAACATGTGGTGGGTACTCTAAGAGTACCTAGGAGTGTCTGTTAATCCATCTGGGCTCTTAGGCAAGGACTTTGAAGGAGAAATCAGCTGAAATCTGGAAAAATGAATAAATGTTAGCCTTGAGAAAAGAATGGTAAGAGAAATTGCTCTAAGAAATGGAAAATTTATTTTGAAACAGTATCTGTTCTTCTAGTGTTAGGGAGAATCTGTGAATCAGACACCCAGAAGAATGTACATCATCCTCTCAAGAATTCTAGGAAATAGTTCACAGGGAATTCTCTGAGAAGCTCAGCATCCTTCTGCACTGCTCAGTTTCCTCTCCACTTGCTGAGTTGCTGAGCCCTAGCTTATCAAAGGGACACCTCTCAAGCCTTGCTTCAGTGGCTTCCTAATTGCCTCCGATAATAAATACATTATACTCATCTTAGGGTTTCTGGGTGACTTTCATCAAGGACCTTCATAATGTAGTCCTGATCTTTCTCATCCTTACTGTTTCACACACATCTGTATTCATATTGTACCCAACTCTGTAACTCTCCAGTTTTCACACTTTGCTGCCAATACGCCTCTGCTCAAGCCTTCCCCATCCCTGGAATTCTCTCTCAAGATCTACATTTCAAAATTCCATCTGTCTGTCCATTTTTTTCTCCCTTTCCCCAGGAGAAGCCATCTTTTTAAAAAAATTTCTATAGCTCTTTGCTCCTTTTAAAGTCAAACTCTGATCTTTTGTTCTGCCTCAGCTAAATCTAGCACAGCTCTTGGCACAAAGTAAAAGTTATTAAGTATTTGTTGAATAAGATAATGATTTCTACCTTATGTCAGTGTGTACTTCTAGACTTAGAGTTTCTCTAAGGTAGGGTCTATATTCTGTGCATTTTTGTATTCCCAGAACTCATAAAAGGCTTGAACAAACTTCCAAATGAACCTACCGTGTATTCTGTCACAGCCATGGTTTTGCTGTTATTCTACTTACATATAATACCAATCCAGGCAAGGTGTTGTTTCAGCACTGGACCTCACAGAAGTGTTCAGTTTTGTATCGGTATATTTCAGCTTCCTCCTTACTACTCATAATGGCTTTTAAGTGGACCATTTGTTAAATTTTAAAAGACATTCCTCTAAGGGATATAAGGAAAGGAAATAAGGAATACATGTTTAGTTTTGGAGTATCTGTGCCATTTGTTCATCTATCAGCTACTTAACTCTGTGGCAGACACAAGGCAGTCACAGTGCTGGCCTGGTGTAGAAATTTTTCCACTTCTGGAATATATCAGAGTAGACCCCAGAGAAAGACATAGTCATTTTCTGTCTCAACCCGTAAATATGAAAAACTTACTCTTTAGTGAATCAAGGCCTTCTGTCTACAGAAGCCCAGTTATTGGAATGTTCTTCTGTATACTAAATTTTATACCACTCTGTCTACCTTCTTCCCTTCACCCCTGTTTCTGCCTATGGAGTGTCCAGAATAGAATAAACTACTCTATTGCACAATACCTTTTTCAGTATTGAGTATTCTCTACCTTCTAAGTCTTATCTTTTTCAGAGCAAGTATACAAACTTGAAATTAATTGTTTTTTCCAAAGGAATTATTTTCCATATTTGCTGTTTTCTTCTTTTTAAACATTTGTTATCAATCCTGTGAACTTTCTCCTTTGTTTATTTTGTACAAGTCTGGTGATAGGCGTATGATGGGGTGATACTGGTGGGAGGGTGCTGTAGAGAAAATAAATAGGAAAAAGAAATAGAAAACAGGAAACAGAAAATAAACCCTGTCTAAAAGTATATATATGGTGAAGTGGAGACCATTATTTTGTCAGATTATTTCAATATGATATTGTAAATTATGTCAGAGATAGGGGGAGTTATACTATGGAAGCACTCAGGAGGACAGTTTAGTCCAAACTGAGTTTTAGGAAAATAATTTTGGAGAAAATATCACCAGAATTGAATCTGAAATAATCAAATATTAGCCAGGAAAAGAAATATAGGAAGCAAGACTACAAGAGTTAAGGCATTGAAGTAAGATGAGTAGAGCAGATGGGACATTATAATGTTGAAACATTATAGTTATATTTGAAGAATGAAATTTGGGAGAAAAATAGGGCTCATGGTGTATGTATGTGTGTTTTGTAAATATGTATATGTGTATGAAGCTATATTCTGGTATTTTAATTAATAAATTTTGTCACAATTTTCTTGTTGGAAATTAGAATTCTTTCTCTATGACCAAGGACTTCAGCTAATGTATTAGCTTTTCAAGGGATCATAAAGAATTAGCACTTAAGGTTGTAATGACCTGATCATAATGACCTGAAATATTATAATAAATAATTTCTGCAAAGCAGAGTTTTAGATAGTGCATGTTGTAATAGATACAGTTATAAATCAATGCCAGGTTGTTTCAGGTACCGTAGTATGGAGTTTTGTCATTTCGAGATGCTTCATTACTTTTACCTGAATAAAGTGGCATATTTGATTCTTACTATACTATTGATATTAAAGGGGAAGGTTATCATTTTATTTCAGAAGAGTTATATCCCATGGATTATTTGTATTCCAGAAACCAAATTTTATTTGAGGTTGTCCAACTTAAGATAGCTCTTTAGTTAAATAATTACTGTAAGTAGACTGAGCAATATTGTACAATCTGTGAATACTTAGCAAGGGAGTTTTGTGAATTAAAATATAAATTCCTCTACTGCTCACTCAATATCAATTACCTCAAAGCTCACTGTATACAGTCTCTGAATGACGTTTGAGTTCATGCTTTGAGATTTGTGTTAAGAAGAGGGGTGCGAAATGTAGAACTCAATGTATTACTTACCACAGGAACTACAACAAGCTATTAAGAACTTGTCTTTTCAATAATTTTGTAGTTTATTTAAGGAGATATCATATATGCTTATAAAAAGGTAGCCTACAATATTAAGTAATAGGTAAATGTTCTGTACTCTGTAGGGAACATCTGTAGTGTGCCTGCCCAATGTCTATTTCCTCTGCTTTTGTGATAGCATTTCATTTTTCTTTTGGAGAATTATTGCCTCTCCTATTTTCAATCCCTTGGTGTTCCTCTGAACATCCCCTTCTACCCTGAACACCTAGTGACACCTAGGTTTGACTCTCAAAGTCCTTCCTCAAACTCTTGCTGAATCTCTGTGGAAAAAGTGCCTACTCATTATAATGTAAGCCCATGTTCCCAAAGACTGTCTTTGTGACTACAAAGTAGAGCCCACCTAAAAATACAGACAACAAAGTAGAGCTTAGACTTAGCAGTTCTATCAGACAACAGATTTTTTTTTTTCTTAAGCCAGTTTGAGTTCTTTGTCATTTGTTACATTAGTCAGGATTCCCCAGAAGTGCAGAACTAGAAATATCCATGCATATACAGGGAGAAAGATATTTTCTTAGGGTATTGGCATATGCAATTATGGGGACAGGCTAATCGGAGTTCTGTAGGGCAGGCCACCAGGCTAGAGTCACAGAGAAGAGTTGGTATTGCAGTCCTGAGTCCAAAGATGGTGTGAAGGGAGAATTCCTTCCTTCTCAGGGGATTGCAGTCTTATTCCTTTTTTTTTTTTTTTTTAAGATTTTATTTATTTATTTGACAGACAGAGATCACAAGTAGGCAGAGCAGCAGGCAAAGAGAGAAAGGAGGAAGCAGGCTCCCCGCTGAGCAGAGAGCCTGATGGGGGGGTTCAATCCCAGGACCCTGAGATCATGACCTGAGCCAAAGGCAGAGGCTTTAATCCACTGAGCCACCCAGGCGCCCCAGGCTTATTCCTTTTTTTTTTTTTTTAAAGATTTTATTTATTCATTTGACAGAGATCACAAGCAGGCAGAGAGGCAGGCAGAGAGAGAGAGAGAGAGAGAGAGGAGGAGGAAGCAGGCTCCCCACTGAGCAGAGAGCCCAATGCGGGGCTCGATCCCAGGACCCTGAGATCATGACCTGAGCTTAAGGCAGAGGCTTTAACCCACAGAGCCACCCAGGCGCCCCAGGCTTATTCCTTTTAAAGCATTCATATGACTGGATGAAACCCATCCATTTTATGAGGGGTAATCTGCTTTAGTCAGAGTCTACTGATTTAAATGTTAATCACGTCTCAAAACTACCTCACATTAACATCTATCTAGATTGATGTGTGACTAAACAACTAGACACCAAAGCTTAGCCAAGTTGACACATAGAATTAACCATCACACTTGTAAATGAAAAAATCATGGCTACTTCCCACGGTAACTGGTTGGTGTAAAAGCTCAGATGTGTCAGGAATTATCATGGATGGAGACAGGAGAGGCTGTTAAGGGGTGTACTACTTTGTGTTAAGTTAGAAAATTCATACTCCACTGTTTTGTATTTATAAGAATGGGAATGTCTTTCATGGCTTTGGGAGAATTGAAAATGCTAACATAAAAGGCCAGAACTCTATGCTAACATAGAAGGCCAGAACCTAAATGTTCAATTATCTTTTTTTCCTTCTACTTTTTATTTGTGGCTCAGAGTAAGCCTGTGGCTGCACCTAAATCTGGAATGTTGAAAAACAGTTTATGTTGAGAGTTTCTGTTTTAAAAATTAACTGGTTTCTTATTGACCATGCAGCATTCCAAGATTAGAACTAGAAGTGATCACTGAGAGAGCATTTAGCCTTCCATTCATCTTTTACATAGGAAGCTATTCTCTTTGGTGTTGACTTTTTAAAATAATGACATTTGACAGCCATGTGCTTAACCAATCAGATGTCTCCATATATTTTTAAGTCAATACAACTAGCACATATGTTTATTAACACAGTTAATGTTACTTACTGGTGGTCTCATATCTATTATAGTATTTTTAGCATTCATTTAAGATATAAAAAAGCAAAGATATGTAAACATAGCCATTTCTATGTAGTTTTAGGAGTCTGGAACATTAACATACTTGGCCAAGTTGTTTAAATTGCAGTTGAGGGAGTGGCTTAGTGCTTAGGCGAATCTAATAATGATCTTTTAAAATCTCACCAAATCTAATCACTTGATCCTAAAATAAAGATTTGGGGGTCATAAATTCGGGTTACCAGGGTCTAAGTGTTTTTGAGACGGCTTTGGAATGGAGATTTCCTTCATTGTTAATTTGCAGGAAGACATCTCTGGTGTGTTTCACACGTTGCACTCTGTCTCCTATACTCCTCCCTGTTCTTCACTCAGCTCCTCTCTGAATGTTGCACTGGGATTGTCAAATGCCACTTCAGACTAGATCTGTGTCCCCAAAAGTCATATACAACTTCATAAAAGAATTCTACCTGACATTTTCAAGTGCAACTCACTTGAACTCGTAAAAGTCAGGTAGAAATTGAGAATGGATTTACCCCTAAACCTTTTTGGTTGATTTTGGTATTTATTTGAAACTGACATTTTGGAGAATAACTCAGTTGCCCTTGGAATTGGTCCCCTTCTCATTCCAAGATGTGAGGGAGATGGTGGCAAGTGTCCAAATGGCTAGTACAGAATGCTTCAGGTGAATTTCAGGCACTCTTACTTACTGAGCTCGGGCCCATTTGGCATGGAATTCAGCAATATGTGCATTCAGTAATTTCACCAGTGTGGCTTCTTGGGGTAGAGTTGGACTCTGTATCACATTTGTTGCCTAAAAATGTTAATGATTATACGGCTTGGCCTCATGGGCCTGATCCTTTACCAGTAATATGTTGATTATTGGCATTTTAGAGATTGTTGGGGTAACACAGCTGAATCTGTGCACAAATTCAAAGCATTCACATGGGCTTCTACCGCCGGGTAAGTGGATGAAGCAGATGATGTCCACTCTGATAATGCTGCACCAGACAGATGGGATGGCAGGCTGTCTGTGCCTCTGCGTATCTCTGAGTATAAACCTGTCCTTCTGCCTACCCCAGTCATTCCTCCTCCATGAGGTATGCTACTAAGCCATATAAGGATAACACAGGAAATAGATATGGTACCTTTAGCCTCTGCAACACCTGAACTAGACGTTTAGTGTCTATGTGAAATTCATCATAGTTAAAAGGCCTTGTGAGATTTTATGCTCAAAGATAAAATTAGAGATGAAATAGCTATAAAATCAACATACATAATTTTCTCATCATAAAGATAATACAACTGAGATCTGCAAGGGTTAAGACCCTTGACTATGGTTACATGGGTGGCAGAGATGCAGCAAGAGTTATAGGTCATTTAGAGTCATGGTGTTATCCTTATAAAAGAGAGTGACCAATGAATGCATTATTTGAATTGCAAGGGACTGTAAAACACGAAGTTTTTCATCCTTTCCAACTATATAAAAATGTTGACTCTTAGATGCTCTTTGAACTCTTCCTGGATTTATTCTGCTTCTCTTTTTACATTCCTGGAAAAAAGGGACTCTTGCTAGACTTCTAACTTATAGAAATATTCATTTGTAAGTTGGTTTGAAATTAGCCTGCCATCTGATTCACTGAGATAGTATTGAAATGAATTCCCTTGGAAGAAAAAAAAGAAGAAAGAAAGGGAGAAAAAAAAGAAACAGAAAGGATTTTATCATTTATATGGATCAGTTCCAAATTATGCTTCAGTTTAGTTATTAGTTTTCCCTACAGTATGTGATATTCAATTAAACCTTCCCTCAAATTGGCCATAAATTTCAATGAAAATAAAATAAGTTCCATTTAGCAAACAATTTCTGTCAAAGAATCTAATAATGGGATGCAGTAAGAATAATTTTCACCTGTGCACCTGAGTGAAAATGTTTGGTCTGGTTTTTGTTTGGTTTGGTTAGTTTTTTCCTTTGGTTTTGCTTTCAGGTTTTGTGTGTTTGTTTCTTTGATCCTCCCCCCTTACCCCTATTCAGTGTAGCATGCCCAAAGTGTTGGGAAGGTGAGAGCAGGTGGAATTGTTTAAAACACAAAAGAATACTTTACAACAGTTTTCACCACTGATTGGTGGGTCTTTGATAAAATCTTATACTGTACCGGCACCATTCTCTGTTAAAGAGAACTACCGTGAAACAAGTCATGTTTGATACTGATTCTCTCCTTCTCACTAAAGCATATTCATTTCTCATAATTCTTTGGGGCCTTCCTTGTAGCTACATATACTTACTCAGCATCCATGGAGCGGATGTCGGTAGAAATAACCCACTCTGAAAAATTCATAGGGTATTTATTGAGTAGGGAGTGATTCTTGGTACTGATCTAGATTCTGGAAATAAGAGAGAAATCAGATATGGATGGTACTTCAGTGTAACTAGTGGTCTAATGTAGGAAATAAGGCAGAAATGAGGGAGGACATAAGTAAGGAAATAAGGCACAAAGTCATGAGTATTGCAAATGAAAATACAGTGATGTTCACCACGCTTGCCTGAAAAAATCATGGATGAAAGAGCTTTTGAGCTGCAATTCAAAATGTTCTGGAGACCTACTTCTCTACCTTTGTTCTGCTATCTGTGAATGGTCTCCCCCCTCCAGGGGGAGCTAACCAGGGAGGTGGGGTTGGGGAGAAACCACCCAGAGCATTCTGACAAAATGTCTCATAGAGCTAGACATGAATAATAGCATCCTTAGTCCAATCTCACTTTTTACGAATGAGACAACTGTGGCTTAGCAAGGTTAGCAACTTATCCAGTGAGTTATAAAAACTGAGATTTCACTGCTGATCTTGTGATTCCTCTTTCACAGTTGTTTTCCTCGTTTTGCAATAAAACTCCTTTTTTCAGTATTCCTTGATTAGTTGGGATTCTTGAGATACAAGTAATGGAAGCTGGCAATAGATAATATACACAGAAAAGGAATGTATTAAAAAGTTAGCAGGAATTCCCAGAAACTATAGAGAGCTCAGAAAGCCAGATGCAGAGGACGGGAGTCAGAGTAGAATGAAAGGGGCAAGTAACAACAGTGTAGACAGTTTTCTCAATGGCTATTGGAATGAATGGGCTCGAAGCTTTGTTGCTATCTTATCTATATTTGTCTTAATTATTGCTCACAATTCAAAATGTTAGAGAGAACATGTCTGATTGACTTAGTTTGAATGACATGCCAGTGCCTACCATTTTGCTAGGGGAAGGTTCAGCATCTTGATGTATACACCACTGTGACAGTCATTCTGAGAGGAATTTACATGTGTTCATTCAGCCAAATCATTAGATATTAATAAATATCTAATTCATATTAGAAAATTTATATTAGAAAATTAAAATAAATAGAATAAAATAATTTTAATTTAAATAAATAATAATTTAAATAAAAATAAAGTAAATATTAATAAATATCTAATTTATACTAGAAAAGTTAAATAGAATAAATAAAAATAAAAGGTAGATATTTCACTACAAATAATTTTTAATTTTTAAAAATTTCTTTTAAAATTTTTTATTTTTTAAAGTGAGAGAGAGCATGCGTGCTTATGTGTGAGAGGGCTGGGGAGGGGCAGAAGAAGAGAGAGAATCCTAGGCAGGCTCCACAGTCAGCATGAAACCTGACATGAGGGCTCGATCCCAGGACCCTGAGATCATAATCTGAGCTGAAATCAAGAGTTGGATCCTCAACAGACTGAGCCACCCTGGCACCACAACAAAAAAATTTTTTAAAGGATGATAACATAAAAAGAGCAGAAAGAAGGAAACTTGAATTTAAACAATATTCATATACCAGCCTTTGTTTTTCACTTTATTGTACTTTTAAAAAATTAAAGGT
Source organism: Lontra canadensis (assembly GCF_010015895.1). Lineage (NCBI taxonomy): Eukaryota > Metazoa > Chordata > Mammalia > Carnivora > Mustelidae > Lontra > Lontra canadensis. The sequence goes on from NW_022631028.1 coordinate 14,308,703, forward strand.
TTGTGGCAACCCTGCATCAAGCAAAATCATCACCATTTTCCAATATCATTTGCTCACTTCATGTCTCTTTGTCACATTTTGGTAATTCTTACAATATTTCAAACCTTTTCATTATTATATTATGATGATCTGTGATTGGTGATCTTTTGATGTTACTACTGTAATTGTTCTGGGGCACCATGAACCATATAAGATGGCAAACTTAATCAATAAATGTTGTGCATGTTCACACAGCTCCAGCTACTGGTTCCTTCCCTGTCTGTTTATCCTTGGACTTCCCTATTTCCAAGATCCAACAGTACTGAAATTAGATCAATTAATAACCCTACAGTAGTCTCTAAGTGTTCAAGCAGGTGAAAGGAAGAGTCACAAGTCTCTCACTTTAAATCAAAGGTAGCAGAAATGATCAGGCTTACTGGGGAAGGCATGTTGAAAGCGAAGATGGACCAAAAGTTGGGCTTCCTGAACCAACCAGCCAAGTTGTGAACGCTAAGGAAGAGTTCTTGGGGGAAATGAAAAATGCTACTCCAGTGAACACACACATAATAAGAAAGGGAAACAGCCTTATTGCTGATGGGGAAAGTCTGAGTGGTCTAAATAGAAGATGAAACCAGCCACCACATTCCCTTAAGCCAAAGCCTAATCCAGAACAAGGTCCTAAATCTCTTCAATTCTTTGAAGGCTGAGAGAGGTAAGGAAGCTTCAGAAGAACAGATGGAAGGTAGCAGAGTTGGTTCATGCAGTTTAAGGAAAGAAGCCATCTCTATAACATAAAAGTAGAAGGTGAGGCAGCAAGTGCTGGTGTAAGAAGCTGCAGCAAGTCATCCAGAGGATCTAACTAAGGTAATTAATGAAGCTAGTTACACTGAACAACAGATTTTTAATGTAGACAGAACAGCCTTCTATTAAAAGAAGATGCCATCTAGGACTTTCATAACTGGAGAGAAGAAGTCAGTGCTTGGCTTCAAAGCTTTGAAAGACAGGCTGATTTTCTTGGGAGGGGCTAAAGTAACTGGTGACATGAAGCTGTAGCCAGTACTCATTTACCATTCCCAAAATCTTAGGGTCCTTAAGACTTATGTTAAATCTACTCTACCTGTATTCTGTAAGTGGAACAACACAGCCTGGATGGCAGCACATTGTTTTACAACATGGTTTACTGAATATTTTAAGTCCATGGTTGAGAGCTATAATTCAGAGAAAAAGATTCCCTTTAACATTTCTTTTCAAGTATTACTGATCATTGACGTGCATCTGGTCACCAAAGAGCTCTAATGGAGATAGACAATGAGATTAATGTTCTTTTTATGCCTGCTAACATAGCATCCATTTTGTAGTCCAGAGTTCAAAGAACAATTTCTACTTTCAGGTCTTATTATTTAAGAAATACATTTCATAAGGCCACAGCTGCTATAGATAGTGATTCCTATAATGGATCTGGGCAAAGTCCATTTAAAACCTTCTGGAAAGGATTCACCATCCTAGATTAAGGACATTTGTGATGCATGGGAAGGGGTCAAAATAGCAACACTAACAGGAGTTTGGAAGAAGTTGATCACAACCCTCATGGAGGACTTTGAGGGGTTCAAGGCTTCAGTGGAGGAAGTAACTGTAGATGTGGTAGAAAAAGAAGAGAATTAGATCTAGAAGTGGCGCATTTCTGCAATATCATGATAAAACCTGAATGGATGAGGACTAGCTTCTTATGGATGAGTAAAGAAAGTGGTTTCTTGAGATAGAATCTACTCGTAAGATGCTGTGAAGATTATGGAAATGACAACAAAGGATTTAGAATACTATATAAACTTAGTTGATAAAGCAACAACAGAGTTTGACAGTCTTGACTGTAATTTTGAAATAATTTCTACTGTGGGTAGCATGCTATAAATAGCATCAGAGGCTACAGAGAAATTGTTCATGAAAGGATGAGTTGACTGATACGGTGAACTTCATTGTTGTTTTATTTTAAGAAATTGCCACAGCAGGGCACCTGGGTAGATCAGTTAGTTAAACCTCCAACTCTTCATTCATGATCGCAGAGTCTTGAGATCGAGCCCCACATGAGGCTCCATGCTCAACGGGTTGTCTGCTTGAGATTCTCCCTTTCCCTTTCCCTCTGCCCCACCCCACATGCTCCTTCTCTCTCTTTCTTTCTCAAATAATTATTTTTTAAAAAAAGAAAGAGGTGGCACCAGGGTGGCTCAGTTGGTTAGACGACTGCTTTCGGCTCATGATGTGGAAGTTCTGGGATCAATTCCACATCAGGCTCCCTGCTCCTTGGGGAGCCTGCTTCTCCCTCTCCCTCTGCCTGCTGCTCCCCTTGCCTGTGTGCTCTCTCTCTCTGCATCAAATAAAGAAATAAATCTTTAAAAAAAAAAAAAAAAAAGGAAGAAAGAAATTGCCACAATCACCTTGCCACAATCACCTGACCTTCAGCAACCACCACCTTGATCATTTAGCAGCCATGAACATTAAGGCAAGACCCTCTACCAAAAAGATTATAATTTGCTGATAGCTCAGATGATGGTTAGCATTTTTTAGTAATAGACTCTTTTCCTTTTTTAAGGAGAGAGTAGGGGTGGGCAGAAGGAGAAGGAGAGGTTGAGAATCTTTTTTTTTTTTTTCTTTTTAAGATTTTATTTATTTGACAGAGAGAGATGGAACACAAGCAGGGGGAGTGGGAGAGGGAGTAGCAGGCTTCCTGCTGAGCAGGGAGCCTGATGTGGGCCTCAGTCACAGGATGCTGGGATCATGACCCAAGCCAAAGGCTGCTACTTAATGAGTGAGCCACCTAGGCACCCAGTAGAGAGAGAATCTTAAGCAGGCTCCATACCCAGCATGGAGCCTAATGCAGGGCTTGATCTCACAACTCTGGGTTCATGACGTGAGTGTATATTAAGAGTCTGATGCTTCACTCACTGAGCCACCCAAGTGCCCCTATAATATACAATTTTGGTTTTTAGGCATAATGCTGTTGCGAACTTGAGAGATGACATTATAGTGTAAACGTAACTTTTACATTCACTGGAAGCCAGACAATTCATTTGACTCTACTGTGATATTCACTTTACTGAAATTAAACCTGCAGTATCCCTAAGGTATGCCTGTAAACACTGGGTAAGAGAATAGGTGGGACATAATAAACTAACCATTCTCTCCAATTCAAAGTTGATCTAACACACTTCCTCACATATACACTGCTACTTCATGACCTCTTTAAAGTAAGTGATGATTTGAAAGATAAAATCATAGAGATAGAAAATAGGATCAACTCTAAAATTAATATCAATTTAAAAAATATAGACAAAGTGATCTCTAATGGCTTTAAAAAATGCATGGATAAATTCAGCTAACCAGTACAGTGACAAAAATGTCATTCTTTGTTGGGAAGAATATTATTTGGTACAGGCAAGAATAGTGCTTCTCTTTAGCAGACATCAGAATCACCTGGAGAGCTTGTTAAAGTGCAGATTACTATCCCCATTCTCAGAACTTCTGTTTAGTGCGTATGGGGTGGGACCTAAAATTTTGCATTTCTGGGTTCTCAGTTGCTGCTGCTGGTATGAAAACAATATTCCGAAGTACTATGCCAGAATACTGGGAGCTTCCAGTCAAAGATTCACGGGAATAAGGCTAGATCTCTCACTATTCCAGTGATGTCTCAGGTTTTTTCTTTATTCTAAAGATGAGCATTACATACACTTAGAAAAAGCATGACTAGCTTCCTGTTTGGACTTTACATTGTGTGTGTGTCTGTCCAGATTACTAAAACATAGATTTGGATATGGACTATCAGATTGACTTTAAAAAATGCATTAATGGGTGGCTGGGTTATGGGCATTGGGGAGAGGATGTGCTATGGTGAATGCTATGAATTGTGTAAGACTGATGATTCACAGACCTGTATCCCCTGAAGAAAATAATACATTATATGTTAATAAAAAAATGCATTAATGGGTTCATATTTTTACAAGGCAGGAAGGTTTAGAGAAAATGAAATGAGAGATGTTGAATAAAAGAATTTAATGTGTCATATATTTTATTAAAGTTGGCTATAGATAATGATTATTGAAATATAAGTCTTAAGTAGACTCTGTTCCTTAAGGGACATTAATGTACATTTTCCTTAACTATCTCAAGTTGTATCCTAAAGACTATGTGAGTGATGATAGGATCAAAGATCACTGGAGCACTATATTAGGCATATATTAAATCAGAGTTCCAAAGAAAGTGTTCTGATTTCAGATATTATATGACTTTATAAAGCACTGAGTGTAAAAGTTCCCATCTACCTTATTGGAGGTGACACATCTATTAATCTAGTAGAATCATAAAATAATGTATAATTATAGAAGTCCACTTTTAAAATATGCTTTATATAATAGAAAAAACCCACTGACATAATGCATAATGTCTATGTATAAAAAATCTCTGGCATATCCCCACCACTGAGATCCATGAAATCTGCTTGGTATTTGTCCACTCAAACAATACTCCATTGTCATTTTTGAGAAAATAGTAGTGTGATTTCACGGAAAGAATGACACCTATAGTTGTTTCATTAATTATAAGGTGCTATAAAATATGACGCAGCATAGTGGAAGGGTCGTGTTGATTTTTAGTATTATTATTATTTGACTTCGAAGTCATGTTTGTAATTCACTTTTCACAGCTGATGAGTAGGCCTCCTGGGTCATCACATCAGACCCTGTGCCTCTCCCGCTTTACTTTAACAAGGAGGTAGAGTGGAGAATTTCATTGTACATGAAATTGTAGCCATTTGTTAGGTATCTACTTATAGTTATTTAATTTCACCCACCACAGCAAAGTAGTACTTTTACAGCCTAAGTGAGTAGGGAGATAGTTGTTCATGTACCAGTTCTTTGCATTTTTCTGCATGTTTGAAATTTTTCACAAAATGTTAGAAGAGGAAATAAAAGATCTGCAGTCTCCAGAGCCAAACTTCCTAGATTCAAATCCTAGCTTTCTTGGTATGACCTTGAGCAAGTCCCTTTACCTCTATGCCCAGGTTTCCTCAACTGTAAAATATAACTTACTGGGTTGTGATAAAATTTAAGTGAGTCAGTATTTCCAAAGTACCTACAAGCTTAATTGGTACAGGGAAACAAAGGATTGTGGGTATGTATGGGTGTTTTTACTTAAATCATAGTAAGTTAAATTCAAAAAAGACTTTAGGGGGCGTGTTTGGGTGGCTCAGTCAGTTAAGCGTTGGTGTTTAGCTCAGGTCATGATCTCAGGGTCCTGGGATCTAGTCCTGAACCACATGTTGGCTCACTGCTCTGAGGGGAGCCTGCTTCTCCCTCTCCTTCAGCACTTCCCCTGCTTATGCACCTTCTCTCTCTCTCTCTCTTTCTGTCAAATAAATAAGTAAAAATCTTTAAAAAAAAAAAAAAAACTTCAGGAATAATTTAACTCAACCCTCTTAATTCCAAAAGGATAACACAAATTAGTGTGTGAGAATTCTTGGCTAGTTAACAGCTAGTCAGGTCTATAAATCAAGTTTTCCAACTGTAAGACCCATATTACTGGTAGCACACCAGAATTTCTCCTTTGGCAGTGGTAGAGAAAAGATAAATGAACATTTTTGTTATTACATCCTTTTTCATTTAATTTAATGCTATTTGGTGCTTTGAAGTAAATTAAAGTATGTTTGGACTTTCACAAATCTAACTGTATTTCATGTGCTCAAATATTTGTACCTGAGCTATAATTGAAGCTAACAAGTGTGGGAATAATCCAACAAATCATAACAAATCATAATATTCTTATTTTATTTACTTCAGTGTTATATTGAGATATAGCAGAACTTTAAAAAAAAATTGCTTGTTTTGTATAATGCCAGTCCATTTTTCTCTTAGTTCTTTTGGGTGCTGAGAAAACAAAGTGAGAATTTAACAAATTGGCTTCAGGCTAGAAAGTTGTCTAAGTACATTATCTGTAAGAGCATCCCAAATCATTTTCTATTTCGAATTTACAATGGGCTTATCTCATAGTTTCCATTCACTTAAAAATGAAAGCTAGTGACAAAAAATCAAAATATATAATAATTATAGTCTTCATTACATATCTTAAAACCAATAATAATGATGACAAAACGTCTTCATTTGTTAATAATAAAGTGACATTTTTAAGAAGGAAAAGGAGGATCCAACAGAAAGTAATCATTTGTCTTCAAATACTACATAAAAAATAACCCCTTTTATTTTCAAGAAAGAGTAGTTATTGAGAGGGGTGATAATAAGGGATTTCTTAAGAGATTCTGTCTATTATTGGAGGAGATAAACTCTCCAGATTTTTGAGAATTAGGTTATCTTCATCTGCTGTGCAGAAGCTCTGGGAGATGAGCAATCACCTTCAGTGACAAAACTGTGAAGTTTTTAATAAAGAAGCCTACTGGTATGGGCCTGAGGCTCTAGCACTGTGGCTTGTTGTCCCACTCCATGAATATTCAAAACCTGAAATCTGGAGACCTTCATGTACCTCTTGGAAAGGCAGTCCGTTCCCTCATTCCCAGTCAGTGCATTCAGGCGCACGAGCGTGCGCGCGCGCGCGTGCGCACACACACACACACACACACACACATTCCAGAAGAAAAGGATAGACTTTTTTTCTTAGTGCAAAGACATTACTATTTTATAATGAGTAAACAAACTAAGTCTTATTGTTGGAAATGTATATATACAGAACCTTTGCATTCCTCATGTAAAGTGTTCTAATAGGAGAACTTTTAAGTATAAACTCTCATGTTTGATACTGCATTGCAGAAATGCATGTATACATTTTATTGGCTGTTACTATTCACATCTTCAGAATAAAAGGTAGGCATAGCTCTTTTAGATGTTCCACATAATCCATTCCTCCACCCAGTGACTTTTGCTCTTCTTAGGCCTTAGAGGGTGTGTTGTATACCAGGATATCACAAATGTAGACTTAACAATTGATGACAATCCAGGAGGAAAAAAAAAAAGCATATTGTGTTTATAATAGACAAACCTAATTTTAATGATAGAGGAAACCATGCCTTTTAGAATATAGAATGTATTCCTAGTTGTTTGTTTGTTTGTTTGTTTGTTTTCTTTTGCTCTTGAAAGGTATTTACAATCAGTGTAGTGTGCTTCTCAACCTTGGCTGCCCACTAGAATCTTCTATGGGGCTTTGAAAAACCCTAATGCTTGTGTCTCAGTCCCAGATTAGGATTTGTTTGGTTAAGGGCAACCCATGCACCAGGGATTTTTAAAGCTCTCTTCAGTTACTTCACTTACTGTGTTGTGCTGTTGAGGATGGGAACAGCTAGGACCCAATCCCCAGAACTGTAGTGAGGAAACCTAGTTAGCCTAAAGCCAAAGAAAGACTTAGACTAGGTTTCCAGACCAACCCTCTTCCCAGCTCTATAAGATGAACTAATTCACATATTAAAAAATTATTTTCAATAATTAGATAATTGAAATTCAAAAAGGCATGTTTCCCCAGTTATTACTTATTGCTAATGACCCTCTTTGTTAACACATTTAAATATCACTCTATAAATATCATTACCATTCCTCTGGAGAAGTCATTGATAAAAATTTCATTATTAGCACTAGCTGTAATATTTGGCCCATGTTATAATTAGAACCACAGTTAGTAATATACCAATACACTAAAAATGCCCGTGTTTTAATGCATCACAATCATGTATTTTTTCATATAAGGGTTTTGGGTTCTTAGCTATGCACCACATAAGAGTGACTTTGGTTTGGCGACTTTCATTACACAACACTTTCATTGTTGTGCAGACCTCAGAAAACTCGAAATAATGCTTTATCTAATGACATCCATCGTGTATGGGGTATGGGTAAAACCGTTTAAAGATTGTTTCTCTTAGCCAGACACAAATGCTGTTTGGAGAGGGAAAAGAGAAAACAGTGAAGAACAATTTTAATTGTGCTTTGTTGTGGCAATCTTATTCTGCCTTTTGTTGTATTTTAATGGTGACAGCTGCACCCAGAATTTCTTGTTTTTGTAACTAGCGCAATTTCCTTTTCCTGAAAGCTCTGTGTAGTTGTAACCTGGTCTTTTGTTTTCCTGCTTTGACTAAGGAAATTAATTTTTTTGTTACTAGATGGATAAAAGACAAATGTTAAAAGGTGTCAATTGCATTCATTTTTTAATATGGAGAAAGCATCCTATCTTGAGGTCTGTCTTCCTCTAATTTTAGATAGGATTTTATTTTTCTGGCCACCCGTGGGTTTGTCACAAATTAATTAAATGCTCCATTTCTTTTATCTAATTGAGGCCATTTCTACCTCTGATGAAGAATTTCACAAAGTTTGTTACAAAGGAAAATGCTTTGTGAGTGACTGTTTATGCAAAGTAAACAGCAAAGAACAGCTCTATTTCACCCTTTGCTTGTGAGAGAGGCCTTCCAGATGCTCCACTGGGAGGCATTCCCTCTTGAAGAAGGTCAGTCTCTCTCTCTTTTTTACTTACAGTATGAAAATGTGCTTTACCCCAAACTTCAAAGCAGAAGAGTCAGCTTTACTTAGCAGGTACACTGTGTATTAAATCAGTAAAATGGCAAACTATGAAACCAGTGAAATTTTGAATTGGATTCTGTTGAAAGTCAGTCAGCCTGAGGAGAGCTGATATTTTCTGAATGAATTGTTGGAAGAACTGGCCTTCTAAGTCATCCATGGTGTTTGATAATTCCCTCAGCCAGAGAAGTATCATACAGGACATGGAGTCACTAATCCAGATACCTACAGAGGCCAGGTAAGGAAAGAAAGAAGTGAAACTCCTCAGGTAGGTGATAACAGGTAGTCATGGAGACTGTGGCCTGGACTTTGTCAAATGTGTGGCTTATGTAATGCAGTTGGCATTTACTGGTACCATCCAGTTTCTGCTTCAGAGACATGTCGGCAACGTGTTAGAAGAGCTTTCAATTTTTTGGAGGAGCTGTAAGTCTGGATTTTTATTTTAAATGTTAGAAACTAACCTACAAGGGATTAAAACACCATACCTGCAACACAATAGATATATTTGGCCCAGACTTAGCAAGGAACTTTAGGCTTGGTATATTCAGATCCCTTAACTTTTCTAGAAGAAGGAAGAAAGAGAAAGAAGATCTAGGGGGCACCTGGGTAGCTTAGTCGGTTAAGTGGCTGACTCTTGATTTTGGCTCAGGTTGTGATCTCGGGGTCCCGGGATTGAGCCCTGCATCAGTCTTATGCTCAGCTGAGAGTCTGCTTGAGGATTCTCTCTTTCTCCCTCTCCATTTGCCCCTCCCCCTCCTCTCTCTCCCAAATAAATAAATCAAGAAAGAAAGGAAGAAAGAGAGAGAGAAAGAGAGAAAAAAAGAAAGAACATCTAAAACTGGAGGAAGTTTAGGATGATGGTAAAGTCCCTGAAGTTATGGGACGGGAGTTCCCATCAACACTACCCTCCAGATTAGAAATGTTAACCACAGAGAATGATTTAGGGAACTGGTCCAGTCACCCAACTTCTGAGTGTCAGAGTTGGGACCAGGCACTGATAATAAACAAATTATAAAACTGCTAGGAATCTTTGAGAGAATGTAAATTACAGCTCATTCTATGATAAGGATCCAAAGACTACCAAGAGTAACAAAGAACTTGCCCAAATCCCATCACTAGTGACAGAGCCTATCTCCCAGCTGTATTTGGTATGAATATTTTTAAGCGTATGAGTGCTCAACCAGTTTTTTTCACTCTCCTTTCAATGTATTACAACTTTAAAAAATGTTATTCATGGTATATTTCATCAGAAAGCTTCATGGTTGATCTGCTCTGGCTGTTAATGACAGATGAATCATTATGCAGCATTTACTGAATTATACAACCATTAAGAATGCAGTTTGTGGAGGCTCTGTAGAAGTGTTGAAAGTGCTTATCATTAGTGCAAAAGCTTGATATAAAATTGTACATACATTTTGATTAGTACTGTTATTATAGTTGAATTACAAAAAAATTGGAAGGAAATATACCAAAAGTAGCTGTTAAGGAGATGGAATTACGTGTCATTTAAAAAATTCTCTTTTTTTTTCTGAATTGTTGTATCTCTCTATACTTTTAATAAAAAATAAATGTACAGACACCAGAATAAATTATTTTAACATCTACTGAGAATCCAGCAATGTGCTAGTTTGTTATAGGGAGATAAAATTTTATTAGTTAGCCTCATCTATAAACTAGGAATGCTGAGAAATAATGAAATAAATATTGAAAGAACTATGGCATAAATATAGAAAAAGTGTGCATTGGATTTCACCAATCATGGATTTTACTCTCAGCTCTGTCATTTCATCATATTGCCTTGGGAAAGGAATTTAACCTTTCTCAAAGTCTCAGGTTTATCATCTGTAAAATCCAAAGGATAATAATTCCTTTCTCATGAGTGAAATGAGATAGTGCATGTAAAGCACTTAGCAAGGAGCCTGTCAGGGAAACGTGTTCTACAAATGTTAGCTATTATTACTACCGTTATGGACCTTACCCTCATTACAGAACTAGTAATAATAATGGCGCCAAGACTCTAGTAATTCTAGTAGTGATCACTCATTATCCAAATGAGTGCCCACTAAATACCAGGTAGAGTGCTAGGACTTCTACTTGATCGCTTCCTAAATTTCACACAATCCATTAATTAAAAAGTATTGTGATAAGGCTATTATAAAGATATAGAATAGTAAAAAAAAATAATGTGGTATAATATATAATATATATATAATGTTATATATTACACAAGATAATATTTTAATAATACTATTACAAAGAAAGGCTTACAGAGTTTAAGTAACTGTTCCAAGAACTTATAACTAAAAATCAAGGAGTTAGGATTTAAACCCAGACATTTATGATTCTAAACTGAGTTGTTCCCTCTGTTCTACAGACAGATCTATGTGTAGCCTTAGAAAATGGCATGGCTTTACTTAGTGAATGGCCAAGTGGGGAAGTATTGAGAGAGAGATTTTTTCATTAGTTGGACTGCCAGAGAATTAGATACTATGCCAAAAAGGAATGTGAGTGTTTATGAGAAAGATAACATCTTTTAAGCTGCAGCTCTGGATTAAGACCAGGTTGCCAGAGCCATGAATATGCAGTCCAAAGACAAAGTGAAGTTGAGCAAGTATTTGCCCCTTAAGACAAAGGAATTCTAGGAATTGATATGCAGTACAGGATCGGGCCAGGCTAATTACAGAGAGGATCATGAAAGCATACTTGGCCTTGTGCTCACTTTCAATGTTAAGGTTGGGGATTGTATAGAGAAGTTAAATAGTTCAAAGGCATGGAAAGAAAATGAATTTTAATCAGATTATTGGGGAAACTGTGGCCTTTTATAAAATATGCTCCTTAAATTAAAATATTAGAATATGTTATTAAGTTTTAGGAGATATTGTCATGTAAATACCTAAATTCACGAATACCCTATAGCATGACTATTGGGGGTGCCATTTTTTCTCCCACAAAGAAGTGAAGTTTACTCTCAATACCATATTCATCCTGTCCATAATGAAGAAGAGGTGGTAGCAAAGAGACATGGCGATGCTAAGTTGGTGTTGGTACTACTCACTGACCTCTTTCCTCTAGCCTCTCAGGGGCTGCAGTTTAAAATGGTATCTCAACAAAGTCATAAGGTATCAAGCAGAACTTTGGGATCATTCTCAGAAGTCAAAACCTCTAACATTCATCCTTCAGCAAAGATTCGGAGTCCTCATAAACTCTACATAGAAATTTTCACAGACCTTCAAAAAGGTTTCTGGTACATGTAGACAAAGATAATGTATTCCAATCAACAACATTATCATATGATATGAACCCACATCGAAATATTCACCTGACTTCATCACACGATACATACATGTTATTTCCTCCATTCCTCTCTGGAGCTGAACCACTTTCTTGTATCCACATCCCAGTGACAGAATCGACTCCTTGTTTCTATGTAGAAGAAAGCAGAGATCTAATTGCAGAAATAACAATGTGAATTTACCTCGTAATTTTCTTTTCTTTTCCTTTTATTTTTTTGACAGAGAGAGAGCACGAGTAGTCAGGCAGGCAGAGAGAGAGGGGGAAGCAGGCTCCCCACTGAGCAGAGAGCCCAATGCAGGGCTCGATCTCAGGACCCTGGGATCATGACCTGAGCCAAAGGCAGAGGCTTAACCCACTGAGCCACCCAGGCACCCCCTACATAATTTTATTTTCTTTGTCAATGATAAGTTGCTTAGTCAGGAAGAAAACTGCTAGCAGTAGTTCTGAGGAGTTTTGATCTATTCAATTTATGACTGGTCAGTTAAATGAAATTAGTATCACACAGTGAAATAACATAAACAAAATAATTATGAGGCCCCTTACAAAAGAGATGTGACTCTTAAATTACACAGTTGTGACCTCAGAATAAAAGGATTGGTTACATTAAGAATCAAATTCAAGTAAACATTTCTTAGACTTCTTCCAAGTATCAGATTTCATGGAGGTTTGGGTTGGATACCCAATGGTTTTACTTGCACAAAATTCAACTTGAGCAAAACAGCATTTTAGACCCCAGTTTGTTGCTTAATGTTGACATTAGTCTGCTCTGCATTCTGGATTTTATGGAGTACTTTATATATGTTATATGTAAAACTTAATGTTCCAAATACAATTGCAAATTAATTTATTTTTAAATTACTTCAAAAGTAAACTAGAAACTAAAGAAACTGAACTATGTATTTTTCTTATCTACAGATTTTTTATTTACATGAAATTTAGTAGATTGTCAAAAAGAGATTGGTGTGGCGAGGAACAGGGAAAGAGGGAGGAGACGGGTTGACACAGAGAGAACTGTTTTTGTTGAATTATGGTATATATGTTTTTCAATATTTAGAAAAATAATTTGGAAACTTTTTTTTTCATTTTCTTAGCTTGAGAACTGTCAAATAGCATGGGATTCCTTAAATGTTTGTAGAATTTGTGGATCCATCTGTGACTGATTCTTTGGTAGTTCTTAGTCAACTTTTTCTTTAAGCTGCTAACTGACCTAATTAGGTTACCTGTTACCTCTGGGGTTTGTTTAGGACATTAATATTTTACTAGTGATCATCCATTTACATGGAATTGAGACAAATAATCTCTTTGGATTCTTTTAATTTCCTCAGTATTTGTGGCTATTCATTTTTTATTTTGTGTGTGGGACTTTTGATTCCTTTTTTTTGTAAGATTGCTGAACATTTTAACATTTTTTTTTTGTTTCTTTAAATTAGGTGTGTTAAATCATTACTCTCTTTATTAATTGGCTTTTTTTTTTCTATGTTTATTTCCTTCCCTTCATTTTTGGTTATTATTATGCTTTTCATTTGTCCTTTACTTAGGTATTTATTTCATTATATTAAAGAACATGGATGTTCCTTAAAGCATTGTTTTGTGGGTTTTTTGGGCTCATGTAAGTTTTATGGGGTGTTTTTACCGTGTTATTCTGAAAGTATTCTTCAGTTTTCGTTTTTGTTTTCTTCTTGATCTTTGACTTTCTTTTAATTGCCAAGTGTTTTTTATGTTTCATTCCTAGTTTGTAATTAGTCTATTCTTTTATTTGGAAATTTACTGTATGTGACTAATATGGTCATTTGTGATTGTTACACAGGCATATGAAGAAAAGTTCATTTCTCTGTGGAGCCTAGTGTTACCTATAGATATAAATCTGTATTTGTAGATACCATCTCTCTCTCTCTATGTGTGTGTGTGTGTGTGTGTGTGTATATATATATATATATATGTGTATATATGTATAAAGTAAGTAGTGCTTAGAATTACGTTATTGAAGAGTCTTATGCGATTATTTTCCACATTTCAACTCTCATACCATGAAAGAGACAAATAAATGTTTTCTAATACTAACATTTCCTAATATTTTCAGCCTATTTCTTCTCATATCTCCTTTAGTACTTGCATTGTGAATGTCACTGCTATGTTGTTTTCATACATACTAATAACATACCTTCTTTGTGGATTAGACCTCTTAACATTATGAAGATTTCTCCTTTCATTCATTTGCTTTTCCCTTATCTAATAGTAATACGGTAACTCCTGATTTCTTTATATTTGCTTTTGTTGTGTATACATTTACCATCCCTTTCTTTTTAAAAAGTTGTGACTCTTAATTAGGAATTAACTGGAGTTTGTGTTATAATTAAAACTGGGAGTATGTTTCTTTCAATAGTTCTTCCATATTTCATTAATATAAAGTAATTATTTTTATCATATTTAGATACAGTGTCCATTTTTATTGTTTTTAAAAATATTTTCACATGTAGATTGTGGTTATTTTCTTGGTAGATATATTTTTTTAAAATAATTTAGAAAATTTTACTTTTGGTTCTGTAAATTATCTTTTTTAAAAAATTATTAACATATAATAAAATCATTTGCTTCAGGGGTACAGGTCTGTGAATCATCAGTCTTAAACAGTTCACAGCACTCACCATAGCACTTGCCCAACCAAATGTCCATAACCTAGCCACCCTATCACTTCCCCCCAACTCCCCAGCAGCCCTCAGTTTGTTTCCTGAGATTAAGAGTAAATAATGGTTTGTCTCCCTCCCTGGTTCCATCTTGTTTCATTTTTTCCCTCCCTTTCCCCCACAACCTCCCGCCCTGCCTCACAAATTCCTCATATCAGAGAGATCATATGATAATTGTCTTTCTCTTATTGACTTATTTCACTTAGCCTAATACCCTCTAGTTCCTTCCTTGTCATTGCAAGTGACAACATTTTGGATTTTTTGATGGCTGCATAGTATTCCATAGTGTATATATACCATATCTTCTTTATCTATTCATCTGTTGATGGACATCTAGGTTCATCCTATAGTGTGGCTATTTTGGACATTGCTGGTATAAACATCCAGGTGTATGTGCCCCTTCGTATTACTACATTTGTATCTGGGTTGTAGGGTAGCTCTGTTTTCAATTTTTTGAGGAATCTCCATGCTGTTTTCCAGAGTGCCTGCACCAGCTTGCATTTCCACCAACAGCATAGGAGGGTATCACTTTCTCCACATCCTCACCAACATCTGTCGTTTCCTGACTTGTTAATTTTAGTCATTCTGAATGGTGTGAGGTGGTATCTCATTGTGGTTTTCATTTGTATTTCCCTAATGCCAAGTGATGTGGAGCACTTTTTCATGTGTCTGTAGGCCATCTAGATGTCTTCTTTGCAGAAATGTCTGTTCATGTCTTCTGCCCATTTCTTGATTGCATTATTTGTTCTTTTGGTGTTGAGTTTGATAATTTCTTTATAGATTTTGGATACTAGCCCTTTATCTGATATGTCATTTGTGAATATCTTCTCCCATTCTGTCAGTTGTCTTTTGGTTCTGTTGACTGTTTCCTTTGCTATGCAAAAGCTTTTGATCTTGATGAAGTCCTAATAGTTCATTTTTGCCCTTGCTTCCCTTGCCTTTGGTGATGTTTCTAGGAAGAAGTTGCTGTGGCTGAGGTCAAAGAGGTTGCTGCCTGTGTTCTCCTCAAGGATTTTGATGGATTCCTGTCTCACATTGAGGTCTTTCATCCATTTTGAGTCTATTTTTGTGTGTGGTGTAAGGAAACAGTCCAGTTTCATTCTTCTGCATGTGGCTGTCCAATTTTCCCAACACTGTTTATTGAAGAGATTGTCTTTCTTCTAGTGGACATTCTTTCCTGCTTTGTGAAATATTAGTTGACCATATTGTTGAGGGTCCATTTCTGGGCTCTCTATTCGGTTCCATTGATATATGTCCGTTTTTGTGCCAGTATCATACCATCTTGATGATTACAGCTTTGTAATAGAGCTTGAAGTCTGGAATTGTGATGCCACCAACTTTGGCTTTCTTTTTAACATTCCTCTGGCTATTCGAGGTCTGTCCTGGTTCCATATATATTTTAGGATTATTTGACTCATTTCTTTGAAAAAAATTGATGGTATTTTGATAGGGTTTGCATTAGATGTGTAGATTGCTTTGGGTAGCATAGACATTTTCACAGTATTTGTTCTTCCAATCCATGAGCATGGAAAGTTTTTCCATTTCTTTGTGTCTTCCTCAGTTTCTTTTATGAGTACTTCATAGTTTTCTGAGTACAGATTCTTTGCCTCTTTGATTAGGTTTTTCCCTAGGTATCTGATGGTTTTGGGTGCAATTGTAAATGGGATTGACTCCTTAATTTCTCTTTTTTCTGTCTTGCTTTTGGTGTATAGAAATGCAACTGATTTCTGCTCATTGATTCTATATCCTGAAACTTTACTGAATTCCTGTATGAGTTCTAGCAGTTTTGGAGTGCAGTCTTTTGGGTTTTCCACATAAAGTCTCATATCATCTGCAAAGAGTGAGAGTTTGACTTCTTTACCAATTTGGATGCCTTTTTGTTGTTGTTGTTGTCTGATTGCTGAGGCTAGGACTTCTGGTACTATGTTGAACAGCAGTGGTGATAGTGGACATCCCTACCATGTTCCTGACCTTAGGGGGAAAGCTCTCATTTTTCCCCATTGAGAATGATATTCACTGTGGGTTTTTCATAGATGGCTTTGATGATATTGAGGTATGTTCCCTCTCTTCCTACACTGTGAAGATTTTTGATCAAGAAAGGATGCTGTACTTTGTCAAATGCTTTTTCAGCATTTATTGAGAGTATCCTATGGTTCTTGTTCTTTTTTTTATTACTGTATTGGATCACATTGATTGATTTGGGGATGTTGAACCAACCTTTCATCCCAGGAATAAATCCCACTTGGTCATGGTGAATAATCCTTTTAATGAACTGTTGCATCCTATTGGCTAGTATTTTGGTGAGAATTTTCACATCTTTATTCATCAAAAATATTGGTCTGTAATTCTCCTTTTTGATGGGGTCTTCATCTGGTTTTGGGATCAAGGTAATGCTGGCCTCATTAAATTAGTTTGGAAGTTTTTCCTTCCATTTCTATTTTTTTGTCTGTGATTATTTAAATTCTATTACTTTGTGCTTTCCCAGCTTACATTCTTCTCCAGATACCACAACATATTTTCCTGAGCTTTTGTATCTCTGCTTTCAGCTTATATTCTCTAAGTATTTCTTTATTAAAATATTTATTTTTTTTAAAGATTTTGTTTATTTATTTGACATGCAGAGATCACAAGTAGGCAGAGAAGCAGGCAGAGAGAGAAGGGGAAACAGTCTCCCCGTCAAGCAGAGATCCCAATGTGGTGCTCAATCCCAGGACCTGGGGGTCTTGACCTGAGCTGAAAGCAGAGGCTTTAACCTACTGAGCCACCCAAGCACCCCTATTAAAATATTTATTATGTGATAATATAGTTGATCATATTTCATCTGTTCTCTGGTAGCATATTTTTGATTCATGTTCTTTTTTCTGCCATTCACTTTGTTCTATTTATCATTTTTTTGTTTTAATTTGTGCAAAATATTCTATATTTATGATTATAATTTTTTTTACACATCTCTGAATCGGATGAGTTCTCCCTGGACCACTTGGTACTATAAAAATCCAATACTGTATTCCATACTCTAAAGGGTTCTCCTTTTGACTAGAGGTTTTACAAGTCATGTTATTTAGGGGTGCCTGGGTGGCTTAGTTGTTAAGCGACTGTCTTCGGCTTGGGTCTTAATCCCAGAGTCGTGGGATCGAGCCCTACATTGGGCTCTCTGCTCAGCGGGAAGCCTGCTTGTGTTCCCTCTCTCATTGTGTCTCTCTCTGTTAAATTATAAATAAAAAGTAAAAAAAAAAAAGAAGTAAAAATAAATCATGTTATTTAGACTTTAATTATCTCTAACAGAGATCAGTAGTTATAGTGATGCTCACAATATGACAACACTTGATGCTAAAACATAACTTTTGCCATATATACATCTTCTGTATGATTCCATGTTCATTCTTACATTTCCTGTTTCTTGAGATTTTCTATAAAATCAATTTGATACTGTCCTTATTTCAGTTCATAAAAACCATTCTTTTTATTCAAACAGGATATTATTGGTCGGACAACACACTTGAGAGCTATCCTCTATCGCTTTGTCTAAAATCATCCAGTTTTTTTTTTTCTAGATCTTTATGAACTCCTGTTTGACTTTAACAGCCTTTAGCAGCTTTTGTCATATATTGTGTTACATAAATTTCCAAAATATCTCCTGTTCTTTTCTATGATATACCTTTCTTTCACTTCCTTTTTACATCCTTGCTTTGTGGTGATTTTCAACAAAAATAGAAAGAAGCACTGCCTTTATGTATCAACTTAAAACTACATTTTCTGAAGACCTTCTAAAGGAAACAATTATTGAAAAACAACATAATAAAGGAAAAGGAATTGTGCAAATACATGCACAGAGGAGCAATATATGTATACAAAATAAATTTATAAAGCAAGCCTATTTTATATTAAATGGTTTTATATTTTGGAAATTTCATCACAGTATCATCACTTGAGGCAGTATAGAATGTGGTTGAACTTGGATTTTTAATGTCAGACATCCTTAGTTTAAATCCTATTTTTTCAGGGCACCTGGGTGGCTGAGTTGGTTAAGCAACTGCCTTCAGCTCAGGTCAGGATCCCGGAATCCTGGGATCGAGTCCCGCATCAGGCTCCCAGCTCCATGAAGAGTCTGCTTCTCCCTCTGACCTTCTCCCCTGTAATTCTCTCTCACTCTCTATCAAATAAATAAATTAAGTCTTTAAAAAAATCATATTTTGTCTTAATAAGTTTATTTTCATAAGGCTTTATGTACAAAGGAAACATCAATAGAATATATCTTACAAGATTATTGTAAGGATTAAATGAGATACTTTATGTAAAGCATATTTAATATTCCCTGTCTTACCTCAGACTGCTTTAGCAAAATGCAATAAAGTGAGTGGTTTAAATAACACAGATTTATTTTCTCACAGCTCTGGGTGCTGAGAATTCTAAGATCAAGGTGCTGGCCGATTGATTTTCTGGTGAGGGCTCTCTTTCTAGCTTGCAGATAGCTTGCTGTGTCCTCTCATGGCAGAGAGAGAGTATGAAGCTTCTGGTATTTCCTCTTAGAAGGGCACTGATTCTCCAATCAGGGCTCTCTCCTTATGACCTTATTTTATCTTAATTTACTTTTGTACTCCAAATACATCCACACTGGGAATAAAGGCTACAGTGTAGAAATTGTGGGGGTTTACAATTCAGTCCATATCAATCCCCACAAGTTTTAAATATACCATTATACCAATATACCATTATGCCATTAAATGTAATACAAATTAATACAAATATATATGTTTGAATTTAACTCAAAAGTTAACATCGGTGAGGATTTTTTTAAATTGAGATCATATTCACCATTTAATGATTTTGAAGTATACACTTCACTGGATTTTAGTATATTGACGAGGCTGTGTGGCTATCCGCATTCTCTTGGGTATTGTTCAGAAAAGAGGTAATTTAGCAGGGCTGGCTGCTCTAGTTGAAAAGGCTGCTTGAGAGGCTGGCCATTGTCTAGCATCTGGAAACTTAAAGATTTCTGTATGTTTCCCATTACTCTAAGAAGAATAGCTCACTGTTCCTAAACTGCTTATGTAAAAAATATGGTTTATAATGAATACCTGCTTTCCTTCTGGGAATCTGGAAATTTGGTGTGTGCTAAGCAGAGGCTGCCTGAGTGACCAATGCCCATTAAAAACTCTAGGTGCTGAATCTCTAGTGAATTTCCCTGGTAGCCAGCAGTTCACCAGTGCTTTTAAAATATCTTGCTTTTGTGTGAGTCCACTGGGATAGAATTTGGAAACTTGTCCCTGGCTTTTGCAGGTCTTTACTCCATGTGCACCTTTTCCATTTGCTGATTTTGCTCTGTATCCTTTCACATTGTGATGCAATGAATCATATCTGTGAGTACTGCTGTATGCTGAGTCCTGCGAGTCCTCCTGGCAAGTAATTGAAACTGGGATGGCTTTGGAGACTGTATATATGCCTAGGAGAGGAACTTGTGGATCACTTAACATTTTGTGCATCTGCAACTGTTTCCCACAACAGCTGTACCATTTTATATATCCTCCAGCAGTATTTGAGGGTTCCATTTTCTCCACATTCTTGTCAACATTGGGTATTTTCTGGTTTTGTTTGTTTGTTTGCTTATATGTAGTCTATTTGGTGGCTGTGAAATGGTATCTTATTTGATTTGCATTTTCCTAGTGTCTAATGATGTGGAACATATTTTAGTGTGATTATCTGCGTTTATATATATATTTTTAATATTTTATTTATTTATTGGACAGACAAAGATCACAGGTAGGTAGAGAGGCAGGCAGTGAGGGGTGGGGGAGCTCCCTGCTGAACAGAGAGCCTGATGCAGGGCTCCATCCCAGGACCCTGAGATCATGACCTGAGCCGAAGGCAGAGGCTTTAACCCACTGAGCCACCCAGGCACCCCTTATATATGGGTTTTTTTTTTTTTTTTTGAGAAGTGACTATTCAAATCCTTTACCAAATTTTAAAAATTGTGTTGTCTTATCATTGTTGAGTTGTAGGAATTCTTTGCATATTCTGGATACTGGACCCTTACTAGATATATGACTTGCATATGTTTTCTGTATTCTGTGGTCCATGAGATTTTAAGTGATGTATAAAGATTGCCTATAATTATTATGTTTGAATCATCATATTTTCAAATCATCTACTAGCCTTTTTACAGTTGACAAAAAAGGCCTCATTTTTATTATTTCCATATGCACCTATTTTCATGGTTATTTTTAATAATTCTGACTTTTGCTATGTTGATAACGTACTGAATTCCCTGTGTATGTTGACCAAATATTTTACATATCTCAGTAATCATCTATGGAAGGATTATAAATGCCTCAGTTACATGCTGAAAATTTTGCCTAGAGTAGAAGCATATCAACTGTCAGTTGCTAACTCTTGAATTCCCTTTGAGAAAATGTTAACAATTGTTCAAATCCTACTTCAAAATGCCTTTTGGGCAAGATCTCAAAAGTTTGGTAACAAATAGTTCCTTCTCATTTGAGAGTAGTCATTACCCAGCAAAATAGTTTTATTTCACTTAATCTTTTTATAGAGATTAGCTTCTAACACTATAACCAATACTTTTCTCTTGATTTTTTTGAGGGTACGTAAGAGTTAAGAATATTTGTCGCATTCAAAATGTATTTTTTTATAACTTTGCTGCTAAAAGAGAACAAATTCTTCCTAATTACCAGTTTTTACCCTGGTCACTTTAAAAATTTTACTTCCACTTTTGCAACTTTTCAAGCTCCTGAAATACCCCCAAATAACTCTAATCTTTTGATTAACTTTGTCGCTATAGGTAATCTTTTGAAGTTTCATATATAAGCCAAATGTTACTTTGTGTGTTTTTTTATTGAAGCATAATTGATATAAGGTATCCTATTAGATTCAGGTATACATCATAGTGATTCAACATTTTTATACATTATGCAATGATCCACATGGTAACTGTAGTTACCATCTGTCACCATGCAAAGTTATTACAATATAATTGACTATATTCCCTATGCTGTACATTATATCCCCATGACTTATTTACTTTCTAACTGGAAGTTGGCATCTCTTAATCCCCCTCAACTATTTTGCTCCCCCTCTTCCTCTACTTCCCTTCTGATAAGAGAAGTATACGAATCTGTTTCTGTTTTATTTTGGTTTTTAGATTCCACATATAAATGAAATTTATTTGTCTTTCTCTAACTTATTTTACTTAGCATATTATCCTCTAGGCCCACCATGTTGTCACAAATGGCAAGATTTTATTCTTTTTTATGGCTGAGTAATACTCAGTTGTGTGTGTATTTATATTTATAAATAAATGCACACATACATACATACATACATATGTAATCACAATATCCGCTTACTTATCAATGGATACTTAAGTTGCTTTCATAGCTTGGCTATTGTACATAATGCTGTAGTGAACATAGGGGTGCATATATCTTTCCAAGTTAGTGTGTTTTTTTTCCTTTGCATAAGTACTCAAAAGTGAAATTGTTGCATCATATGGTTGTTCTGTTTTTAGTTTTTTGAGGATCCATATTGTTTTCCATGTTGGCTGCACAAATTTATATTCCTACCGACAGTGTATGAAGAGTTCCCTTTTCTCCACATCCTTGACAACATTATAATTTTTTAAATCTTTTTGATAATAGCCAATCTGACTGGTACAGGGTAATAATATCTAATTGTAGTTTTGATTCGTAGCTCCCTGATGACTGCTGGTGTTAAATGTCTTTCCATGTACCTGTTGGCCGTCTCTGTGTCTTCTTTAGGAAAATGTCACTCATGTTTCTGCCCATTTTTAATTAGATTATTCATTTTTTATATTAATTTGTGCATGTTCTTTATATATTTTGGATATTAGCCCCTTGTTGGATATAGTATTAGCAAATATTTTCTATCATTCAGTAAGATGCCTTTTTGTTTTGTAGATGATCTTCACTGTGCAATGCTTTTGAGTTTAGTGTAATCTCATTTATTAATTTTAGCTTTTGTTGGCCTTGCCTGAGCAGACGAGTCCAAAAAAATATTGCTGACTGATGTAAAAGAGCTTACTTATGTTTTCTTCTATTTTTATGGTTTTAGTTCCTGCATTCAAGGCTTTAATCTAGAATTTATTTTTGTAAATAGTCTAAAAAAGTGATCTAGTTTCATTCTTCAGCTGTCTAGTTTTCCAGTATTATTTACTGAAGAGACTGTCTTTTCCCCATTATATAGTCTTTCCTCCATTTTCATAGATTAATTGACCATATATAAGTAGTTTATATTTGGGCTCTCTGTTCTCTCGCTTTGATATATATATGTCTGTTTTCTTGCCAGTACCATACTGCTTTGACTACTTTAACTTTGTAGTGCAGTTTAAAATCAGGCAGCATGATACTTCTCACTTGTTCTTTCTCAAGATTGCTTTTAGCTCTTCGCGGTCTTTTGTGGATGGCATAAAAATTTTGGAATTCCTCTACCTCTGTGAAAGATACCATTGGAATTTGGATAGGGATTGTATTATATCTGTAGATTCTTTGGGTAGTACGGACATTTAAAAAATATTAATTTTTCCAATCCATGAACATAGAATATATTTCCATTTATTTGTGTTATCTTCAGTTTCTTTCATCAGTGTCTTATAAATGTCAAAGTACAGATATTCTACCTCCTTGGTTAAATTTACTACGCGCTTTATTCTTTCTGACAAAATTATAAATGGGATTTCCTTTCTTGATTTTTTGATAGTTTGTTATTAAGGTATAGAAACTCAACTAATTTCTCTATGTTATTTTGTATCCTGTGACTTTACTTAATTTATTGATTGATTCTAATAGTGTTTTTGGTGGAATCTCTAGGTTTTTCTATATATAGTGTCATCTCATCTGCAAATAATGACAATTTTACTTCTTCCCGAATAATTAGGTTGCCTTTTATTTATTTTTCTTTTCTAGTTGCTGTGGCTAGATTTACAATGCTTATCTCTAAAATCAATGTATATTGAATAAAAGAAGTGAGAATGGACATCCTTGACCTGTTTTTGATCTTAGAGGAAAAGCTTTAGCATTTCACCTTTGAGTACTATATTGACTGTGAATTTGTCATATGTGGCTATTATTATGTCAACATATGTTCCTTCTATAATGACTTTGTTGAGATTATTTATCATAAGTGGATGTTAAATTTGAGCATATATTTTTTCTATGTCTTTTGTGATGATCATATGACTTTTATCCTTTGTTTTGTTAATGTGGTGTATCATGAAGATTGATTTGTGGATATTGAACCATCCTTGCATGCCGGGAATAAGTTACACTTGACTGCAGTGTATAATCCTTTTCATGTATTCTTGAATTGGGTTTGCTAAAATTTTGTTTCAAGATTTTTTTAGTCTATGTTCATCAAGGATATTAGCCCCCAACTTTCTTTTTTATGGCACCTATGGTTTTGATACTAGGGTAATACTAGCCTCATAAAATGAGTTTAGAAGCATTCCTTCTTTAAATTTCTGGAATTAACCAAAAAGGATAGGTACTAACTTCTTTAAATGTTCAGTAAAATTCCCATGTGAAGTTGTCTGAGTGGACTTTTGTGGGGGGCAGTTTTTAAAATTATTGACTTAGCTTCATTATTTGTAATTGGTCTATTCATATTTTTTGTTTCTTCATGCATCATTCTTAGAAGGTTGTGTGTTTCAAGAAATTTTACATTTCCTCTCAGTTTTCCAATTTACCTGCCTAAAATTATTTGTAGTAATCACTTAACATTCTTTATATTTCTGTGGTGTCAGTTGTAATTTCCTTCTTTCATTTAAAATTTTATTTCTTTGAGCCCTCTCTCTCTTTTTTATGATGAATTTGGCTAAAGGTTTATCACTTTTATCTACCTTTTTAAAGAATTATCTTTTATTTTCAGTGATCTTTTCTACTTCTTTTTTAGTGTCTGTTTTATTTTCTTCCATTCTGATCTTTATTATTTCCTTCCTTCTACTAACTTGACGCTCTGTTCTCCTTTTTCTAGTCTTTATATATAAAGTAAGATTTATTTGATATTTTTCTTTTTTCTTGAAGTAAGCCTATATAACTCTGAATTTTCCTCTTAGAACTGCTTTTGCTGCATCCCATGAATTTTGGAAAGCTGTGTATCCATTTTTATTTGTCTCAGGGTGTTTTTTAAAATTTCCTCCTTGATGTTTTTGTTGACATATTGGTTGTTTAGTAAGCATGTGTTTGGGCAGTTTTCTTTTTATAATTGCTTTCTAGTTTTATACCATTGTGGTCAGAAAAGATGTTTGATATTGTTTCAGTCTTAATGAGTTTATTGAGACTTA
The DNA here is from genome assembly GCF_010015895.1 of Lontra canadensis. Lineage (NCBI taxonomy): Eukaryota > Metazoa > Chordata > Mammalia > Carnivora > Mustelidae > Lontra > Lontra canadensis. Next base: position 14,333,527 of record NW_022631028.1, read on the forward strand.
TTTTGTGGTTAACATGATCTATCCTGGAGAATTTTTCATGTGCACTTGAGAAGAATGAGTTTTCTGCTCCTTTGGGATGGAATTTTTCTGTATATATCCATTAAGTCTATTTTGTCTAATATGTCATTTTAGGCTAGGGTTTCCTTATTAATTTTCTGTCCATATTATCTATGCATTGGTGTATAGGGGAATTAAAATCCCTTAATATTATTGTCTTACTCTCAATTTCTCCCTTTTTTTCTGTTAATATTTGCTTTATATTTAGGTGCTCCTATATTAATTGCATAAATATTTATGAATGTTATATCCTCTCCTTGGACTGAGTTCTTTATTGTGAGATAATGTTCTTCTCTGTCTCTTGTTAACAATCTTTGTTTTAGTCCATTTTTTCTAATAGGATTCTTCATATACCAGCTTCTTTTCAGTTCCATTTACATTGACTATATTTCTCCATCCCTTCACCTTCTGTCTGTCTATGTCTTTAGATCTGATGTGACTCTCTTTTAGGCAGCATATAAATGGACCTTGGGTTTTTTTTTAATCTATTTAACTGTCATTTGTCTTTCTATTAGAGCATTTAGTCTATTTATATTTAAAGTAATTAATATTACTTTATATTTATATTTATATATACTTTATATTTATAAGATATATTCATATCTTAAGTATGTGGAACAGAGCAGGTGCTCAGAAAACTGTATGGATAAATGAATAAATGAGAAAGAATTCTTCTACAGAGTAACCTAACATTATAAACCGACTTCATAAAAGCAGTAATCCATTGTAAAATAGAATGAAATGTTAATTTTCAAAAAAATGCAAAAAATGATTTTCTTTTCTATAAAAACATTTACCTATTCATTCTAGAGAGAGAGAGAGGGAGTACAAGTCAGGGGAGGGGCAGAGGGAGAAGAGAGAAAGACCCTCAAGGAAACTCCCCACTGAGTACAGAGCCATTGTGGGGCTCAATCTCATGACCTGGAGATCATGACCAGAGCCAAAATCAAGAGTCGGATGCTCAACCAGCTGAGCCACCCAGGCACCCCCCAAAATTGATTTCCTTGGTGGCATAAACCCCAGCTAGTTCTCTCAGGATATCTTCAGAAGCATGAAATTCTCATATAAATAGTACTTGACAAGCAATTAGGATACTTAAATTTTGCCCTGTTTTTGCTACATACCAAGTTATATTTCTTGGCAAGTTGTTTCCTTCATTCATTAATGCGTTCATTAAAAATGGACCAGACACTGACAGTGTGGCAGAAATAATGATGAAGACTGGAGAATAAGACCACACTGACATAGGTTCCTATCTTCAAAGAGCATACAAGCTATATACAAGTAAATAAAGTATTATCATAGTCTGGTAGGTAAGTGTCATAGTGTACAAAATGTTTTAGGAGCAGAAGGGAAAGCCATTCTATTTTTTAAATTATTTATTTTTAAAGGTGCATTTCTTTATTTGAGAGAGAGCATGCATGCGTGTGGGGAAGGGCAGAGGGAGAAGTCGAGAGAGAGAGAGAATCTCAAGCAGACTCCCTGCTGAGTGCAAAGCCCAACACATTGCTTGATCTCACAACTCTGAGTTCATGACCTGAGCCGAAATGAAGAGTCAGATGATCAACCAACTGAGCCAGCCAGGCACCCCAAAGGACATTTTATTGAAGGGGATGTTTCATTGCCTGCCAAAATAGAGACATTTTCTGTTTTTGTTCTGATTCACACTTTGCTTTTTTTGATGTCATGGAGATAGAAATGTCCTGACATCAGTAGACAGAAACCGTCAAAAGGATTTCTATTCCCTTTAGTCCATTTTAAATAGAGACATTACCTACATTCATTTGTGTCTCAAGGTCACCTTCTTTCATTTAGACAAGTATTCTGAGCCTGTATCTTGGCATCACTCATTCGGAGACCTAGGGGAAGATTGAGGATAGGTTGTATGTAACTTATAATTGTGTGTAAGACCCAACTATGCTAGTAATTATGGAGAGTGGAGGTAAGGAGATAATGATGTGCAGACCTAATTTTTTACTTTCCTTGAGGCAAGAATTGTGTGACCATGGTGATTTACATTCAAATTTTATCGTATCTCAGCCACTGAGGGATAGATGTGTCTTCCTACCTACTAGACAAACATTAAAAAGTAACAAGGGCTTATTCTTGTCCCTATCCCCAATGCTCCTACTCCCCAAATCAGAGACTTTAAAGAAGGAGTTTGTAGACATTTTGTGATTTCTTCCTGGTGTAGGACTTACTGGTGCTAGGAAGTGTTCTTAGCACTTTAAAAATATTAAGATGTTAATCTTAATCTCAGCTCATGGGTTCGAGCCCCATGTTGGACACAGAGTTTACTTAAAAAAACAAAAAAAAAAGTTAAGATGTCTAACATTCAAGATAACCCTGCAGGATTGGTGCTGCTCTGTGCTTCATTTCACAAACGGGGAAGCTGGGCCACGAAGTCTAAAGCAACTTATTCAAGGTCACCCAGAGGTAGAGATTTGAACCCAGGCACTATTGTCAAGAGTCTTTCCTTCTCATTCCTGTGTTATAAACAACTTATGGATCTCGACATTGTCTTTAGGAAAAAAAATTCTGTAAGAAAAATGGTCAAAAATTATAGTTCTCTAATTCTATTTGCATCCTTTGAAAGTCAAAAAGGAAAAAACATCATAGTAATGCCAGGGCATCTCAAGCCCCCTCATGTGGATTTTTTGTGCCTCACTTTATCTGTAAAATAATAATACAACAATAATACCTGCTTTCACTTATATGAATATGGGTTGAAGAACTCTACCATGAATGTGGCAGTGCGAATAAGCACCGATAAGTAGTATAAATGCTACCATACTCCTTATCTCCTCAGAATGTTCCCCCTGAGCGCTAGGCTCCAGGCATACTGGCTGCTGCCATACTGTGTGTTTATGGGGGGAAGGGGCGGGTGAGGGGAGAAAGGAAGAGGTTAAGCAGAAAAGCATGTGTTTTAAATAAACTAAGCATTTTCCCACTGCTCAGGGTCTTTTGCAATCATCGTTGCCTTTGCCTGCAATGATTACCTCCCAGATATCTTCATGGTTTGTTCCCTCACCTCTTTCAAGTCTTGGATAAAATATCATCTTCTCATAAAGGCATCACTGGCAACCCTATTTAAAATTGCACTACCCTCCCTGGAATTCTTTGCACTTTCTTTTACTTCACAGCATTCATCACCTTTCAACACACTGTATAAATTGCATTGAGTCCTCCTCCCCCAACCTAAGATGTGATCACTATTAGGGCAGAGTGTTTATTTACTTTTCTATATACCCTCCATGTATTGAATATGGTCTGATACATAGTGGGCACTCCATAAAAAACTTGTTGAATGAATGAAAGATGTTAACCTGTTATCCCTGGTCAGTTACTTTCTGCTTAGTTGTTGTTTTGCTCAGACAAACAGATATTTTTGTTATAAAAGTAGATGCTCATGGTCATCCATCTCCTCTCTGAAGGTCTGTGGTAAGCGATCTGAGTTTCATTTGCTAGTGAAATGAGGAGGGCAGGTGGATGACTTATTCAAGACTCTCAACAACTTAATGGACATGCTTTTTACCTTGTCTTAGGAAAGCCAAGAAAATGTTTTTTCCTCCTCTTTTGATAAGCCTGTGAATTCAAGTCAATGGCATTTTCTGCTGCCATTTATCCCTTCACAGAAAGAGTTTTCGCTTTGTGTTTGCCCAAATCAGTGTGCATGCCACTTTGCCTTATGACAGAATGACATAGAAAAAGCAGAATGCCCAATAATTAGATGCAAATTTTATGCTTGTCGTTTTGAAAGGTTATGAATCCCCCTTTTATAAAGTTTTCTATAGAGGATACTTTAGGACAAAATATCCTTTCTGTACATCAATATGCTGGTAATTCTAAAAAAGAACAACTTTGTAATTTGAAAGAATTAGTAACAAGTACAGCATATAGTGAATACATTTATCCCTTCTGCTCTCTATTGAAAGGAAATAAGTTTTCACTTATTTTCTCTTGAACCAAAGTTTTAAGACATAAATATTGACAAAATAGATTTCTCTCCCTTCCTAAGGGATGACCCCATTATTCTCCTCCAGTATATTTCTAGGTAAAAGTGGACCAATTCTACTGTTATCCAAAAAGTAAACTAAAGGGAACTGATGGTACTATGAAAAACATTCAACTGGTAATCAGAAAATCAGAATTCTGGTTAGGGTTCTGTCACTGAGTATCTATGTGAGTTTTCATAAACCATTTAACTTCTGAAAATCTTTGATTCCTTACCTCAAAAATGAGATTGAATTAAAACTCTGAAGTTAAGAGGGGGAGCCTGGGTGGTTCAGTTGGTTAAGCATCTGACTCTGGATTTCAGCTCATGTCATGACTTCAGAGTCGTGAGATCAAGCTCGGTGTTGGGCTCTGTGCTCAGCATGGAGTCTGTTTGAGGTTCTCTCCCTCTCCCTTTGCCCCTCCCCCTGCTCACACTCCTTTTCTCTCTCTCTCTAAAATAAATAGATAAAATCTTTTTAAAAATCTGAAGTTACATTTGATGATACCATTTTTTTTTTAAAGATCTGTTTATTGGAGAGACCACAAGTGGTACGGAAAGGGAGACGGATAAAGAATCTTAAGCATACTCTACCCTGAGTGCAGAGTGCAGAGCCTGATGTGGGGCTCAATCTCAAGGGCTGAGATTACAACCTGAGCCAAAACCAAGAGTCAGAGGCTTAACCAGCCAAGCCACCTAGGCACCCCTTGATGATACCATTCTTACTCAACCTAACAGAATCCCGTTTGTTACTTGTTGGTGGTAATGTGCAGAGAACAATCGCCACTAGGTAGCATAGTGCCACTAAATACTTGGCTCTAATCTTAGAATATGCCAGCTATTTGCAACCAGTTGTAAGTGAATTGTCTCTAATCTTCTCTTTCTCCATCAGGTGAAAAGGAATATAGGACCAGTCAGCAGGCTAGTTGGTGGAGTGAAATAAAGCTTAGCAAGTGTTTTTACTTTGCGCACAGCCTTGCCTTCTTATGCTCAGGAAGGGGTAGTTTTTATTGCCATTATTTCCCATGTCTCTAAATAGAAGACACAGGGGTTATGTTTGGAGAAAGGGAAAGTAGAAGTTAATTTGAAGTCTCTGAAGCATCTTTTTTTTTTTTTTCCTTTTTTCTCCAGAGCTGAACACATCACTGCCCAAGTTGAGTGATTGTGGTTGTTTGTCTATCTCTAGCAGGACTTCAGGATTTGGTCAGAGAATGATGTAGAACATAGTCTGGCTTGGGTGTCCTTACCAGTATTCAATTAAAATGCCAGCATCCCACCAAGGAGGCTCATACCCTGAAGCCAACTGCCTGCCATGAACTATGTCTAAATTTTATCTCCTCCCCAGCTTCATCAGGGACATCATGACACCATGTATCCTAAGCAACATATGCAAAATAAATAAAAATACTTACACACCAGAAAAAGAATCATACTAAATTCAAATTTAGTGAATCTTTTCTGTTAGAAATATGTTGTCAGAGTTTTGCTTGAACAGCTCCCAGATTGCTCCCTTTCACACTTTCATGTGTGTGTGTGTGCATTTATTATGTCCCAAATTGAAAACCTGAAACATTTAATGAAAGACAGACAAGGGTATTTCAGCTACCAAAGAGGCAGGTGCAAAAGTTCATGAATATTACCTGAGGAGGCATAGTGCACCTAACATGAAAGTGCCACTTCCAGGTGTTCCATGTTCAGGCAATTTAATGTCAGGGAAGGCAATGGAGAACATAGGGTGTCATTGAGGAGATAAGAACACCAGCAGTTCACCCCAGAAGACCTTAAAACAGAGGGTCCCCAAGGAAGTACGAAAATAGGACTGAATTTGGAAGAGGGAAACTTGGTCATACTTTTGTTCAGTTGAGAATGAATGTACTTTGATACTGGGAGGCTCAGAGTCATAACCTGGGAAAGAGTTCATTGTTTTTCCCAATCACACAGAAACCTAAACAAATCTGTATTATAATATTCTTAAGATGTAATAAGCAAAACATTAGGAGCCAAAGCAAGTCTGTTAGAATCACTTATACCTCCCATTGCAAAGAAGAATTTATCCCCATGAACAGGTATGATGGGAAACACCATGCTCAGCAAAAGCAAAGAAGAGAGGCATTTCCAGTATTTGATTTTAAGAGTTGAATAAATGCTCTCTTTCCTTGGTGAAAAGTTCTGGTAGCTTGAAGCAGCCTACTGTTGTTGCTGACATTCTCTCAATCTTTCTTTCTTAAATGATGGCTCATGATTGTGGATCATCTGCATCTAAATAACCTGGGATGCATAATTCAAATGCATATGTCTGTGCCCTACCTCCAAATCTATCTAATCAGAATTTGGGGTGGGGGGGTAATTTAGTCCTGTACTTGTTTTTTAACTGGCTCCTGGAGAGTGTCTTTTTGCACATGAAGAATACATAAAACCACATTATGATCATTAACACTGTTTTTGGTTCATTATCTCTTCAAAAGGCCATAATTAAAGTGTATGAATTTCAGCTAGAAGCTAGGAGTCTGGGGAATGGATTAACATAAAGTTATCTATATTTTTTTCCAACAGGAAATAGTGTCCTGTGGTAGGGAAGGGCATGGGGAAGACATGCTTTATGGGGCATGTCATAAGTATCCAGAAACCAGAGGAAGTGAAACAGTTTAAAGGAGCAGACTTTTAGGGAGCAGTTGCTCATAGGAGTGACCACGTTGAAGTAGAAGCGTGAGAATGAATGGTAGCTTCAGAGGAAGATCTTTGCCTGCCTTTTTGCTGAGGGCCTATTCGTGTGGATTTATACACACAAGAACTTTTGGACAATTGCCAAAAGGAAACTGCAAGAAGAGGAGGAAGACTACTGAAGTGAATTAAGGCATGGAATAAATGGATGTATATTTTCTATGAATATAGTTTCAGTTAGGAGTCACTTAGCTACTGCTGATACAAGTTAATTCAAATTTGCCTACATAAAAGCAGTCACTAGTTCATGTATCTGGGAATCTTAGAGATAAACCTTGCTTGGAACAGACCTGGTTCATCAAATGATGTCATTGAAGCTCAGCCTCCATTCTTTAGTTTCCTATTGGCTTCCCTCATTGTGTTAGTTCATTCTCTTTTTTTTAGATTCTCTATGTGGAGGCCTTTGGAAGCTCCGAGTTTTCTCCCTCCAAGCAATCCCAGACTATAAAAGGAATTTTTTTTCTAGGAGTTTTATGAAAAGCTCTGAAATAGAATCTTATCCAAACGTGCATCATATCCTTGGGAATCAGTCTGCCAGGAAAATGAAATATTAATTTGCCAGGCCTGAGTTACCTGCTTCTCCTGACTTAGATAGAGGATTTTAGTCTATCCAAACCATTTAGGTTAAGAAATTAGGGCACTTGGTTCACCAAAGAAAAAGTGAAATGTGAAAAAGAAAATGTGAAAACCTTAAAGAGAAGTGATGGATTCTGAGGAGGCAAAATCCATAGATAACTACTATATACTTATGTCTCTAGGGAAATAATATTTAGTGAATTCGTGTCCTGGTATTTCATTCCAATTTCTTTAGTCAAAACTGATCAGTTACATACATATGCTTTTCTCTATTCCTATTTATGAATATAGTAAGTAGCTATCAGTAAATAGTAATATATTTGAATATAAATTAAAGAGTTAACTATACTGGAGCCAGTAAACTATTTTATGGATATTGTAATAGTGAATACATGATAAAAAGCATTTGCTGAGACCTATAGAATTATGCAACACAAAGAGTGAACCCTAATGTAAACTGTGGATTTAGTAATAGTGTATCAACTGGCTCATCAGTTATAAAAATGTACCTCAACTAATGCAAGATGTTAATAATGGGAAAAATTGTCAACATCAGGTTCCTTCCTTGCCTCTGTGCACACCTTGGTTCTTGAGGTTGGCCAAGAAAGAATTTGGAGCCAAATTCTTAAGTAAGGAGGAATTTAATGGCAATTAAAGAGAAAATGCACACTCAAGTAGACCCAGAGGTGGCAACTGCACCCCCAGCCTCAGGGTTAGGGGTTAGGAGTGTCTTTTCTTTTTATGCTTGGCATGGTTTATGGGACAAAGCTAGGAAGGTTTGACTGAGATTACCTCCAATCTATCACCTAAGGAACTCCTCCTACTAGTCCTAGATGGTATCTGGGGAAGGGGGAGATTGGTCTTATATGGTCCTTGTTGGAACTGTCATAGCAGCCTTCCCCTCCGTGGGGACAGGGGCAGAGGGAGGAGTAAAATCTGCAATGTAAATGTATTATAATAAAGCTATAAGTTACTTTAGGGCAGCAATTATGGGGAAGGGTGCATGCATGCTCCCTCGGGACTCTTCCAGCTGTTTGTGTTTTTGGGGTTGTTGTAGGATTCCCTGCTCATATCTAGCTAACTGAACACTAGGTTCCTGTGAACAGGAGAGACAGAATATAGGGAACTTTATGTACTTTCTGCTCAGTTTTTCTGTAAACCTAAAATTGGTCTAAAAAATAAAGTTTATTAAGTAAAAAGATAAAGTTACTTATAATTATCCAATAATCATTTGGCAGTACCCCTGGAAAAAACACCCCATGAGGACAGGATGATTCTACCTTGTACATTGTGCTCTACCTACACTACCAGTATTGGCACATAGTATAGGCCCATACACTCTGATCAGAAACTGTTTGGGTCAGAAATGTTTGAGAATTAAGAACTTCTCTGAGTTTAGAAAAAAAACATGGTCCATAAAATATACCCAGTGTTACATAACATCCCCAGCTGAGTCTGGGTCAGTACTCCATAATCAAACACATTTGTAAGTCTCTGGCAATATTCACATTAAGGCTATATATAACTTCACATCCCTTTAGGTCAGTTTTTTGTTGTTGTTGTTGTTGTTTTAATTAACATATAATGTATTATTAGCCCCAGGGGTACAGGTCTGTGAATTCTCAGGCTTACACACTTCACAGCACTCACCATATCACACACCCTCCCCAATGTCCATAACCCAACCACCATCTCCCTGACCCCCTCCTCCCAGCAACCTTCTGTTTGTTTTGTGAGATGAGGAGGTTCTTATGGTTTGTCTCCCTCCTGATACCATCTTGTTTCATTTATTCCTTCCCTATCCCCCAAACCCTCCATGTTGCCTCTCAAATTCCTCATATGAGAGAGATCATATGATAATTGTCTTTCTCTGATTAACTTATTTCGCTCAGCTTTATACCCTCTAGTTCCATCCACATCATTGCACATGGCAAGATTTTATTTCTTTTGATGTTTGCTTAGTATTCCATTTGTGTGTGTGTGTGTGTGTACCACATCTTCTTTATCCATTCATCTGTTGATCGACATCTAGGTTCTTTCCATAGTTTGGCCATTGTGGACATTGCTGCTATAAACATTTGGGTGCATGTGCCCCTTCGGATCACTACATTTATATGTTTAGGGTAAATACCCAGTAATGTGATTGCTGGGTGGTAGGGTAGCTCTATTTTCAACTTTTTGAGGAACCTCCATGCTGTTTTCCAGAGTGGCTGCACCAGCTTGCATTCCCACTAACAGTGTAAGAGGGTTCTCCTTTCTCCACATCCTCATAAACATCTCTTGTTTCCTGACTTGTTAATTTTAGCCATTCTGATTGGTGTGAGGTGGTATCTCATTGTCATTTTGATTTGTATTTTCCTGATGCCAAGTGATATGGCGCACTTTTTCATGTGTCTGTTGGCCATCTGGATGTCTTTGCAGAAATGTCTATTCATGTCTTCTGCTAATTTCTTGATTGCATTATTTGTTCTTTGGGTTTTGAGTTTGATAATTTCTTTATAGATTTTGGGTACTAGCACTTTATCTGACATTTCATTTGTGAATATCTTCTCCCATTCTGTCAGTTGTCTTTTGGTTTTGTTGACTATTTCCTTTGCTGTGCAAAAGCTTTTGATCTTGATGAAGTCCCAATAGTTCATTTTTCCCTTGCTTCCCTTGCCTTTGGCGATGTTTCTAGGAAGAAGTTGCTATGGCTGAAGTTGAAGAGGTTGCTACCTGTGTTTTCCTCAAGGATTTTGATGGATTCCGGTCTCACATTGAGGTCCTTCATCCATTTTGAGTCTATTTTTGTGTGTGGTGTAAGGAAATGGTCCAGTTTAATTTTTCTGCATGTGGCTGTCCAATTTTCCCAACACCATTTGTTGAAGAGACTATCTTTTTTCCATTGGACATTCTTTCCTGCTTTGTCGAAGATTAGTTGACCATAGAGTTGAGGGTCTATTTCTGGGCTCTCTATTCTGTTCCATTGATCTATGTGTCTGTTTTTGTGCCAGTACCATGCTGTCTTGATGATGACAGCTTTGTAACAGAGCTTGAAGCCTAGAATTGTGATGCCACCATGTTGGCATTCTTTTTAACATTCCTCTGGCTATTCGAGGTCTGTCCTGGTTCCATATAAATTTAAGGATTATTTGATCCATTTCTTTGAAAAAATTGATGGTATTTTGATAGGGTTTGCATTAGATGTGTAGATTGCTTTAGGTAGCATAGACATTATCATAATATTTGTTCTTCCAATCCCTGAGCATGGAATGTTTTTCCATTTCTTTCTGTCTTCCTCAATTTCCTTCATGAGTACTTTATAGTTTTCTGAGTACAGATTCTTTGCCTCTTTGGTCAGGTTTATTCCTAGATATCTGATGGTTTTGGGTGCACTTGTAAACGGGATTGACTCCTTAATTTCTCTTTCTTCTGTCTTGCTATTGGTGTAAAGAAATGCAACTGATTTCTGTGCATTGATTTTATATCCTGACACTTTACTGAATTCCTGTATGAGTTCTAGCAGTTTTGGAGTGCAGTCTTTTGGGTTTTCCACATAAAGTCTCATATCATCTGCAAAGAGTGAGAGTTTGACTTCTTTACCAATTTGGATGCCTTTTTGTTGTTGTTGTTGTCTGATTGCGGAGGCTAGGACTTCTGGTACTATGTTGAATAGCAGTGGTGATAGTGGACATCCCTGCCATGTTCCTGACCTTAGGGGGAAAGCTCTCAGTTTTTCCCCATTGAGAATGATGTGCACTGTGGGTTTTTCATAGATGGCTTTGATGATATTGAGGTATGTTCCCTCTCTTCCTACACTGTGAAGATTTTTGATCAAGAAAGGATGCTGTACTTTGTCAAATGCTTTTGCAGCATCTATTGAGAGTGTCCTGTGGTTGTTGTTCTTTCTTTTCTTAATGTATTTTATCACATTGATTGATTTGGGGATGTTGAACCAACCTTTCAGCCCAGGAATAAATCCCACTTGGTCATGGTGCATAATCCTTTTAATGGACTGTTGCATCCTATTGGCTAGTATTTTGGTAAGAATTTTCACATCTGTGTTCACCAAGGATATTGGTCTGTAATTCTCTCTTTTGATGGGGCCTTTGTCTGGTTTTGGGATCGAGGTAATGCTGGCCTCATAAAAAGAGTTTGGAAGTTTTCCTTCCATTTCTACTTTTTGGAACAGTTTCAGGAGAATAGGTATTAATTCTTTGTTAAATGTTTGGTAGAATTCCCCTGGGAAGCCGTCTGGCCCTGGGCTCTTGTTTTTTGGGAGATTTTTGATGACTGTTTCAATCTCCTTATTGGTTATGGATCTCTTCAGGTTTTCTATTTCTTCCTGGTTCCGTTTTAGTAGTTTATACATCTCTAGGAATGCATCCATTTCTTCCAGATTGTCAAATTTGCTGGTATATTTTTGCTCATAATATATTCATAAAATAGTTTGTATTTCTTTGGTGTTGGTTGTGATCTCTTCTCTTTCATTCATGATTTTATTAATTTCAGTCCATTCTCTTTTCTTTTTGATAAGTCTGGCCAGGGGTTTATCAATCTTACTAATTCTTTTAGAGAACCAGCTCCTAGTTTCGTTGATTTGTTCTACTACTTTTTTTGGTTTCTGTCTCATTGATTTCTACTCTGATCTTTATTATTTCTCTTCTCCTGCTGGGTTTAGGCTTTTTCGCTGTTCTTTCTCCAGCTTCTGTAGGTGTAGGGTTAGGTTGTGTACTTGCGACTTTTCTTGTTTCTTGAGAAAGGCTTGTATCGCTATATATTTTCCTCTCAGCCCTGCCTGTGTTGTTGTCCCATACATTTTGAACAGTTGTGTTTTCATTTGTTTTGATGAACTTTTTCAGTTCTTCTTTAATTTCTTGGTTAACCCATTCATTCTTTAGTAGGATGCTCTTTAGCCTCCACGTATTTGGGTTCTTTCCAACTTTCCTCTTGTGGTTTAGTTCTAGCTTCAAAGCATTGTGGTCCGACAATATGCAGGGAATGATCTCATTTTTTTGGTACCAGTTGAGACCTGATTTGTGACCCAAAATGTGATGTATTCTGGAGAATGTTCCATGTGCACCAGAGAAGAATGTGTATTTGTTGCTTTGGGATGGAATGTTCTGTATATATCTGTGATGTCCATCTGGTCCAGTGTGTTATTTAAGGCCTTTATTTCCTTGTTGATCTTTTGCTTGGATGAACTGTCCATTTCAGTGTGGGGGATGTTAAAGTCCCCTACTATTATTGTATTGTTGTCGATGTGTTTCTTTGATTTTGTTATTAATTGGTTTATATAGTTGGCTGCTCCCATGTTAGGGACATAGATATTTAAAATTTTTAGATCTTCTTGTTGTACAGAACCTTTGAGTGTGATATAGTGTCCTTCCTCATCTCTTATTATAGTCTTTGGCTTAAAATCTAATTGATCTGATAGAAGGATTGCCATTCCAGCTTTCTTCTGATGTACATTAGCATGGTAAATGGTTTTCCTCCCCCTCACTTTAAATCTGGAGGTGTCTTTGGGTCTCAAATGAGTTTCTTGTAGAAAGAAACATTGATACATTTTGTTTTTTTATCCATTCTGATACCCTGTGTCTTTTGATTGGGGCATTTATGCCATTTACATTTAGGGTAACTATTGAAAGATATGAATTTAGTATCATTGTATTGCTTGTAAGATGACTGTTACTGTATATTGTCTCTGTTCCTTTCTGGTCTACTACTTTTAGCCTCTCTCTTTGCTTAGAGGACCCCTTTCAATATTTCCTGTAGGGCTGGTTTGGTGTTTACAAATTCTTTTCATTGTTGTTTGTCCTGGAAGCTTTTTATCTCTCCTGTTTTCAATGATAGCCTGGCTGGATATAGTATTCTTGGCTGCATATTTTTCTCATTTAATGCTCTGAATATATCATGCCAGTTCTTTCTGGCCTGCCAGGTCTCTGTGGAGAAGTCTGCTGCCATTCTAATATTTTTATGATTGTATGTTACAGACTTCTTGTCCTGGGCTTCGTTCAGGGTTTTCTTTTGTCACTAAGACTTGTAAGTTTTTCTGTTAGATGATGGGGTGTGGATTTATTTTTTTGATTTTGAGAGGGATTCTCTGTGCCTCCTAGATTTTGATGCTTGTTCCCTTTTCCATATTAGGGAAACTTTCTACAATAATTCGCTCCAGTATACCTTCTGACCTCCTCTCTCTTCCTTCTTCTTCTGGAATCCCAATTATCCTAATATTGTTTCATCTTCTGTTATCATTCATCTCTCAGATTTTCCTCTCGTGGTCCAATAGTCGTTTGTTTCTCTTTGGCTCAACTTCTTTATTTTCCATCATTTGCTCTTCTATATCACTAAATCTCTTTTCTGCCTTCTTTATCCTAGCAGTAAGAGCCTCCATTTTTTATTGCACCTTATTAGTAGCTTTTTTAATTTCAGCTTGGTTAGATTTTAGTTCTTTCATTTTTATAGAAAGGGATTTTCTTTCTCCAGAAAGGGTTTCTCCAATATCTTCCATGCCTTTAGAGCCCAGCTATCACCTTGAGATTCATCATTCTGAACTTTAGATCTGGCATATTATCAATGTCCTTATTGATTAGGTCCCTAACCTTTGGTACTGCCTTTTGTTATTTTTTTGTGTGTATGGTAAGTTTTTGTGTCTTGTCATTTTATCTGGATAAGAATATATGAACAAGAGAATAAAATACTAAGGGTGGCAAAGACCCCAGACAAATGTACACCAACCAAATCAAAAGAGACCCCAAATCAGGAAAGAAGAAAGAGGGTAAAAAGAAGTTTAAAAAATTTTTTAAAAAATTTGAAATACATATCTATCTATCTATCTATCTATCTATATATATATATCTTAGACTGGCGACTAGAACGGAGCCCCCCCACTTCATTTTGGGTGTATTTTGGTCCCTCAGAAGAAACTACCTCCCAAAATTTTAAAGAAAGAAAAACTTATATATATACAAAAATAAGGGTAAACATAATGAAGGGATGGAATATGCCTGTAAAGATGAAAATTTTTTAAAAAAATTTTTATAGGAATTGATAAGTTGTTTGGAAAAAGAAAGAAAAAGAAAGTGGAGAGAATTTGCTCAGGCTGGAGACTAGAACAAAGCCCTGTGCTAGATTTAGAATATATTTTTATCTTATTAGAAGAAATTGTATCCCAAAAATTTTTAGAAGAAAAAAGCCTATATCTATACAAAAAATAAAGTTAGATATAGTGAAGGATAAAATATGACTATAATAATGAAGGTTTAAAAAGGTTTTTTTTAGAAAGGTATTGTTAAGATAAAGTATTTTAAAAATGTTAAAAGAGGAAGGAGGAAAAGTTAAAATTAGAATAAGAAAAAGTAACATTAAAAAAATTTAATTAACTTTACAAGACTAAAGAATCCTGGGAAGAAAGCCATGAGTTCCATGCTTTGCTTTCCCCTCCTCTGGAAATTCACTGTTCTCCTTGATCGGTGAGCTTGGTCTTGGCTGCATGCTCTTGCTGATCTTCTGGGGAAGGGGCCTGTTGTAGTGATTCTGAAATGTCTTTGCCTAAGCCGGAATTGGACCGCCCTTGCCAGGGGCCAGGCTAAGTAGTCTGCTCCATTCCTCTCAGGAGTTTTTGTTCCCTGAATGCTTTCCATAGAGCTCTGTATGACGGGAATGAAAATGGCAGCTTCTCACTCTCCGGCCCAGAGGAGCCGAGATCTTGGGGCCCCAGTCCTTAGTGCACCCTCGGAGAAAAGCGGTCAGTCACTCCCGTCTCCCTGGTCTCTGGCCACACTCCGAGCTTACCTGCCCTGTGACTATTCTGTCTCTGGCACAGAGCCCCATTTGGAGACTCCAAACCCAGCAGATCCTACCGCTCTGCTCTTCCCACAGAGGAAGGTAAGTCTCCCTGGATCTTACACTTGTGGGGTCCCTGCTCAAAGAGCAGTGTCCCGACTGTGCCACTGATCACAGTTTAATGTACCCTGAGCTGAGAGCTCACTCCTTGGCTCTGTCTCTATAGCCAGCTTCCCTACTTTGATACCTGCGAGCTCTGCTACACTCAGTCACCTGAGACCACACTGTCCCCATGAGGGCTCAACCCCCACTTAGCCTCTGGAGCGATGCCCCTCAGTGGAGCTGACTTTTAAAAGTTCAAATTCTGTGCTCCATTGTTCCATCTCTTGCTGGGAGCCAGCCCCTCCCCCCGCAGTGTATCTTCCCATGGCTTCAGATTTACTTCTTTGCATATCCTGCCTTTCAGAAAGTGGTCAATTTTCTGTTCCTAGAATCGCTGCTCTTCTTCTCTTCAATCTGCTGTTGGGTTTGTAGGTGTTTAGAATGGTTTGATAACTATCTAGCTGAACTCCTGCGACCTGTTGTCATCTCAGTCTGGTACTCCTCAGCCACCTTGACTCCGCCCCCTCCCTTTAGGTCAGTTTTTGCCTCCAAATGAGTTGTAGAATATTTGCATTTGTGAAATTTGTCATTTTTATAACTGGAGCTTGACATCAGAATCACCCATGTACTTATATTTAAAGGAGTAATGAATCCATTGTTCCTGAAATTTGTCTGGATTTGGAGTCAAGGTCAGAGTAGGATTTGCTGACCCACTTCCCCTTATTGTTCTTTGCCACTCCTATGAATGCTTCCTTCAGTAATGCACATCTTTTTTGCCAACTGAGATCACTTTTATCTCCTCACACTTTCCACTCCTCACCACCATTTCTAAGATCTAACATTGCATACAATTAGGTCCTCATTATGTATGACACAATGTATGATGACAGCAGCACTACTCTGTTCAGCACTACTGAAACAAAGAGTAGGAGAAGAGTTCACTTCTGATTTGGACTTTCTTTTACTTTCTGCCTTCAAGCATACCGGCTGTCTGCACACTTCTGTCTTCCTTCCTGTTTAAAATGCTCATGTAAGGGGGTTAAAAGAAGGAAGGTGGAAGCAAGGACAGTTGAAAGAAACACGTTGTCCTTTAAGCAGGCATGTCTGTCTCCTCTGGTGTTTGTTTTGCCTCTGCTCTATTCAACCGAACAAGCAAATAGAATGAAGCAGATCCTTATTCAGTAAATATGCTGTGTGTTGGCTAGAGTTACACATAGGCACTTGTGTGGGGCCTTTGAACATCCCTTGCTATTTATGTTATAAAGACTAACAACACTAAATTGTATTTGTAATGATAGTTTGACAGCTGTCCAGTCATCATTTCTACAATCAATGATTATATTTTAAAGGAATACTCATATTCCAGAAAACCAGTTAAGAGTATTTTATTTGTTTCTGAATTACCTTGGGTTGTTGTCCATACATTTTATGAGTAATTTTGATCCACTGAGAAGCTGCTGATCTTACAGTTTCTTAGCCAAAATGAATTTCAGTGATTGTGAGAAAGGCAGGAGGAGAAGACTCCCAGCCAGCAGGATAGAGTAGTGGGCCCTGTGTGTGCCTTTCTTGGAACACTCTGGTGGCAGAATGAATAATTGGGCTTCCCCATTGATGCAAGTGCTGAGAGGGACAAAGTAAAATATAAACATGACTCTGGGAGCACACCCAACAAACCAGCTTTGCAGAAGAACTACCCCTTTCTTATCCTTGGTGAAATGGCTTTGGTCTACAATCCAAGAAGGCAACACGTTCCCACTGATCACACATATAGCACTGATGCTCTTGAATGGTGAAGGGCTTTACAGGATGCAGAGTAAAAAAATACAGTATGACAAAGCCACCTTGGTTTGCACAGGATGCTTCTGTGCATGCATAATGTAACAAACTATGTAGCTTCCAGATGTGACCCAGATGTAACTCCCGTCTAAACCCACAAGCTCATATTCTGAGCTCACACTCAAACCCCTGCGTTCCCCATTAGATGTCCTAGAGTTTACTTCCCGTATTTAGATTGTTGCCATTTAAGTGTTTCTGCCCAAGACCAGGTGTTAATAATCAAAAGCCTATTTGATGTGGTAGGAAGATTGACTATGTACCACAGTCCTAGATTCTTGACGGTTGTGGCAGCCCTTCATACCTGCCATTAGGATCAAGAGCCCAAACAACCCTCAGATGCAACGTCTGGGAACTCACAGCAATTACAATTAGAATTGAATCTGGTATTTTTAGTTTCTAAGGCGAAATCATAGTATTGCGTTTTTGTCGTTTCCCAGCGGAGTTGAATCACTGAGTTTCCAAGTGATAAAAAATATTTCCAGCAGAAGAGAAATGCATTGACCCAAGGGATTTGCTGGAGACATGTGGCCTTTTACCCCATCCCACATGGTAGCTACAGAGTGATCTAGCACATAGAACAAAACTCTGCAGGCCTGTTTTTCTTCATTGGCATCCTTAATTGGTTTAGGGCTGAAAGTCATCTGTGCTCAATTCATAACTTAAGGTACTCGTTTTCAAACTCTAAATTGTATAATAATGAACAGTGGTGCTGAGCTCTGGTAATGAAAATCTGGTAGGTCTGGCAGGAGCTCAAAAATCTGACATTCATGAAGCACTACCAGGTCAGGTGATATTAATGCAGGAGGTTTCTAGACCACACTTCGAGGAATAAGTTTAAGCAGCATAGCTTGATTTTTTTTTTTTTTTTTTTTGCTAAGTTCCTTTCTATGAAATATTTAACTTGAGATCCTACTGCTCTCTGATATGGCTTAGTCCTTTAATGCCTCCCCTTACTTTGCTGGCTACATTTTAGGATTGTTTATAGATGTCCTATTAAAAAAAGATCTACATTTAGCATTAGTGGACTTTTCCAAGCCATATCTACCCACTAGCTTGCTTCTTTATGCATGTTGTTTTTTGCTGACCTTACACTTGGAATGGAGATTATGCTATACACTTGCTCCACTGTACTTGATACATGGGCCTCTGCCTTGCTTCCTTGAGTACACCATCACCTGAGATTCATAGTTTTCTCTTCTCCGTCTCAGAAAAACTCAGGCTGTCCCCCTCCATTCCCATTTCTTTTCCCAGTCTGTCTTCTGGTAGCCTAACTGAGCAGCACTTTGCTTGTCCAGGGGAGAAGTTTGGGGACATATCAAAATGGGCCAAATTTAAAAAAAAAAAAAAAAAAAAAAAAGTAAGATCGTTGCTTTCCTAAAACTGCAGATAAAATAAGTGACACCTAACTGTAAAAAGGTGTTTGTTTTTTTTTTTTACTGTATTTCTTAGAGGATTATTTTATTTTTAGGTAAAAATCATTTTTATTTCTACTATAGATATAGTATATTTTTAGTCTGTGACTGGGAAAATACATTCAGGATTAAATAATCTCTTTTAATCTAAATTCTACAGTTCTTTGCATCTCTTTCAGTACTCTAAACATTTTAAGAGTAGCCTTGGCACTACATTTTGTTTCTGGAACATTAACAGGAGGAAGCAAGAAGAAATTGGCTGACAAGCATCGATTTTTGTCTCCCCCCAAAAATAGATTTTAAAAAGAAAAGAGTCAAATGGAGAAGGAGTTTGAGAATCATTTGTTGAGAACAGTGTTTTCCAATAACTTTCAGTATTTGATGAACAAATGGGGAGAAAGTTTAAGGGTAGTCTGACCTTTAAGCTAAATAAATTTCTGGTCATGAAATCAAAACCCAAAGGTTTCTCATCTTTGTTGAAACATTAAAGGGGGCTTTCCTAAGTTTAGGTATTCTCTCTTCATTTTACAAATGTATGGTTTACTCGGAAACTAGTCCCTGAGAATCTGTTATATGGAACTTTAGGGAATGCAGGTAGTATTGTAGAAGTAGCCTAGTGAACAACTGGCAGGTAGTCTCCAAGCAGAGGAGAACCCAGGAAATCATGATGTACCAGTATTGGCATCTGCACTAAATCCCCCAGCCTAGGGCTGGAATCAATGATCTGGAATCTGAAAGACTGTATCTGTGCTTTTGGCAACTTGGCTCCTCTTTCTTTCTCTTAACATGAATTTCAAGAATTTCCAGGAGAACGAAAAATAATTGCCTGCTGCTCCCCCGAGAGATCCCTGATAATAATGCGAGTCCATTGCCCTAACTTCTCCAAGCTAAGCGAGTCCCTGATTTTTCTCCCTTTTGGGAATCCACAAGTTAAAACATCAGTCTGAACATCCTGCCACTTAAATGAGGTTCATTCCTAATAAACAAAGCGTAGTGGTTACAGTAGGAATGCAATGTGTATCGAGTGAGGATAAATTTTCCCTATAGGTCAGTGGATTATTGTGTCACCCTGGGGATACTTTTTCTTTGTCACATCAGTAGCTCTTCTTTGTTACACAGAACCCTTGGGGAGTTCTCACAATTAGCTGCCGGCATTCAACTCTGAGTGTTCTGAGGAAATGTTGGTTTAGTTTCAACACGAATCCTGTACCTTGACAAATCCATCCATTTTCTTTGTGTGGGTTGGTTTTACCGTTTTCTGTTCCTGTCTGCTTGCATATCAGCTGTTAGTCCAAACATGTGCTAAAAAGTCTTTCTCTAAATGTTATCAAGAAAAGATCTGTTGGTTTGACTTTGCCCAACAGAGAAAATTTAGGAGCATGTCTAAAGCCAGTGTTTGGCTGATGTTCTGCTGTTAGGAAATGGAAAGCTAGGCATAAAAGGATCTGTGTTAGTAGTTTTAAAATTTTAGTGTGCCTAAGAATCACCCAGATTCAACTAGGTTAAAGGCAAATGCCTGGTCCCTGGATTTTTCTGGTGCAGTCAGTCTGGACTGCGGTATAGAAAAACAAGCTCTGTACTTGCTCAGTCCTTGCATAACGTGATTACAATGCCGGCGGTCCGCGGTCTAACTTTGAAACATATTGGCTTATTAAAACATTGTCCTCTGTCATTCTCTGAGATGCTCCTTTACTTCTCTAGGCTGGAAATCTTGGCTACCCCTCTGATTACATAGAGCTAGTTACTGTGACAGAGAAAAGGGTGAACTTTATCTCCTAGACTTTACAAATGGCAAATGCAAAGTGTTTTATATGTACCTTCAAGACACTTGAAAGTCACTTTGTCACTACTACACAAAGATAGAACAAACTTACTGATACCTTCCTCCATGTTTCATCTCAGAATGTCATTCTGAGGACTATGTTTCACCCAGCTACCTCAAGGTTTAAGAGAAACAAAGCAGGCCTTTAACTCCTTTTTGTCAAAAATATTCGTATTTATAGTAACTCTCGGCTAAAGTTTTTAAAGTTAGGTTATCTGTTTTCTACACCTGCATTGCTAAGCTTTTTAAAATCTCTCCCTCCATCTTTTTGAAACTAAACAGCTCATGTTTGAAAGGCTATGGATTTCCTTAGATGAAAACTAAAATACCACTCCCTTTATGCTAATGTTAATTTACAGGCAGCAAGCTTGGTTAACCAAGAGAAAATAAAAACTTTGGATGAAATGTGTTATTTATAGCGAATGCAAAGCATCGTTATTATCAATTCTTGTTACAATATACAGAGAAAAAATACCATTTTTGTTATTTAAATATGGAATGGATACATTGCGAAATAGTACAGATGTTAATCCACAGTCTCTCAGCTGCATCCTGGATAATCATTATTATGTTTTATTCTTACTTGGAATTACTAGTAATAGACTCTGTATTTCTGTATGAAATTCAAATCAAGGAACACCAATGAATTGAGATGATTGATATTATACACACACACACACACACACACACACACACACATATAATTTTAGAATTGGGACAACAATAGAAATATTTCTCTCTTAGAGAAAAATCCAAGCGTGTAGCTATTAGTGATCTTGAGAAGGAACATTTGCTACTTAAATAGATATGCCAAAAATTCACATAATTCTTCACATTTGAATTGAGCTAATTGTTGACCGATATTTAAATTTGTTTTGAAACTATCTATATAATTGTTGAAAATCTGAAATGTATATATCTGGATTTTGAAGTGTCTGGTTTCAAACCATGAGTGTTAAAAAAAAAAAAAGTACATGCTTAGGTACTTTTTCATTCTATGCTTTTCAGTTACTTGGCATATCCTGTTTTCTTTTTTTCTTTTTTAAGAGTTTTTTAAATTTATTTGATAGACAGATATCACACGTAGGCAGAGAGGCAGGCAGAGAGGGAGAGGGGGAAGCAGGCTCTCTGTTGAGCAGAGAGCTCAATGTGGGGCTCAATCCCAGGACCCTGAAATCAGCACCTGAGCCAAAGGCAGAGACTTAACCTACTGAGCCACTCAGATACCCCATGATCCTGTTTTCTTTTGTTTAAGTCTCATTAATGAGAGATTTTATACATGGAGTACGGAGAGAGGATGGTGGTAACAATATAATTCATGTCATCTTTGAATGCATATTTTACATTTATGTGCATATAAGTTCATGGGCAAATACTCAGGGATTCTTTCCCATTCTTAACTGGTAGAGAACCACTGACCAAGTCCAATCCTGTTATTTTGGAGATGAGAAAATTGAGAGCTAGAGAGACGAAGTGATGGAGAGTTAAGTCATGGATTTAGTAGTTGACCCAAGGCACTGAATCTCAGTTCATGGTTTGTCTGAATTCATATCCTGCTTTTTCTTACTACAAGGTCATTGGCTGTCCTTACTCCTCTATAATAAAACAGAATTCTGTTTTGTCATCTTGTGTCCTTACATTTTATCTATCCCAAGCTCAACATAGGGATTTTTTTAAAGCCTGGGTTATAAATAAACCGTCCGAGAAACTACCTCACTTCGTGTCCTCCACCGAGATTTCCAAGCCAGCTTTATTCTTTTTCCTCCGTCCTGATACATCTGCATGAATCTACTCTCATCTTACCACCTAGCAACAAAGGCCGGTTGTAAAGGTTTTCCAGGATAGCAGTTGTAATTCACACTCTTCAAAATAATCACACCTAAGTGGGGAGTGGATTGCCAGCTCCAGGGCAGTATTCAATAGCATAGCCACTGGCCCTTCTTTCTGGAAATTCATCAGGCATTGCCTGAGTCAACTGATTAAATACATTAAGAAGTGAAAAAAAATTACACACAAATAGAACAGATCTTTAGTAATGATCTTCTGTGCATAAGCTGCTGTACTTGGTATCAGAACATACCAAAATGCGTACGTCATGCTCTCAAGGAGCTTACAGTCCACAACAGGACAAAACAAGGTACCAATACACCTGATAGAAAAAAAAAAAAAAAAAAAAAGTGGCTACAGGGAGCTATAATGGGAGAATCATGTGGTTAAATGAAAAAGGTAAAGGTCTACAAAAGCTTTCTAGGAAAAAAAAAATGAACTAAATTTTGAAGAATGAAAATCACTTCCATGGGTATGGGTGGTGAGATGCATTTTGACTAATCTTTATTATGTGTGTATCTAGAGACACGTACTCTCCACTGCTCTATACTGGTTTGTGGATTATTCCAGTCTTTAAACTTTATAGCTGTTTTGTGATAAAGTAAGTTTCATACATCTAGTCAGTGTTAATTGAGGGAAAGTATTCAGAAACTCATACATCATTGTATACTCGTGTATTACTGAGCTAGCCATAGACTCATTTGAGTGTTACTGAATTTGCGTGCTGAATCACATACGGTTCCGGCTGTATGATATTTACACAAACATCCCCATGTATGGATCCTTAGTAGGTTGGGGGAAAAAAAATCACAAGCAAGCTGGTCATTTACCAGATAATTTGAGAATCATGACTCTAGGTTGTTCTTTACTTACATAGATAATTTAAGAAACTTTTATACATATTTTAGCAGTACAGAGATGTTTCTCTTTATTAATGTATGTATGAAATCATCATTGCTTGCTTCCTTTTCTATTACCCCCTTACAGAGCAGAGAAATGTTTAACTTTGTGACATTAGAAGGTCTCCCAGGGTAATAGCAGCACAAAAGAGCTATAGAAGGCACAAAACATAAACGAAGTAAAAGGCTAAGCAAAAGGCAGATAGAATAAAAAGTAAGAGGAGAGGAAAGGGAAGGTCAAGCATTCTGGAAGTTGTGAGTAAAAAAAATTATCAGTATGAAATAGGAGAGTCTATGTCTCCACTTTGTTGTAATCTACAAAGGATTAGTCTTCAGTGGGAAATTTCATCTAAGAGGCTGAAACTAAATGTGTTGTGTATTATTTTTTTTGTTGTTGTTATTTTACTGCTCTTATTTTCATTTTGTAGTTGTTTCCTGTTATTGTTTGCGTTTGGAAGATGTTCTTCATTTTGGGGCACTTGCCCCTCTCATTTCAGATGACTACGCGCTGCATGGCCCTGTTTTTATTCAGGAACCAGGTCACGCGATGTTCCCTTTGAATTCTGAGGAGAAAAAAGTGAAGCTCAACTGTGAAGTTAAAGGGAATCCAAAACCACATATCAGGTTCGTTAATTTAAATCATGCATTTCCGTGCGTACGAGTTCTATTATTAAAATCGACAAGTACTTATAGAGCACTAATTACGTAAAGTGCTTTTAGACAGGCATCATAGAATATCCCGAGACACTAAAGAGATCATTGTGTTCATGAAACGTTTAGTGCCCAACTTTTGTTTCTGGATGTACTGGGAATTAAATATCCTGTCTGACACCCTCACTGAAAGCCTAAATATTTCTTAACATATTTTTTAAAAACACTTTTAACACCTGCATCAACAAACTGGTATTAAAGTAAGAAGTACTCAGAAGTTAAAAAAATAAAAAATAAAAAATAAAAAAAAGTGGGTTGGAACCCAGAGAAGAAAACTAATCCCTAAAAGCAGGTTTTACCTTGAACTACGTGGACTAGAACTTTGGATTTTGCAGCTGCATACAGTGATTACAAGATAAAGCCTAGAATTGACCAAGACCAAGAGGAGAATCTAACATTAGCATACCTCCTAAAATAGACCTGGGACCTAAAGGCTACATACTTAGAGTGAATGTAACAAGAAATAAGCTTACCTCCCCAAAGAACTGTAAAGCAAAAATAATTGCCTGTTTCAAACTTTGGTGCTAAGTGGTCTTAATAGAAGATGAGACACAGCTAAAAGGAGAATTAGTAAATTGCAAGGTATATCTGAAGAAATCATCCAAAGCCATCAGAACTGGATAAAGAGAAGTAAAGGGAGAGAGAGAGAGAGAAAGGAGGAGGAGGGAGAGAGAGAGATACAGAGAAAGGGAGAGCCACAAAAAAAAAAAAAAAAAAAAAAAAGCGAGCGAGAGAGAGAGGTTAATAGAAAATGTTTATATATGTTTAATCAGAGTTCCATTAGGAAAGGCAAGGGAGAATGAGGCAGAGACAGTATTTTATGAGAAGGCTAAGAATTTTCCAGAGCCAAATAAAAATTCTATGCTATTAGAGTGCTGGTTCAGTCAGCAAAACATGCAATATTTTATTCTCAGGGTTGTGAGTTCCAGCCCCATGTTGGGTCTACATACAGATTACCTAAAAATAAAATATTTTTTAAAAAAAGTAAAAAAAAAAAATAAATTCCAAGCTATATATTTAGGTAACCAAATGAATTTCAAGGAGTACAAATAAAAATAAAGCCTCATCTAGAATTATTATAGTGAAATAGCAGAACACCCAAGTTGAAGATACAATCATAAAAATAGTTAAGCTTATAACATAGATAACCTTCAAATAGAAGGCAGAGGCAGATTAGCAGCTGACTTTTCAATAGTAATAAATCAAGACCGATGACAGAGTCTTCCATATGCTGAGAGAGATTAACTGTCAAATTTCTACAGAGCAGAAATATTTTTTTAAAAGGAGAAAAAAAATAAATGTGTTCTCAGACATTCAGAAACTAAAGTTAGACTCCAGCAAGGACACCTGGGTAGCTCAGTTAAGTGTCGGCCTTTAGCTCTGGTTGTGATCCCAGGTCCTAGGATCAAGTCCCACATCAGGCTCTTGCCAGGGTCCTGAAATCAAGCCCCACATGGGGATCCCTCCTCAGCAGAGAGCCTGTTTCTCCCTCTGCCTGCTCCTTTTCTCTCTCTCTTACTCTCTTTCAAATGAATAAAGTCTTTTTATAAAGAAATAAAGTTTGACTTCAACAGACATATTCACTAAAGAAAATTCTTGAAGATATAACTGAAACAAAATAAAAATGGTCCCAGGTAGAGTATCTGAGATAAAAGAGCCAATGGTAGTAACACAAGTGGTAAATGTTAACATTTCCACCTTAAAACCAATTGCAGTTACACTGAACAACAAAAATAATAACGATATACTGTCTTGTGGAGATAAAAATTAAAAACCATGATAATAATAGAAATAAATTTTTAAAAGATATACTGCACAATGGATTCATACACATGGTTAAAAAAAGTGAAATAAAATTTGACCCCTACCTAACCACATACGCAAAGACCAATTTCAGGTGGCTGGAAGACCTGCACGGGACATACATGCTTTTAAAAGAAGATAGGCATACATATCTATGACTTTGAAGAGAAGGAAATATTTCTCAAATATGACAGAAAAAGCACAAATCATAAAAGAAAATATTTAACTTCATTAACGTTGAGAACTTCTGTTCAACAGAAATACTGAGATGAGTAAAATTTCAAGCTTCCAACTGGAAGAAGATATTTTTAATACATGTCATTGGCAAAGAAATAATATCCAAAAATATTTTTAAAATCCCCACAAATCAAAAAGTAAAAACTGTTTTTTTAGTAGCCTAGTAGAAACATTACCGAAAGACTTGATTAGGTAATTCAATATCACACATCCATGAAATAGAAAGATTGTCAGTGCCATTAACAGAAACATACAAATTAAAACTGAAATGTCACATTCTTGCATGCCTACCAGATTAGCAGAAATTTAAAAACTAAATTCAACATAATATAAATAAATATAACCTCGTATGTTCGTACAAGGTAAACCCCATGCAGTAGTGAAAATGATGAATTACAGCTACAGTATGATGGATCACAGGTACATAATTTCCAGCAAACAAAGCAAGTCACTAAAGAATGGTATAATTCCATATTTATAAAGTTCAAGAGCAGGTAAGACGGAGCAGTTGTTTAAGGATACCAACATATTTGATAAAATCATAAAATCAAGGGAAAGAAAAAGACAAAATTAGAGGTTATAATTAACTATTGAGAAAGGGAGTCAGTAGATTCAGAATGGAAATGGAGACTTTAAAATATTACTTTCTTGAGAAACAGACTTACTGTCTTGTGACACTTTATAATGTTGGGGAGGATGAAATTTTCTTCTGTCTGAGATTCCTCTAGCTGCACTAAGAATTAAATTAACACAAGACAGATTAACAGAAGAAAATCAAATTCAAATTCATATGTATGAGGAATCTACACAGACATGAAATTCCAAAGATAGGCAAAAATGTGGTATATATGTCATTCTGAACTAAGGAGAAGGGCGGGGTCAGGGTCTTGGAACTTCAGAGGGAAAGAGTGAAATTCACAGCAAGATAAAAAGTAAATGTTTGGTAAATAAATGTTTGTTGGGCCACATGACTTCATATATCTTATAAGTATGATTTTACCTCTGTTCGCATTTAATAATAACACTTTAAGCTAATGATCAATATATAATAGTGTTTAGAAACCAAAATAATAGATAACATATGTCATAGTTTTGGGGAGGAAGAGATTGGATCATTAAGGATCCACAGAAGTAGGGTATGAACTGAGATATTTAGTTTGCAATTTGGCAGAAGATAAAGGACATCTTATATAAGTTAAAGGATTGGAGTATTAGTGTAGTAGGAATTATTTTAGAATTTAATTTGTGTGCCCATTCATTCATTCATTCATCAACTATATCATCATTCATTACACCACCCAGTGTCTTTCAAATTCTGAGTTATGGGTGCATGGAACTGGCTCAGCAATTACCCGGGATAAGTAATTGTAGAGCTTCTACCCAAGAGTTCACCATAGTAGCTCTCCTTGAACTGGGATATGGATTAGGATTCTGAAAATATGTGGTCCAGGAAAGGTATTTAAATCACTATAGTAAGCTACTGTATTAAACCACTATATTACCAGACAGCACCCTAGGTCCAAGAAGTGGTGAAGGTCGCTGCAGAGCTATACAGAGAGTATTGTGCTTTCCTTGCTGTAAATGATGTCCACATTCTAGGGCATCCTGGAGGAGAGTCTACTTCGGGATGCAAGGGGAAGGTACAGGGAAAGTTGCATAAAAAAGGAGATATTTAACTGAATCCAGAGGGCAAATGACGTTTTGCTATATGGATATTTTGCCAAAGGAAGTGCCTTACTGAAAGGGGAAAAAAAAAAAACCACTCTAATGGATATATAATTTATCATTCAAACCAGGACAGTTCTGAGAGTAAAAGGCCACTGTTAATAATTATTCTAGGGCAGCAGGTGTAAAACCAGCACTGTCCTGGGCAAACCAGAATGTGCACTTATTCTCCGCAGATAGAATATGTTGAATTCAAGGTTAAATCAGATATTTTAAGATGTGTTATATAGTAAAAAATAAATGCGAGAGGCAAAGGTTTCTATATACATAAAGGATGAGTTAAATGGGCCTATTTTTTAGCACAGAGCCAAGTGTAAGTTCAGATGTTAGCCGTAAATGAAAACAAATTTTGCAGCAGAATTTGGCAAGTTGCTGCTTCGTTTTTACCCCAAACTGTGACCTTTAATTAACATTGCTTTTGTAACATTGTGTTTCAAGATACAGGGGCCTGCTTTGTTATTTAAAACAAGCAGTGGAACAGAAACCTATTATGTTTTTAAAGATTGCCAGGAAAAGCTGAGAAGAAAACTTTTAATCAAATGCACCAGCAATTGGTTGCAGGGTACTGTGTTTGCCTTTATACCTTTGGCAGTTTCTCTGTAACATAATAGCCAGTTGCTACCTGGGAGCTAAAAACTCCCTCATGTTGAAGGAAAGAGCAAGGGATAGAATGGAGAGATCAGGTATTTTCAAACATCTGTCTGGCTACACTTTTTCAGTGCTCAGGCTGACTTTGAGGGGGACAAACAAGGAGGAGAAATTCAAGGTGAACTCTCCATGGGGATTTTCAGCATTGGGTTTTTCCGCAAACACCACAACTGACCTCTCTTTGTGTTTATTCCCTCAACTGAGCCTTCTCTTTTCTTTGTTTCCTGCCCCTCAACTTTGAAAGGATTGACCTAGACCCAGAAAAATTTTAGAACTGTTGACTTTTGCCGACTTTCCTTGCATTAAAGTTTCTTAAGGACTTGTGACATTACTTATTGCACTCAGCTTCCCTTTCCAGACAGATGGGACATTCAAGTACTTGGC
Source organism: Lontra canadensis (assembly GCF_010015895.1). Classification (NCBI taxonomy): domain Eukaryota; kingdom Metazoa; phylum Chordata; class Mammalia; order Carnivora; family Mustelidae; genus Lontra; species Lontra canadensis. The sequence goes on from NW_022631028.1 coordinate 14,362,045, forward strand.
TGGAGTACTTCTACTGCGAAGTTTCTGTTCAACTTAGTTTATAAACAACAAATTCCAAGTCACAAAGGTCTTGCCCTTTCTTCCAGGTCAAAATTGAGACCGTGAACAAAGAAAGAGGGTTTTATTGCAACAAATTCCACAGACAGCTTCCCAGCAAAGTCTGGAAAATTGTACCTCCCAGCAATTTATAGTGTCAGCTTTTAGTTGGGCTCAACCTGACTCTCTGGAAAGAGTTGAGTTATGGTTCCCGAAGTGGTTCAGAAATCAGCTTATGGGACTCACTAAGTTCTCCTGACCCTAGGGAAAATCTCTCTTTGTTCCACATGGGCATTGTTTCTATTGCCAGTACTTAAAAGATGACTCAAACATTGAAAATAAACTGATTTTTCAAAGAGTGTTCCAGTATGGGATAAGGTAAGGAATTCAGTGTTATCCACATTCAGTGGGAATGAACACTGACTTCATTGCAATAAAACTGGGTATAGTGCTTTGCAATCTAGTCTCAACTGCACTTCACAGCAGGCACTTTATTTTCTAAATAATCTCTTTCCCTTTGCTATTTGTATGTAAAAGCAGGCAATAAAGTAGATTTAAGGACTTTCTGCAGAGCATTTAGGTTGAGATGACTAGTGTAGACAAACCTACAGAGGTGTTCTCATTATCCCCACAACCACTTTTCTAAAAAGGCTCACATGGTCCATTTCTAAATTCCACATTCTGCTTGCAGCTCACATTATATTGCAATTTCCTCTTTGAGTTCTTAGATTTGTCATATTAAATTGCTCGACTATCATTTGAAGTGAGAGTTATAGCCAAGATGTGATCAGCTGACTCAAAAAAAAAAAAAAATGTCTAGGGCAGGCAGTCATTTTTAGAGATTCATGTGCATATAGACCTGCTAAAATATAACCCGGCTTTCTCTTTTTATTGCTTATTGCTTTCATGCCTGTGTCAGAGCACAGAGAGAATTACTGTCAAGCTTAAAAACAATGTCTGTTTCTAATACCCATCTTCTTATAAACAAACATATAAAGAGCTATGTCCCATTTTGTGATTTTGACCTAGCTTTCCTGCCCCTCGTGTTTCTAAATTTTTATATTTCAAAGACATAGATGTGAACAAACATATACCACCATACTGTGAGGGGCTAGAATGCTTCATAAACTGTGCATGCTCAAAGCTAAAATATACAGCAGAGAAGTAAAATATGTAGTCAGGTTCCACAGACATTTATTGAACACAAGGAAAGTGTCAAGGTCTAGATTGCTAAAGGGACAATGCAAAAGAGATCTAGGCAAATTATCTACAGTGAAGGCAGAATTGCTCCGTAATAGAGCAGAGAGACTCCTGTAGGAGATTGTGGAAAACTTTGATTAATTTTGACTAGGAATATAGAAAATGACTTCATTGGAAGAGGTGTGATTTAAAATTGACCTTGAAGCGTGAGAGAGATCTTGACAGAAAGAAAAGAATCCTCCTTAAACTTCTGTTTTGTGGATATCAAATATCCAAAATCTTGAAACAAACTGCCTTGCATTTTTTCATTTAAATCCTTTTACATGTACGCGGCAGCCATAATACTCCAGAATGTTATGAGAGGATGCACAATGAGTGTGTATGTATGAATATACATTTTTAATGGGTTTTGTTTGTTTTTTACTGATTGAAGGAGATAAAAATGGAAGTCTCTCATTCTTTAGTCTTATTATTGTTTCTTACCAATTTCCTTTGTGCTTCAGTGTTTCCTTATTTTTTGGTCTCTCAATGTAAATGCTACTGTGAGACTGTTGATATTTCAGAAGTTTCAACTATGATATTTTCATTACCCAGTATTTGTGTAGAATTTGGGAGAGAAGGGGAGAAAAAAATAAGATACATAGTCACTGAATTATATTACCTTAAAAGTTCCTAAGTATTCAAAGGAAGGCATTTTGGTTAAAATAAGCTCTTTTTTAGAATGTTATTGGCTACAAAAAAAAAAAAAAGAAAGAAAAAAGAAAAAAAAAAGAAGAAGAAGAAGAAAGAAAAAAGAGAAAGAAGTAGATCCTGTTAGTAAAGCTTTGCTGTTTAAATGTGTGAGTCCTGGTAAAATTTATTTATAGGACCAAACACTAGAGCCAAATACAATAGATTGTTCAAGGAAACAAAGAGAAGAACAACAAAACTCTCTTTGCCTCTGTTACCTAATTACCTGATCTCGGTTTACTGGGATGGCTGATTGATGTTTGAGTGCCATTAGCTAAGAAGATCCTAAAAGTGATCCATGGTTAAGACTAGTTTGGTCCCTAAGACAGCTCTAGATCAATAGAGTTCCTTTGCTTTGCAGTCTGCCATTTCAGTCATATTAAGGACCAAATCAAAGCAACTCTGCTGCAATTTCATCAAATACTAAGCAATCTACCTGAAAGTGGTATATTCTGTCATCTGTATAGACCCATTTAAAGAATAACTACAAACTTAGAGAAGGGGAGAAAAAAATATTAACTTCAAACTAGAAAAAGGACTTTGGCTGAGAAACCCTATTTGAAGAAAGTTGTACAAGATGCAATGGGGATTTAAAAAAAAAAGTGAAGTGTGTGTAGTATCAGATTAGCCACAAAAGGAGGTATTAAAATTTTAATATCATTGTTTACTGTAACAGACATGTTCTTTCCATGGCAGTTGTCAACCAAAAAAAAAAAAAAAAAAAAAAAGAGCCTTTTTTTTTTTTACCATGGTTGAGAAAGTCACAGATGATATTTCATGCTGTTTATAGTTTTTATATATTTTATGTGATTCAGAAATATTGATTAATATTACAAGGCTTTACCTACTGGCATTTCTATACTATAGGTGGAAATTAAATGGAACAGATGTTGACATTGGTGTGGATTTCCGCTACAGTGTTGTTGAAGGCAGCTTGTTGATCAATAACCCCAATAAAACCCAAGATACTGGGACGTACCAGTGCATAGCAACAAACTCATTTGGAACAATTGTTAGCAGAGAAGCAAAGCTTCAGTTTGCCTGTAAGTAGCAATTACATCATGCTGCAAATGTAACTCTGAGTTTTGGTACCATTAAGCCTTTAAAACAGTTGCTTTTTAAAAATCAAGCAGATTTTAATTTGTTATGTGATCTTCACCTTTTTTTCATATTTGGGAAATATCTTGTTACTAGGATAAATTGTAAATCTAACTGGAAAGATGTATTCTGCTTTTAAAAGGTTGAAGACAGTTTGATTATGTGATAGTTTGTTATGAGACTCTCTGTATATGTATAAATTCACACTCACTCAAATTTATACACAAATTTGCATAGCCAGAAATTACACACATAAACCCACACACATTATAGAGTGTGTATAAGCAAGCAATTGAACTGCCAGTAATAGTCAATTTGAGAAGTATTTAATCATAAAGCTCAGAGTTTCAAAAAAATTTTGGTAGTCTATTAATCCTGTAATTCTCCAGTTTTTTTTTCTTATTTTATAGATTAGGAAAATTTTTAAAACCACTACATTAACAACAAAAAGTAGAGACAAAGTGTTAGCTTCTACATTATACCTTTTATACTTCCAGTTTAGAACATTTTCTTTTTTTTTTACATATATATATATATATTTTTTTTAATTTATTTATTTAACAGAGAGAGAGAGAGAGAGAAAGATCACAAGTAGGCAGAGAGGCAGGCAGAGAGAGAGGAGGAAGCAGGCTCCCCGCTGAGCAAAGAGCCCAATGCGGGGCTTGATCCCAGGATCCTGGGACCATGACCTGAGCCGAAGGCAGAGGCTTTAACCCACTGAGCCACCCAGGCGCCCCCAGTTTAGAACATTTAAAAAATAAATCACCATATCTTAAGACCGTCATCTAATAAAAGTTCATGAACATATCAAAGAAATTGGAATTTAGAAATAGCAAGTTGAAAATTAAATCCACAGGCAAGAACAGTGAGTACACATTTGAGTATGGATGTCTTTGAGAATTGATGTTCAGCTACATTTTTAAGGGTTTCTGTATTTGCATATGATTATATATTTCCTTGTGTAAAATCCCAACTCATACAGCAGTGCATTAATGTCAAAGGTTTCATAATTACAAAATCTGTTGGCAGTAACACTGTAGAATATTCTCATTAACAAAATCCTCTCTGGGAACTCAACATCAAATATATATAATATCCAGTGCTAAATCTATTATTGCCATCAGGTGGCATTTTTACTAGTTGAGAAATGAGTTTTCTGAGTATTAGATATATATAGGATTCCGAGATCATTTTGTTTGTGAATATTTCCTAATAGAATCCTCCAGATATTCTTAGGTATGCAGAATAATAGAAGGATAATATGTCCAATTGAGTGCTACAGAACCAAACTATTTCTCTTGGTTTAATGCAAGTTTGATACCTTTACCTATTTTTTAAGAATGACAAGTGAATTTTGTTGGGTTCATTTTGAAAAATATTCATAGACTCTTTGATTCTCAGAGTAGGGTGGTCTCTGCATTCAGTGAGATTACTTCTTTGATTTTTGGAATTCATAGAAGAAATTTTTAAGATCGCAATAGTAACAACAAAAAATAAAGGTTGCCATACCATTACCAAGCCTATCTTTCTAATTTATGACATTTTGAGAAACAAATTACCAACTGTTAAGATTATCCTTTTGTAAGAGTCCAGGCATTTCTACTACCAAAACTATCCAAAAGACAGAATATCATATTCGAGGGTTGTCATTTAATTACATTATATTAGCCTAAGGAAAAGCTCTAACACTCATTTTGTGGCTGAGTTGGCCTGAGGACCAGTGTTTGGAGCCCACCTTGCTTATCCCACCTAATGGGTAATATAGGCATCCTGGCACCTTAAGAATCCATGGCTGATAGTTGTTCAGCCTTAAAAATTCTAAGAACAGAGAGCTAACCTATTCATCACAAAGCATTCTGACCCATAGTAGACTGCTCTAGTTTTTCAAAACTATAAAAACAAACCCAACATCGTGTTCTTAAAATTGAGCTAAATATCTGAATTTCCATCATTCTAACTCCCAAGTCTTGCTCTAGGATTCTGGTTAGGCTTCAAATACGTGAAAACATGATCATGTTTAATTGTTGTCTTCTCCAGGTAGTAAATCTACAACCATCTTCTTCATGACACACACATTTATATTAATTTATCTATTAAATTATGACCATATCAAAATGCACCCAATTCTATGTATGCGCCCTGACCTTTGCAGAGGACAATTGGAAAAGCAGTAGCCCACAATGTGAACTTCTTTTTCAGTGAATGCAGCTGACATTGATATTCATCTTATTTTAAAGCCCCAGTCTCAAATTGTAACCTTATTTTGAACATACAGTCCTATAAAATCTGAGGATTGATTTTTTATGAATGTCTATTAATCCCAAGCTACCCAACCATGTTATTTTATTAACCTAAATTCAGCATATTATATTTACCCCTATTAAATTCACCTTCTGAGTGGTGACCCTTTGTTCCCTCACAGTTGAAATTGTTTTATATCCTTTTTTTAATCTTTCATATTGATTGTCCTCCTACTTTAATGTCAGCAGAAAATTTGATAAGCATGTGTACATTCAAATAATTGATACAACATGTTGACCAGGGCAGGGCAGCATGCCAGCACAGAACTTCCACTGAGACAAGATGAGACTGAACTTTTAAATCAATATTCTTTGCATATTCTTGTTCAGTTAGCTACAGATTTTCCCACACATACTGTAGTTGGACCCCAGTTTCTGCTATGTATTCTTTAAGAAGTGAGAATCTTTTTCAAATGGCTTGGTAAAATCAAGATGTATTTTTTTCTTCCACACCCCTCCTACCTGGTCTCTATGCAACTTCTTTACATCTTCTTTAACCATTTGTCATAAAGCAGGCAGATTAATCTTTTAAACATGTAAATGAGATCATTCCACTTTGCTGTTTTATGCATTCTACTGCGCTTAGAATAAATCTCAAATTCATTACCATGGGCTCATTTTAATTTCTTGAAAATGAGAATCTCTCTTGTACTGGAGCCTTGATACTTTCATTCCCTTTGCTTTACATGCTTTTCTCATGATACTTTACATGCTCACTTTTCATGATCCTTCCTTTTAAATTTAGGTAGAGCTCCTTCCTAAGAGAAAGTTTTCACATCACCCTGTCTAACCTAAGAAGGGATTCCCATCATTTTTGTTTTTCTCTTCTGCTTACCTTCTTCCAGCCTTCTACTTCTATATAACATCCTCTGTTTCATTTATTAGGACTTAATACAACCTAACATGATTTTGTATATTTATTTTCCCTCATTGTTTAATCACTGCGATAGAGTCTAAGTTCCAAGAGAATTGAGACTATCTTGTTTGCAAAGTCTAGGAGACTTTATATGTATGAATAAAGGATTTCCTTAATTTGTTTCCTCTTTAGTGACACAAAAAAGAAAATATATGTATAAAATTATTTTGGGGATGATGTATTTTTATAAACTCATACCCTTTATATTTTAGTCATTTTCTAGAATCCAGCCTAATTGATCTTAACTCTGCAGTTTCTAGACTTTTTTCTTCCTATCCTTTTAACATTAATTTTATAAAAAGATGATGCCTTTATTCAAAAACCTATTTAAATAGTTTAGAATAAAATACTTTTCTTCAGTGATGTAAGGGGAAGCATGACAATGGCATCTCCTAAATGTTACTGACTAATTGCTTTCACCCCAAACATTTTCATAATGAGCGAGGGGAAAATATTGTCTTTTGACCATACTTACTGCACCATAATGTGCAAGTGAAAATACTTCTTCGTTTTTAATCATATAATTTTATGGCTGAAACAGAAATTAAAATATTCCTGGCCTATATCATTTAAAAAATGCAAATTAAGTTTAGAGTAACTGAATTACTCATGGTTATTTACGCAGTGAATAAGTGACAGCCAAGGAAAACCAGCCTCTGCTCCTAGTTCAGTGCACCCTTGGTAAGAAAACATGACTTCATCTTTATCTATCATGTCGTAGCTTCAAGTCTCATTTTTATACTTTATATAAATTTATCTATATGACAGTCTTATAAGGTATACATTATTTATGGACAATTTTTAAATCTTATAATCCTGCTATGTAGACATAATTTGATAGTCTCTTGTATTTAGCATTTTTAAAGAATGAATTAATTCACATAAGCAAAAAGTCTCATTAATGGAGATGATTCCTTTAAAAACCTACTCCTCCCCACCATTTTTTTCATTCAATATCGTTAGGCTGAAAATCCTTCCTTATTAAAAAGGCATAGCATAATTTAAGTCACTCTTGATGAGATGGGGACATTTTCATGAGCATACATTATTGTAATGCAATTTGGATCACATTTTGTTTTTCAGTTCCCCTGCAATATTAAGCCATTAGCATTCATTTTTCTTGCTGTCATGAGACTACCAATACCCCTTTCACTATTTACTCCTTCTATTATATCAAGGGCTACAAAACCTCATTGATTAATTTACCAGGGTTGGGACACCTGCATGGCTCAGTCAGTTAAGTGTCAGACTCTTGATTTCGGCCCAGGTCATGATGTCAGGGTTGTGGGATCAAGTCCCACATCAAATATCTGCTTGGAATCCTCTCTCTTCCTCTCCCTCCCCCTCTGCCATCTCCCCACTCATGTGCACCTGCACTCTCTCTCTCTCAAATAAATGAATATTATCTTTGAAAAAAAAAAATTTTTATAGGAGTTTACCCAGTACCCAGACCTTAGTAAACTTGCAATAATAGTTGTTAAACAAGTGAAGACATAGTAAGAATGGATGTTAAACTCATCAGGCCATATTTGGGTCATGATTTGAACCACTGAGTTCAAAGACTTTCTGATGCTCCTTTGAGAGTGTTTTGGAAGCCGGTGAAAGCATTTCCACCCTGAGGTGGAAGATATTATGCGGAAGACAACTGATGTGTTATTCCAGATAAGGGTATATGTTGGGACAGGAGGCTTTAGCCTAAAAAAAAATTGTTCATGCATGGAATGCGTCAAACATGTCATCCGACTCCTGAAAACTTGGCCTCAGAGTATACTTAGCTTTTCAGTACAATGTTTTAGGAATAGCCTTGCTTTAATCTCCCCTCCATCCAAAGGAAAAGCAAGTTGAATGATCTTTCATTCTTACATAGGCAGCTGAATCAGAAGATAAGGCAGGAATGGAGGGAATTTCAGTTCATTATTTCCACTGCTTAATGGTGGGGCTATTTCAAGAGGCTTTGTCTATGCAGCATGAAGGGCTACAGCCTCATCATTCTAGCCGCCCACTTCCTGCAGACGAGTATCCCAAGTTAAATCTGTTCGAGAGTCATTGTGCATGGTAATTCAGTAGGGCATTTTTTTCTCAGACATATGGACATATATTTTTTAAAGTAAATTATATGACATACTTACATACTTAGAAAAAGAATCATAAAACCATTTTGAAAAATTGATTATGTGGGTTTGAGAAGCTAAGGTATTATACTGCCCAAGTTTAAGTGGAATGGAATGCTGTTTATTGTTCCGCTTCACTTTAGGTGTCCGTAAGGTTTCTAAAATTCAGACATCTCATCAACACTGGGAAGATAACCATAGTTAGCTCTTAGGGTTGTTATGAAGACTAAATTATGCAGCATATGCAAAGTCCCAGAATATTTCCTTGTTTGAGAAAGCCATATAATCACTTTCTCTACTTTTCTTTCTGTCTTTTCTTCCCTGTCCTTCTCTTTGCCTCCCTTTTCTTTTTAAAATAAAAATAATAATCCACATTTGTTTATTTTTCTGCATTCTTTTTTTTTCAACTTTCAAAAAATGTAAATAGATATTTAGTTTACATTGGAAAGTTTAAATTTTTTATGTTACTAAAATAATATATAATGCAAAAGCCATATATAATGTGTGTGTATATATGTATATAGAAAGATTGAGAGACAGAGAGAAATTTTAAAAATCGTAATTCCTATTTCACCCATCCCTGTTCCCATCTCCCCTCTGGTAACCATCAGTTTATAACTAACATTTCTTAAGAACTTAGGTATAATGGATAAAAGATCACAAGCTCTGGAGTCAAATGCCCTGCTTTGAAATTCAGCTCCTTCTATAGCCCCGTGACCCTGGACAAGATACTTCTCTCTACCTCAGTTTCTTTCTCCATAAGATGGGGTTAATAACCATACCTCCTTTGTGGGAAGGGTCAAAGAAATTAATCCTACTAAAATTTCCACATGATTGTCTAGTACACACTAAGGATTTAATAAATGGTAGTTATTCCTATAGTATTTATTATGATTTCATTACTCTATCAGATTTTATGCTAAGGACTTTGAAAGCATTGTCCTGTTTAGTTCTTAATAGAACCCAAGATTGTCTTATAGATGAATTTATACAAAGTATAAAAATAGACTTGAAACTATGAGGTGTTAGATAAAGATGAAGGGATGTTTTCTTATAAATCAAGGTGGATCTAAAGCAGAAGCGAGCAAGGGTGCACTGAACTAGGTGCCGAGGTGAAGAATCTGAGAATTAGTGAAATGAGAGAACTTTCACTGAGGTTGCAGTGGGAGGAGGGGAACCCATAGGGACCTGACCACCTAATTCCTAGCAGATACCCATTACATGGAATTTGCCAAGTGTGGTTCCCCCATGATACCTAAAACTAAACTTTCCTAATGGAATTCATGTTCAAACATAGATTTGGGTGGGTGATAACATGTTTCCTTTAGAGACACAAACTTGGAATCTTTAATGTGTTTTGCAACCTTTAGTATAGTATCTCCATCATTAATTTTTTTTTGTTTTTAATTTTTTAGTTATAAGCTTCCTTGATGTCATCATGATGTTGATTTACTGTTAACATCTAAAAGCATAATGTTGTGTAGTGCAATTATGCATACATTTGTGACTTTAATTTTAATATAATTGGTTTCAGGTTCCATAATGAGAATAATTAATAACAATATTTCTGCTCTAAAAGTTAAAATGCAAATTCTCAATTTATTATAAGTAGGTTATAAAACATTCTGAATATTGAGATTTTATGGTAAATAACCCTGGGTTGATTAACTGTATATCCCCAAGCAGTAAATGACATATTATTATAAGCTTTCTTACTCCCATATAATTCCTCCCCTACACGTGAAAAAGATTCTTTAAATATAGATTATTATGAAGAGCTTCCAAGGGAATAATACAGTAACTCTAGATTTTAGCCCATCAAACTTGATTGCTTCATAAACATTGTTTGGGGCCTTCATCCTAGAAGTTCAGCTGTTTTATATTAATTCAGATCTTCAGAACAAAAGACTTAACACTCTTCATCATCTCAGGCCATGGATGACAATAATTCATACATAAGTATCTCCAAATTGCTCATGGTAAAATTAAATCATGTAATGAAAATCCAGTTGCCTGTAGAGAAACTGGTGTTGTCTTGGCCACTGGTGAGGTGATGTTCTTTGAAGGAAGCCCTTGAATGTTACCAATGCTGATCTCTGTTGGTACCTTGTCTGAGGTGGGAAAAGAAACCAGACTCGTACACTACCCTGCATATCTACCTCCTGAACCTGCATTAAGGAGAAGGAGATTGAAGGGGAAAAGATGATAAAAGAAGAAGAAGAAGGAGGATGGAGATGATAAGTGAAGGGGTCCCTTAGGTGCAGAAGCCACTCCATTTTGGCCTTCCTATGACCTCAAGCAGTGTAGATACACTGGGTATCTTACAAGGTACTTTACAAGGGTAAAGTAACTCAATAAACCAATCCATTCTAAGGTTAATTTCATTTAGCTTTAGCAATTAAGTGGCAGCCAACATTTTTTATGGTGAAAATATTTCACTGATGAACAGAAGCTGATTAGATGTTCTCATTGAAATAGATCTTTCTTATTGCTGCCACAGAGAGCTTTGTCTGAGTTCTCCTTAACTTGGACACCCTCTGACAACTGCAGTGCTGATGGTAATAAAAACTAGAAAAATGTATTAAATTTAGAATATTGCACCATGTTCAAACTGGGGCTCTTGGCAACCTGGTTTTTTAGCCTTGATTATTGCTTCTCTTCACAGTAAATTTCAAATGTTCATTGCTTTTAATATTCAATAATTAGTGTATCTTTCATAGCCAAAGAATTAAATGTGCAGTCAACCCAAACAATTATTGGGGGTTTGAGAGATGGCCAAACCCATGACTGGCTTGACTTATTTTTAATTAGCAAGTCTGTTTAAATAAGCTAACTTTTGTTTCTGAGCAATAAAATGTTGATGGATGATTGTTTGGATAAATAATTTGTGAATATTTAGATCAATTAAAACTTAATCAACTAAGAAATATTTGGACAGTAAAACTGTAAACACTTAACAAGGCAGGGCTTAGATTCTCAATAAAGGAGTACATTTTTCTCATTGAATAGTTAGAAGCATTTAAACCAAGCCTTGCTAAGTTTCTGAAAGGCACTGTTACTTAGTATAGTATTAGAAAGACATTATTGGTGATAATCAATGTCTCTAGAAGATCTTATAATGTAAACATTAAGAACTAGGCAGATATGGCCATGCTATATGGGTTATTAGTGATGTGTATAATTGTGAGTTCTGGTATAATTAATAATTGAAATTCACAGGTATACAACATAATTGTCCTTTTATTTTTTTTCTGTCCCTTCTATGAAACCTATTATTGTACAGATTCCAGTTAATTATGGCTTTGTTAGCTATTTCTTCTTCCACTCATCCCACCATCCAATTTGATGTCTACATGACTGACAGAGAGTTAATGACTAAATGAATGAAATGTGCAGATTTTTTAAAAAATCAAGAATATTTTAAGAATACCATTCACCTGAAAATTAGAAAACAAGACCAGATGGGGGTCCAAAGATGCTTAATCAGACAGTACTTTTAAAAAGTCACTAAAGTTAAAAAAAAAAGGTTAAAAATTAACACTTTGTATATTAACTAAAAATAGCAAGTTACTAAAATATTATCACTTTCTGTTTCACTGTTTTAATTCAGTCAACAAATGTTAAAATGATTTTTATTGTTTTTCCAGCTTAATTTTTAGAGAACACGGGTTCAGTCTTACCTCCTTACCCACTCTTAACTGTACTTTCTGTTTGACTGAAGTTTTGGTGAACAATCAGGTGTCCTCATTCCTTTGAAAAAGGGAGCAGTTTCTGACCAGCAGAAAATGTCAACTCTAAGGAATCACTCTAATCATGTCACTGTCCATTCTTTCTCAAGAGTTTTTGTTTGAGAGGTTATGATATTATAGATTAGATACATATTCAGTTATGGTTCAGAATTCAAAATCTAATAGACTACTTCTAGGGGATTGAATGGTAACTTACCCAATAACATACCCACCTATAACCTATAAATGTAACCTTATTTGGGAAAAGTGTCTTTTTTTATTGTAAATTAAGGATCTCAAGGTGAGATCATCCAGAGTATGCAGTTGGACCCTTAATCCTAACAGACAGAGGAGGAGACACAAGGAGGAGAAGACAATGTGACCACGGAGGCAGAGATTGTAGTGAGGTAGCCAAGGAACGCCAAGGATTGCCAACAGCTATCAAGAGCTGGAAAAGACAAGGACAGAGTTTCCCCTAGAACCTTCACAGTGAGCGCAGCCTTGTTAATACCTTGATTTTAGACTTCTAGCCTTCTGAATGTGAGAGAACGAATTTGTGTGTTTTAAGCCACCAAATTTGTAGTAACTTGTCTGCAGCCACCCTAAGAAACTAGTAGACCAGCATATGTGCAATTCCTTTCCTATTCTTTGCTGACCACTTTCACCAAGGAAAAATACAAGCATATAGGGAATCAGGCTGAAATCGGGTGTTTTTGTAACTTTACTGGATTAGGGAACCAAGTATTGAGAGCGATGGCCTTGATTAAATGTGGGATTACGTGTGCACGTTTTGTGTCCTGCCATGCATTTGCCTCTGGTAAGCACAGTAGAGTTTTGAACATTACATAGTATGATTTGATGAAATAATGGAAAAAAAGGTAGCTACAGAAATTCAAAAAGTCACCTTTTCTTTTCTTCAGTACTTCCTCCTCTCACTTGAAATAGCGTTCTCTAGGCCTTCTCTAAAATAGGCAGGATTGGCTTTCTTCATAGAGCAGTGATTTGAAGTGATTGAGGGTAGTTTGTTAGCCCCAAATCCCTCTCTCTGGACTTCTTTTTTCTAGGTCATTTTCCCAGAATTTGACCCCTTTGTATGACACACTAAAGCCCTAAAAACTGGCAATTATCACATTTAGAGTGTCTGAGCTACCTGTGGCTGTAACAGTTCGACCATGGTCTCTCATGCATTGTTACCTTTTGTGTTACTACGTTTCTCTCTGCAGAAATCCCTATGTTAGCGAAGGCCAGATTCCACTGTCCACCCGGACAGCACCTTGCACTGCATAGGCTCTAATCTGCACAGGCCATTTACCTCCTAGGTGACATGTATTTTATGTACCACACTAGCTAGTTTTTTTTTTTACTTCACGGCAATAGTAGCGATCCCTTTACAGAACAAAGTTTGCTTTAGGGTTCAGAGGTTAAATCTCAAAATCAGGGGCATCATGAAAGGGTGTGTGTGTGTGTTTTCCAAGAACTAAATTATGCTGTTAGATATTATACCAGAGATTAAATTCTGTACTAAGCACTAAACCCTCACTGGATGGTTCTGAAGATCAGTAATTTATCCTTGGTATATGTATTTAGTCTATCCAGTTATGATCAGAATATTATTTGCTGCCAAACACTTGCATTGTTGTTTATCATTAATGTTTCAGATTTGTTCATTTTTTCGTACCGGTTACTGCCCGCCACCCCTTCCACGAAATTCTTTGCCTTTTTTGTGCAATGAGCAATCTCTTAACTTGGCCTCATAAAATATAGGTTAATAATACCTTGAAGACCCTTCTTTAAGTAGCCCACAATTATGTTAAAAAGCAGTGATGGGACAGTGTGAGGGACTCAACAAGTGGATTTCCTCATTTTTAATCTTAGTGATTACCTTGTTCTGCTTTTTTCAAATGTTACTAATGTGAGATGAGGGCCAGTATATATGGATAGGTGCTGAATAAATATTTGTGAAATAAGTGAGGCTGAATGACTATATTAATCAATCAATGAAAGAATACAAGAGAAACAGAAATACCAGTTTGAGGTAATACCTCCTCCTAAATACTTTATTCCTTTAACCGGGAAGTACGTTTTAAAAAAATTTCTAAAACAGGGAGGTGCCTTCCATAAAGTTGTATATTAAATATGGTGTTTCTCGTTTAAAAAAAAAAGTTCATTGAAGAAGTATTTTCTCTTACTTCTCATACCATGTTTTCTTTTGCTACCGTCACCACTAATTTCAGAACACTGTTATCACCTTAAAAAGAGAACCCTAGGGGTACCTGGGTAGCTCAGTCACTTGAGTGGTCAACTTTTGGTTATGCCTTGAGTTATGTTCTTAGGGTCCTTCAGTCCAGCTCAGAGTCAGGCTCGGTGCTTAGCAAGGAGTCCACTTGGGATTCTCTTTCCCTCTCCTCTGCCCCTGCCCTGCTCAGGTGCATGTGCCCTCCCTCTCTCACTCTCAAAAATAAATAAAATCTTCAAAAAAAAGAAATTCTGTACTCATGAACAATTACTCCCCAATTCTCCCATCCCCTGACAGTGCTAACCTATTTTCTGTCTTTATGAATTTGTCCATTCTGGACATTTCGCATAAATGGCGTCGTATATTATGTGGCCTTTTGCAACCTGTTTTCTTTCACTTAGCATAATATTATCAAGGTTGATCCATATTGTAGCACGTATCAGTATTTTATTTTTCTTAATGGCCAAATGGTATGTCATTATATATATTGATGTAGGGGCCCAACTTCATTCTCTTTCTTTTTCTTTTCCCTTTCTTTCTTTTATTAAAAATTGAGGTATAATTGACATTCAACATTGGATTAGTTTCATGTGCTCAATGTAATGGTTCACTATTTCTATATATTGAAAATTGATCACTACAGTAAGTCGAGTTAACATCCATCACCATCCATAGTTATAGAAAACTTTTTCTTATGATGAGGATTTTCAAGATATACTTAACAACTTTCATATGAGCAATATAGTATTATTAGCTGTGGTTGCCATGCTGTCCATTATACCCCTATGACTTTTTAATTTTGAGATGGAAAGTTCTCTTTGATGCCCTTCAATCAATGTGCTGACCCCCCTCTATCCTCCCTTCTCTGGCAGCTACCAGTCAGTTCTCTGCCATCTGTAAGATTGGTTATTTTGTTACTTGTTTTGTTGTTTTGTTTTGTTTTAGATTCCACATATAAGTGAAATCATATATTTACCTTTCTCTGTCTAACTTATTTCACTTAGCATAATGCCCTCAAGGTCCATGCATGCTGTCACAAATGGCAAGATTTCATTATTTTTTTATGACTGAAAAATACTTCATTGGATTTATACCACATTTTCTCTGTCAACTCATCTATCAGTGGACATGTAGATTATTTCCATATATAGACTATTACAAATAATGCTGCAATGAACATAGAGTATATATGTCATTTTGAGTTAGTGTTTTTGTTTCCTTTAGATAAATGCCCGGAAGTGGAATTTTTGGATCATGTGGTAGTTGTTTTTTTAATTTTTTGAAGAATCTCCATACTGTTTCCCAAAGTAGCTACACCAATTTACATTTCCACCAGTTTATTTTCCCATCTCTCCCCATCTTTGTCAACACTTGTTATTTCTTGTCTTTTTGATTATAGTCATTCTAACAGGTGTAAGGTGATATCTCATTGTGGTTTTGATTTGCATTTTCCTGATGGTGAGTGACGGTGAGAATCTTTTCATGTCCCTGTTGGCCGTCTGTATTTCTTCTTTGGAAAAATGTCTATTCAGATCTTCTGCCCATTTTTAATATCAGATTTCCTGTCCTTTTGCTTTTGAGTTTTTCTTTATATATTTTAGATACTAACGCCTTCTCATAGACATGATTTGCAAATGTTTTTTCTCATTTAATAGGTTGCCTTTTTATTTTGTTGATGTTTTCCTTTGCTGTGCAGCAGCTTTAGAGTTTGATGGAACCCTGCTTGTTCACTTTTGCCTTTGTTATCTTTTGTTGGCAACTCCAAAAAAATCATAACCAAGACCCGTATCAAGGACCTTATTTCCTATGTTTTCTTCTAGAATGTTTATGGTTTCAGGTCATACATTCAAGTTTTTAACCCATTTTGAATTAATTTTTGTGTAGAGTGTAAGATAGGGACCCAGTTTCATTCTTTTGCATGTGGCTGTCCAGTTTTATTAACAACATTTATTGAAAAGACTGTCCTTTCCTCGTTATATATTCTCGGCTATTTGTTGTGGACTAATTGACCATATATTTGTGGGTTTGTTTCTGGGCTTAATATTGTGTTTCATTGTTCTATGGGTCTGTTTTTAGTTCAATACCATACTGTTTTGATTACGATAGCTTGGTAATATAGTTTGAAATCAGAGACAGAATCTTTTGTACATGGGTGTACAGTTGTTCCAACACCATTTGTGAAAATGTAGTTCTTTCCCCATTGAATGATCTTGCACTCTTGTCAAAAATCAATTGACTGTAAACAGAACAATTTATTTCAGAGCTCTCAATTTTATTCTGTTGATCAGTATATCTGCCTTATACCACACTTTGTTAATTAATGTAGCTTTGTAATACGTTTTGAAATCAGCAAGTGTCATTAATAGCATCTTAATCATAATAATATAATGCATATAGCACATAAACTCTAGACTCCATTCTGCTTTCCCTACAACTAAGCGTATTGCCTTTGAACATGTAGTATAAAATTCGGTATCAAATTCTGAGTTGTCTAATCTTAAATGATATCACACTTTGAGCCTTGACAATCTAATCCACTGTTTTCCTCACATTTGAGGTGGAACTCATTTATCCTTATTTCTCTTGTCAGGGTCTCAGTTCTGTTTTCCTCAAGCAACCACTTAAGAATGATTGTAATTTCCTTTTTTTTTTTTTTAAAGATTTATTCATTTATTTGAGAGAGAGAGAGATTGAGCACAAATATGGGAAGGGAGAGAGGGGGAGAATACCCACGCAGATCCCTGCTGAGTGTAGGGCCTGACACAGGGCTCAATCCCAGGAGCCATGAAATCAGGACCTGAGTCTAAAGCAAAAGTCAGATGCTTAATCAACTGGGCCACCCACATGCCCCAATGAGTGTTTGTGATTTCTTAAGAGCAGTCACTATTTTACCAGCCAGGCACAGTCTAATTCCACAGAGGAGAAATGTTTTTCTCTAAGATGAAGTTCTACAAGAACTATTCAATTAGCAGCCAGACCACTTAACATTGGTTAGCACATCTCCTTCTCTAACTCTTCCAAGAACCTTAGGGATATAACTGTACATTTGCAAAACTAAATATCCCTTAGTGGGTTTTCTCAGAACAAAGAATACTCTTTACCCAAGGCTTATTTTAAATGTTAATTTTCCTATCTCCTCCAGAGTACTTTATAATAAGTCATTTCTTCTTAAATTTTCTTAGCCCTTTCAATTCTCTCCTTGGCTTTTGTGTCTGCTGTTCTCTGGTATCTACCGCCTAAACTCTGTATGACCTAGAAAAAGTTCTACATTCCACTCAATCCTAGTATCCTCATTTATAGAATGGGAATAATGGTGGTATTTTAAAATTACGAGGATTTAGTATGTCGGGGAAATGTCACATGTATGTTTATGGACATGCCTTCACCTGTACATGCATAGACTGTGCATTAATATGTGAATGCTATGCTTTCTTATCTCTTTTGCCTATGAGTGCTCCAATATTTATTATGAGGTACTAGAATTGAGCATATGGTTTTGTCTGGCTCTCTGACTAGTCCATATATAACCAGAGAACCAGATCCATGTGTCTATATTTTACTCAACATGGTTCTTTGTACCTAGCAGATGTTCCAAGATTTCAAACACAGTTATCAATTGCTCTAAGATAGTAAGCTTCGTTTTACTCTAACCATCCATTTATCCTACATATAGTTGCATGTCAGTAATCACAGCCTGAGATTTCTACTAAGTAATTACCTTGACTGTAAAGAACCATTAATTCTCCTACATATTTGAAAAATTAAGGATCTTTGGAAAATACCACCACATCATCCATGTAAATGTGTTGTGAAAAATTGAATTATCAGTACTCGGTGTGGAGATTTCCTTTGTATGCTTGCCTTTTTCCCATAAATAGTTAATGTATACCAACTAGGTAGAAAACTGTGTTAGATGAGGAAGATACATCAGTGAACTAGACAAATATGAAGTTTATATCCAGCAGGGAAGACAGATATTGAACAAGTAACCTCAAGTGTGGTGAGCGTTCAGAAGGTTGAAGGTCTTGAATTCTAAGGAACAAAAGACAGAATAAGCAGGAGCAGAGGGAATGAAGAGATGGTCTGAAAGTAGTCTTTTTTGTAAGGTAGTTGATTGGGCAGATGTTCGAGGAGGTTAAAAGTGAAGGGGCACAGAGAAAAAACAAGGCATTTTAGGAGAGGAAAACACAGACTGTATATAGCATTCATTCATTCTGGTTTTTTGTTTTGTTTTGTTTTTTTTGTTTTGTTTTGTTTTGTTTCTGAGTGGTCTCTATATTGGCAGGTAAAGAAAACAAGACCCAGTCCCTCATCTTACAGAGTTTGCTTTCTAGTGGAGAGGAAAATGTTCATTGAATAGTATTGCAAGAAATACACAATAACCAATTGAGATGAATGCTGAGAAAATGGTGGTGGTACAATGACATTTGTAACAAAGGGTATTGAGAAACACAGACAAAGGGAATTGAGAAAGACTTCCATGAGGAAATGCCTGTAATTGAAATCTGAAGGATAAATAAAGATTAGAGGGGAAGCATGTCCCAGACAGAAAATATAGTATGTGCAAAGGCACTGTGGTAGAATAGTACATGGCACGTATAGGGAGATCAAAGCAGACCTGTCAGTGTGGCTGGAGTGCACAGAGCAGTGAGGTGAAGGCAGCAGAATAGAAGATGGTGGTAGGGAGTGAGAAAAGAGATTATTTATTTTTTCTGCATTTTTACTTCAAGATTTCCTAGAGTCACTATCCTCAGGTATGTTATTTTACTGGCTGAGGATTAGGAAAATTCTCATATACTCCTGTAAAACACACTCAGTGTTTTGAATTCTACATGGTGTTCAGTGCACTGGAGGCTTTCTATAAATGCAGTCATCAGTTCACACGTCTTCAGCCAACCAACTGTAATAACAACAGAGCTAACAGTTCATACTTGCTTTGCATATGTCAGGCATTAAAATAAAAAGTTTCTCTTACAATCCTTACCTCGCTCTAGATACTTGTATTTTTTTTTAAGATTTTATTTATTTGACAGAGAGAGAGAGATCACAAATAGAGAGAGAGGAGGAAGCAGGCTCCCCCGCCTAGCAGAGAGCCCGATGTGGGACTCCATCCAAGGACCCTGAGGTCAGGACCTGAGCTGAAGGCAGAGGCTTAACCCACTGAGCCACCCAGGCAGCCCGATACTTGTATTTTTTATATTCCCATTTCACAAACGAGGAAACTGAGACATAAAGTTGTATGACTTGACAAAGTTCACAAAGGTAGGAAATTGAAGAGCCAGGAGGTGATTCCAGTTTATTTGATGTCAATATTTTCAGCATTAATCACTGCACTCTACTGGCTCTCTGTTATTTCCATCACAGTGAAAAATGCATCTTCACCAGAAGCACCGGTTATGCCAAGATACTCAAACTGAGTTTGGAATGTGATGCTAGGAAATAGCCAGGCTCAATTTCTAAATGCCATATTGTTAACTAACCTATCCTTGCATTCACATGTA
Organism: Lontra canadensis; assembly: GCF_010015895.1. Classification (NCBI taxonomy): domain Eukaryota; kingdom Metazoa; phylum Chordata; class Mammalia; order Carnivora; family Mustelidae; genus Lontra; species Lontra canadensis. The sequence continues at coordinate 14,381,900 of NW_022631028.1, forward strand.
AAAAAGCAAGACTGTAGTTTGTTCATTAGCTGGTGATCAGCAGTTCTGAGTGCAATGCAGAGAGATATACAGTAGGATTTCAATCCCACCAATATTATTTTTCATCACCAAGTTTCTACCCAGAAGTGAGAGGATAAGATTGAAGATGTTAAGTCAGAAAGAACCACTTAGTTGGAGGTGCTTGGAGCATGGAGCTTATATGATGCTATTGGTGTTCTTTCTGTCCCAGTTAAGGAGCCATTTCTCCTGGTCCTGCTTCCTTGAGTATTTGCCTCAAATGGTTGTTGGAAGAATTAAGAGACTATCTACACAATATCTGACATGCAGTAGAAATGGGGAACTATTTGTTTCCATATAGTTAGACAGCTAATCAGGTATTACTGTAATAGCCCCATTTGTGTTTTTAGTTTTGTTCAGCAATTTTTACTAATCATCAATTAAATATAATTAGTTATAATTAAATAGTGCTATATTATACAAAGATTTTATATCTGTGAATAGCTGCACATAAGATCCTTTGTCTTTCTGCCTTGGGCTCTAGTTTTAAAACAGGTGTCCTTGGTGATCAGACTGTTGATTTATAAGACAAGTGCTACTTGGACAAAACTACTTCCTTCTTTAGTAAATCTCCTTCATTGGCCAAGAAGTACACAGCATTTGTTAAATTTGAAACTGATTCAAAAACAATATTTAGTGAGTAGTTCTTCAGCAATGGTACTGTACCCACATACATAGAAACTAACATTATTGGGTGCCAGAAAGGACAAACCACCAGCTTTAAGGAGAGAGCACTTTTAATGAGCTTAGGGATTTGGGCAATGGAAGAGTAGGAACCTCTCAGAATTTTATCTCCTGTCTGTAGCTTTTCCAATTGAATCTTATTTTTGTTTCCCCCATGGGAGGACATCTATTATCACCACTTCTTCCAAATCAGTTCAAGTACAAAATCATGATAAGATGCATGGAGAGGGGAGGGCATTGCTGAGGTTTCTAATATCACCTGCTCTTACTACACTGGCCCAGTCCTGTCTTTTTCATACCTCCTTGATTTTCGTTATGTATCACCTTGATAGTTTGTAACTTTATCCATCAGTCTCTTTTGCTTGTCAACCCTACTAGAAACTCCACCAGTGCCTTGCTTTGTTAAATAAATTTTTTGTTGCATTACCAGGCTAATAAGTCACTCTACATGGAAGTCAGGATTCCAAAGAGAAGCTAGTAGGAATGGCAACCTTGAGATTTTTAACACTTTGGAGTGCAATGTGCAAAGTAAACTCAGAGACAAAAATGAGTGTCCTTCCATTTTGGAAGAGATGTGATCTAGGGGAGGAGAGGAAAGGAGATCTCTCAAAGACTTTATTTCCTCTGTTATCAGGTGATTATCATGCATGTGACTTTTTGATCAGAGGTACAGTGTAGCACTAGATTGACAGTTCTTCTATTCTTATGGAGCTGCTGTCTTACAATTGATCTTTAAAATAGACCCAATGTTTGCCTCAGCTTATCAGGACATAGTATATATCGTGAAAAAGGAAATTTATGAAAGCGTTCTTGGGGTGCCTGGATGGCTCAATCATTTGAGCACCCAACTCTATTTCAGCTCAGGTCATGATCTCAAGGTCCTGAGATTGAGCCCCACATTGGTCTCAGGCGCTGCACTCATGGGGGGGTCTACTTGAGATTCTCTCTCTCCCTTTTTCTTTGACCCTTCCCTCACGTACTCCCTCTCTCCCTCTCTCTCATAAATACATAAATCTTTTAAAAAATTGTTCTTTATTTAGGGGCGCCTGGGTAGCTCAGTGGGTTAATAAAGCCTCTGCCTTTGGCTCGGTTCATGATCCCAGGGTCCTGGTATTGGGCCCCTCATCAGGCTCTGTGCTCGCTGGGGACCCTGCTTCCTCCTCTCTCTCTTTGCCTGCCTCTCTGCCTACTTGTGATCTCTGTCTGTCAAATGGATAAAATCTTTAAAAAAAAATTGTTCTTTATTTGCCTTTAAAATTTTTTCATTTAGTTGCCCCACTGAAAGAAAATAGAGATAATAATTAGTTCATGGAATACTTCGAGACCAGTTGGAGAAAAGTTCCTGTGTGATAGTACCAAACTGAAAATTCCCAACAGAGGTTCTGACCCCCTTAGTGTTTCTAAGTGATTTGCTCTGTGATCCACATCCTAATAATGGAAAGAAGCAAAGTCTTCAATGTGAGTTCATTGTTGGTAGCAACCAATCCTGATAGCCCAACATGGAACACCTCTATAGACAGCAGGTGCTCAACAAAAGCTCTTCTAGTTTGCCATCTTAGTATTTCTGGTATTTTTTCTTTAATTGGCTAGAGGGAGGAAGAATTTAAAATATTGTCACCTAGTGCATGTGTGTTGCCACTTATTTTTTGCCAACCAAATGATGAAGCTGGAAAACATTTGCATGTAAATGTTACACTAAGTTGAAGTTTCACAATACTGAAATGTAGGTAAAATGGTCAGAGTGGCACTTAGAGATGAACAAACATAGTAGATCTGTGGATCCTTCGTATTTATTACTGACTGTCATTGCCATTTCCTGCTGGAAATTAAGCATCACAAATGTATCCGTCATTTGACCAGGTGGCCTTGATACCTCTGAAAGGAATGGTGAAACCAGGAATATAAATTATAATCACATCATAAATATCTTCCTCTTACCCTTGGTAATGAAGTAAAATGGTGCATTTTAGGCTTCTTTTGAAGGTTAAGCTGAAAATCTTGTCTTGGATAATTAATATTTCAATAAAAATCAATGTTGGTACAATTAGTAGGTAGGTAATCTAGCTAATTGGCTCAATATTAAATTTGTTAACTATGAATTGTCTTATAGCTAAATTGTGTTTGTAGAAAAATGGAAATCAGTGAGGTATTTACTGGGTTTGTAGCATGTCTTGTTATGCCAGCTGTAGAGAGTACATGATATAAATATGGAAGCTGTAGAAACTTGTCCTCCAGTTGTCTCCAGGACAGTCCTTGTGATTTTCCCTAACTGCTTTGTCACACGTCGCACCAAAGACTTTAAAACTAAGGAAATGTTTACCATGTTCACAGAATGTATATTGTCCCTTTCTATTCACTGCTTCACTTTCTCCTTGATAATCCAAGATACCACTATTACACCTTGGAAAAACAACAGCTAAATTGTCTATACAATTTTACTATTTAGAAGGCACTTTCAAATCTATTTCTTCTAATCATTATACAAGCCCCATGAGGTATGATTTATCATCATCATCATCCTCATTTTACTTGATATGGAATGTGCTCAGAGAGGAAAAGTAGCTTCCTCGGGTTTGTGATACTAATAGTACCAAACATAGGAGTCAGAATTCAGACTTCTGACTTTAAGTCCTGATGTCTGTTTGCTACACCACATTGCTATTTTCTTTTCTCTTTAAAAGATTTTATTTATTTATTGAGAAAGAGAGAAGCAGGGCAAGGGGCAGAGGGAGAGAGAATCCCAACACGGATCCTGATATGGGGCTTGAACTCACAACCCTGAGATCATGACCTAAGCCAAATCAAAAGTCAGACACTTAACCAACTAAGCCATCCAGGCACCCCCACTACACTGCTGTTTTCATTTGAAATGAGCTCCTTTCTTAAACCAGGAAATGGACCTTTACTAGCTGGGTATCTGACACCTGTCAATATTGTGTGAAGAAGATATTTTAGAGTATACCTTCAAAAGCTGGTTCTCAAAATTAGTCTATAAGAAACCGTACTATGTACTTCTAAGAAGGCATAGTTTAGACAACATAAAGAATAGTTTTGGGGGGCACCTGGGTGGTTCAGTCGATTAAGTGTCTATCTTCAATTCAGGTCATGATCCTTGGGTCCTTGGTTGGAGCCCTGCATTGGGCTCCCTGCTCAGCGGGGATTCTGCTTCTCCCTCTCCCTCCCCTTGTCTCTATGTCTCTGTCAAATAAATAAATATAAAATCTTTAAAGAAAATAAAAAACAGTTTTTCTCCTGAAATTATACCCTTCCTATATTTTTTTTATGTTGGAAAGTTTTTTCTTTTATGAATTGATGATGGTGGAAGATGGTTGTGGTAGTGACAGTAGTTTTTATTGTCAACACTTAGAAATATCTTTGTTGGTTTTATATATCTCCTTTTTTTTTTTTTCCCTTACAATTCTGTTGCTCCATTAAATCCCAGGTCTGTACACCAGTGGTTTTAAAACCGCATGCAGCTGATAGAATGGGGGGCAGGTAAAAGTGCTTCTCTCCTATAGCTTAAGTCCTTAGAAATCAATAGCAGAGTCAAGGGTTCACAAGAAATGACCAGCCAGACAAGTAAACTTTCTCCAGGCATCAATGCCTGGCATTATGATGTTCCCTGGAGGCCATCTCTTGGACCTTAGCACCTGTTGTGTTTTCAAGGTTAGATTAATCGTATTCTGTTACTAAAGAAGACAAGAGGGGCTTATCTTCCATCTCTTCTCATTTAGTTTTGGAGACAGCTGTTAAGAGTTCTACAACCATTTAGGATAAAGTAGCTTTGACTTTTGCATCCACATCCTTCCCCATCCTTGAACAGGCTCATCTTTTCCTTCCCTCCCAAGAAAGGAAGCACATTGTACAATCCCTTACAAATCTGACTCCCTTAAAGACAAGGAATCATAAAAGCTACATATTTTTGTGGAACATTAGCTCCTTTTTCTCAGGTGTTTCATGCACAGCTACTACATATGGCTCCCAGCCATATGTAATCCTTACATATGTAGCCATATGTAATCCTTACCCATAAGGATTAAACAAAATAAACAAAGACTAACTATCCAGAGTTAGAGATAATCAATGGACTAGACTCATTAAAGAGATATAAAATTCAAGTATCTTATGACTAAGAGTTCCTATTTGAAATGCTAATGCAGTGGGAATAGAAAGAGTTTAAAAGCAACACTTATTAGTAAGTGTTCAGTGGTACCATATGAGGCACAGACTGAGGGACTCTTCTACCATATGTGGCAGATTACCCCCAGAAACAGAGGCAATGCATACCCTCATGGGATCAGCAGTGTATTTTATTACATTTTCCTTATTGGGGAGGTTTGCTTTTCTATTAAAATTTCAAAGTGGGGCGCCTGGGTGACTCAGTGGGTTAAAGCCTCTGCCTGTGGCTCGGGTCATGATCTCAGGGTCCTGGGATCGAGGCCCGCATCAGGCTCTCTGCTCAGCAGGGAACCTGTTTCCTTCTCTCTCTCTCTCTGCCTGCCTCTCTGCCTACTTGTGATCTCTCTCTCTCTGTCAAATAAATAAATAAAATCTTTAAAAAAAAAATTCAAAGTGAAAAGCAAATGTGCTCATAAAATACTGCTTCTCTTTCACCATAGTGTCTAGAAGCATTGAGTGTCCTGGAATAGAAGGAGCATGATAGAGTCTCACCCCCCTTTCAGAGATTTGTTTTCAAAGTCAGCACTTAAAGCAAAATACATATAATTAAAATTTCTGTAAAAATTCCCTTAAATTGTGGGTATATGTGCCCATGTTTGCCTTTTTTTTTCACCCCTCCTGGATTAGAACACACAAGTAACTGTTTCCTTGGGTCAGTATCAAATGAAGAAGTTAGCCTGAGTTTAGCATTATGTCGTATGAGAAACAGATATCTTTAAATAGTAGAAGACATAGCAAGGTACTCCCTCTATGTAAATAATGAACTGAAGTAATAAGGTAGATTCCGGTTTCCTATCTTTAAGGCAGTATGGAAAATTGACCAGCACATGGTATGGTAGGTAGAACTACGCACATTATTTATGTGGCTAGCTCTTTTGTCTCCATTATGCTACCCTGCTGTGAACCATCTGACAGGCCATTTTACCTCTCTAAGCCTCAGTTTTATTCTCTGTATAATGGGAGTAATATCAATATCAATGACTCTTTTAAGGATCCACCAAAACAAAGTATGTGAAAATATCTCCTTCCAGTTCTAAAAGGAAGATATGCATTGTTGAAAAAAGAAAATAGGAAAAGATCTAAAGCAGAAAATTTAAAAAGTAAACATGAAGATCTTGCACTCTGGTGGGACAGAAAGGCAAACGGTATTAATAAATTTTGAATTCTGGGACACAATGTGATAAATGAAAACACAGCAAATGTGCACATTTTGTTATGGAAGCATGAAGGAGAAACATGTAACATACGCTGAAGTGCCCAGGAGGCTACCCAAAGAAATGATGACTGAGCTTTGTCTTAACAGATAGTTGAAGAGGCCAGGAGAGTTGAAGCTTGACTTCAGGGATATTCAGGTCACACACCAACACTCCATATCTCAAGGTTGTCAAATATGAAGTGGGGCTGGAGAGAAGTAAGAATCAGGTCAGGGAGGACCAGCTTGACGTACTAATGAGCTTGGTTTAGACTTTCGGTGAGTGATGGTTTTGAATGGTTTAAGCAGCAGAGTGATATAACCAAGTTTATATTTCAGAGTCTGATTACTATGGCTTCACTTTGGAGGATACATTTAAGGGACTGGAATGCCAGAGCTTAGGAACATACTAAGGTGACTTTTTTTTTTTTTTTTTTTTTTTAATATTCCAGGCAGGAAATGGTAAGAGTCTATAGCCTAAGGAAAATGCAGTAGAATTAGAGAAGGCGTATTTGGAAAATATTTATAAGGTAAAATCATCAGGGTTTGGTGGATAGTATGATTGAGGTGGGGAGAGTCATGAAGAATATAGAATGACTCTCAAATTGCAGTCTTACATGGTGGGTTACCACTGCGTGAGTTTGAAAGTAGGTTAAGGTTGGAGATCAGTGTTTGAAAAATTTAAGATATACCAAGTTTTATGATTTATCATACAAAGTTGGGTACTTATGACTGTAGAAAAGACCATTATAAATAATCTTGCCAGGACAATAAATGTAAACCACAGCTATCTCAGGAAAACTAGGATTCAAGTATGTGTGTCTTTGCTAATCAGACTGCTGAACATATGAAGATAATGTATCTGCAGGATTGGAGATTTGCAGTAAGTGGACACAAGCATGAAGGTTAGAATTAAAATCATGAAGAGTATCAGATTTCCCATGAGAGTCTATCAGACAGAGAAGAGGGCAGCAGGCCAAGGCTACCATGGAGAACACTAGTGTTTAAAGGGTAGGCAAAGTTGAGAGAGCCCACAAAGGAGACAAGAGAGAAGACACAGAAGAGGTAGGAATTATAGGACGGCAGAGAACTAACATTTTCAGAGAGTGGTTGAAAATGTGCAGTGTGGGGGCACCTGGGTGGCTCAGTGGGTTAATGCCTCTGCCTTCGGCTCGGGGTGTGATCCCAGGGTCCTGGGATCGAGGCTCACATCGGGCTCTCTGCTCAGCAGGGAGCCTGCTTCCCTTCCTCTCTCTGTGCCTGCCTCTGCCTACTTGTCATCTCTGTCTGTCAAATAAGATAAATAAAATCTTAAAAAAAAAAAAGATGTGCAGTGCGGCAAAGGAATGAGAAGTCAGATAAAAGAAATGAAAAATGCCTACTGGGTCTGGCAATACAGACTTGATTTGCCAGAGTGATAGAGTGATTTCAGGTAGAACTGAGGACAGTATCCAGATGAAGGTGAAGTATACGTGAACTGAAAAGTAGACAGGAAGTGAGGAAGTCGAGGAAGCAAGGGCACACCAAAAGAAGAAAAAAGAGAGGGGCATAGCTAAAAGGAGTATAGAGTCAAAGGAAGTTTTGCTTTATTATTTATTTTTCAAGTTGACAGAAATTTGCATATTTTAATAGGCGGAGACTGCAAGTTAAAAGAATTTTCATTCATTAGTAGTACTGACTTAAGTTTTGTTCAAGTTTAAAGATGGTACTGTCTTTATTTTATGATGGTATTAACTCGTTTGAGTTCTGTTTTATATTTTGCTCTTATGAGTAGATAGGGAAGGAAATTGACCATTCTTACTGGGTATTTTCCGTGACACAGTGCTGCAGAATTATTTAAGAACACCTGGAAAGTGGAGGAAGACCTCAGAAAGGTGATGCATGTCTGATTGTGCATGAAGATGAGACTGAACAACCCTCAGGCATTGAGAGCTTAGGTGGTTACCGAAATTCTGGTGGTGGGTAATAATGAAGTTTTCATCTCAACTCAGTCGGCTTCGGAATGAGACAAGCACTAATCCGGAAAAGGAACATCCGTACTGCTCCTCTGTCTGCATTTTATATGCCAATCTTGTTGCTTTCTGATCAGCCTACCATTTCCTCAGCAATTCTTCCTTCTGTCTTTCCCATCACTCTGATGTTGCATCTCCCTTGTGTTCTCTACCTTCAAAGTAACTAGTCGCTCGTTTTCTGCTTGCACACACCAAAGTGAAGGAAGGACTCCTTTCCTCTTCAAACTGACTGACAAATAATGGTTACACTTCACTCTGGTAGCTCTTGTCAAATCTAGACACCAACTGGTATTTTATATATTTTGAGTTTTAGAAATCCTTCAGAAATCACCAAACTTTGTCCTGTGAGCCAAACGTAGAAGGGAAGGGAGTAAGGCAGCAAAACAGAACATAGGATTCTTTTCCATACTAGCAAGTTTTTCTCTTTGCTTTTGTTTGGAAAGATTAGAGAAAGGATGAATGTTAGAGGAGTTTGGGAACCAATGTGTGACTATAGTGTATGAGGCAACATCACTTGGTTTAAAGGTGTTTATTTAATACTCTTTTCTTATTTTCATTAACCAGCTGAAACATGAAACCGGTGTTTTTTGGGAAAGATCTACAAAACAGCCTGTTGTTCTTGCAAGATTCCCAGGATTCTTGTCGGTTCTCCCTCAACCATAGAGCTCTCTTTGGAAGTAGAGATGGCGGTTTCAGCTTCTCAAGAGACTGGTTCTACTTGTAAAGTTCACCCAGCCACCTGCTGTGCTCTTTATTCATCATATGCTCTGTGGGACAGTAATGACTTTTCAGCAGGCATAAGTGATGGTTTGCTTTTGCATCTTAAAAGCATTAATCTTGTATGATATGATCCATATGCTCTGTACAGTCACTGTAACAATTAAATGTTCACATGGATTCTTTTAGAGCACTGCTTTGGCTTGTTTCAGAACTCAAATACTGCCTAGTGTTTTTATTTCCATCCAGTTCTTTTTTGCAGATCTGTTTCAAGCCATATTCCTTCTGCTCCTCTTTTGTTCCCATCCTTGCCCTCTTACCCCTTCTTCTGTATGTGGGGTACATGTGGCAGCACACTATTTCTGACCACCCTCTAAAAAGCCATGTCCCACCATTTCATCTCTGTAACTTTGAAAAAATCTTCCAGTATGGCAATAATCATCATACTTTCTGATCATTTCATTTTGTTCTTATTTACTAAGTTATTGCATGTCTCCTGCACTATAATATAAGCTCCGTGAGGGTAGGAACCTTTTCTTTTATATTCACTGCTTCAGTGATAGCAACGCCTAGCATTGGACCTGACTCATACAGGCACTTAGCAGATATTTGTTGATGGAGACAGTGTTCTTTGGATAGAGCTAACCGCTTTATGCCTTACATTTTATACATTCTTGTATCATAGCATCTTTACTTGCAAATTTTCCCTCTGCCCTCAGTAGACTTGATAGACTATGAATTCTTTGAGGGAAGGGGATTGTGTCTTCCTCATCCTTGATTTCCTAGTACCCAGGCTTTGTACTAGACAGCCAGTGCTCAATAAATATTTGATTTAATGTAGGTGTACACTGCATTAAATTTCATTTAATGAGTTTTGCTGAGCCCATTGGGTGCAAAGACCTAGGTTAATCCCTGTTTGCTAACTGGAAATAGACTTAGTCTCATCATTTGATCTTTTAGGCGAATGATGTAGCAACCAAAAAATATGTGATATATTGGGAATCCTTAATTTTATTCCGAGAGACATGATACATCTGAGTTTAAGGATCCTTTGTGTTTTCAAGAAAATAAAAAATACATATATGATTTAAATAGAAATTATTTCATTCATGATTACTTCTAAGGAGAAAAAGTAAGACTACTCAGCACCCTATATATAGGTGGGCTTTTTTCCCTAAATGTAGTGAAGAGGGATTAAAGATAGTAAGAGTCACGGTCTGCTGGAAACATCTTCAACTAATATTTCCAATACTGTGTTTGGAGCCTCTACCAGGAAGTATAGCTGTTCATCGGTCTTTGGCTGAAAAAAGGTTTGCTTTAGTTAATGTGCCTGGCATCGATTACCCATCTGAGGCCAGGCCAGGTGTACCTCACCCTCTCTGGCAGTAGCAAAGGGCAGGAAGACCAATTGATGCCTCAGTTCAGGTAACTCAGATTATTCTCAGCTTCCTCAGTTACCATAAACAAGTCTCCTCAAAAGTAAGCAGCCCAGTGGGCTCTGTTGATCTGCAGTGCAGGATTTCTAATACACAGCATGTCAAAAGGGCTTGCCCAAGACATTCTCAAGCAGGCAGTTCTAATATATGTTCTCTTTCACAATACAAATTCTTTCCAAAATGACCAACATATTTCCAGATGTTCCTAAGTACATAAATGCTCCTAAACTAGGTGTTTCTCAGTCAGTGATCTGCACTGCAGATCAACCTATTACTTTGTATTTTTTTTTAAAGATTTTATTTATTTATTTGACAGAGAGAGACCACAAGTAGGCAGAGAGGCAGGCAGAGAGAGAGGGGGAAGCAGGCTCCCCGCTGAGCAGAGAGCCCGATGTGGGGCTCGATCCCAGGACCCTGGGATCACGACCTGAGCCGAAGGCAGAGGCTTTAACCCACTGAGCCACCCAGGCCCCACTTTGTATTTTAATGTAGTATTTTTTTCTTGATAGTACCTATCTGCTAGTTTTAAGAAAAATCTATTTCAGAAATTCTTCATATCATCTGTATCCCAAGTGTAAGAGAGAATGATGATATGATTATTTTTAAGATTTTAAATTTGATTAATTGAATAGTATTCCTCTAGGCCAGACAATTTCTGTTCCCAAAACATGAGCCACCAATATGATCTTTCAAAAACAAATCTGTGCCTGGAAATCTTGTAAGCTCTAAGACCACTCAAAATTCACTACTGTTTTTTCCCCATGTATAGTGGATAGAGCCCTTTACAATCTCTCTTGCTCTCCTTCATATCCATTATAAAATTTTTAATTTATTCCAACCATGACTACATTTAATAAGTGCTGTTTCAGACAGGAAATAGAACTATTACAGTGATGAACTTCTTTCCCCCAGTTATTAAACGAATCTGTTTTTATCATGCTGATTCTTTTCAATGTATTATAACACACAGAATAACCAATACAGTTGGGTTCAGTATAATGTGGGAGAGAGGAGAAGAAAACAACACACACAGTAATAGCTGACTTTTAATGAGAATTCTTTAGAGCTTTGACCAAGCAGATCCAAAATAATTTATCTATGATAGTAGCAAAAGCAAATTACTCACAACATTATACTGTTAAGGACTGTCGCAATATTCCCAAGGCTGTAATGCTCCCTTTTATAGATGTGAGAGAATCAACTTTATAACTTTCACTATTAGTTGCTAAGAAACAAATTATAATTGCCCCTCAGATTCTTTGCTGTGTTAGAGAGGCTATTAAGAATAATGCCCCATAGTGGCATTTCTTTACTTCAGATGATTAAATGGTCAACAAAGTTATTGTTTTAAATATAATTGGCAATGAAAGCTTTGTCAGAAAGCAGGCCATGTTTGTGTGATTTTTAGTTGGGGGGCAGGGAGTTAGAGTAATCATTTCATTGACATCAACATTTTGAAATGATTGGGACTTTGAAAAAATTCAGTGACTTTCTTTTCTGGCAGTTGGTTATTAATTAGAAGTCAGTTTTACTTTTTTTGAATAATTATGCCAGAGGAAAAGGGAATTAAGAGGAGAAACTTTGGAGTGAGGCCTGTCAGCATTCATATGGTGACTCTCTCACTTAGTAGATGTGGCTAATTTTGGGTAAGTCATATAGTTTTCTCAGAACCTCAGTGTTCCCTTCCCACGAATGGGTATAATAATACATACACTGCAAAGAGAAAGAAACAGGTTTATATTTTTTTAGTGTTATTGAGAAGTAACTGACATACATCACTATATAAGTTTAAGGCATACAGCATGATGATTTGATTCATATATATTATGAAATGATTACCATAGTAACTTTAGTTAACATCCATCATTCCATATAAATACAATGAAAATGAAAGAAAAATTCCTCCTTGTGACAAGAGTTCTCAGGATCTGCTCTCTTTTCTTCTTTTTGTAATTGACATAAAACATATTCGTTTCAGGTGTACGACATAATGATGTGACTTTTGTATACATTGCAAAATGATCAACACGGTAAATCTTGTTGCCATCTGTCACCGTATAAAGTTACATATTTTTTTTCCTTGTGTTTGGAACTTTTACATTTACTTTCTTAGCATCCTTTAAGTTTGCAATACAATATTATGGACCATAGTCACCATGTTATACGTTACATCTCCATGGCTTGCTTCATAACTGTACGTTCACCCTTTCACTCACCCTCCACCTCCCCATCCCCTCTGGCCATCCCTGATCTCTTCTCACATCTGTGCGTTTTCCCTTGTTTTGTATTGTTTGTTTGTTAATTTTAGATTCCACATAAAGATGGAATCATATGGTATTTGTCTTTTTCTGTCTGACTTCTTTTACTTAGCATGATTGCCTCAAGGTCCATCCATATTGTCGCAAAGGCAAGATTTCTTTCTTTTTCTTTCTTTCTTTTTTAACAGCTGAGTAGTATTTCCACTGTGTGGGGGGGGGTGTGGGGGGATGTTTCCCACATTTTCTTTATCCATTCTTCCATGAATCATCACTTAGGTTGTTTCCATATCTTGTTGATTATAAAGAGTGCTTCAGTGAACATAGAGAGCACATATATTTTTGAATTAGTGTTTTGGTTTACTTTGGATAAATACCCCAAAATGGAATGTCTGGATCTTATGGTAGTTGTACTTAAAAACGTTTTTAAAGTAAGCTCTATGCCCAGTGGAGGGCTTGAATTCACAACCCTGAGGTCAAGAGCCCCATGTTCTACCAAATGAGCCACTCAAGTACCCCTTATATTTTTAATTATTTGAGGAACTTCCATACTGTTCTCCAAAGTGTCTGTACCAGTTTACATTCCCTCTAACAGTGCTGGAGGGTTCCCTTTTCCCCACATCCTCGCCCACTTGGTATCTATTATCCTTCAATAACAGCCATTTTGAAAGGTGTGAGGTGGTGTCTCACTGTGGTTTTAATTGTCATTTCCACAGGCATAGTACACACCAACCACCCCATCAGGTTAGAGGGAGAGTACCATAATGGGACCTTCCAGTGGCAGCACTAGCAAGGTAGAGGGATAACATAAACTGCTATCTGCCAGCAGCTCCCCGCAAAGAGAGCCCTAATAGGCTCCTGTCTTTCTGACAAATGCTTTCAGAACGGTAGATGAGTGGAATTCCTGTATGATCCTGGGACTTTTCAAATTGCTACTTTTGTGCTGGGTTCTAGGGGGAGTGTGTATGCTCCTAAGCTTTTTAAGAGCATAGCCTCTTCCCTGGAACCCTATGGTTCTCCTGGACATAAGTCCCTTTGCTTTTCAAAGCCAAATGATTTGGAGACTCATCTCTCTTGTATTTGCCAATTGTTGAAATCCCTGATTTGGGCATAAACTCCTCTACTCCTCAGAGGAGAAACTCTATATTTGTTAGATTTCCTCCCTACAGTGTATCACTGCACCAGGGTGGCAGAACCCCATTTCTGCCTCTCCTCTGATCCAGATCTGACCATTTTATACTCTGTTGTGGAGGACTGTTCAGTTAGTTTTCAGTGAATTATTTTATATGTAGCTGTCGATTTATTGTGTCGGTGGGAAGAGGGGAGTTCAGGATCTTTTTACCCTGCCATTTTGAACTGCTTCCAGGAATTACTCTCTTATCAACTTTCCTAAATATCCTATAGCACCATTAACTACAATCATCATGTTGTATTACATTCTAGTACTTATTCATCTTATAACTCTGGGTTTATACCTTTTGACCACCTTTCTACCATTTCCACTTCCCATCTTGGTAACCATAAACCTGATTTTTTTCCTATGGCTTTAGTGGAGTTTTACTTATTATATTCTGCATGTAAGTTAGATTTTTCAGTATTGGTCTTTCTCTGTCTGACTTACTTCACTTAACATAATACTCTCAAGGTCCATCTGTGCTGTTGCAAATGATAAGATTTCCTTGTTTTTACAGCTGGACAATATCCGTGTGTGTGTGTGTGTGTGTGTGTGTGTGTGTGTGTGTGTGATGACTTCTTTATCCATTCATCCATCATTGGACACTTAGGTTGTTTCCATGTCTTGGCTATTATAAATAATGCTGGTATGAACCTGAGCATGCAAAGGTATCTTTTTGAGTTAGTGTATTTGTTCCTTTTGGATATATTCCCAGAAATGGATTTGCTGGATCATATAGTAGTTCTATTTTTAATTTTCTGAGGAACCTTCATACTGTTTTCCATAGTGGCTACAGGCTACATCAATTTATATTCCCACCAACAGTGTACAAGAGTTCGTTTTCTTATATCCATGCCAGCATTTGTTATCTCTTTGTCTTTTTTATAATGGCCATTCTAACAGAGATGAGATGATATCTTCATTGTGGCTTTGATTTGCATTTCTCTTATGGCTAGTGATGTTGAGCATCTTTTCATGTGCCTGTTGGCGATTCATTTATCTTCTTTGGAGAAATAGATTTTCAAGTCCTTTGCCCATTTTTAATTGGATTATTTGGGTTTTTTGGCTATTGGGTTATACAAGGTTTTTTTTTTTTATATATATATATATACATACATATATTTGGATGTTAATTCCTTATCAGATATATGGTTTGCAAATATTTTTTTCCCCATTCCTTCAGTTGTCTTTTCACATTGCTGATAATTTCTTTTGCTTTGTGGAAGTGTTTTAGTTTGATTAAACATCACCAGCTTTTTGTTTTGGTTTGGTTTTTGTTGCTTATGCTTTAGGTCTGTTTCCAAAAAATCATTACTAAGACTCACGTCAAGGAGATTTTTCCTATGTTTTTTTCTCAGAGTATCATGGTTTCAGGTCTTACATTTAAGTCTTTACCTTATTTTGAGTTAATTTTTCTAAGGGATGTAAGATAGGGGTGTCTAATTTTATTCTTTTAAATGTGAGTATCTGGTTTAAATCCATAGGTGACTTTTAGTAGTATTGAAATTTTTTAACATTAATTAATTAATATTAATTCTTCCAATGTTTCTTTGAGCCTTTTCATCAATGTCTTACAGTTTTCAGAGTAGAGATCTTTCATCTTCTTGGTTAAATTTCTTCCTAAGTATTGTACAATTTGTAATGCTATCGTAAATGGAATCAATTTCATTATCCTTTTTTTCAGCTGTTGTATAGAAGCACTACAGATTTTTGTATGCTATTTTTGTATCTTACAACTTTACTGAATTTGTTGCTTAGTTCTGACAGTTTTTCTGGCTGAGTCTTTAGGACTTCCTGTATATGAAGTCATGTCATCTGCAAATAGAAATAGTTTTACTTTTTCCTTTCTAATTCTAATGCCTTTATTTTTGTTCTTACGTGATTTATCTAACTAAGACTTCTAGTCTATGGTAAACAGGAGTGATAAGCATGGGCATCCTTGTGTTACTTCTGATCTTAGAGAAAAAGCTTACAGTCTTTCATCATTGATTATGATGCTAGTTGTGGTATGTATTTCTGACTTATATTCTGAGCATTATATATGAGAGTATTGTATATTAGAATTAGATAAAACTATTTGCCCTAAGGGCACCTGGGTGGCTCAGAGGGTTAAGCCTCTGCCTTCGGCTCAGGTAATGGTCTCAGGGTCCTGGGATGGAGCCCTGCATCAGGCTCTCTGCACAGCAGGGAGCCTGCTTCCCCCCTCTCCCTCTGCCTGCTGCTCTGCCTACTTGTGATCGCTCTCTCTGTGTCAAATAAATAAATAAAATCTTTAAAACAAAACAAAACAAAACTAATTGACCTATAAATCTACATTGTCAGGACCAAGTTGAAACAAAATGATTCTAAATATTTTCAATTCAAACTATACTAAGTACTATTAATGTCATTTCTTGTATTAACACATTCAGTGCCTAAATACGTGTATCTTTTCAGTGTAGGAGATCATTTATGGCTGTTAGGCTCTGTGAAACTAATTCCTCACCCCAATCTGTTCATCCAGTAAACACCTTTATGACTTCCAAAGGGTTCTCATTGATTTGATTCAGTACGAACTCATTCTTTTTTTATGTTTTATATTTGGGGTTCTGACTAAGAATAAAGGATTTTTAAAAGTAGTTTCTCCAAAAGATAATCTGGACTTGAAGCTTCTCTTTTTATTTTTTTTTATTTAATTTAACTTTATTTTTTTTCAGTGATCCATAATTCATTTTTTATGTACTACACCCAGTGCTCCATGCAATATGTGCCCTCCATAGTACCCACCACCGGGCTCACCCCACCCATCACCCCCCTCCTCCAAAATCTTCAGTTTGTTTCTCAGAATCCACAGTCTCTCATGGTTTGTCTCCCCCTCCGATTTCCCCCAACTCCCTTCTTCTCTCCATCTCCCAATGTCCTCCGTGTTATTCCTTATGATCCACAAGTAAGTGAAACCATATGATAGTTGACTCTCTCTGCTTGACTTATTTCACTCAGCATAATCTCCTTCAGTCCTGTCCATGTTGATAGAAAAGTTGGGTATTCATCCTTTCTGATGGAGGCATAATACTCCATTGTATATATGGACCATATCTTCTTTATCCATTCATCCATTGAAGGGCATCTTAGTTTTTCCCACAGTTTGGGGACTGTGGCCATTGCTGCTATGAACACTGGGGTACAGATGGCCCTTCTTTTCACTACATCTGTATCTTTGGGGTAAATACCCAGTAGTGCAATTGCAGGGTTATAGGATAGCTCTATTTTTAATTTCTTATGGAATCTCCCCACTGTTTTCCAAAGTGGCAGCACCAGCTTGCATTCCCACCAACAGTCGCTGTGGCTGATGTTGAAGAGGTACTGCCAATGTTCTCCTCTGGATTTTGATAGATTCCTGCCTCACATTGAGGTCTTTTATCCATTTTGAGTTTATCTTTGTGTATGATGTAAGAGAATGGTTGAGTTTCATTCTTCTACACATAGCTGTCCAATTTTCCCAGCACCATTTATTGAAGAGACTGTTTTTTTCCCACTATTTATTTTTTCCTGCTTTATTGAAGGATATTTGACCACAGAGTTGAGGGTCCATACCTGGGCTCTGTACTCTGTTCCACTGGTCTGTGTGTCTGTTTTTGTTTCAGTATCATGCTGTCTTGGTGATCACAGCTTTGTAGTAAAGCTTGAAATCAGGCAACGTGATGTCCCCAGTTTTGTTTTTCTTTTTCAACATTTCCTTAGCAATCCGGGGTCTCTTCTGGTTCCATATAAATTTTAGGATTGTCTGTTCCAATTCTTTGAAAAATGCCGTGGAATTTTGGTTGGGATGGCTCTGAAAGTATAGATAGCTCTGGGCAGTATAGACATTTTAACAATGTTTATTCTTCCAATTTATGAACATGGAATGGTCTTCCATCTTTTTGTGTCTTCTTCAATTGCTTTCATGAGTGTTCTATAGTTCCTTGAGTACAGATCCTTTATCTCTTGGTTAGGTTTATTCCCAGGTATCTTAATGGTTCTTGGTGCTATAGCGGCATCGACTCTCTAATTTCCCTTTCTATATTTTCATTGTTGGTGTAAAAGAAAGCACCTGATTTCTGTACATTAATTTTGTATCCTGCCACATTACTTAGTTGCTGTATGAGTTCTGGTAGTTTCAGGGTGGAATCTTTTGGGTTTTCCATATAAAGTATCATGTCATCTGCGAAGAGAGAGAGTTTGACTTCTTCTTTGCAAATTTGAATATCTTTTATTTCTTTTTGTTGTTTGATTACTGTTGCTAGGACTTCTAGTACTATGTTAAACAACAGTGGTGAGAGTGGACATCCTTGTTGTGTTCCTGATCTCAAAGGGAAGGCTGTCAGCTTTTCCCCATTGAGGATGGTATTCACTGTGGGTTTTTCATATTTATGATGTTGAGGAATGTTCCCTCTATCCCTATACTTTGAATCCTTTTAATAAGGAATGGATCTGCATCTTGTCAAAGGCTGTTTCTGCATCAACTGAGAGGACCATGTGGTTCTTTTCTCTTATTGATTTGTTCTATCACATTGATTTGTGAATGTTGAACCACCCATGTATCTCACATATAAATCCCACCTGGTCATGGTGAATAAACTTTTTAATGTACTATTGAATCCTGTTAGCTAGGATCTTGTTGCAAATCTTGGCATCCATATTCATTAGGGATATTGGTCTGAAATTCTCCTTTTTGTTGGGGTCTTTGCCTGGTTTGGGGATCAAGGTAATGCTGGCTTCATAGAAAGAAGTTTTCCTTCTGTTTCTATTTTTTTGAAACAGCTTCAGGAGAATAGGTATTATTTCTTCTTTGAATGTCTGGTAGAATTCTCCAGAGAATCCATCAGATCCTTGCTTCTTGTGTTTTGGGAGGTTTTTGATCACTTCTTCAATCTTGTTACTAGATATTGGTCTTTTCCAGTTGTCAGTTTCTTCCTGATTCAGTTTTGGAAGTTTATAGGTTTCCAGGAATGCATCCATTTTGTCTTGGTTGCTTAACTTATTGGCATATAACTCTTGATAATATTTTCTGATGATTGTTTCTATTTCCGTGGTGTTAGTCATGATCTCTCCCTTTTCATTCATTTTTTTATTAATTTGGGTCCTCTCTCTTTTCTTTTGAATTAGTTTGGCCAGTGGTTTATCAGTCTTACTGATTCTCTCAAAAAACCAGCTTCTAGTTTCATTGATGTGTTCTACTGTATCTCTAGTCTCTATCTCATTGATCTCTGCTATAATCTTGATTATTTCCCTTCCTGTGTGTGGAGTTGGCTTAAATTGTTGTTGATTTTCCAGTTCTTCAAGGTGTAAAGAGATTTGGTGTACTCTGGATTTTTCAATTTTTTGAGGGAGGGTTGGATGGCTATGTATTTCCCTCTTAGGACCACCTTTGCCATATCCCATAGGTTTTGAACCAATGTGTCTTCATTCTCATTGGTTTCCATGAATTGTTTAAGTTCTTCTTTGATTTCCTGGTTGATCCAAATATTCTTAAGCAGGGTGGTCTTTAACTTCCAAGTGTTTGAATTCCTTCCAAACTTCTTCTCGTGGTTGAATTCCAGTTTCAAAGTATTGTGGCCTGAGAATATGCAGGGAATAATCTCAGTCTTTTGGTATCAGTTGAGCCCTGATTTGTGACCCAGTATGTGGTCTATTCTGGAGAAAGTTCCATGTGCGATCAAGAGGAATGAGTATTCTGTTGTTTTAGGGTGGAATGTTCTGTGTAAATCTGTGAGGTTCATCTGGTCCAAAATCTGTGAGGTTCATCTGGTTCAATGTGTCATTCAATGCTCTTGTTTCTTTATTGATCTTCTGCTTGGATGACCTATTATTGAGAGTGGCATGTTAAGATCACCTACTATTAATGTATTCATATCAATGTGACTCTTTATCTTGATTAACTGTTGTGTTATGTAGTTGGCTGCTCTCGTATTGGGGGCATAAATATAATTGTAACATTTTCTTAGTGGATAGACCCTTTAAGAATGATGTAGTGTCCTTCTTTATCTCTGACTACTGTCTTTATTTTTAAATCTAATTTGCCTGAAATGGGAATCTCTACCGCAGTCAAACTTCTCTTAAAGACCGAATTTCTAGCAACCATTGCTGCCATTGAGCTACTCTAGATCAGGTGCATTCTTCTAACCACTTTGGCCTTTAATGTGTTATGCAGTTAAACCCTACTTTATTCATTTAATGTTTGTTTTTTACTCCTGTTAACAAGTATGTTTCTAGTCTTGGTATAGGCCCATACATACTCATGCTCTTAAAATTCCATCTTTGCATTGTTGGAAAATGTACCACTTTCATACCTGTAATAATACATTTTCATTTCTTGAGAGGGAAAGTTGTGATGCTGTTTATCATACAGAATTAAATAATCTTCTTTACAGTTTCTGCATTATAAACTTGAGTCAGTCTCAGTTCTTTGCCGATTTTAATTATCTCTCACAATTACAAGCCCAGGTTAAGTAGGATATTTTGATCTACATTTAAAAACCAACTGAGCACATGACACTGTAGTAGGAACTCTGAAAAGCAAGAGGAAAATTAGATATGATCCTGCCAACATCTCAAATGAGTAAGGAGAGGAGAAATAAAAAGAAATATACATGGAGTGCTTTGCCTCAAATAAGGAAGAAGGAAACCAATATGCCATAAGATCAATCGAAATAGAGTATCTGCCAGAAACCTAAACAAGGAATAAAGGTGCTTTTAATCTTAATTCCGGTGAGTTCGAACTTGCTGAATTCAGTAAATACCATTTATATTCTTTATTCTTCTATAACCTTCATTTGAAACCTCCTTTTAAAACTATGGGGAAAATACTCTGCCATCTTTTAAGTTTATCATCATTAACAAAATGAATATAAAACATTTCACAAAGTTAAAAAAATGGAAAGAAGACAAAACAATAATACTGTCCTGTGAATCAGGTCTAAGCTATATCCTAGATGTATGCATGAAGTGAGTAAGATAGCTGGGAGCAATGTATTAACCCTCTTAGTCTTCCTTCCATGGAGCTCCTTTGCATTAAATGGTTTCCAAGTAACAATAAGGAGTTCAAAATACACATCCATAACTGATTCCTACTTTCTGGTTGTATGGATTTTAAAATTTTATTTAGGGGAGGAGTATATATAGTTCATAGCAGGTCCTGCCTCCCTTACTAACAAATAATTAGCCTAACCTCCAGAGAATTCTGGCTGTTTTTCTAAGAAGTTATGATGCACCACTGGGCATACAGGAGACCAGGTGTCATGATTCAGTTCAGGGACCAAAAGTCAGTACCACTTTACTTTGAAAACCATTTCAGTGCTCATTCCCCATCGTTTCCAGAATAAGCTACTACTTTTCTTTATCTCTCTGCTCTTTAATGCATAATAAAAAAAGAAAAAGAAAACATGTATCCTAGAGCGCTGTGGTAAGGAAAAGGAACTTGATGTTTATGAAGTGCTTTTAAGGGATATTATAGTCTTAGGGTAAAAGAGTGACCTGAAATCAGTTTTGTGTTTCTGTTAAATGTCCTGGCTTGATCCATGAGTTTACTTGGCTATGTAAGAGATACCTTAGAATACTGATCCAGTTTCCTAATTATAAAGGCGAAGGCAATTGAGGCTCTTGACGCAATGCATCTTGAAAGTCACAATTGTTAGCTGAAGTCCCAATGCCATTATTATGGTTTCTTGTTCTCCCTTTCCCCCATTCTGCCTATGTTTTTCCCACTATCCCCTACTTCATCTCCAGAGGTATGTCACTGAGGTTTTCATGGGGATCTAAGTATTAGAAGGTATGAGAGGAGGAGGTAGGAGCCAAAGGAAATAGAAAGTAATTGTGATTTTTCTGTGTAGGATTCAGTCTTTTAACCTTTTTAAAAAAAGATTTTATTTATTTATTTGAGAAAGAAAGAGAGATAGCAAGAGAGAGCACAGTGGGAGGAGAGGGAGATGTAGGCTCCCTGCTGAGTAGGAAGCCTGACATGGGGCTCGATCTGAAAACCCCAGGATCATGACCTGAAGGAAGGCAGTTACCTGACTGAGCCATCCAGGTGCCCCCAGGCTTTTAAACTTTTTAAAACTTTTCTGTAGGGATTACTTGAAAATACCAATATTTTAATGCTTAGGAAAATTCAAACCAATCTTATGTGTCTGCTATAAGACAGCATTTGGGGGCACCTGAGGGACTTAGTTGGTTAAGCATCTGCCTTTAGCTCAGGTCATGATCCCAGGATCCTGGGATCAAGTCTGCGTTGGGCTCCCTCCTCAGCAGGAAGCCTGCTTCTCCCTCTGCCCCTTCCCCTGCTCGTGCTCCCTCTCTCTCTCTCACTCTCTCTCTCTCTCATGCATTCTCTCTCTCTCAAATAAATAAATAAAATCTTTTTTTTTTTTTAAAGACGGCACTTGAACTGAAGGCTATAAAAGAATTGTTACATAAAAAAATCCATTTTTGGCATATTGAGATATCATTTGATCACTGCAGGATAATTACTGCTGTTCCTAATCCACCAGGTTGACATTTAATGAATGTTCATGACGAATCCATTCTCTAGTTGGTTGAACTCTGTAATTTTCTTGCTTCTTTTTCATCTTACAATATTTATAATAAAGGTGCCATGCATAATTCCTCTGGAAATGTCAGTATAGGTTTTGATTAACCATAACTCTTTCTGGTTTTCTGGGTATATATTTGTCAGAGAATAGACTATTGTACCATGATTTTAAATTTTAGATTATATAGATTGGTTATATTCATCTCATTGCCTGCTGAAATATTTACTTGCAGACATTTAGAAAATAGAGATAATAACAACCAACACTATTTATTGCTCTCTCAGAAGTCAGAAACCCAAACCCACGTAGAGCCCATATAGGTAGCATGAATGGGTGGATCATAGGGATAGATATAAGCCCATAGAGAGGTGAAAGCTGTGCTAGACCAGAGTAAGTATGCTCTTTTTATAGTATTCAATGTTTATAGTATTCAGTGTTTGAAAGCATTTTAATCATTATGTTTGTCAGGCACAACACATCTTGGGCTGATTCTCCCATCCTTTTGGTCTACCAAATTCAACATATCAGTTGCTCAGAGACATGACAATCAAGAAGAAAAAAAAGTTGATTCTGTCTGTACATCCACATATATTTTTTTCTCTTTATGCTTTAAGAATTTCCCCAGTGTGCCAACTAGATCTTCACTCTCCGTGATGTTGTATCCTTTTAGTCTTAATGATATTGATTCAGAATCCCTAGAAATTTGTCTGACCATTTGAAAGACATCTCTAGAACTACATGGTGTAAGATCAAATTTTGATTCCCCTTTATAGCTGTACGCCTCTGGGCAGATCCTTTACTCTGAACTGTTTCCTCATCTATGAAACAGTAATAATAGCAGTAATGATAACACCAGTACCTAACCCATGAGGCAGTTGCAAGCACTAAGTATCTGACACATTTAAAATATGGAATACTGTTTAGTTATTATTGTTGTTAATTAAGTTGTCATGCCTGATAGGTCTTAGCCCTGACATGATTGCTTAAGTGGATGAAACTCACAAGTTTCCTTCTGATGGAAAACAGAGGGAATCCAAAAAACAACGTAGAGAGGCAAAGGGAAAAAGAAACTAAACTAGAAAAGAATTGGAAAGGTACGTATCTGGTTGCAAGGTGAAGAGTGAATTTTTCATTTTGTTTTTGTTTTTGTTTTTGTTTTGTTTGTTTTTTTAAAGATTATATTTATTTATTTGACAGACAGAGATCACAAGTAGGCAGAGAGGCAGGCAGAGAGAAAGAGGAGGAAGCAGGCTCCCCGCTGAGCAGAGAGCCCGCTGTGGGGCTCGATCCCAGAACCCTGGGATCATGACCTGAGCCAAAGGCAGAGGCTTTAACCCACTGAGCCACCCAGGCGCCCTGAATTTTGAACCCAACCGATGATTCTGGCTACCTCAGACGAGGGGAATGTTTATGGTCTACCCGTTTGGTGGGGTTTATTAAGTGAGGTAGCTTTTTCTATGAGAAGGTGGAACTAATAATGATGATGATTATGGATATTAGGAGCAGTTGCCATCTAGTGCTTAGCATTTACTGGATGCCAGGTTATGCAATGGGTAAGCATGATCTCACTTCATTTTTAGGGGAGAAAAATCATTATCTCTTTAAAAATGAGAAAGCCTATGCTAAGCCAAATGAAGTCATTTATCTGGAGTCACACAGTATATGGTGAAGTTAGAATCCAAACCTCAGTTTATCAGATTCCTATGTTCTCAGTGCTACTGTTTCTCTGGGTCAGATTCCCCCTTCCGTACTTGTGGCCATCTGAAGTGATTCAACTGTGGCTAAGTAAACTAAAATGAAAGAGACATCAAGCCATCATAGATCTCGGGAGATCAGCTAGGCCAGCTTGCTTCTTTCCATCAGGTGAATGAGCCATCTACGACAGATGCTTGCTATGTTTTTTAAAAAAGACCTTCAAGGATAGTCATTTCACAACCTCCTCAGAAGGCAGAGGAACAGAACTGGTCAAGCATGAAGGGACTAAGTGGGCAGATGTGCTCTATGTGACTCAGGCCCCTGGCTGACAAACGTACTGTGAGATATTCTGCTTGAGAACGTTCTGTTTAACATGCTAGGCAAACCAGTCTCCAGGTCGTAAGTCCATGAAAGTTGCTTTGCTTTCTGTGATTATTGTATGGATTTATCCAACAGCTTTTTGTTAAACCGGAGTGAGTCTGATATTTATCATAAAACAAGTTACCTTCCACAAAAGCACTTCAATGACCAGTGACTTCTCCCTTCATGCCATCTAGAACTTGTGCATTTTCTTGACTTTTTTCTGCTCCATGGAAAATCTTATCTTTGGTGCAAACTTTCTACATGAAAGAGATAAATACCTGATGATAATCAGCATCTGCCACCACTAATTTGTACAAGTAACAGGTATTATTACTATGGTTTATGTATAAAATTGGATTTAGTTGCTTACTGAACACTTGTCCTCCCTGCTTGACTGTAAATTCCACATCACCAGAGCTATCACAGTGTCCTAAATGTCTGATCTATTCAATGACAAAAGGAGAAGAGGAAGATCGAGGGTTGAGTCTCTACAAATTCCCTGTTTCAACAAGGATGAGCCATTTGACTTCTCTGAGATTATTACTTAATAAGTGTTTTATAACACAACCCACAGGATTATTGTAAGGAGTTATACAAATGATGGTGGTGGTGTTAATGTTATTAATTGATATTATTATTATTTTCATTATATAGTTTAGAAAGATACTTTTCAAAATGTAAAGGAACTGAGGCTTACACAAATACTCTTCCCCAGGTTCACATAGCAGGAGAACAAAAACCTGATGCCTTAGCTTCTTGAAGCTGCCCTAACAAATTATCACAAATTTGATGGCTTAAAACAACAAAAAGTTGTTCTCTCACAATTAAGGAGCTTAGGGTCCAAAACTTGGTAGGGATACACTCCCTGTGGTAGGTGTAAGGAAAATCTCTGCCATTCCTGCATGTGATTCCCATTTCTGCCTCCGTCCTCACATGACTTCTCTCCCGTGGTAATGTCTCATTTCCCTCTACCTCACTCTTATTAAAGACACTCAAGATTGGCTTTAGGTCCTACTCAGATAATCCAAGATGATCCTCTCATCTGAAGATCCTTAATTACATCTGCAAAGACCTTTTTCTAGGTAGATTCACACTCATAGTTTCTGGGGCTTAGGACACAGATCTTTTTGGGAGCCACTGTTCAGCCCACTATACCCCATCTCCATATATTTAGATGTTCCCTGTGCTCTCCCCGTATAGATCTCAATTGCACATTTTTGCAGTGAGCACTGGTGGGCTACTTGAATCAAACAAAAGAGATTTCTAGTACATAACTTTGTTGACAATGACTGTATATAATCCTTATTTCAGGGATGGGTCATTTCAGGAATCACAATCCTTCTAGCTTATGAGAAAACATTAATTGTCTTGAATATTAATACTGCTTTTAGTTTGAATGATTTTTTTTTTTAATTTATTTGAGAGACAGCATGAGAGAGGAGAAGGTCAGAGGGAGAAACAGTCTCCCCATGGAGTTGGGAGCCTGATGTGGGCCTTGATCCCAGGACTCTGGGATCATGACTTGAGCTGAAGGTAATCGCTTAACCAACTGAGCCACCCCGGTGCCCTTGAATGTTATTATTTTAAAGATCTACTTATTTTGGAGAGAGACAGTGAGCATAGCAGGGGAGGGACAGAGGGAGAGGGAGAGGTTGTTTCAGGCAGACCCCACACTGAACACAGAGCCAAGCATAGGGCTCATTATAATGACCCTGCAATCAGCACCAGAGCTGAAACCCAGAATTGGACACTTAAATGAGTGCACCACCCTGGCACCCCATTAAATGATGTTTTGAAAGCATCTAAAACTAATTGATCTGTGCATCTTTTAGTTTGCTTCTCAATATGTACTCCTCAATATGTACCAAGCAAAAGTGAATTAACAAATGCACTTGAATTATTGTAGCATTATTGTGCTAAACATGGAAGTCCTTCACAGAAAATCAGCTATAGAAATCATCTTGCTATGAGACACCTGTCACAACCAATTCCATTTACCTAGCAATCACTTTTAATATTAAAGCGTTTTTTTGTTTTAACTCTGAATCTCCCCTTCCCTGAGAGAGAGAGAGAGAGAAAGATCATTCGTTTAATTTTTCGTTTTAAAATAAGCATCATAATAGGACCCATAAAATTAATATAGGGGTATATGTGTACTGCGTATTTTTAAAACACAGTTTCCGAAATACCAGTATTCATGGGAGCATTTCCCAAGTGTATAAAGATTTGCAAAGCAGAGCTTAGCTTTCATAAAAGATAGGGACATCTCTGTCACACCACCAATGACCTGAGACATGTAACCTCCTTGGGGAAGTATTATTGTTTTCATTATGGTTGCTGGGGAGCAGCAAGTTCAGTTGCTGAATTATTTCCACATTACAGACAATGAAATGAAGAAAGCTAACCTTGTATAAAATGCTGTAAACAGGATGCCAGAGTTCAAATGAAAAAAACTTCACAATTAGTTTCATCCTAAATGGAAACAGGTTTACTTGCTAGAAAGAGATCACACGTTTCACTTCCGATCCCTATCTCTCTTCCGGGTTTTTGTTTGTTTGTTTTTGTTTTGGGGGGGGGGGGTTGGTCATAGCAAAAAGAAGGCTAGTTAATCATCTTATCTATTCAGCAAGCTTATTAATCTCAGCTATTAACCTACAAGACCTTGGCAGATGAGGTCCAAAAGCAAGTTTTAAGACCTCATTAGTAGTATTAGTGATGTGGTGATGTTTCTCCAACTCTTGATTTTACCTAGAAACATTTGTCTTTATTTCCCTCTGTAATGGAAAAAGAGAGTTGGGTTTTATTTTATGATTTTTAATTGAAATTTAGTTGACATAAAATGTCACATTAGTTTCAGGTGTACAACATAGTGATTCGACAACTCTGTATGTAATCCTGTGATCGCCCCAAGCGTAGTGATCTGTCACCACACAACAGTGTTAAAAGTACCATTGTATATTTTCCCTGTGCTGTACGTTTTATCCCCATGATTACCCTTTTCTTAACTAGAAGCCTGTATCACCCACTCCTCTTTTACCCCTTTTATCCCCTCCCTGCAAGTCCTCTGCCGCTCTGGCAAACACAAAATTGTGCTCTATATTTATGGTCCTGTTTCTGCTTTTGTTTGTTTTGTTTTTAAATTCCATATATTAGTGAAATCATGTGCCATTTGTCCTTGTCTTGGTTCACTTCACATAGTATCTTCTAAGTCTGTCCATACGGTCATCAATGGCAAGATCTCATTCTTTTCTGTAACTGAGTAATACTCCATTGTAATATATAACACATCTTCTTTATCCATTTATCTATTGGTGGACACTTAGGTTGCTTCCATATCTTGGCTATTGTAAATAATATTGCAATAAACATAGGGGTGCACATATCTTTTGGATTTAGTATTTTCATTTTCTTTGCGTAAATGTCCAGCAGTGTAATTACTGGATCATATGCTATCTCTATTTTGAGGACCCTCCATCCTGTTTTCCCTACTCGCTGCTGCAGTTTACATTCCCACCAACAGTGTACAAGGGTTCCTTTTTCTCCACATCCTTGCCAACACTTGTTTCCTGTCTTTTGGTAGCAGTCATTCTGGCAGGTATAAGGTTTTTGATTTGCATTTCTCTGATGATGAGTGATGTTAAGCATCTTTTCATGTGTCTGTTGGCCATCTGAATGTCTTCCTTGGGAAATGCCTACTCATGTCCTCTGCCCATGTTTTAATTGGATTGTGTTGTTTTTTGTTTGTTTGTTTGTTTGTTTTGGTATTGGATTGTATGAGTTCTTTATCTATTTTGGATATTAACTCCTTATCAGATATATCATTTGCAAATGTCTTCTCCCATTCAGTAGATTGCTTTTTCATTTTGTTGATGGTTTCCTTTGCTGTGCAAAAGCTTTTTAGTTTGGTGGAGTCGCTGAAGTTTCTTTTTGCTTTTGATTCCCTTGCCTGAGAAGACATACCCAGAAAAATGTTACTAAGGCTAGTGTCAAAGAAATTACTGCCTATGCTTTCTTCTAAAAGGTTTATGGTTTCACATCTTACATTGAAGTCCTTAATCCATTTTGAGTTTATTTTTGTGTACGGTGTAAGAAAGCAGTCCAGTATCATTCTTTTGCATGTAGCTATCCAGTTTTCCAAACCCCAGTTGTTGAAGAGATGGTCTTTTCTCCATCGTATATTTTTGCCTCCTTTGCTATTGATTAGTTGACTATGTAAGTGTGGGTTTATTTCTGTGCTCTTTCTTCTGTTTCATTGATCTCGCAGTCTATTTTTGTGTCAGTATCATACTGTTTTCATTATTACAACTTTGTAATACAATTTAAAACCTGGGATTGTGATACTTTCAGTTTTGTTCTTCATTCTCAAAATTGCTTTGGCTATTCAGGGCCTTTTGTGGTTCCATGCAAATATTAGTATTCTTTGTTCTAATTCTGTGAAAAATGTTCTTTGTATCTTGACAGAGATTGCATTGAATCTGCAGATTGCTTTACGTAGTATGGACATTTTAATACTAATTCTTCTAATCCATGAGCACAGAATATCTTTCCATTTGTGTTGTCTTCAATTTCTTTCACCAGTGTCTTATCCTTTTCGGAATATAAGTCTTTTACCTTCTTAGTTAAGTTTATTCCTAGGTATTTTATTCCTTTTGGTGCAAATATAAGTGGAATTGTTTTCTTAATTTATCTTTCTACTACTTCGTAATTAATGTATAGAAATATAACAGATATCTGTATTTTAATTTTATATTTTGGAACTTTACTGAATTCATTTATTGCTTCTAATAGTTTTTTTGTTGGAATATTTGGGATTTTCTTTGTATAGTATATATCATTTTTAGGTGCCCCATTTCTACTTCTTCCTTACCACTTTTAATGTCTTTTATTTCTTTTTCTTGTCTGCTGTGGTTAGAATTCTTAGTACTATTGAACAAATGTAGTGAGAGTGGATATCTGTTTTGTTCCTGATCATAAAGGGAAAGCTCAGTTTTTCACTACTGAGTATGATGTTAATAATGGGTTTGTTGTATATAGGTTTTATTATGTTGAGGTATTCCCTCTAAACCCACTTTGTTGAGAGTTGTTCTCATGAACAATTTTTTCAAATGCTTTTCTGCATCTTTTAAGGTTGTGGGCCCTTAATTATTGATGATATTACCTTCATGAAATATGGTATGGTGCTGCTTTAATTAAAGATAGTTGCAGCTATCACATGTCTAAATGATTTTTCTTTTTAGTTCTTAATCACTACTATTTGGGGGACCCTTTTTAGTATTATTTCTTATTTACATTTCCCAAGAATGACTTAACTTGTTTCAACTGCCAATTTCCAGATTTCTGTGATCTCCTCATTTGTGGCTACCAGCATGGAATTATCTCATTAATGGTATGTAGTAAGAAATAATAGGAAGAAAAGGTAACCATCTTTTGCCTTGATCACAGTTCCTGAGTACCCAGTAAGAACAGAATGGCAAAGTCACATGGAGCTTTATGTTATGGAAAGTTGAAAGGACTCATGTAACATTCAGGTAGCCCTTTCCTCTGAATGAGTCTTGAAGACTGAGTAACTCATATTCAAATCTGAGAAAAGTAACAATCTTTACCTACCATTTTTCTGGTAGATTATGAATAGTTGGGAATACCAAATAAAAACTTGCAGTGCCATACATGTTCTTGTTTAGGGCATAAAGTTTGCAGCGTAAGGAAATTTACCATGTTTCAAATCTTCCATATCTTTCAAGTATATTTTCTTGTCCATTCACCAATTTTGGCAGTTTGGAACAAGTAATGAAAAACATAGACTAATGTTTTAGATTCTAGTCCTCAAAGTGGATTAAACCATCAGAGAAATATTTCACTTTCTGTAAATAATATTTGTTGCCTGATCCATCAGTAGAAAAATACTAGCATGATGCTCCCCTGTAGCAGTTCCCAGTGTAGGCTCAGGAGGACACTGATTCTAGGAGAGATTAGCAATGAACAGTCCACAGCTTTGTTTTCTGTAGGACTTCTGGGAATTTTTGATGCTATAATGTGCTTTGTGTATCCCAAGAAGGAGATACAGTAAATAGTAACTTCCCAACTCATTTCATGATGCATCCCCTTTTTGTTCATAGAAAAGCAATGTTCTCAGAAGAAACTTTGCAATAACTGTAGGCATAGTACAATATATAGGAATGGGAGAGTAGTAAAAATGTCAGCTTGGGTTCTTATCCTGGCTCTGCCACAAACCAGGTACTTCAAGCAATACACTTGATGGCTCCAGGCTTCAACTTCCTTTGGGAGTCCAAATAAATGATGTCTTGAGTCCTTTGAAAACTTGCAATGCTATAATTCTCTGTCTGTGGGTAACCAGTTTCTTAGATAATATTCACATTTCTATTCTATAAGTTTGATTATGTCTGTTCTGCTGGTTTCAGTAAGAATCATTAACACCCACTGGAATATTTAAATGATTAAATAATCTGGAAAGGGTTCATATTTTGAAGGTATTAAGTCATGGACAAATAATCCAAATTAGATTATCCATCAGAATTGAAAATGGCAGGCTGCACTTTGATCTAGTCCCAAAGAAAGCACTAGACAAGGTTTTGGCATACACGATGTTTTCAGGAAAGTGAGTAGTGGAGATGAAGAGCTTTTTCTTATGGTGTTAGTTCAAACATCCATCCCCTTCTCTCCAAGGTTTGGTGTCAAGTGGCCTCATATATTCCGCTCCCCGCCCCCATTCTTTTTTTTTTTTTTTTTAAAGACACACTTCATCATGCTTTATTGTGTTTCATGTGCTATAAACACACTTCTCAATTGAATTATGCTTAATGTTCAAGTGAGAGGTTAAATTACACTGAAGATAGAAAGAAAAGTACAGTGATTTTAAAGAGCCCCCCCCCAATCTTATTTGTTATTCTCTTTCCTTCTCTCCAGAGACTATGGAGAGAAATGTGTGTAATTGGCTTTGGTGGGATCCCAGAGCCTTTTTCTCTGCCCACAACTCAGATGACACTCCCAAAGGGAAGCAGAGAAAACTTTCTGTAATATATTTTGTTAAATAGGTAAGGATCATCTAATTTTACTAATAGCAGTCTTATTTTAGAGTAACAGAAGGATATCTTTGGTTCAAATTTGTTTTGTATCCAAAAAGATGTATGATCAATTCAAAAACTCATCAGGTTTTTATAAAATATGATTGTGGGTAAAGTAATCTTCTTATTGCACCTAATTTCTATGTGTTCATTACTGCAGAAAATCTAGACAATGCCTTCTCAGACTTTTGAAAATTGCTTTTCTTATCCTTTCATTAATCGCAGAAATAACTGGAGAAAAGAATAAGATGTTTTGTTCTCACTATAGCATTGTTGGTTAGTGTTCTCTTGACAATTAAGATGTAAGAAGTTAAGTTTGTGTTTGTTTTCTTCTTTTAAATTAAATCCAAATGTATCTCAGTTAGGTTACATGCTTGGTTTTTGACCCAAAAAAAAGGGAGACCTAAACTACACTATAACTTGAACATCTGAATTCGGTAATTTTCATCCTCTTTCATCATTGTAGTTCTTAGCAAAATGGAATTATTGCAAGATGTCTTTTATAGGATTATACTTGGAGATACTCTAGAAACCACACATGGAAAGTTGAGGAATTCGTCAGTAAGGCTGACATGAATTTGAGGATTCTTAAAGCCAATCAAGTAGAATCTTTTGGCCTCTCCTAATCCAAAAATACCACTTGATTAAATTCACGTTTCAATATCCCTTTTAATTCCATAATATGGTCTTTAATGCACCCTTATTTCTCTGAGAAAAAAATGGAAATGAAAAGCTGAAATCTAAAAATAAAATCCATACTTAATACATAAGCTAAATATACCCCCAAGTTTTCTCCTTGCTACATTAATTCAATGAAATCTAATTTAGACTAGTACCACTGTTCTGAATAAAGATGAGGTAAGTATTACCAGTTCACATTGTGTTTCAGCTTCTTTCTTTAAAACTTATCAGAAGAAACGTTAATTGCTTAAGTCTTTACATAATATCATATGTTCTTTAAAGTTTTCTGGAAGAAAGATTAAATGAATGGTACAAATTACTTTGCATTTATTTTTAGCTTCATCCTATTCTATTGCTAAACCCCCAAAGTATTTGTCCTGACTTCATACTACTGTGTAAGAGTTAACATTCCCAAATCCAGATACTGTTATGTTGCTCAACACATCATACTCCTTCCATAACTAAATTCGTACTATAGCCCTTGTTGCTTATATTATTGTTCCCCAAATTGTTGAACTCTGGTTCTATGGGATATTAATAAAGTCACCTCTAAAGTGTACAGAACTCACATAAGTTTAGGAAATGATGGGTTAAACAAAATTAACAAATTTCTTTACTGTTGGATTTTTTTCTGCAGTATGATCTGTGAATCTCTAAGGTGTTTTTTTAACTTTTACAACTAAACCACAAAATATTTTAAAATCAATTCTATTTAGTAAAATTACTGTGTGGAAAACCAAATGCAGTTCTAGGCTGTTGGCTTTGTCTCCTGGATGACCCTTATCCACCATTCTGGTTTTATGTCTCTTATTTTTGTGCATATACCTGTTGACCATTTAGTGACCACACTACATATTTTTAATGACTCTTAACCTATGTGTCTGCTGTCCCTTGTCAGCCTTAAAAATTAAGCAAGAGAGATTATCAAGCAGGAAATGAGTTTATTCAGGAATAGAAGAGTAGTCATAATCAGGATCCAAACTGGCGAATCATAGACAAGCCAGAGAACAAAGGGAGAGCATCCTTTTGTGGTCACTGTTTCTCATTGGCTGCAGGTGAGAGAGAGCATCTTGCTGTTGGTTTTTGACCCAAAAAAAGGGGGACCTAAACTATACTATAACTTGAAAGCAGAAAGGAAATCTTAACTTCTTCCTGCTGAACTATGCAAGGTGTGACCATTGTAGCGCATGAGAGCTCCCTGTTAGTACTTCTTGACTCCATATGGAATGAAGTCTCCTGTATTCATTTTCACACTCTCATCCTGGCATTCTTTGCTCTTTTCCTCTCCTCTTTAAATCTTATTTTTTGGGACACCTAGGTGGCTTAGTGGGTTAAGCCTCTGCCTTCAGCTCAGGTCATGATCTCAGGGTCCTGGGATCAAGCACCACATTGGGCTCTCTGCTCAGCGGGGAGCGTGCTTTCCCCTCTCTCTCTCTTGCCTGTCTGCCTACTTCTGATTTCTCTCTCTTTGTCAAATAAATAAATAAAGTCTTTTTAAAAAAATCTTATTTTTTGACACCAAGACCACATGATCTATACTATTACATTTTTTTTTTCCTGCAAGAAAACTATTTTGCTTTCTCCTTTGTATTCCCATAAGCACTTTGTTTACACATGTGCTAAAACTCTTGCCATTGTCTGTTTTGAATCAGGTCCACATCTCCCTATAAGATGGGGAACTCTCCAAAGCTGTGGCTTGTCTTAATTTATCTTTACATCTTTTGTTTCTTAGCACTCCAGCAGCCATGCAATGGGTAATCATTCTGGTTCAACAGAACTGAGTCAAATAACCACAAAACCTTAAATCAAACTATGTAGCTCTTCTGCTCAGAAACCTGTAATGTCTCCAGTTATACTCCAAATAGGAGCCAGGGATTTTACAGGGGTCCCCAAATCCCTGAACAGTCACTCATTCTCCCTGCCCTAAGACTTCCTTGATTCCATCTCTTAACTGCTCTTTTCCTCCTTTGTTCAACTCCGGTTAAAACGGGTTCCTGGTGTTCCTCATAGGATAGTTTCCCCTAAACACTCACCTGGTCAAATCTTTACCTCCTTCAAATCTTTGCTCTAATGTCAGAATCCCACAGACTTACCCTAAGTCTGTTATCTAAAATTGCACCTGTCCTTCCAGCTCTCCCAGTCTCGCCTACCATGCTCTATTTTTTGCATCTCCCACAGCCTCACTACCTTCTAGCATACTTTGTAATTATAATTTATCATGTTTTTTATTTTTCTATCTTACCTGGCCAGATGTAAATTCTGCAATGGCAGATATATTTGTCTGATATTGTGTCCCAAGCTCCTAAAACAGGGTCTGATCAATATTAGGCACTTCATAAACATATGGTAAAGAATTAAATAAGTGAGTTTGATATTCATCCCATTTTCTACTACACTGAATTTGTGATATCTGCTTGTCACAATATGTTCGTACAGAATTTAGTAAGATCAGGGTAGTTTTTGTTAGCTTTTATTATTGAAAAATTGTTCTCTGTACTTCAACTCATTCAAGCTGTGAAGGCAGTAAAACATTGCATCAATTAAAATATTCCAATTAACACTAATCAGGAAGAGCAATATTAATAACACAGCTGAACTGGGTTGTTGAATTTTTGTAGCCTCACATATCACTCTAGGCACAGCATGTCAGTTTCAAAAGGTAATTTTTGTTCCCTTTCATGAATTTTGATAAAATAATAAAGATCTTCAGAGGAGAAAGAGAAAGCATTTTAAAAAAAGAAGTGGGTCTCTATTTTAAAATGCTGTGGTTCTGCTCTTCAATCCAAAATAACATTGCTTTCATCATCATCATGATTAAGAACAACATTTCATGGCATGTCCACTCATCAGAACATTGAGATAGGTTTTGGGAGCCTAAGAAGTGTGAGATGGCATTCTAGCCTTCAAGGACTTTGCAATCTCCACCAAAAATGTTTTAGATTTTAGGCTCAGATCATTTATTTATTATTTTCAGCTTTATTGAAATATAATTGACATAACATTGTAGAAGTTTAAGGTGTCAGTGTGTTGATTTGAAACCCTTATTTATAGCAAAATGATGACTACCGTAGCTTTAACTAACACATCTGTCCCATCACCTGATTACCATTTCTTTTTTTGGAATAAGAACATTTATTATCTAGTCTCTTAACAACTTTCAAAAATCTTTAATTATTGCTAACTATAATCACCATGTTGTATATTAGATCCCCAGAACTTGCTTGGCTTAAAACTGAAAGTTTATATCCTTTAACCAACATCTCCCTATTTCTCCCACCTTCCAGCCTCTGGTAACCACCATCTACTCTGTTTCTATGAGTTTGGCCTTTTTTAGATTCCACATATGTGTGATATTGAATAGTATTTTTCTTTCTCTTATTTCATTTAGCATAATGCTCCAAGGTTCATCCATGTTGTCACATGTCACACACACAAATCCTGTTGGCAAGATTTCCTTCTTTCTCATGACTGAAAAATTCTCCATTGTGTGTGTATATATACATACATATATGTATCACATCTTCTTTATTCATTCATCCATTGACAGACACTTAGGAAATGTAAATAGAATCTCAACTTGATATCTGCACTTCCATGGTTATTGGAGCATTATTCCCGTAGTAAAAATATGGAAACAACCATATCATTTACTTATTAAATGTTTAACTTTCGGGCACCTGGGTGGGCTCCGTGGGTTAAGCCTCTGCCTTCAGCTCAGGTCATGATCTCAGGGTCCTGGGATCTAGTCCTGCATTGGGCTCTCTGCTTGGCAGGGAGCCTGCTTCCTCCTCTCTCTCCTCCTGCATCTCTGCCTACTTGTGATCTCTCTCTATCAAATAAATAAATAGAATCTTTAAAAAAAAATGTTTAACTTTGAACTGATCTCTTAACATTTCTGAATTTCAAACATTGCCTTCTATACACTGCAGTAAGTACTTAATGCCATTGCCGTCTATTTTACAGAGATTTTTATAATCAGAGGTATTATTATGAGTAATTTCTCTTTTAATTTTTAAAAATAAGGACTATACAAATTCATAGAGACAGAAAGTAGAATGGTAGTTGCCAGAGGCTGGGGCAGGAGAAGTGGAGAATGGGAGGTTATTGTTTAACAGGTATAGAATTTCAGTTCTACCAGATGAAAAATTATGGGAATAGATGATGGTGATATTAGCACAACATTAATAATTTATTAAATACCACTGAATTATACACTTAAAAATATTTAAAATGGGAAATTTTATATCATGTGTGTTTTACCATAATAAGAAAATGGGAAAAAATGCACACCCCAAGGAGTCCATTTTGAAGAATTACATTCATTTGGGTATGTAGTTCAGGTGCCTTTGGTAATTAAGATGGTCCCCAAATTCATGAAAACTCAACAGAAATAAAGCAGTGTTTTAAAGTACTATAAAAATAGGGGCGCCTTGGTGGCTCAGTGGGTTAAAAAGCCTCTGTCTTTGGCTCAGGTCATGATCCCAGGGTCCTAAGATTGAGCCCCGCCTCGGGCTCCCTGCTCAGCAGGGAGCCTGCTTCCTCCTCCCTCTCTCTCTCTCTCTCTCTCTCTGCCAACTTGTGATCTCTGTCTGTCAAATAAATACATAAAATACAAATATAAATAAATAATAAATAAATAAAATATAAATAAAATATAAGGAAACATATCATTGGTCTAGTTGATACTATTATTACTACTATGTCTTATAGTTTTGTTGTCATTATTGTTATTGCTAAACTATTACCATTATTACTGTCATTATCATCGTCATCATTTTCTTTGTAATCATATATTACCTGAAGTATGGTCTAGGCAATAATTTTTTTATATCACCTATATTTAAATTCTGTGTACAATATCAAATATTTTACTATGACATTTGTTGAATGCCTGCAAAGTGCCCAGTCTAGACCTAGATGCTGGGTGTAGACTGAGTATCTCTGAAATGTATCGATAACCCCCAAATCAGTATTCTTAGCACCTTCTTCATCCTCCATGAACATGTGCAAAACAAAATATTTGAGCCTTCTATATACTTTCCCTGATGAAGTTGAACGAAGTAATGTTCTGCCTTCTTGTTTCAGCTCTCCTAGTATAAACAGATGTCCTTTTGGCAATCTCTTTATTGCCATGTTTTTTGCATTTTTGTGTTCTTTTTTGGTAATTTCATTGTTTAAAATAGCCCAAAGTGTAATGCTGGAGTATAGTCTAGTGTTTCTAAGTGCTAGAAGACTGTGATATGCCTTATGGAAAAAAGTATGTGTGTTAGATAAGCTTCATTCCAGTGTGAGTTAGAATGCTGTGGGGTATGAGTTAGTGTTAATGAATCAACATTATATAGTAAAGTATATTTTAAAAGAAACACACATTGAACAAGGTTATGTATTAATCGGTTGATAAAAATATTGTGACTAGAAACTTGGAGAAACCAGCTATGTATTTCCCCCTAAGAACAATGGTTCGGTATTTGCTAATTCAGTGTTTGTAGCAACTCTATAGAACATAACTATAGCATATAACATAACTACCATCAATGATGAGAATTGATTATAGATACCCAATGGTATGGTGCTGTGGCAGGGCAAGAGAATACCAGAACTTTAATAATTTAGTAACTAAAAAATACTTTGCTACTTTAAGAAAAAATATACTTTAATACTTTAAGAAAAATATACTTTAATACTTTAAGAAAAAATATACTTTTATGGCTTTGTGATAAGAAAGAGTTTTTTAAGTAAGAAACTAAGAATGTTAGCCATAAAGAAAAAATGAATATATACACAGGACTTCCATTCATCAAAAAATATCAGGAAGAGAATGGGGGGGAAAGTCATATATGCAGAAAAGATATTTGTAAAAATATAACTGCCAAAAAGGGTCCCAAAGAAATCCATTGAGTCAGTAAGAAAGAGACAAAAATCTAGTAGATGACCAGGTAAATTACATGAAGTGGTATTTTAAGAATAAGGAAATGCAAGTGGTTCATAAACATATGAAAAAAAAACAGCTTTATTAGTAACCAAGGAAACGCAAGTTAGAAGTAATAAATTACCATTTCATGCACCATATTTGCAAAAATTAAAATACTAAGTGTTGGTGAGGAACAGCAGGAATTCTCATTTAGGCTGGCAGGATTGAAAATTGTCCCAGGCACTTTGGAAAATAGATTGTGTACCTCTCTTCTGAACGAGTAAATCTGAACTTTTTTTTATACTCTTAGCTATATATATATATTGAAGTCCAGAGAAACTTTTGAAAATGTGACCAGAAAACTTGCTTTCATAGCAGGTTAGTTTGTAATGGCAAATGAGCAGGAAAAAACAACTGTGTGTGGACAGTGGAAAGGATATGCAAACAGGTAAATTCCTACAAAGTATTAAACTATAATGAAAATAAATGAACCAGGGCCAAACTCATCAAAGTTGACTCTCAAAGAAATAATGTTAAGCAAAAATAGCAAGTCTCAGAGGAATACATACTATGATTCCATTTTCATAAAGTACACATTACTATCAAGACTAAATATATTATTTAGGAATACACATATATCTGATAAAACCATAAGAAAGGACACAGAATGATAAGCAGAATAATTAGTCTAGAGAGCCCTATCCTGGAGGAATGACTGGCGGTGCTCAATCTGTAAATCTGGCTGTTGGGTTCCCAGACGTGCACGGTATTGTTCTGCAAACTCCACAGAATCATTATATGTTTACCTTTATGTGCTTAATATGTCACACAATAACAACTATAAAATAAGGAAAAACATCAGGTTATTTGAACTAGACAGCCTAGGTTAATATGAAATTAAGCATATTGTTTCTAGGTCTTGGTTTCCTCATATATATAAAGACTATTTTGATACCCACCTCATGATATTATTAAGAGGATAATAATATTCTCTATAGTTAGACTAAATTAGATTACATATATATAAAATATGTATTATATAATATATATTATATATTATAACTATATAGATTATATAGTTAGATTAGTGCCTGGCACATAGTAAGCACTGAATAAATCTTGGCTCTCTGTGCTCTTGTTACTATTGCATCCCAGAGCCACTTCTGAATTAGTACCAAAATTCCAAGTTAGCAAGAAGGATGAGAGCACTGCTCTCATCACTTGGGTTCCAGGATGCCTCAGCAAAGGTCCAAAATACCTTCATTAACTTACCCAACTACACACACATTTCAGAGACGTTTAAAAATCTGTCTATCCTTTGCTCTGTTCTGTAGCATCCTGATAATGCTGGCTTCCTCTACAGTGTTTAAAGAAGTCTGTAGAAATCTGTGTGCCACAGTGAAGTTTCTTGCTTCAGAAGAGGAACAGGGGTCACGTTGGATTCTTCTGGGAAACTCCAGCAGATAAGTTATGAGGCAAAGACATACCCAGAGATATTGGAATAGAAAGTGACCTCAGGGTTTTAACACTGCAGAGATGGAAAGATGACAGGCCAGTGCTGACATGCAAGATGAGACTGTAGCTGGAGATGAGCATCTCTCATGTTTTCTGGAAAATAAGAGTATCAGGAATCTCAGAGGTTAACACAGTCTGGGTTTGAGTAACTGAACGTGCTTGAAGCTAACGTTCTCATAAGAGCCTAGTGTCACCTTGCCATAGAATGAGGCAGTGCCCTGCGCTGCCTGTGTGCAGTGACCTGTGTTAAAGAAAGTAGGGAGAATGAACAGGCCTGCAATGGGGAAGGAGAGGAACCAAGTCATGGATGCTGACATAAATTAAACCCAAGATCCAAGTCTCTTGGTTCCCATACACTTTGATTCATCACTTGTGCAGATGGAGTGTTGACTGGATGATTTATCCCCAACAAAAAGTACTTCCTTTCGTCTCCCATAGCGCTTTCTCCCTACCTATCTGCTGCATTGATTACCAGCTTTATACCTTGCAGTGGAGTTATTTATGTGCCTATCTATGTAGATTGTAAACTTCTTGAGGTCAGGGACCATGTTTGATTCGCCTTCGTATTCTCCACATCATCTACCACATATGGCACCATAAATAATATTTAAGGGGAGAAGTTAAGGATGAAGGCAGGAGCTCACACTGAAGAAAGGATGGTGTTATGGATTAAATGTTTGCATCTCTCCAAAATTCATTTGTTAAAATCCTAACCCCCAATAGCATTAAGAGGTGAAGCCTTTGGGAGGTGTTTAGGTCATGAAGGTCAAGCCCCCATGAATGAGATTAGTACCCTTAGAGGAAGAGACTATGGGAGGATACAGCAAAAATCAGCAAGCAGACCTTCAGCAGACACCAGCTCTGCCAGCATCTTAATCTTGGACTTCTCAGTCTCCAGAACTGTGAGAAATCAATGTTTGTTGTTTAAACCACTCAGTCTGTGTGTATTTGTTATAGCAGCCCAAACACACTGAGGCATTAAGATCTTCCCAGCTCTGAAATTTTCTGGCTCTGTAGGATTTCTGAGACAGAAAACAGTAACATTGTCTTAAAGCAGCACATAAATTATCATAGTACTGGTTTGGTGATTGTCTTCCTTTAGGAAATCAGGATGTGTTTAGTATGCCTGCTTATTTGTTTCTGCCATTTCTTAAGTTATTTAGAGTTATTTCAAGTTTTATACTTGTTTTTGCTGGGGAACTGCATTAAACTTCTGGACACAAAATAAAAATATTTATTAGGCCTCTCAGATGTTACCTGAATTAAGGTGACTTCAACTTCAGTTATAAATAAGAAAGTACAAAACTAAATCAAGACTGCTGTGCCACTTGGCACTACTCTACACCCTTCTTGGCATTCTCTGTGGGGGCCAAGAGCTGAGTTGGCAGAAGGAGAGTGATTTATTCCTCCACATTTGGAAGTAGGAAGGGAACTAAAAAGATTCTACTTTTACATGATCTTCCTCTTTTAAAAGTTCATACCAGCATTCCTTATCCTAATTTTTCCCTATGTTTTCCTAACTCATGTTCCTATAGCCCCTATCATCAGTGTGATTTATTTATTTTGCTTATGGTCATTTTGTCCACTTTGGCCACTTTGCGAAGAGGATGTTTTTTGTTTTTTGTTTTTTATCGTTCAATAATACATCCCCTGTGCCTATAATAGTAGCTGACATATAATAAGTGCTCATCATAAACATATTATAGATATTGATTGAGGCTGTATTAGTTTTCATCTCCCTTAACAGCGCATTTAAAGCGAGAGGCTTTAGTGATGGCATTTCCAAAACTCCGCAGGTTTACCACACTGCAGGCTTATCTCTGATTTCTCTCTGTGAAAATAAGAACAGTGAAACAGCATCCATAGCAAAGTCTAAATAGATGATGAATAAACACATAGCTTACATGTATATTTGATGATGGTTTTATTTTCAAAACTGTA
Organism: Lontra canadensis; assembly: GCF_010015895.1. Lineage (NCBI taxonomy): Eukaryota > Metazoa > Chordata > Mammalia > Carnivora > Mustelidae > Lontra > Lontra canadensis. The sequence goes on from NW_022631028.1 coordinate 14,423,340, forward strand.
ATGAGATAAAAATATATGGTTGAAGTTGCCAAAGCAACTCAAATTCAACATAAATAACAGCTGCTCTTCATCTGGGGATTTCATTTATATACAGAACTTTTTTTTTTTTATGCCCTTAACTTTTTTTTTAAGAAGTATACTAAATACAGCTAATTCAGCATCCAGTATCCCAATACATGTTTTATACTCAAAGAAGAGACAGGAAAAAGGCAGAGAAGCATACTCTTTGAGCCAGTGATTAAACAAACATGTTACTTCCAATAGCTTTGATTTCCCCCAAAGTAACTATATGGCAAAGCATGTCCAATTCCTTAGGAGCCCTCCATATATGAATACTGGCATTTTTCTGTATGAGTCACCATTCCCTGTTTTATTGTGTCAAAAATCCTAAACTAAGTATGTAGAGAGGACTCTTCATTTGCTTTTTAAAGCAAAACTTCACTGCAGAGCATAGAGTGTCAGGAAAAACTGATAAAGTATGCCTTTCCCTTTAAAATTAACAATCAGTGTAATTTCTTCCCAAGATCTTTGGGAAATATGTCTACTTTTTTGGATAGAAATAAGAGAACATTTGGGGCACCTGGGTGGCTCAGTGGGTTAAGCCTCTGCCTTTGGCTCAGGTCATGATCTCAGGGTCCTGGGATTGAGCCCCACGTGGGACTCTCTGCTCAGCAGAGAGCCTGTTTCTCCATCTCTCTGCCCGCCTCTCTGCCTACTTGTGATCTCTGTCAAATAAAAAAAAAATTTTTTTTTAAATTATAGAAATAAGAGAACATTTAAATATATAAGCACCTACCTAGTTTCATTTATGAGCAGGATGTGAGAAACTGCCCCTCTTCCTTAGAGACTGTACCCATTGCCACTCAGTGCTAGTCAAACTTGAAAGTGAATTAATTGCTCAGGTTTGTATCTCTAAAAGGTTAACAAAACAAAAGAAATTGAATGAAAAAGTTTCGGATGAAAAGATTTCTTTCCCTTTAAAGCACAGTGTTTTATCACCAATTGTATGGCAGGTAAATATATGGTCTCCAGGGTTTGATCATGATCTGTGGCCCATATATCTCCATTTAGTAGTATCTTCCCAAGGTTTTTCCTATAGATTACTGACTTTACAATGGCCTCCTGATACATGCCTTTTCAGCATTTCTTCAGAGGATATTTATTCTAGTGTTACTTGAATATATTTGATTTGCCCTCTAGGGTTGCCTGTTTATTAAGAAGACTGGTACAATGAATTACAACTTGCTAATTTTAATTTTCAGAGGGGAGAAGAAAAGGCACAAAGAAAAGTACAAAATGAAGAATCATGTTTCTTTCTGTCAAAACTGTAATGATCATAAGTCTATCAAATTACAGAATTCTCACACTAGATGAAAAACAGATAATTGTATGATATATCACTGACTAGCTGAGAGCCCTGATCACAAATAACAGACCCATGCAATTTGCATGCTGTTGTTTCATATTTTTATCATCTTGGGCATTTCCTGAGCCTCAGGGGTCAGCGGGTGGGAGGGTATTTCTTGTATCAAGCAGCAAATTTTTTTCATACCCTGCTTGTATTTCAGTCTTGGTGAGTGTATCTCTAAGCTTTCATACTTGGGTGGCTTAACTCTTTGATTAGAGACCTTTTCTTGAAGTTACCTTCCAGAGCATCCCTGGCAAGATCCAGCACCCAAAGGTCTTTTGTAGCCAAGATGTTGGGAAATGGTCTTTCATGTGGACAAATACAAGAAAGTTCATGCTAGACCAACAAGTCTTACTGAGTGTGTGAAACAGGAGGGAGCTGTGCTGTACTGAACAAATAGTCATTAAGTACCTAGTATGTATCAGACACTGTTTGGGGCCCCATGCTACAGACTGATAAAGACTTGAAAAGATCCCTGTTCTAGTAAGCTTTTCTCTTGGGTAGAGGAAGGGATGTAGGGGAGACAATAAATCAAATAGCATATAAGAAAACATAAGGCATAAAGAGGTGATGTGATGGAAAGTGACTGGAGTCAGTGGTGGTCTACTTGAAATAAACGCTCAGAAAAGGTTTGTCTGAGGAGGTGACATTTGAATTGAGTCCTGAGGGATGGGAACGATGAGCCAAAAGATGAGTCAAATGTGTTCCAAATAAAGGGAACAGCAAGTTCAAAGGTCTTAAAAAAGGATTAGCCTTAAAGTTCTTGAAGAACAGAAAGCAAAACCTGTTTATTGTGGTTTAAATAAGGAAGGAGGAAATGGGACTGGGTACATAGGCAGGGACCAGATATCAAAGGGCCTTTGTAGAATACAGTGAATATTTCATGATTTATTCTAAAATTTACTAGGCCAAATGCTTTTCTGAAATCCTTGTTTCTGTTGATGTTTTGTAAACATGAAACCAAAGATACAGAATGCAGCTGCCTAACCATTAACACTCCTGAGTCAGGATGATATGCGAAAAGAGATGAGCTCCTGTAGAGAAAAGCGCTGGTAATAATAGCTTGTATTTTAGAGCACCTGTCTCCAAAGTAGAACAACATTATTTATGTTGCCATATCACACTAATTCTTGTAACCTTATGAGTTAGATAGGTTCGGGTTTTTATGGAACACATGGAGAAACTCAAACATTTTAAATTGAGTTGTTCTTTAATTTATTAAGTAACACAAGGGTCTAGATAAAATAGAATATGCTCAAAAAGAAGAATAAAGAGAAAGAAACCAATATGAGGAATAAAAAGAGCTACAGGAGAGTCACACACTTACAGAGCAAAGGGCAACAAAGCACCTTTTATTTTCTTGAAAAGTCAAGGAAATAATAGTAGAGAGGTTAAAAAGTGAAAGTCTCAACTAGTCAACCAATCAGCAAATTTTAAAAATTTTCATTTTTAAAAGTTTAAGTTTCATTTTTAAAATTAAAACTTTAAATTTTTTTTAATTAAAATTTTTCATTTTTCATTTTTAAAATTTAATTCTATGTAGAACGAGGCTAAGTGTGTATACTTCTGGATTAGGTTAACCTTGGTTATAATTCATTCTCTTCCTTATACTGTATCTTTGATCTTGGGTGTTAACTTTTTCTTTATATAAAATGGGATTAGTAATAATACATCATAGAGTCATTTCAAGCATTAAATAAATGAACACAGGGAAAATGAGAAATTGAGTTCTTTAGGGAAGCTAGTTAAAACTGGCATTCTATTGTGTTGTTGTTGTTGTTTAGTTGTTTGCTAATGAGTTAGAGTTTACAAAAGTGATTAATTTCCCAAGGAGTCCTCAGAAGCCTCCTTAACACATATACCATTTTAACTTCTTAACTAGGTTTTGTTGCTGGAAAAGAAAAATGTTATAGTAATGTGGTGGAGGAGAAAGAGGAGCATAACTTCCTCTTTTGCAAAATGCAAGATTGCTGACTCCAGGCTAATTTGTCTTTGACAGTCTCTACCCACCTTTCCTCATTCTATTTTTTAGGTCATTAATTTTTTCTTGAGTTTTCTCAGCCCTATTTTACCCTCCCCATTATTTCATAGATAACATTTTCTTTTCTTTCTTTTTTGTTTAAACTCCCAAAGAATCCCTACTGATCTTATTTACTTATTAAGAGAAATCTGATTGGATTAATTCCTCTTCACTGTAAATGACTACTCTCAAGGTAATGTATTTACAGCCATTTATGGTTTTAAAATATAATTTCTGTAATTCCAAAGTAATTCCTAAATTATAGTCTCCATCTGGCATAATTGAAGAGGGTGAGAAAAACTTCAGACATTTGGTGGGAGATACTGTGTGGTCTTGTTCAGCACCTGGGAGAGATCCCACGGCCTCTTCCTTTGTACTTGGAAATAGGTGCTTGAGAATTTTCGTAAGATGTCCATAGTAGCAGCATTAGGACTGTGAAAGAACAAGGTCGTAAGCCAGTTCTATGAATGAGTCATTTGTAAATTGAGTACACATTAACTTAGAAATATTAATAAAACTCTTTTTTACCTACACAAAGATCTCCAGGAAAGAGATTTGCTTTACTTTTCAATGTCAGACCGCCACCTAGAATCAGATTTTGATCTCTTACTTTAGACTGCCAACAAATTGGGATATTTAATTTCAGATGTTTTGCGTAAACATATGTTTTCCTTTGTTGTTTTATTTAGTTATTAGAGAAATAAGATAGCTGACATCAATACTTGGAATAAAAGAGGAACTCAAAAAATATTTGCTGGAGACTGGATAAACAAATGGGAAAATTAACAACATAAGGAAAAGCAAGATTCTGACAAACATATCTATCAATATTTTACAATCATATATACATATATTTCGATTTCCATTTATATCCATGCTATTTCCATCTGGTCTATAGTGTGAACTTTAGTTCAGTAAGTAAATTTTTATAATCAGTAAATAATATAATGTTTCATAATTTATTTCTGTTTCAGAAATCATATGTTTGCATCTGTTGTAGAAGGTAAACAAATATCAGTTTTTACTATTTTATGAAAATATTTTCCACTTTTTCACTAAAAAGTAACAAACTTTCTTAGACCGTGTCATCGTAAGGAAAAGTTCTTAAGAAAAATTTTCTGAATCCATTGTATGTGAGTATATCTTAATTGTAAGTCATATAAAAAATACAGTCCATGCAGTGGACAGGATAAGATAGCCTGCTTACTTCAGCTTCTGTCTAGACTTAAAAACACAATTAAGATTAGAAAAAGAAGATCTTTTTTAAGCCCTATTAGCATTTTTTTGCCACGGTACAATTGACTTGACCACTCTAGTGTTACCTTATCTGGTGGAAGTTTGGACTCACAGGCTTTCCCCCAGTAAGTCACTTTCTGTACAGTTTCATTTTGATGGCAAGAAACAATAATGATAATGCTAAAATTTATAGCCTACCAACTTTGGATCAGATAGTATGTAAATTCTTCATATGCATGATCTTCTTCTTTAAAGAGCTCTATGAGATAGGTATTATTATCCTAATATTAGAGATGAAGAAACTGAAGTTCTGGGAGATTAAATAACTCACCTACCACCATCATACAGCTAGAAAGTAAGAGTACCACATTTGTCCTCAGGTCCTTCTGACTACAAAGCCAGTATGTTAAACCACTATGCAATTTTTCCTCTTGCTGTATATTCTCACTGGGAAACCCAGTCAGCCATGCCAGTTTCATTAATGGTTTCTTCTTTCTTCCTGAGTAGAAAGAATGTAAAAGATGTGGCTTTGCAATTCCTAAGGTTTTATAAGTTTAGACTTGTTTTCAGTAGGAATCTCTAGAATTCAAGAAACTATGCAAATGTGCATCCACAAATGCATACATTCAGGGAACAAATGGCAGAGAGTCAAGACATAGTTTTAAATATGCTGCATGATAATCAGTTTTTAAAGTTATGTTCTAAAAATACCTCTTTTAAAAAAATAAATGGTGCAATCATCATTATGGAAATTGTATCGATAACAAATGTATTGCTTGACCATTTTTCCAAGTTGATATTGATTTCCTTATTGATTGCTACTTTCAAAATTGGAGGAAGCTTTACCAAAGGAAACTGGTGATGGAAATTTCTTGTTCTAAGGCCACTCTATAAGAATTAATAGGATCCATGCCTACCGAAACCAGGGAAAAGGTGAATTATTTTTAACTTGTAGTGAATAATACATGTATTAAAAATACATGCATTACTTGCATAGTTTACTGTTTCATTCTTCCTCTTTCCTTTCCTACTGCCTCTTTGTAGATTCTTAACAAACAATGATCTATGTTATGATCTCGTTAACATTTTCTGGCCATTTTAAAACTAAAGGTCTTATACCCTGGCTGGTCTCACCCTATGAATGTCTTCAGCTCTTCCCTGTTCAATGGGTAGTCCCTTAATGATGGCCTAAATAAGTTACTCTTTACTATTTACTGTTACTTCTCAAAACATATCTTAGGCCCTCTTGATTTTTGTTTTCTCTAGAATTCATCCAGGTATTTGTTGTAAAGTATCTCTTCCTTTCCTCTAAACATTTAATAACTTTACAGACAGGAAATATGTGGAGATTTTTCCCTCTCACTTTCTGATTTACTCTGCAGCCTGAATTCTAAGTATTCTCATATATTATGGCTTTTTATTATTTATCACATATTACAGTTTTAAGACCTTTGTATACTTTTACTCCCCCAGGAATTTAACTGCTAAATCATTTCCTCCACGCATTCAATACACATTCCAAGTACTATAGCATATTTTCTAATCTCATTTAAAAATGAAATGCTGATATTACATTCCACAGCAGAAAAAAGGACAATTGTTTCCACAGAAAAATATGATATGAAAACACATCTGCCACAAAATTGTGTGTCCCTTAGCATATGATTTCTGGAAAAATTTATGTAAAATGATGATGAATGAAATCAACACCAAAAAGTATAGCCATTTATTTTTAAAAGTCTATGAATCATGTGTCAGTGAACCATATACAGAGCTGGAAAAACAAGTTGTTTTGAAAAGCCACAATACATGGATATTAATTCCTTGTCATACATATACATCATTTATTCAGCCATATCTTTAGTGCCTGACTGCATTGTTCAGCTACCTTACTGACAATGCAACAATCATGCTTCTTAATAGAGTTGTTTCTGATTGTTTTCTCCTTGTTCGATTTCATCCTTTTCACCTAATGTTTAAAATCCCTACATTGAGTATTCAACCACAAGGAAAAGCAAAGGAATAGAAGATTTGGAATCAAATGCACCTACTCATTGCTTTGTGCATTGAAATGTGGATTTTCTTGCATATTTACTGAAGAGCTTAATATTCATTCAAACTTTTTTTTTTCTCTAAAATTTTGAGTAACTAGTTTGAATGCTCTTTTTCACCGGCTTCACTAAATCAGTGCAGAAGCCAATCAGTGCAGAAACCATATATTCTGGTGTTTGAGAGCAGTAGCTTTGGAGGGAGACAGATATGAATTTGTATTTTTCTAACCACTTCGTATGTGGGTAAAGAAACGTCTCTGAGCTTCACTTCTATCACCTTTGAATTGAGAATTTAAATTATGATGGAATTAAATGAGATCTATATGATAAGTGCTTGGCACATGGTATGACCTTAATGCATTTTGCAGGTGGATGCTATTGTTGCTATTAGAGCAATGGTCATGGTAATAGAGCATTATCCAAAACATATTCTAACTATCTTGTAATGTTTATTGTTAGCTGTCATTACCTAGTACCAAGGCTTTAGAAATAAAATGACTCTTAGAAAATAATATACGTGAGAATTTGCTGAGAAAGGCCTGAGCCATGAGTATACAAGCTTCAAATATACCATTCACATACAGTTATCATGCTGCTAGTAATTATGATCTGGATGGATAGTTATATTTAAAAAGGCCAGTTTTGGACATGAAATTTTTCCTTAAACATGTGCATAAATATAGTGTCTTTTGTTTAGCATCTGTAGCTCTCTAGAATTCTCTCTAGAATTCATTTACTATTTGGGACACTTTCATAAATAAAAAGATTGGGTTATGATTTGCCTCTGTATTACAACATTTTTCAGTGGATGGAACAAACATATACTGAATGCAAAACTTGTAGCATGACAGGCTTTGTGTATGGCCTTGTGTTTTTCAAGTATTATCTTACTTAATTATTGACCATGACTCTTACTTGAAAACAAAACACACTTATTCACATTTATTTATGAGAAAATGAAGACTTGCCCAAGGTCAGCAACATGGCTAATATATGACAGAATTGATTTCAAAGTCAAATCTGTCTAAATGTAGTCTTTTCATTCACTATGTAAGTAGGGTTTGCCATGTGGAATTTATTTCAACTAACTATTAAGAAATATGACTAAATATTTTATCGAATATCAGATTATTGTGATTTATTCTGACTGCCCAATACTTGTAGAACTGTATGAATTCATAAGCCAAAAAGGAAGAAACAGAAATCTAGTTTTTTAAACTCAGAAAGGACAGTTAAAAATCATAGCATGTGTTTCTCATTTTCTTTCTCTTTCTTAATGCCCTTTCTCTAGTCATAACAGTGGTGCATTTTGCCTACATAATCTCTTTTATCTATTAGCCCTTAATTTTTCATGCAACTCTGAAGATCGGATGGGATGTTTGTGCAAAAGCTTAGATGACGTATTCTAAGAGCCTATATGCAGAAGTGACAATTCAGAGTGATTCACGGTCACTTTTAAGCGTAATGGTTTACCATATTAAACCATTTTCCATAATAAAGTTGTTTTGAGCCATTTCCTTGAAAGAAAAATATCATATCTGTCTCACCTGGTACTCCTTGGATTAAAAGAATTGTATTATAGCAGCAATGTAATTCAAGCTATAGTACTTTTTTGTATTGTGCTGAATATATACATGTCCTCTAAGTGCACTGTTTCACGTCTTAACTCTGATATAGTTTGACTTCCTGTGATTAGGTGTTACCTGTCAGTCATGCCCACTACACTCTTGGGTCCCTACAGGGCCGAAGCTATAGAGCATATAATGTTTGTATCCTGAGCTGACAACCAAATGATGTTTAATGAAATTTTTATAAGTACTTAATTAATGAAAATAATAATGTATGATCTTAAAATTTTCATAATTCTAGATGTTGGTAATGAAGATATGTGTGTGTCTAAATTTTTTAGTATCCTGACCTCTCCTTAAAGTCAAGCCTGACTGTAGAAACATCCCATTTTGCAGGAAGGTTGTCAGCTTTCTCCTCCTAGCTTCATCGCTCATTAATGTAGCCTTTAACAAACCTCATGGTGCCTCTCCTTTCTAGCCTGTAAAATGGAGACATTAATGGAAATTAGCTCATACAGTTATTATTAGGATCACTTAAGATAATCATCAAGAAATACTTATCAAGGGATGCCTGGGTGGCTCAGTTGGTTAAGTGTCTGCCTTCAGCTCAGGTCATGACCCCATGTTCCTGGGATGGAGCCCCCCATCAGCCTCCCTGCTCAGCAGGGAGCCTGCCTCTCCCTCTGCCTCTGCCACTTCCTCTGGTTGTACTCTCTCTCGCTCTTGCTCTCTCTCTCTCTCTGTCAAATTAATAAAAAAAATCTTTAAAAGAAGTTCTAAAAAATATAAAATAAAATAAAATAAAATAATTATAAAATAAGATAAAATACTTAGCAAAATGGCCATCATGAAGGAAATAGTCAATAAATGTCCATGTTCTCTAGTGTGCACATTGAGATGGCCTTGCAACCCTGCAGAGTATACTTGGCTTGGAATAATCCTCAAATCCGTTAAGAGGTTATTGAATCAAATGTTTTAGACAACAAAAACAAAATGGCACTTAAAATACTTCTTGTTGAGAAGTTTTACATTTGGGAGGATGGAAGAAAATTTTTTTCAACAGTAATATGTCTGTCACTTTATTATCCATATTTTTTTTTTTTACATGAACTCACTTTTATTGGCAACTGCTTATTCACAGGCTCAAACTGCGATCTTTGGATTTGTAATGTCTTATCTTTCTAACCAGACTTGACCTCCTTGACAGAGGGGAACTTTTGTTTTCCCCCCAAACAGAACCTTGGACGGTACCTTATAAATTTTTGAAAATATACAAGAGCTTTGAAACAATTATGTATATGTGCATATGTATGTTTATACGTTGTATATAATGTGTGTGTGTGCATATACAGGGTCATATTCTAGGTACTTATAGACTGATACATATAATTGCATACAATAAACGGCTCATGAAGTGAACAGAATTGAGCATCAGATTACATGAATTTACATCCTGATAATGATATTTAATTACAAAAAAGATGTTGGTGAAGTCACTTAACATCATTCAATCTTGGTTCCTTCACTGTCCAATAGAACTTTCTTCAGTGATGTGAATATTCTATTTCCAACATAGGAATCGCTAGCTACATGTGGCTGTTGAACACAAAATGTAGCTAGTATGGCTGAGGAACTGAAGTGTACATTTTATTTAATTTTATATGTTTTAAATCTAACTAGTCACATGTGGCAAGTAGCTCCATTACAGTATAGATACAGAATCAAGGAAGATAGGACACTATCACGTGGAAAGAGCCTATACTAAATTTCCTTGGTACGAGTGACACAAAGGCTATTTTTCAGCAAAAGACCATCCTCTTTTGAAACACTTATACTCTCCCACAGTATCTCAGGCCTTTTTAATTTAAACCCTTGTTCTTTTATTTCCCCTAACAGATCTTGAAAACTTTAAAACAAGAACAAGAAGCACCGTGTCTGTCCGTCAAGGTCAGGGGATGGTACTACTGTGTGGCCCACCAGCTCATTCAGGAGGTAAACTATAAATTCACTGAAATGTCTACACTTCACTCACTGCTATCTTTCCTGCTGGGTTTCTGCCAAGGAAAAAGTGTCATTTGCGGAGATTCCCAAAGGACCTCTGTGTCAAGGAAGAATCAATGCCTCCCATAATTAGGATAGGGAAATGTCAGATTCTGCAAACGTTCTACCCAACTGCTATCTACCTGGCACAAGGGGAAAGACACATGAGCCCAATGAGATCAGAATCCTGTTTCTTGGTAAAGCAATGTAGGTAAAACTATCAGTACTTTCTCCAACTTTATTGGTTTCAAAGCTGACGTTGCTTGATTTCATCTTGTGTTTGGCCTGGGAAAGGATCAGATCCAGTCCAGGATCACTTTGTAAAGAGTCTTAATTACTAGATCAGTTAGGAATCCATTTGAATTATTTTTTTTTATTTTTCCAAGTTTTTATTTAAATTCTGGTTTATTAACATACAGTATGACATAAGTTCCAGGTGTAAAATTTAGTGATTCATCACTTACATCAACACCCAGTGTTCATCACAAGTGCCCTCCTTAATACGCAGTAAATAAATAAATAAGGAATTCAATTGATTGCAAATAACTGAAAACCCAGTTAACACAGGCTTCAGCAGACCGGATTTTGTGTTGTTTTCACTCACATTTCCAGAGGTATGTAATTTTAAGCTGATACCATTTCTTGAAGATGTTTTCCAGGATACGAGCCATTTCTTGCATCCTTTTCTGAAGTCCTCAACATGTGGTATGGCTAGGGTACCAAGGTGCAGTTCAGATAGGAAGAAATAGGAAGAGTCAAGGACAAAAGTCAGAAGACTCTGTCTCAATTTGCCTTTATATTATGAAAGGTTTGCTTTGCCCAAGGACTTTTACCTACATGTCACTGATCACCCCTAGTGGCAAAAGAGATTGAGAAATCAAGTATTTTACACAGATCAGTTTGATAGCCCTGAAAAAAAAAAATCATAATTTTGTAATAAGGGAGACTAGAGAGACGTGCTGTATAGGCAACTTGCAGTGTCTGCTAAAAAGACTAACAATGACTGACAGACAAATCTGACTCCCCATAAAGGGTTCAGTAGCTTGGAGGTTTAATAGATAATGATATTTACTGGGATTCCTCTAAAACTTGAGGTAACAAGATTGATAAACTCTACTCTCAGAAATTCTGGCTCAAGTTGAATTTGCTATCTGCTGTCCTTGCTATTTTAATTTTCTGTTTGGCCTAATACATGATGAAAAGAAAAAAAAATATATTTTAAACTGCGAATGTGAAAATACCCTTTTATTTTTGTCCTGCATTCTGAAGTTGTAACTTTTCCTTTCTGATCTAATGCCCCAGCTAACCTTTATAGCAGGAAATAACAATTAGCAAAATAGCTAAAAGACTTGTACTTCTGACATGACAAGTATAAAAACAGATGGAAGAGGCAGGTGCCCTTCTGAGTCTAGATTGAAGACATGGAATTATTCAAGGTTCTGGCTTTTGAAGACAGGCAGAGAATCCAGATTAGATTTTGGTGGTTTGTGCTCTGAGAGATGTTTACTCCTTAGGGCTCCCATTTTCCCTTCAAGTTAGTATCAGAATAAGAATTGAAGGTTTTGCTAATTTTTTCTGCAGTCTGCCTCACAGCATTAAACCTACATAACATGGCAGCAATGCTAAAAATTAATCTTGTAGGCATATTAAGAAACAAAGTGCCCCACTACTCCCTGGTATAATGGTATCTTTGGGAAAGGCAAAGCACTTGGAGTGTTGCTATGCTGCTACACAGTGAGACACCTGAAGACTTTCCCCTTCCCACAGAGAAATATATTAAACATTTTCATAGACATCCCCTGAAATGTGCTTGTCTCTGTTGGCAGCAGTCAGCAGCTCTGAAATCCAGTTTCTTGAGCTGTGCTGACATTCCTGACAGCCCTGATGGTGAAAGACAAGGAAATAAATATTCTCATTATGGGCTTTATTAGAAATTGCGTGCCCGGGAACACTGTGGGCAAGGCAGGCAAGGCAAGGAAATGTGCAAGAAAACAGGATCTTGAAGGGTGTAAGAGAGCATCTCAGACAGCCATCAGTTTTGGGCAGCAGAGTCAATGATTATGTGATGAAATCCCCCCGATTACTCAGAACCTTTCGGTGCAAACTGTGCCGCAGTGATTCTCTCATCGCTTCTCTGGGCTTGTGTCACCTGAAAGGCAGCAGAATCACCAGGAGCCACTGGACATACTGAGCATTTTAGACCCAGCATATGGTATCCCAGTTTCAATTGTAACAGATCATGCAGAGGGAAGGAAATGAGTCAGCCTTTTATTGTATCAGTGGGATACTGAGTAATGGTGTGAAATCCATTGTAAAGGATGCTGCATGTCCTCCTTCATAAGCTGTGCAGTGTCAGACCTTCTTAGGGTAACAGAGAAATGAACAACAATTAATATATTTTGAAAAGCATTTCAGTCAGCAGGTATACCCAGTACCTTACCAGTCACCACATGTAGCATCTTTGTCATCTTTTGGTTAATAGATATGAATTCAATTATGATGTCACTGCATAGATTTTACTATTAAATCTTAACACAAGCACCAAATAATAGAAATCACCGTGATGGGCTCTGGTTGTCCATGGTGTTCCTTCTTATTAGAAATAGAGTTTAGTGAGATCCAGAATTTTCTCCTTCTTTCCATCAACTCCAAGGTCATTTGGCACCAGGAATTCGTGACGCTTAACCAAGCTCTCATTAAATAGCAATAGAACCAAGGTACTTTGAGATTCTTCCTACCACTGTACTGAAATTGGATTATTCACCGGTGAATTCCTCATGAATTCTTCAAGGAGGGTTTTTGTTCTCACCTTTCTTTTATATGTCACCTGGATCCTTGCTACTCAGAGTGTGGTCCGTGGACCAGCAGCATCTGTCCCACCAGGCAGCTTGTTAAAAAGACAGTTTAAGGCTCCACCCAGAGTCTACTGAATAAGAACTGACATTTTAATAAGATCTCCGAGTGATTCATATGCACATTACAGTTTGAGAAGCCCTGAGCTACATCTGTGATTCTCACACACACCTCACTTCTGGCCAGTGATGGACAGGAAGCTGAGGCATAACCAGGGCAACATGTTAAAACCATAGGTATCCAGCCACTTCCCACAGATATTCTAAGGCCACAAATCTATTGTTTTAGAGACTCTAAGGCAGCACCAGATTTAAGATCCACCCCCATTGATCACCTTCTGCAAACACAGCCCAGATTCACACTGCTCAGATAGAAGTCCTTGATTTCCACATCACCCAAGCAGAAAGGTTGAGCACTTTTGTGTCAAATTCATATTTAAAAGAATTTAAAATAAAATATAATCACCTCAGGCTTTACATTTACTTCAGGTATTTTTGTGGTTGTTGATAAAGGAGATGAACAGCCAAAAAAAAAAAAGACTGGCTTTTTCTCAACTATTTATCTTTAAAAGTAGCATTTTATATCTGACCAGCTTTTACTACAGTATTATTAGTAAAAGTATGGTTTCCTAGAGTATTAAAAAGAAACTACATGATTCTGATTCTAAGATGATCTTCATTGTTACCAGTTTTATAGAAACCAGCTATAATTGTCATCATTAGATGCTTTTACACAGAACACATTCGCATTAAAGTTGGATTCTGTTCACATGGCATTGAGATGCAGGGACCTTATAACAGAGCATCTGTAGAGTTCTTTATGGTGTTTATAATGTCTTACTTTCCATTATATTATCTCCGATCCTCACAATAATCCTATAAGAAGGAAGGACATGTATTTCACAGATAAGGAAATCGAAGCAAAGAGATTATGTGGGGTCACACACTAATCAATGGCAGGGTCAAGAGTTATCTTTGCTTAGAACATTACTTTTTTTTTTTTTTTTTTCCAGTCCAGAGACAACAGTAGAAACAGGTACTGGATTTTCTATGCCAGGGGTTCTTTAGGCCCCATCCCAGATCAATTAAGTGTGCCTTTCTTGAGAGGGGTCCTGTGGCATCATTTTTAAAAACACTGTACATGATTCTAATATGCAGACAGGGTGGAAAGTGTGCATTTCTGCATTACAAAATCAAGTAGATCTTGTCTGAGCAGAACCTCTCCATTTGCAAACATCTCCAGGGGCCTGGAAACTTGATTTGATCTGACATATCCACGAATATTATAACCCTAAAAGAAACATGCCTTCCCACAGTGTAGTTATTTCAGCTGGATCATTTTGTATTTACTGTAAGTCAGAGGAGAAAGCATGAAACTAGGACACCCACATTCCAGACCCAGATCTCCTGTTAACTTACTATGTGGTCTTAGGCCACTTATGTAACTTCTTGGAACCCTATTTAGGCTCCGTCATTCCACACACACTGTTTCTAGCATCCAGATGTCACCTTCAGGATCAGGCTCACCCAGTTTCGTAATGAGTTCAAACCATGCTGACAGGTCTTGGGCCTGGACTGATATTGCTATGCTAAAATGTTTCTCCTCTATACCCAGAATAATCTTCTAGACATCCACATTTTGTCAGGCTGACAGCTTTGCCTAACCTGACTCCTGCCTTATTCCTAACCCCTGCCCCACACTGGCTCCCATGCTTACAAGCTCTGTGTACCTTTAGACTTTCAGGTGCATCTTTATTTGCTCCAAATACCAATTAATTTTACTGTAGTATAGACACTAAGTTTAGCTCTTGCCCTCATATCTCACCCAAAGATGCACCCAGATCCAAACCTGGGACCATAACACACTGTGCTGTGGATTTTAAGTATTCCTGACGGGTGCCCGGGTGGCTCGGTGAGATAAGCCTTTGCCTTCGGCTCGGGTCATGATCTCAGGGTCCTGGGATTGAGCCCCCAGTCGGGCTCTCTGCTCAGCGGGGAGCCTGCTTCCCCCTCTCTCTCTGCCTGCCTCTCTGCCTGCTTGTGATCTCTCTCTCTCTGTGTCAAATAAATAAATAAATCTTTAAAAAAAAAAGTATTGCTGACATTTAAAAGGTTTACATATTGGGCCCCATCCATTATATCACACTTCCTGAAAAACTGACATCAGAATGGATGGATTCTAGTTTTATCACCATGTGATTTGGACAACTGGTCATTTTCTTCAAGAAGCAGTCCCTCCACTTCCAGTTTATTCCCTCTGCTTTCTCTCATCCACATTTTACCCTCCCAGTCTTTCCCTATATCTTTATTTCCAGCATAAGTCTCAAATCCTCATACAGTACTATGATACCCAAATGAAATTTATATTTGTTCTGTAAACCCCTCAAATAAGTTGTTACAATTTTTAAAAACATAATAAATATGGCAGCAATCTGCACAGTTAAAGGCTTCCTAAAATATGTAACAATAAACTTAACCAAGGAGGTGAAAGGCCTGTGCTCTAAAAACTGTTAAGACATTGATGAAAGAAATTGAAGACAACACACAAAAAAATGGCAAGATATTCTCATAGATTGGAAGAATTAATATTATTAAAATATCCATACTTTACAAAGCAATCCACAGATTTGGTGCATTCCCTATCAAGATACAAGTAGCATTTTTCACAAAGCTAGAACAAGTAATCCTAAAATTTATGTGGAACCAGAAAAGACCCTGAACAGCCAAAGTAATCTTAAGAAAGAATAACAAAGCTAGAGGTATTACAACCCCCAATTTCAAGATACACTACAAAGCTGTGGTAATCAAAACAATGTGGTATGGCACAAAAGTAGGCCCATAGATCAGTGGATTAGTACAGAGACCCCAGAAATAAACCCATGCTTATATGGTCAATTAATCTACATTAAAGGAGGCAAGAATATACAGTAGGGGAAAAGATAGTCTCTTCAATAAGCATTGGAAAACTGAACAGCTACATGCAAAAGAATGAAACCAGACCACTCTCTTAAACCACACACAAAAATAAACTCAATGGGTTAAAGACTTAAATGTAAGATGTGAAGCCATAAAACTTCTAGAAGAATAGGTGGTATGCTTTTTGATGTTGGCCTTAGCAACATTTTTCTGAATATGCTCCTCAAGCAAGAGAAACAAAAGCAAAAATAAATGATTGGGACTACATCAAACTAAAAACTTTCATGGGGGCACCTTGGAGGCTCAGTAGGTTAAGCATCTGACTCTTGATTTTGGCTCAGGTCATGATCTCAGGGTTGTGAGATCAAGCCCTGTGTAGGACTGCATGCTGGGTTTGGAACCTGCTCGAGAATCTTTTTCTCTCCTGCTCCTCCTCCCCACTCCCTCTCTTAAAAAAAAAGAAAAGAAAAGAAAAGAAAAAAATACAAACTTCCAACTATAAAGGGAATAAGTCATAAGAATGAAAAGTACAGCATAGGGAATACAGTCAATAATGTAATAACTTTGTGTGGTGACAGTACTAAGATTATAATGGAGAGCATTACATAATGTATAGAAATGCCTAATCACTGTGTTGTTTACCTGAAACTAATATAACATTGTAGGTCAGCTACACTTCAGTAAAAAAAAAAAAAAAAAAAAAAAAACATATATATTAAGGGTCAATCAAACTTGAGTAAACTACCTTTTTTTTTTTAAATTTTATTTATTATAAACATATATTTTTATCCCCAGGGGTACAGGTCTGTGAATCGCCAGGTTTACACACTTCACAGCACTCACCATAGCACATACCCTCCCCAATGTCCATAACCCCACCCCCCCAACCCCCCTCCCCCCATCAACCCTCAGTAAACTACCTTTTTTTTTTTTTTTAAAGATTTTATTTATTTATTTGACAGAGGGAGAGATCACAAGTAGGCAGGAAGGCAGGCAGAGAGAGAGAGGAAGGGAAGCAGGCTCCCCACGGAGCAGAGAGCCCGATGCGGGGCTCGATCCCAGGACCCTGGGATCATGACCTGAGCCGAAGGCAGAGGCTTTAACCTCTGAGCCATCCAGGCGCCCCTAAACTACCTTTTTAAAAGTTTTTATGGAAAATGCATTCTGAGTTTTATGTCTGACCTAAGAAACTTCATAGATTCACTTTAAGTAGACATCTATTACAATTCAATGAGGAAAGGGTAACCTTCAGTAATAGATTAATCAGTACCATAGACTACTATGGACATTTTTGTTTTAGGGTGTTTTCTGTTTTCTTTTGGTTTTGGCATTAAACACTCTTTTTTTTTTTAAGATTTTTTTTTAAAGATTTTATTTATTTATTTGATAGAGATTACAAGTAGTCAGAGAAGCAGGCAGAGAGAGAGGAGGAAGCAGGCTCCCCGCCGAGCAAAGAGCCCCATATGGGGCTCCATCCCAGGACCCCGAGACCATGACCCAAGCCGAAGACAAAGGCTTTAACCGACTGAGCCACCCAGGCACCCATAAAGATTTATTTTTTTTATTTGAGAGAAAGCAAGAGAGGGCAGTGGGGAGAGCCAGCCAGAGGGATAGGGAGAGAGAGTCTCAAGCAGATTCTGTGCTGAGCACAGAGCCCAGTGTGGGGCTCAATCTCAGGACCCTGAGATCATGACCTGAGCCGAAACTAAGAGTTGGATGCTGAACTGACTGAGCCACCCAGGTGACATTAAACAGTCTTAAGGCAGTGTTGTCTGTGCTGTTTGATTCTGCCATATTCCTTTGGAATCTGTGAGCCTGAACTCCTCCATCTGAAATGTAATAGTCTAATTCCTCCTTTTTTATTTTCCTTCTCATTTTACCAATCAGATTTTAGACATTAGTGATTTAGTCAGTGTAGAGTAATGTGAAACAGTTTGGAAGGTGATGCTTTTCTTCATTTATTAAGTTGCCCTTTTTTCTCTCATTGAGCCGAAAAAAGAGCCACACTGACCAGGGACTACTTGTTATAAACTGTCCCACACAAATGGTGTGGTGGAGTATTTCATGTTTGGGAGGATAGTCCACTAGGATTATTTGTCTTTATTATACCAAATACAGGCTCCATTTCTCACAGCCATGAGATCATTTAGTTCAAAGAAAGAATCAGCAGAGGAAGCAAAAGGAAGGAATTAGACCCTGCATGTCTCAAAGAATGATTTGTTTCTCCCCCGCTGGATAGGACTATAAGAAGGAGGGTCAATATTTCTGATGTTAATCATCTCCACAATTAGTTAAGCTTATTCTATGATGCTACTACATACTTTTTGCCTTTAATTTTTCTATCAGCTCTTTACAACAAGTTGAATGTTTTATGACCATGTTTTTGTGCCTTGATGTCAATAACTATATACTTATGAAAAGAAAAAAAAGGTGAGTATATTAAATAAGAACCATTCCTTAGCTGTAGAATAATTCTAAACCTTTTGCAGCCAAGCCACTAGTTTCTTTAATTAACCTATATAGAGAATTGCTGGTCTGGGTTCTAAGAAGAGTTCCCCAGGAATGATAGCCATATACTTTCTACCTAATTCTCCTTTTAGTTCCAGTTAGAGAGATGTTGAAGCTGGTTTACAGCTATAGCAAATCCAAAGCACTTAGAAATAAACTCAACTACTGAATAAATAGCAATTAATTAAATTTCTTTCTGTTCAGTAGCCTAAAGAAAATCATTTAGTTAAACAAAAGTTATTCCAAAAATAAATTTCAAGAAATTCTTTTTCTATCTCTTCTTTTCCTTCTTTGCTTCTGTGTAAATGTTTCTATGTTCATTATTTGGCAGAAACCAAAGCCTTTTAGTTAATTAATGATGGCCCTAATTACCCATGTCTCTTCTGACAGTTATTCTGTATTTAATTTAATGACAGGCACTGTATAAGAGTATTTGTGGATAGATTTAAATTCAAGTTGGAAATGTTTCTCTCTCTCTTTTTCTTTTAATATTAAAAAAAAATCAAAGAGCTTATCTCCAGGTTTGATCCTTGGAACGGGAGACCCATTGATCAGTCAAAGTCAGGGCCAAATGCATTAACACCAAAAGGAAGTGGCATTTGGGAACTGAGATTTGATCCATAAAGCTGAATGATCTGCAAACTGTGATCATTCCACAAAGCTCAATTTCATGTTGAGCTTTCTCTTTTGGAGTCATCCTGTCCCAGAAAGCAGTGAGGGATGATGATATTGTGTTGGAACACAGGTGCTAGTTGGGATATGAAGAGTCTGGAGATGTGAAAAGTACATTACATATCCAGTAGAGTACTACAAGGGATGTACCAGCCAGAACAGAATAAATGATCAACACCAATCTTTCAACAACATGAACCTGGCTGAGCATTTCATAAATAATCCAGTGGACAGTCACTGCAGGATGTATGGGAACCATTCTTGTTTTAATGCCCACTGGAAATATGCCCTATGAATCTCATCTTTTCAGCTGAGAAAGAAACAAGCAGCTCTTTGGATACATTTTCGGCAAGGAATTGGTGTTTTGTCAGGTCAGTGCATCATGATGTTACATTGAATTAAGCAGGATAATGGCGCAGTGCATAGAATGAGGAAATGCTGCCTGAGTCCTGGAAATTTGGAAATAGACTCTGGTTGGGAGATCAGAAATTGAAGGCTCCAAAATGTTCCATACTGTCAGGGATCTTGATCCTGTGAGTATTAAAGAAAAAATATGAAGTGAGCCATTTCTTTGCTATGTATATTTTGTATCTCATTCAGTTGGTTTTCAGACATTTGGGTAAACAATAACTTAAGTGGGCCAAATTTAAGACCAGAGAAAACTACACATTTGGCCAAGTGAACTTCACATCCAAAAGAATAAATTGTAGGATTTTGTATAAAGATAGGCCTATAACTTCTGATGCTGTGTAGTATCAGAATACTGGTTTAAAAGAAAATGATTTAATTAATTGGCTGTACATTCATCAAGGACGAACAATATGGATGAAAAACATTTTTTTAACCAGTCATGCTGATTTTCCCTAACTATATTCACTAATGATTTTGTCATTTGAGACATGTAGAATAAATAAAAAATTCCAAAAAGAGCAGTAAGAGTTCTACAGGGAGACCAACTCTGTCTACATAATGAACTTCAAAAGATATGTCAGATCTTTAATTCAGAAGCTGATTGGAAGAATGTTCGTGATCTCTTCTGTAGATACTGGCTGCTACCAAAACAACTGATAGCTATTCTGTATCAAACCAAGAAAGCTCTTCATATCTCCACGTGTAACACAACCAATTTTTTCACGTCAGATAGTTGCAGGTTAACACATTATCATAATCTTCACTGTCAAAATTAACCCCTGGAAAGGAGTTGTGTTATAACAACACTCCACAGGAATTCATAAATCCATATGGCGGGCACAGCTGGAGAGATAGTTGCAGTTGATAATGTAACATTTCAGAAATACCCGAAGAATCTCTTCTTTGTGAAGTAATTTGGGATCTGTATGCTTTCTCATTCTCTTAAACAACACATAGACAAGAGAACACCTGGGAAATGCCAAAATAGTTTGGTTGTAGGTGTTTGAGGCCAAGTTCTTATCACTATGCAAACTTTTGCCTTTTGAAAAGATAAACAAGATTTTAAAAATAAAATGTAGCTAACTTAAGTATCATATTTCTTCCATTTGTGGTTCCCACTTACTGTAAAAGAAGGTTTGTGTAACATAGCCCTGAAATGAACCCCAGGTATAAGAAAGACATTCCTACACCTTCTTGTCTGTGAGTCTTGCTACCGTTTGAATTGGTTCACTCCTTCTGTGAGCCAACATTCCTTATCAATGTACAGTTCCAGGTTATTTCAGTGGAAATGGTTGTGATAAATGGGATTTATAATTGGGTCCTAATGGAGCATGTAAATTAGGATTTCAAGATTGAAGAGAATAGATTGGTTTTAAAAAGTAAAAATATCTAACTTTGGCAGAACCTCTCAGTTCAACCTCTCAGTTGCCAGGCATTGGCATAGATATGGCAGAGAAAACAGTGAGCAAAGCAGAATGGTTCCCCTACCATAAAACTTATAGGGCTGCTGGGGAGTAAAGGGGTAGCCAGTTACACTAGAATGTGTACCTTTGGTTGTGAGCTGGGAGAAGCATAGGGTTCAGTGATCTGAATGTGTAAAATACAGACATACCTCAGAGATATTATGGGTTTGGTTACAGACCAATAAAGTGCAATAAAGCAGATATTGCAATAACATGACTCAAATGATTTTTTTTTGTTGTTTCCCAGTGCATATAAAAGTTGTATGTACACTATGCTGTAGTCTATTAGGTGTCTAATAAACATTAGGTCTAAAAATACTGCACCTGCCGTAATTAAAAAATACTTATTGCTAGCAAATGCTAAGCATTATCTGAGCTTTCAGCGAGTCATAATCTTTTGACTGGTGGAGGGTCTTGCTTCAGTATTGATGGCCACTAATTAGGGTGATGGCTGCTAAAGGTTGAGATGGCTGTGGCAATTTCTTAAAATAAGGTAGTGAAGTTTTCTGCATCAACTGACTCCGTTTCACTTGAACACACTTAGAAGCCATTGTAGGGTTATTAACTGAGCTAACTTCAATATTGTTGTGTCTCAGGAAATAGGGAGGCCCAGGGAGAGGGAGAGAGATGGGCTGATGCCAGCTGGTGGAACAGAGCACACACATTTATGAATTCAGTTCACCATCTCATATGGGCACAGTTCCTGGTGCCTCAAATTACAATAGTAATATTACAGTAGTAACATCAAGAATCTGTGCTCACAGATCACCACACCAAAAGTAATAATCATGAAAAAGCTTAAAGTATTTTAAGAATGACCGAAATGTGACAGAGACATGAAGTGAGCAAATGCTGTTGGAAAAATGGCACCGGCAGACTTGCTTTACACAGGGTGGCCACAAAACTTCAATCTGTAAAAAAAACAGTATCTGCAAAGCACAGTAAAATGAGGCTTGTCTATTGGAAGGATATGATACAGACTGGGAGGAGGAGAGAGTCGAGGGAAGGAATAATATCCCAGACCGAGCAACAGTACGTATGTCTGCAGTGGGAAAGTTGTCTGGCTATGAAGAAATACGACATGGTGTAGTGCCTGAGAGTGGTGGGGAGGGTAGTTCAAGTTTAAGGTTAGGATATCAGCAGAGACTAGGAGGCTCTGGAGCAGCGTTAAAAATCTGGGTGTTTTTCTGAAAGTAAGTTAAATATTGTGAAAGATTTTTTTTTTTTAAGTGAAATAGATGAATTAGAGTAGAAGGCAGTGTTGAAAAATGGACGCTTGGCAGCTAAGGCTGATTTATTATTACCTAGCTTTTTGTGAAAAACAAAGAAGCAGTTCTCATCAGACTAAAAACAGAGGGTAGTCATCAAAAATTTACTTGAAGAATTACCTATAATTATAGCACAACTAGGCCAAATGGAGATATAACCATAGGAGACAGTTTTAATCCATTTGGGCTGCTCTAACAAAATAACTGGGTAACTTAGAAAGAAGAGAAATTTATTTTTCCCAGTACTGGAGATGGGAAGTCTGAAATAAGGGTGCCGGCATGTTCGGTGAGAGTTTTCTTCCCGGTTCATTAGAGGTAACATTCTTGCGGTATCCTCATGTGGGGGAAGGGACTAGGGAGCTTTGTGGGGTCTCTTTTATAAGAACACTTATCCCATTCATGAGGACTCTACTTCATGATCTAATCACTTCCCAAAGGCCCCACTTACTAATACCTTCACCTTTAGGGATAAGATTTCAAAATGTGAATTTTGGGGAGACACAACATTAAGACTAGAGTAGAGACTCATGACTAAACAACTAAATTAACAATAAGGAATATGGGAAGGATATCTTTAAAGGCTTCCAACAATAGCCATGTTGTATTTCCTTATCAAATATATTTCAGTCTGGACATCTAACTAAAAAGTCTGATGTCTGTCCCCTTATTATGAGAAAACATTTTTTTTCTAAGATATCCAGAGGAAGTAACCTACCATACTTAATAACACGCGCACACACACACACACACACACACACACACAGTGCATCATCTCCCTCTCCCCAGAATCACCAGTAATCAACAGTTCAGTACTAACTAATGCTTTATAAAGAAGCTACCATGGCATATTGGGTATGGAAAGAGGAAAGGGTTTATATCAGTTCACCGTGAAGGTGATAACTGAAGCAATAGAAAGCGCTGTCTTAGTTCCTCGGAATCTTACTAAATTGATGATAGCCAGACACCAGTAATTTGGAAAGAAAACATGGCTATCAAATTGCTTTAAAAGTTAGGATTTGAGGTGGGGATTCTGCGAGCCTCTGTGGTCAGTTTGAGTGAATAAAGGGATGCACCTATTTTTGGTTGGTGAATCTAAGACCTGGATAAAATCACAACCAATGTTAATAAATAGAGTTAAATTAAAAATCTACTCCATCAGGTGCCTGGGTGGCTTAGTGGATTAAAGCCTCTGCCTTTGGCTCAGGTCATGATCTCAAGGTCCTGGGATCGAGACCAGGCTCTCTGCTCAGCGGGGAGTCTGCTTCCTCCTCTCTCTCTCTCTCTCTCTCTGCCTGCCTCTCTGCCTACTTGTGATCTCTGTCAAGTAAATACATAAAATCTTAAAAAAAAAAATCTATTCCATCATGGTGACCTAAGAAAATACTCCGTGATAAAGAGTGGGGGCAAGAGGAGGGAAGAGTCAGCCATGGTCTGAGAATGTAAAACAAAACATAACAAAGATGCAGCTCTCTAGTGCTTTCAGTCAAGACAAAGAAAGCATGCATTCTATGAAACAGAGCTGCTAATATCAAAAGGGATCTGGCTCTGATACAGACTGACATTTAAAAAGAGTTAACAAAGATGAGAAATGAGCGAATTAAAACCTGCAATGCAGATGCAATAAAAAGCCAAATGAACATTGTAGAAAATTGCATTAGCAATAAGCATGACTAACTAGATAAGCTTTTTTAAGGAATGCAAAAAGGAACATATAATGATTAGAAAGCTTCACAAATGTGGAAATTTGGGAATAAAGATCCAGTCTATACATAATCAATGTAATTAATAAAGATATTTTATCAGTGCATACATACTATTTTATTTACTATCATGGCATACTTCACATTTCATGCCAGCATGTCATCCTTTCAATAGTAAAAATGTACTTTCCCTTCATTGAGAGGGAATCAGAAGTTTTTATGTTATTCTTTATTCTAATAATTAGAGGAAGTATAGATCAAGGTAGATATAAAATCAAAGTGTGTATCTTCCAAGTTGCTGGAGACAGTTAAATAAACTGTAATCTGTTCATCCAAAGACCAAAGGTAAAGAAGAGCAGAACAGCATGAATAAAAAATTCACATAAAGATGACAGATACAAGAATATATAGTATATGACAGAAAATACAAAGAGATAAAACTTTCATATGAACATAAGAGCATCAGATCCAGTTAAAAATTTGTTTGATCTAACCAGAATTTGATGGCATTTATTTCAAAATAAAATATCTATTCTAACAAAATAGTCTTTAAAAAGAAAAGAGAGTAAGTTTTCTAGCTTAGGACCAAGTATTACTTGTATGCAAAAAACATTAAACATTAAGTTGGGCAAAGATGCTTTTTATTATTAAGATACACAAACCCTAATGAAGACATTCCAATAATATTATTTTGAACACCATAAAACATAGTGTCAAGATTTATAATGCTAAATATTTAGAAACACAAGAAGGAATTATTAAAGCATATTTTTAAATTTAATTTGACAGACCAAGTAAGTGGAAATAAGGATACAAAAAACTGAATAATGTAATAATTAAAAATATATACTAGTCTTCCATTACCAATAGGAAATGTGTTCTAAGACCCCCAGCGGATGCCTGAAATTGTGGTTAGGAAATATAGATAGGAACCCTATATATATAAATTTTTTTTCCTATACATATATACCTGTGATAAAGTTTAATTTATCATTTAAGCATAGTAAGAGTTTAACAACAATAACAAATAATAAAATAGTACAATTATAACACTATACTGTAATAAATGTTAAGTGAATGTAGTCTCTTTCGAAGTATCTTATGGTACTGTACTAACCCTTCTTGTGATGATGTAAATGATAAAATGCCTACGATGACATGAAGTGATATGAACGACATAGGCATTTTGACATACTGTTAGTCTACTATTAATCTTCTGACCATATGTCAGAAGGCAGATTATCTCCTTCTGGACCACAACTGACCACATGTAACTGAAACCACGGAAAGTGAAACTGCCCATAAGAGAGAGCTTCTGTATATTTATATACTTTCAAGTGCCCATGTAATGCTTCTTATAACTGGCTACATAATAAGCCAAGAAAAAAAAATTTCAAATTGTACCCATCAGGCCTAATACTTTCTGCCATTATACAGTTAAACTAGAAATTAGCTATAGAAAATTTTATACAACACAATAATCACATTTAAAAAAACAATCCATGCAAATTTCAAGTCATTTTTCTAGTATCTACTGGGTCAAAGCACAAAGAAAAACCATAGTTTATGGATATTTCAGAATTTGGAGAAATGAGAACAAATGCATCCACACTGATAAAGTTTATAGAAAGTGTACTCAGAAGCAAGTTAGTAACTTGAAATTTATTATTAAGAAATTCTGGAAATCTAAATCAATAAACTAAGTATTCACCTCATGAAGGTTAAAAAGAACACAGAAAAACTTAAGGGAAATAGAAGAAAAGAAGATAAAGGTCAAAATTAGTAAATTGGAAAATAGAAACAGTACACATGAGACATCCGAGAGAAGTTTTGAGAAGGAAAAAAATGTATTTCTCCCCAATTCTAATCATAAAAAAACAAAAATACAAATACACAAAATTGGAAATTAAAAGGAGCATACAATTTTGTATACAAGATTTAAAATCCTAAGAGCAGACTGTCCACAATCCTATGATCATTTGAACATCTAGATGAAATGAAAAATCTACTGAGATCATATTGATAATAAAACTGAATCAAGAAAGTACAGAAAATCTAAATAGACCATTTATCATGGGAAGAATTAAGAGTTGTCAAGAATCATTTTTTCCCAACTGTTCTGAGCCATAAATTTTATAAGAAATTTTTTTTTCAAATTTTTAAAATAATTCCCTTACCAAACAATTTGTGTCAGAGCAAAGACAGGATGAAAAGCTACCAGTTCATTTAATCAAATGGGTATAATCCTGCCACCAGAACCCAACAAAGACTATGAAAGGGGAAGCAACATCACCTATGAATGTTAGTAATACTTATATACTGGATAATATATGTCAGGCGCAATTTTAAATTCTTTATACATATTAACATTTAATCCTTACAACAACCATATAAGTGCTATATATTCCCATTTTATAAATGACAAAACTACTGAGACATTGTTAAAGTAAATATGACATTCTTCAGTCATTTATGAACAACCATTTTTGGATATGTCTACAATACAAAGAAAAGTCTTAAAAATACAGATAACTCCATAAAGAGTATTTGTTTCAGTCTTTCCCATATTCTGGATTAAAAATACAAAAACACAGTTTTCAAATAAGAAAATAATGAAAAGTAGAAAGATACTCTTCTGACCAGCTAAACATTATTTCCTCTTTCCCAAAGAGGGTGAGAGACATATAAGAATGAAACAGTGTTGATAATTTTTAAGCTGAATGATACATGAAGGTTCATTATACCATTGCATCTGCTTTTGTAATTTGCGTATGTTTGAAAATTTCTGTAAAAAAATTTAAAGTTCAAGTATATGTTGGCTTTAATGATCTCCAAAGTTGGTTCTAGCTTTGATTTTGTATTGTTCTCCATTGTTAATTATCTTTCTCCAAAAAAACAAAAAAAAAAAAAACATTTTTCTACCATACTTTATGGGAGTAAGATGTTTGCATCATCTGGAGGAGTTTCTACAATGCGTGAACATATGGGTATCTTGCCAATCATATAGCTATTTCATTACTTATTCTCCATGTGAAAATCAATCTAGATATTCAAGTTAAAATAGGTGCCCTTACTTCCCTGCTTTGTGAGATGCATATCACTAAAAATGCCTGGATTGGCAATAATCCGATTTGCTCCTGCCTAGAGCTGTTCTGAGTCTCTAGTGGCAGGCCCTCGCCATGTTACTGGGGCAAGTGTGCAGTGATGTGCATTAAATCTGCACTCAGCAATGCTCAGATGATGACTTTCTGCAGGGAATGAAGAAAATATACATATAAACACCCCATTCCCAAACGGCACTGTAGCCTAGTTAAGAGAATTCCTTGCGGGGGAGTACATTATGCTAAGAGGACTAGTTCATTTTCAGGTTAGAAAACTTTAAATTCAAGTTGACATAGCTTTTGTTTTAATTTCCATACTTATCTCAGCTGGGGAAATGTGGCATTTGTCACTAAAAATCAACCACTGGAATACAGGGAAGGGATGGGGAAAGTCAGTGGTCCGAAGCCTGAAAGTGGCTGTGATCTAAAACAGGTCATGTTTTATTTGGTAGCAAATACCATACCAGATTTGCTTTCCACTGGTACATCTTCTCCTTTTGTTTTCAACAAAATCCCATGTATCCAGCAGCAATCTCTAATAGCAAAAAATGCAATTAACTTAAGTTACCTTGTAATAGACCAGCATTCCAGACAGCTCGTAAACAATTAAGAATCAAGTCTGAATCAAATTCACAGGTTCAGGGCTAAGTATGTTAGAGTAGCACAGAATATGTCAGTGTTCTGACAATGAGCAGCTTCGTTCATCTAACCACATGTATGGGGCTTCCCTGTTAAGCCACACGTGTCCTCTGTTTTAATGTCAGGGTAGATCCATAAAGCTTAAAGTACAGAAGCTTTCACGTGGCCACATTGAAATTTTCAGAATGAGAATGAATGGGCTCATTAAAAGATAGAACTGGGAGAATTGAAATTAATCCTCCATAATCCTAGCTTTAAAAACGCACATCTCTGTTGTGTACAGGTATCTTTAAAATGAGTTACAAGTATGTGAACAGGCTCCTCTGGACACCTTTTTATGTTCAGCCCCATCATATCCCTTTTCCAATAGAACCTGGGAAACAATCCAGGATTAATTAATTGAAGAGTCTGTTTGCTTTTGTATACACTGAGTATAAGAAATAGCAAAGTTTTCAGTTTCTGTTGACTGATCGAATATAGTTGCCATTCATATCCTATGCCTTAAAAAAAAAAATGAAGAATTCGGGGTGTTGACCCTGGGATGTGTAATTTATGCATGGCTCTTGTAAGCTGTTACCTCTTAATCACTCAGGAGCCCCAGCTCTTCAAGCAGACTAATGATCCCCTGCTGACTATCAGCTCTGCTTGCGGTTCTGCCTTCAACACATCTGTCAGCACCACTTCCCAAGGGGACTCAATGAAAGTTGGAAAGTCTGACATCCGTACATCAACTACCCTGTGACTTTCTCCATTAATAATGGACTGTCCTGCCGTAAGCTGTGAGATTCCTCCCCAACACCGACTGCTTTTCCTTTTATGTGCCACTATGCCTGTCATCAGAGAGAGAGCCAGAGAAAAGACATCTGGCATCTGTAACTCATAGGGGGTTCATAAAAACTAAAGCAGGTAGATTGTTCTCTCAAATGAAGTTCCTGGGACTACTGAATGATGAATATCGTGCTAATGGCCTCCTTCCTCTAGCTTGGTGACAGCCTGTAACCAGTTTTTCTTTCATTCTTTCGTTCGTTCTTTTTTTTTTTTAATCACATCCACACTGACACACACATCCTAAGTTTTTATTTAAGAGATACATTTCTAATTGTTATGTTGAATCCTTAGAGGTGGAGCCCAATTAATTTGAAAACATTATTTCTTTCCACATCTGCAAAGAAATCGTCCTAAGATGTGACGACTAAGTATGTTAAGACCTGTTTTCCAATTAATAGTTGAGAAAGAATTCTCCGAAGTAAATCAAAATGGCCTTGAAGATTTTGGCTGGATTATTTGTTAATTTACCTCAGAAGCAGATAAAAAACTGGGGGCAGAAAAAAGAAAATTGGAAGCCCACTGGGCCAGAATGGCAGGTTTTTGCTTTTGTCCAAAATACAAAAGAAAGCACAAACAAGTGACCCAGACAGAAACATGTTAGACCCCTGAAGGTGATTGATACTTATTTCTCTAAATCTCATCCATATTGAGATGCTCAGTACTTCCCTTGCTTGACAGGTTACTTGTCAAGTTACTGTAACAATGAATTACCTTATCCGGAATCTGGAAAAGCACTCTAAAACTTTCAGAGACTGCCCTGAAAAAGCCAGGTGTGAGATAATAAGGAATGGTAAGGCTCTGGTGAACTAGAGACCATGTATCTCATCCAAAAGGTGCAGTGTATCCTGGTGGGGTTCTTAGGGTCAATTAGGCAGTTAAACAGACCTGATCACCGTGGAGCACACTTGGCCTCTGGCTCACATAAGGACAGGACAGAGTGCATGCGGAAAGAACAGGGCCGGAACCTTCTCTTCAGTTGGAATCTGGGAGCAGTCCAAACAGCAATTCAGGGACTTTTTCTTGTCCCCACAGTCATGTTTTAAGAACAAAGTATTGAGACTCATGTAGCAAGCCTCGAGACTTCTAACTTAGAAGGTCCGTATCTTCTTTTTAATTTTAGATTTACTGATTTATTTGAGAGAGAGGAAGTGAATACACACACATATACTCATAGGAGTGGGGAGTGGAAAGGGAGAGGGAGAGAGAATCCCAAGCAGATCCCCCTCTCACCCCCGACCATGGAGGCTGATTCAGGGCTTAATCTTAGGACCCTGAGATCATGACTTGAGCTGAAATCAAGAGTCAGATGCTTAACCAGCTGAGCCATCCAGGTGACCCAGAAGATTGATGTCTTAAAAAGAAGCAAAAATATCCTGCAACATTTCTATAGGCATAGCTTCCAAAGTCCCCATGAGGGGGTCCAGTGATGAGAGTCACCACATTTAGGGAAACCTAACACAATGACTGTCCACCAGATGTGTGTGGTTCATTTGCATTTCTCTCAGCCTGATACAGGGTGCCAATCCTGGGTTGTTTTTACTATAACACTGGTGCCTGGTCACCTGGCTGACATCTTACATTTATCACATTTCTGGGGAACCAAAGCCAGAAAGTTAACCTAATAGAAGTTTGTTTATAAAGAAAATAGGATTTTAACATTTTACACACTGTTAACATGTAGGAGTATGAGCTCAGATCTTTTTCTTTTCATTTTCTCTTCCTTCTTCTCATCCTTTTCCTTCCTCCTTCTCACTGCCCCCACCTCCTTCACATCCTTTTTCTTGTTTCAGAAAAGCTAGAAGTCCAGATATTTTAACTGTTAAGTCTCCCAATTTTTAAGTGAGAATACTTAAGTAAGAGTAAGGAACCAGGAAACAGAAGACCTGGGTCCTGGGATTCTAGCAATTGTCTGTATGATCTACATCATAGCTAAAGTAGAAGAATAAAAGCTTGCCTAAAGTTGGTGAAAAGCTGTTTCTATGATGCTGTTACTGTTTTCTAATTGACAAGATGTGAAGCTTCCTATTCATATGCTCAATGCCAGGGAAGTTCCTCTTCCCTTCCCTTTCTACTTTTGTTTATCATGTGAAAATCCAAACAGAATAAAACACTCAGGGGCCTTTCAAGCCTAAATGCCCATTGTTGGACAAGATTTCCCAACAAAGATGCTCAGAAAAATGATGCTAACTCTCATGGAATTTAGACCAACATACCTGCTTTTGTTTGCATTGCCCAGAGAAATTGGGTCAAAAAAGTAGTACCTCGGTGAATTTTGGCTTTTAGACTGGTTTTTCAGATGCCTGATATATTAATACAGTGCAGAGATTGTATCATCACTGTTATGCCCCAATAATGGGTCCGTGATTAAAGGAGCAAGACTGGGGGCGCCTGGGTGGCTCAGTGGGTTAAGCCTCTGCCTTCGGCTCAGGTCATGATCCCAGGGTCCTGGGATCAAGCCCCGAATTGGTCTCTCTGCTCAGCAGGGAACCTGCTTCCTCCTCTCTCTCTGCTTACTTGTGATCTCTGTCTGTCAAATAAATAAATAAAATCTTAAAAAAAAAAAAAAGGAGCAAGACTGATATAAAGCGAAGGTCAAGCAAAGCTTTATTTCGCGCCAAGCATCAAGAATCTTACCCAATGTACGGGGCCGTGCCTCTTACAAGAGAGGGCGACCCCTCCCTACTTTGCAGACTTTTATAGAGCAAAGGCCATGTGGTTGGGCCTGGCCACACACACATGGCCAATGAAATTGTAACACACAGAGAAAGCGGCACAGTGATGCTAGGTGACCAACTGAATTTACCCTAGCAGACATTTGAACCAGCCTATTACACCTTGATTAGGATTGGCGCCAAAAAGGCTCCCAAAGGGCGGGGGCCCATACTCCTTGGAGGCTAGGGAGACAGTATGCAACCCCCCCGACTGATCGGATGTCGCCACCTGGCCTGATCATCCTTGTATCTGGGCTTTGTTACCTGGAGCAGGTTTCCGGGACTTGTTTTTAAGTGAATCCCCTGGGGGAAGGGGAGCAGGGACAGTTTAAATTTAATGAAAGCCTTTTTGCTAAATAGGCCCTTAAAATCACAGCTGATACAATCCCAGTTAAAATTGCTTCATGTTACGCTTTTCTATCCTGCATTCATTCAAATGTCTTTATTTTGCTTATTCTGCCATCATCACCATGAAAATGTACTGTGGTAGAGAATTAATTTACAAATGAAAGAGGATTAGGATTATTTTTGTTTTTATTTTTCTGCTACAATTTCATCAATCTTATGGGGACAAAATCAGGAATTCCGTTCTGTAAACAGCATTGAATAAAGGAATTTATCCGTTCCCAACTTGGTTCCAACATCAAGTCTGTATTTGGCCAACAGCCTAAGGATTTGGTTATTTGCTCAATCCTTCCTGAAGAAATCTTTTCATGTTGGCGGGGGGGGGGGGTGGTCAGAGGCTCTTTGTTATATAGGAAAGGTATATCCATTAGGAACAGAAGGGAATAGGTTGAAAGCACAGTTATTAGAAATGTTCTCATTCGTGATAACACAGGCATTTGTAGGAATTTCATTTTCCTCCATTGACCACAATATTAAACATTTCACCAAGGAAATGTTCCACAGGAGATTTACTCTTAGGAATAGGATCTAATCTTTTATATCACAGTAAGAAGCTGATCAAAGGTGTCAAAAGCTAGCTATTAAAGGATTAACTAGGTCACATTGAAATATATGATGTAAAAACAAAAGAACCATTTCTATCCAGTTGAAGCTTATAAAAAATATAGAAACCACTCCCCCTCATTGTTTTCCAGAATACATTAGTTAAGAGAAAATACTGAGCCTTCATTCAACATTTAAAATATTCTCACTGTGCATTGTTGAAACTGTCTTAAGGATTATGTTCTCTGACACAAGGATAATGGAAAGCCATTAGGTTTTAGGTAATTACACTCATAGTTTGAAAATATAACTCAAGATGTGGGAAATGGCTTGCAGCAGGGCAGGAGTGTGTGAAGAGGGACCAAGAATGTGGTAGTTTTAATAGTCTGACCAAGAGACCTTAGCGTTTTGGTCTTGGATAGTGGCTGTAGCAATGGATGCTTTCTGCTCCCTCCCTTAACACAAATACAAAGTCTCTTTGCGCCTCTAATGTCAACTCCATACACTGGTGCCCTGGACTCTATCATTTCTCACCCATTCAAAGACTTGGCTCCAGCCATTTTTTTTTCTCCTTTTCCCTGCATTAGTTAAATTCTCCTTCCCTGCTGCATCACCCCCATCAGCATTCAAACATGCAGCAACATCTTCTGTGTTAAATAAAATAGGAAGTCCCTTGAGCCCCATATCCAATTTCTGTGCTCTCCGTTATAGCAAAAACTGCCCCAAGAGTTACCTCTCTACCTTCTGTTTCATTGACTCTTACGCTTAGTGCATCAGGACTCTTCCCCACAATTGCACTTAAATAGCCTCACATGTGACTCCACTGGTATTACTGCCAGTGGTAAATTCCCAGTTTTCATTTTATTCAACCAGTCAGCAGCATTTGGATATAGTTGATCACTCTAAACTTCTTGGAATACTTTCTTCCCTTGACTTTGATACCCCTTTACTCACTTCACTGGCTTCCCATTTCAGTCTCCTTGTCTGGTGTCTCATTTTCCTGTTTTCCTCCCATCTTTTTAAAGTGAATTTTAAGTACCCTCAGGCTCAGTCTCACGCCCCAGACCATTTTCTTTCTCTCTCTCTCTCTCTCTCTCTCTATATATATATATATACACATATACACACATAATTTCTAATGATGTCATATAACCCATGGCTTCAAATACCAATTTTATATTGATATTTCCCAAATGTCTCTCTTCACCACCCTGCCCTCCTAAATCCTAGACTCATGTAACCATTGTCTGATCATCATCTTGCTTGTTTGCCTAACAGTTATCTCAAAGATAATATGACCACAACTGAGCTTTGATCTTCTTACTAACTCTGATCCTCCTAAGTGTTTTTCCAATCATAGGAAAGGACAGCTCTATTTATGCAATGGCTCAAGACTGAAATTTAGGACATAATCCTTAATTTCTTTCTTTTTCTTCCACCACTGTCCAATTTATTTACAAGTCCTTTCCACTGTACCTTCAAAATATACCCTGCTTCTAACCACTTCTCCCACTTCTACAACTGCCACCCTCATTCAAGCTCCCATCTTATCTACCTTGGATTTCATAACAACCTCCTAACCATTGTCCCTGGTTCAATTCCTACCACTCTCCATATTATAGAAAAATAGTGATTTTGAGATATAAATCAGCTCATGTTTCTTCTTTGCTTAAAATTGTCCAGGGGCTCCTGGGTGGCTCAGTTGTTAAGCATCTGCCTTTGGCTCAGGTCGTGATCCCAGGGTCCTGGGATCAAGCCTAGCATTGGGCTCGCTGTTCAGCAGGGAGCCTGCTTCTCCCTCTCCCACTCCCCCTGCTTGTGTTCCCTCTCTTGCTGTGTCTCTTTCTGTCAAATAAGTAAAATCTTTAAAATAAAAATAAAATAATAAAACTGTCCAAAGTCTTTTATATCTGATCCAGGAAAAAAAACCTTAAAACCCCGTTAGGGGGCTAACAGCCTCCACTAGCTCTTATCCCTGGTAAATCTCCATCATCATCCTCCCTCTCATGATATTGCACCAATATACTGTTTCTCAAAGACGCTAAACATGTCCCTGCCTACAGTGGGGCCTTTGTGATCACTTTTCCCTTGCCTTTAAATTCCCATTTCCTAGATACCTTCATGGCTTGTACTTTTTCATGTTAAAGCTCTGGTCATTTTCACTCCTTCCCTGATATTCTAAAATAGTACCATCTCTTTCACTGTCTTTTTTTTCCCCTTTAATTGTGTTTGGCACCATGTGATATACTCTCCTTTCCAATAACTGTATTTATTAACAGATTTGAGGAATTTCATGGTCGTATTTTAAAACATTTTGTATTCAGGGGCGCCTGGGTGGCTCAGTAGGTTAAGCCTCTGCCTTCGGCTCAGGTCATGATCTCAGGGTCTTGGAATCGAGCCCCGCATTGGGCTCTCTGCTCAGCGGGGAGCCTGCTTCCTCCTCTCTCTCTCTGCCTGCCTCTCTGCCTACTTGTGATCTCTCTCTCTGTGTCAAATAAATAAATAAAATCTTTAAAAAATTTTTTTTGTATTAAAACCACTATAGATGTATTAGCTACCGGAATTTGGAAGTAGAATAAATATGTAATATAAACCCCTGGCTTGCAGTAGACGACTTCAGGATCTGTCTCCTGCCTCTTCAGAGTGAGTGTTACATCCCACTATTCAGGTACGTCAGTGGAAAGGTTGAAATGCACTGTTGTATTCAGACTGGACAATCATCTGTATTTCACAATTGAGATATCTAGAAAACTGTCTTCTCCATATTCATTAGTCATTGGTCATTGGTCATCCGGCCATCAGGTCCCACCATCAGTCTCCCCTACTGGAACCAACCAGTTAGAAGTCAACCTGCAGTGCTTCTATAGGAAGCCTGTGCAGAGATTTAAGATATAATTACATGGTCTAATAAACCAGAGTCTGCTTACAGGGCAATAAAACAGAATGTGGCTTCTTGTAAAGCACGATAGAGGCTCTGTCAACCCACCTCCGCTTACCTAACTTCCTGAATAAAGAGATTCTCTCCATTCCTTCTGTAATGAACAGTGCTGATTGCCTGTGGCAAGCTGTAGGCTCATCGCTGGGTAGGCAACAATCAAGTGAACCTGTATCCTTTTGTTCCTCCCTATGAAGTTGTATACTTGCCAAGAATCAGTTGTTTTTGTTCCTAAGCCTGTTTAGGCCAGTTGCACTTATTTAGTTTAAATGTTACATAAACTAATGAAATGTAATAAAAAGGAAAGAATTGTCATTTCTACAAAAACTACTTGGAATCCTTTGGGAAAGACTCAATAAAGGCAAGTCAGTGAAAAATAAAGATGCTGTGGGCAAGATAATTATGAAAGTTGGGGGGGAGGGTCATTAAACTCTAGTAGGATTCTGTATTCCTCTAGTTTCACATGTCTTATTTTAACAAAATCAAGTCCCAGGAATGATGGGTGTAGTTTAGGTAAAAATGATAACATCAACCCCAGTCAACAGTCAACCAAAAAAAAAAAAAAGATAAGAAACAAGAAGACAAAGGGGTACATTGTTCCTATATCAAAAGATTGACAAATAATACTTTAATTATCTAAATAAGAATTTATTAATGAGTAATAAATATATAGAAATATTTAAAGTGCATAAATAAATAATATCAGATAATTTGATTGGATAAAATGTTTATGATGTAAATGTGGCATTTTTTTTCATGATTTCCCACTTTTAGTAAATTTTTAAACTAATCAACTAACTAGGTTCCAAGAGTATAGGACAAGAGAGTTTTTACATTACTTGAGAACCCTTTTCAAAACTAGGAATTACATTCCCATTACAGACATGTTGACAATATCAAAGTAGGTGATCTATTGAGAAAAGCCCTTTGAGAAAAGTAAATTATTAGTCCTATTTTATGCATGAGGCTTAAGGAGAGTAAATGACTTAGAGATGACATGTTAAGAATTAAGATCTGCCTTCCTCATGGCATCTGCTCTGAGTTCTTCTACTTGAATGCTGCTTCAAAACTCTCCTCTTACACTTCTCATTTAGATCTTTTATAACAGATTTTTCAAAATAAATACCAACTAAAGGCTTCTGAGCTAATTATGTATTTTAATTAATGGCTTCTGAATCGCTATGACATTATGGTAATAGAAATGCCATTTTTACATTTCCGGTAACCAACTCTCATACTTTAAGGGTGTGTGGGACAGTTCCTTGATTTGGGAAATGCTGTATATGAAATTCTCTTCTTGGAGATTTTATAGCTCAAGGATTTGGAGAAGTACTATAGTGAAGAAAGGTACCCAATTTTTTTCAACTTGTTATTTTCCCAATGTATTTGTCCCTGTGGCTTT
The DNA here is from genome assembly GCF_010015895.1 of Lontra canadensis. Classification (NCBI taxonomy): domain Eukaryota; kingdom Metazoa; phylum Chordata; class Mammalia; order Carnivora; family Mustelidae; genus Lontra; species Lontra canadensis. The sequence goes on from NW_022631028.1 coordinate 14,460,017, forward strand.
AGCATAGAGTGCCTCTTTAAATTCAGTTAAACCAGTATTTCATGCTTATGTGTTTTAAGTGTTGCTGTATAGAGTGGGTACTCATGTTTGTTTGTTGTTTTTTTTTTTCTTATAATCAGTCCTGTTTTTATATACTCTCAGTTTGTTGACCATAGTTCTCTGGCCTGAGTCCTTTTATTACACCCTTATTATTCTCATCTTTTTATCATATTCAGGAAGGAAAAGGCAAAAGTTTCAAGGGCTAGACTTGGCAGTTTCTTCTGATAGCTGAACTGTGACCTTGGCACCTATCACCTTTGAGGTCACTAAGGCCTATCTACATGCAATTATCCACAAGCAGAGATCTACCGAAGACTGAGATCACCCTCTTGCTCAACAGGTCTTAGTTAAGAAGCTCATGGAGAGCAAAAGAAATTCAAACTCCTGCCACAAGCTGAAAAAGTATAGCTAGGGTCAGGCATCATAAGAGAGAGTCAGCTAATCCATGTTGACCTAGCAATTTGCAATCTGCAGGGTGGGAGGAATGCTAAAATTATATGCCTCTTGTCCGTTATAGCTAATTTGGTATGTTTGTGTTTTTGAAGCTGGCTGAAAATAATTTTGTGCCACATGCCCTCCTTTGCAGAATAACCAATCCATGTGTGATTTTTTGTCATTTGTGTCTGTCTTGTACAGAGTGTGCCAGCACCTGGCCACCTAGCAAATTACAGATGAACATTGAATGCTTGTGCTCAGAGCCTTCATTGAGAAGGACTTTCCTTCACTCCATCCTTACCCTCTGTCCTGAATCTTCACCATCATCGATCAGAAGAGATCAACTACAGAAATACCCCTAGAAAATAACAATGCCTGACTTCCCCATCTCCGTACTCTTATAGGGCCAACTTGACTACTAGAACAACTCTGAGTTGAACTGACTTACCCAAGATCACCCTGCTAACAATGGCAAATGCAACATTATATCTAAAATTTTAGCATAAGTTTTTAGATGACATGTTTTTTTAGTCAGAATGAGGATGAATAGACATCAGAGGAAGAAGAATGAAAGCCGATAAGACAAGGATGTATTAGGGCAGTTTTGTACTAGCAGAATTAGTCAGGGGCAAGGTGAATAGTTTTTGTTTCAAAGAGAATTAAGAAGAAAGAGTTTGAGAACAGATTTCCAGGAGTTATCATACAATTGGCCATTGGTTACTTGTTAAGATGATGTAACACTCTCCAATATTTCTATTGTCTAATTGTTCTCTTATCAAGATCTGTTTGGTTGCAAGTGTCAAAATCCAATTCAAATAAGCTTAAACAAAAATGAGGATTATTGGCATAAAATTCCCATTCAATGCAGATAGGTTTTAGTTCTCAAGTGATAGTTTTAGGAATCTATCTGTCTTTTGGCTCTAGTTTCCTCAGGCTGGCTCTTGCTGTATGATAACCCCAGCAAAAAGAGCATGGCTCATTCCCAATAATTTTAGCATAAGCTTCAAAATTGACTTCATGTGCCAGCTTGAGTCATATGCCCACCCCTAAACTAATTATGGTGACTGGAGGTTATGGGGTGGTGCTGGACAGAATTTTAATCAAGTAGACATAGAACATATGCTCATTCCTGGAAACAGAATGAGGATAAGCCCGGCTCATATAATAGCATCTACTGGGAGTGGATGAGAAATGATGCCTGCTGAAAAATGGGGATGAGTTTACAAGGTGTGGGTAAGCTAAACACCAAAAACAAGCAATGTCCAGTTATCATCTTCTACATACTAAGGGATGCTTGCAGCCCAGGATCGTATCCCCAAAGAATTATTTCAGGAGAGGAGAGGTATATACCACTAATCATAAGATAAACTGTCTTGGAAAAGTGAGCAGGATTCAGGAAACCTAATTCCCCTAGAACTGTGTCCCTACTGCCTATATTCTTCTCCATAGTATCTAGGAGAATGCCTGGCACATTATAGGTACATAGAAATATTTGTTGATTGAGCGATTCAAATCTAGACCTGATGGATATAGAGTCACGGTTTGGGGTGATGAAAAGTTCCGGGCGACAGTTGTACAACAATTTGAATGTACTAATGCCACCTGAGCTGTAAACGTTCAAATGGTAAATTTTTTGTATATCTTGCCACAATATAATTTTTTAAAGGGGGAGAAAGTGTACACATAGAGAAAGATAAGATTTTGATGGCTTCTTTTGGCCTCCCATTTTCCATTAATGCTTGCCCTAGTCAGTCACTGACCTCAGGAGTTATATAGTGACAGAGGGGAAAGATGCAGTTATCCTGTGCTCCTCCACAAGGTGAAGGCACAGATGCTAGCTGCCCCCTGCTTTGTACAAGAAGAGCAAGGAGTACAGAATGGTGGGGATTGGTGACAATCTGGAAGATTTGCTTTACAAGTGCATGTATGAACTGGGTTCAGTCAGTTTAAAAACTCCATCTTCTCCAAGAGCCAGGCAGGTAAGAATGTAAATGATTAAGTTAATGCAGGTAACAAAGATAAAATGTAGTGAAAAGCAGGGCCATCTGTACCCCAGTGTTCATAGCAGCAAGGACCACAATCACCAAACTGTGGAAAGAGCCAAGATGTCCCTCAAAAGAGGAATGGATAAAGATGTGGTCCATGTATACAATCAGAAAGGAAGAATACTCAACTTTTGCATCAGCATAAATGGAACTAGAGGAGATTATGCTGAGTGAAATAAGCACAGAGAGTCAATTATCATATGGTTTCATTACTTGTGGAGCATAAGGAATAACATGGAGGACATTAGGAGAAGGAAAGGAAAAATGAGTTGGGGGAAATCAGAGGGGGAGACAAACCATGAGAGACTGTGGACTCTGAGAAACAAACTGAGGGTTTTGGAGGAAAGAGGGATGGGGGGGGTGAGCCTGGTGGTGAGTATTAAGGAGGGCACGTATTGCATGGAGCACTGGGTATGGTGCATAAACAATGAATCTTGGAACACTGAAAAAATTAAATTAAATTTAAAAAAAAAGATAATGTGGGTAAGGTGGAGTTCCTCATGATCCCGTCAAATAGATGAGCCATTGCGCATCTCAGGCCAGTAACTTCCTTGAAGAAACAAAGGGTCAACATTGCTTGGTCTTGTGGTTTTTCATGAGAAGACTTAAATGTGGAACTCTGTGGGAAATCTTTCAATTTTTGAATGTTGGCAGTCATTGAAAAAATGTTTATGTAGTAAGCATGGGAACGAGAACATCTGGCTCATGGGCCCCCAGCTTGAAATAATGTTGTATGTTGTATATGTTCCTATCTTTCTGTTTATCTTCAGTTTCTTCCAAAGGACAGACTATTGTTTACTTTCTCACAAAACACAGTAATGACCCCATGTATTTTGTACATTTTACAGTTTAGGGTGACATGTGTGGTTAGGATAGATATCATCATTCCGGTTTTACTCTTGAAACCACTAAGGCTGTGAGTGGAGGTACTTAAACTTGCACCCAGATCCTTGTGAAACAGTGTGCTCTATCACGAAACTTCAGGCAGTTTCCTTCTTTCAAAACTCCTCACCAGCTTCTGTTATTTATTATTTATCTAGATAAATTATTTTTCCCGTTCATCAGAGAAAGCTGAATTTCTCAATTCCCCACACCTCCTTTTGTTGGTCAGGGAGGAGAAAAAAAAAATCATTACCTATGCGGAACTATAGAAGCAGATTTGTGTATTTAGCTCTAATAGATGCAGTAACCAAGGAATTTAAATCATATAGTATTTTCCATCTTCCCAGAGATGGATAAACTTTTTTTTTCCCCCTGAGGGAACTTTTAACTTAAGAATGTGTTTAAATCCCCTTGGCATGTCAGAATAATCATTAATGTTTACAGTTGCTATAGCAACTAGAAATGCTGGCGATTGAGTAGGAAAAGAGCCTGGGAGAGGAAGATAAGCTGTGTCAATTATTGAACATCTGTCAAACATTTAGCCAATTTAAAGTGACAGGCAAAATGCTTGAAATCGAAGGTGGGTAAAATGTATTTTTACAAACATTTACTTAAGAATATCAGTTTTGCATTGTTTTGCCACTATTGTAGAGGGGTAATTAACTTTCACTTTCATCCACATAGAGGAGGTATTTTCTATGAGTAAGACATGTTTGTATGTGTGATTTTTAACTCTATCATAATATTAACCCATCTCTACTGGATTTACTTTAATGCACCTTTGGCTCTTTTGCATATATTATTTCATTTAGTCGCATGGCAATGCACAGATTTGGTAAAGTATATCCATTTTGTAGAATTTTGTATTTTATGGGGACAGAGAGGTGAAAAAGTAGGTTTTAAAACGTCTGCCTGTTCATTCAGGGCTCTCCTCTTCCCGTCATAGCCACTACTCATTCATGCAGAGGTAGCATCCTACCTATTTGTCACGTGTCTCCAGCACCCACCCTGATACCCACGATGGACATCCTAGATCAATTTGTCTCCTTTTGCCTCAAGTCTCATCGCATCCTCAGAACCCTAACATAGCATTCTGGAGAGCCAATACCAATTAGGGAGAACTCCTCAGTCAAGTTGAAATCTATTTGCACTCCCTGTCTAATAATGATTTCTCACCTTTGCTTGGTGTTTTCTCGTTTACAAATCGATTTCACGTATATGGTCTTGTTCGGTCATCAAGCTTCCGAGGTGAGGGTTATCCCTTCTTTACATGTGAGAAAATTGAGGCTTACAGAGATTAAGTGATTTGGCCAAGATCACAAAAGGAAATGGAGGACACCTCCTCCCCTACTGTCTTTCTACTACACTATATGAGAAAAGAGCCGTGGGCATAAAAACCAAGGTCGTGGGTTCCAAGTGCTGCCTACTCACTTGCTAACTACAAACCAAACCAAACCAAGAAAGGTTCATTCCTTCCTAGATACCTCTCCCTGTTCCTAAAAGGAGAGTGCTAGACAGATGATCTCTAGGATACTTTCCAGCTATAGTCGAGTTACACACAAGTTCTAAATACAACTTTGCTGCCACGTTTCCCAAATACAGCATTTGTTTATTACCTATCATACCTCTGTTTATCATCGCCCTCTTCCTCAGTTTCTAGAAACTGAGAGAACAAATTAGTTTTAAGTTATAATTTTGCTACTTCAACTTATTAGCATAAGTATACTAGCACTGTACAAATGGTCAGACTTAATTTTTTGGGTTAGTTTTCTTTAATGCTAAGTTTTAATAAGTCATTATTCTTTGTGTTCCTCATTTTCCTTTCCTGGAAAATAGATATTGCCTCCTAGAGATGAACCAAATGATTAACATAAATGAAAATAATCTCAGAAAAATGAGTATTATACTAAGATAAAATGTCATTGTAGCTTTATTAATCATAAACCCTGATCTGGTCAGATAATATAAGTGGATGATTTAGAATGGATCTTTACAGGGAAGTTGAGTGAATATATAGATCATCAAATAGTTCTTTTTCCAATCCTTTATCAATAATAATAAATATTAACATTGAGCGCTTGTATATGCTGGACACTGTGCTAACTGTAATTAGACACTTAGCTTACAGCATTGCCCTTGATCCTCTCAACCACCTAGAAAGTGTAGTATTATCCCCAATTTTCGATGAGAAAACTGACTCTTAGATAATTTAAGTAGCCTGTGTCTTACAGAAATGGCAAAGCAAGACTTTAGGACCAGAGAGATATGTTTAACTCCAAATGCTAGGGTATTTGACCAGTCATAGAGAATACTCTTAAAATACCTTAGGTGAGGATATTTAATTTTAACACACACACACACACACACACACACACACACACCAAATAAATAACTGTGATTAGCAGATGTTATTTTCCTCTGAAAGCGTCTCTCAAAGCTGCCTCCCTCCCCAGCCCCCTGTCTTTGCTGTATTACCGTAAAAGAGATACAAGAGTCATTGGTAAGAATCCACTATTTTAAGAGTCAGTTTTAAGTAGTGAATGGGATGGGAGATTAGTATACAATTATTTTTCAAAGGACATTGAGAGGAGACTTAGAACAGTGTAAGAAGAGGACACTGCTAATGGAAGAGGGGATGTGGGATAAGCCTCTAACTAGAAAAAGAAATGACAAGGGTTTATAGTAGTCAAGACGCTTGATCGTAGAGGACAGAAACTCAGTATCCACTAGGGAATTTTTTTTAATGAACAGATTTACTGATTTTTTAAAAAGCAGATTATATGAAAGACAAGAATGCTCCCTCCAAGTTGGTTTTCTTGAGTAACTCAGATGCCACCTGCACTCACTTGTTCTGCCTCTCATCCCTGAGTCTTGGCTTTATCCTCTCAGACCAGCTTGTCAGTAGCACATTGCACATGGGCAGAAGGCACTTTGCTGTGCAGCCCCAGAATCTCCAAACCTGAGGGAAAATGGCCCCTTTTTGCAGGGGTTTGAATTTTAGAAGTTTTTGATTGGCTGGTTTGTGTCATATGACTCTTCTTGAACCCTATGCCTTAAGGGATGAGGTCATCGGATTGGTCTAGCTCAAGACTCATCCCGATTCCTGTGGCCAGCCTTTAAAGAATGACAGCTTGGTACTATGAGAACCAATTGAAGATGTATTGCCAAGAAGAGAAACCTCCTTTTTATGGCAAAGCAAATAGGGAAGAAAAACTCAAGAATGATTAAATTTTCCTTTGGTTCTGTCCACCGCAGCATCTCAAGGCAGAACTTGACCATTACAGTCAGTGAATATCTTTTTTGTTTTTAAAGGTATAAATAAAAATAAATACTTCTGTTTAGGAAAGGTTTTAAGAGACCACGAGGCCAAATGCTTTTGTTATTCGTTTTAGTTCATCATTGGCAAAATACAGAGAAGAGGTGGGAAAAAGCATCTTGGATTACAATGAAGACTAGTATTTGCTTGGCAGATTTGATTAAGGGTTAATTTAGGCTCAGAATTTAAATGTCAGTTGTTTGAATTTTGATCACATCTTTAATTGAGGAGGGTGTAGAATTGTTTAATAATCTGATGAAAAGGCTGTGTATTAGTGACTTACATGGGAGTTGGTGACATTGCTTGAAAACTTGTTCTGTTAGTCATATTACTGCTTGAATCCTTTTAAAAATGTAAATAATTAGAGTTTAACTGACATTTTCTACCATTTACTCAAAATTTTTAGTCATTCCTATGAATGCATTTCAGTTCCCTCATTGAGTATTTTTTTTCCTTTCTCCCCAGAAATTGCTAAGCCTAAAGTAATAAGACAGATTTTGATTATGTTGTGACAAAAAGCACAAATTGCATTAATGATGATTTGTGGGGCCCTTTCATAGAAAATATCTTTAAATGTTGATATACGAGTGACCTGTATATCCTGATATTTCAAGATTTAACTGGTTACCGAGTTCCCTGAAATTCTGAACATCTCTTGAGTGCTGTACTGGATCAGGTACTGTGGCATACAAAAGCAAACAGGAGGGTGCTGATCCCTGCCACATTTCCCATTGTAGTTATTTCAGCAAAGGGCCTGGCAATGTCAGTCATGATAACCCCTGCACCCACCTTGTTACTGGCTCAGTTAAGCTGAAAGTGGCTGTGGCAATGGCTTCTAGCATGGAAAGAGGAATCTTTGCCAAAGTACCGTTTCAATCCTAAGTCTAATTCCACTAGTTTTCTCTGTGGTCCTAGAATAGATCACGTGTTTTCCTATGTCTCATTTTCCCTGTCGCTCCAATGGAACTAATCTTTATTCAACTTATTTCCAAAAACTGATAGAGGCAACAAATGAGATAATGAATACTAGAGTATTATGAAGAGTCAAAATTTGGTTCTGCTCATGTACTTGTAAGACAAAGCCTTACTTAAGGGTAGTATGAAAATCTGGCTCACCAAATCCAAGTTTATTTCCTCCTACAAGTAAATATTGTAGTCCAGGGATGACTGCCACCTTCAAGTACCCACAGTTTGGCCAGGCCACACAGGTGTCATCTGGTTTCATTGCCACATGTCATTTAGCCTGTTGTGTTATATGGGCTAGCCATCTCTGCATGCCTACCTCTCTGCTTTTACTGAGTCTTTCTCTTAGGTATTTGGAAGATTATGAATTAGTTATCTTCTTTTACTGCCATTTTGTAAACTCAGTAAAACTGCATCAGAGAGAAGAAAAAAAAAGGGGGGGAAGGTTTTTGTTTTTGTTTTTGTTTTTTGCTTGTTTATTTGTTTGTTTTTAGAGAAAAGACCTAGGCATTCTGATTTGAAAAATATGGGTTCTGGGGCACCTGGGTGGTTCAGTCATTAAGCATCTGCCTTCGGCTCAGGTCATGATCCCAGGGTCCTGGGATCTAGCCCAGCATTTGGCTCCCTGCTCCGTGGGAAGCCTGCTTCTTCCTCTCCCGATCCCTCTGCTGTGTTCCCTCTCTCTCTGTGTCTCTCCCTGTCAAATAAATAAATAAAATCTTTAAAAAAAATGTGGGTTCTGATGTTATAGATTTCCTGCCCTCTAATTTCAGTGATTCTGATTTGCAGTCAGTGTTCTGATGGATACATTGTATTCTCTTCTTTACAGGTAACTTCTTTCTCACTAATACTTTTGGCCTAGAGTTCAGTAATGAATTGTTGCTCTAGGAAACTTGTAACATTTGGAGTTCCAATTCAGTTCAACTAATATTCACTAAGTTGATTATAGAATGTGAGGGACAAAGCATATGTTCCCCTGCCATATGTATTCTTGTCCATAAGTAATACTCAAATCTGTTATCTGGAGAAGAAACAAGCAATTGAGCCATTGTAATAAAGGAAAAACAAAATTTTAATATGTGAAATACTGTGTAGTTGCCATGAGGCAGAAAAGAAACACATGCTCATTTGGTTGTTGAGGAGAGACCACATGTACTTCCAAGAGGGAAAATGGCTCTTTACAAAAGGTAGTGATTGAGATAAGCAGAAGTTGGAAGGCATCCTGAGAGAGAGAGAGTACCTAAGCCTAAGCAGGGAGAATTGAAAAGCATAGAGCACATCAGGGGATCAGTGACTGTTTTTCCACTCTACCTTAAGCAACCCTACTTAGCAGGACAAACATTTCTTAAAATATAGTTTTGTTGGGAAGGCTAAATCACAAAAAAGTGAAAAAACAGAGCTCCCTGCTTAAAGCCAAGACAGGTGGGCAGAGCCTTCCTGCAATGCCTTATCTTTGCATTTAAAGGTGACTTCACAGGGAATAGATATGTATTTTATGACAACTTAATCAAAGTAATCAGCCTCTGTGATGTTTTGCAGAGCCTAGCTTGAAGAGTACACCCCCAGAAAATGGACTTACATGGAGAGAGGAGTAGAAAGCTAAAACTAGATGATTTGAAGTCCTGCTTTGGAAGGACTTACCTACTAGCTTAATGTATTTTATTTGATCCAAGTTGCAGTGGATATCACAGAGGACTTGTGTGGGAAAGAGGAACATGATCCAAAACTGTTCTTTAGACAAATTAATCTGGCAATGGTATGTGGGTTGGCCTGGAAAGTTGGCAAAATGGCAGGATGTTCTTAGGCCAATGACAGGTAATGGTGAGATGGGCACAGAAGCAAAAAATCCCGTGAAATTCTAATCCACGGGATTTGGATAACTGATTGGCTATGCTTTCCTCCAACAGCACCTTCCCCCAACATTCCTAGAGAGAATCTGAAAATCAGGCAGAAGGCGTTGTTGAAGGGGAAATAAGCATTAAGCTGAAGGAGTTATATCTTATTTTCTTCTGTTCACTTTCCACCTGAGGGAAAGTGGCATTCTCTCTGGAATGGGGCATTGAACTTTGATAGCTCTCTCGTTAACTGTTAAGCAGTTTTCACATTGTCTGAAGTATTTTATACGTGACTGTCAAAGGTATCTATGCTTCAAGCAAGCATACTTACCAAATGAGCCATGGATATTGTATTTGAGGTCTTCATAAAATACGGTGATACCTTTGATTTCTTTAAATGCCAGATTTTAACAAATAACTAAAATAAGTACCCTTTAATCCCCATGAGCAGTATTTTTATCTGCCCATGATGGTCCAGTCAAGTTGCCTCTCTCCGCTTTAGACTTGCCGGTTTGACTACGCTGAGTGGGCTGGACCACTGCTGATCACAGTCGTACAAAGCTCTAATGTTGACTGTGTGTAGTTTCAGTACCACCCCTGCCTTTATTCCATTAGCTCACATTTATATTCCCAAGTACCATTTTCATGCTAACAAAAACATGCAGCTAAGTGTCAATCTCACTTCTTTGGCTTTTTTCTGTATTCCAAAACAGGTCATAAGCTAAATTGCCTACCAAGCCATCTGGGCCAGTACAAGAAGTAGGGATTGGGAGAAACTGTGACAAAATAGAGACCGCCTGCCCTCTCCTAAATGGCAAGCCAGTACTCAGTTCTGCCAGTTGTTTCCCTGATGGAATGAGATTAATGTGTTTCAGTCCTTTAAAGCAGTGTTTCTTCAGGTAGGATGGATGTCCAGGCCAACAGCAGCAGCAGCAGCACCACCACCTGAGAACTTGTTTCAAATTCAGATTCTTGGTCCCCACCCCAACCTTCTGAATCAGAAACCTGATGTGGGGTGGAGCATTCTGTGTGGTAACAAGGCATTCTAGTGATTCTGAGCTCACTCAAGTTAGAGAACCGTTAGTGTAGCAGACGCCATGCTGTACCTCTCTAATTCCTCTTGAGGACTGATAACTGAGAGTTGTGTTTGAGTTTCAAGAGAGTCCCAATATGGAGATGTTTATTTGATTTTTACTGTTTTTAAAGCATGCAAAACCATAGAAGACATGCATGCTTATGCAAGTTAAATCCATTCAGTGTGCCATCAGTTCCCAGCCTCTACTTAAGAGTCTGAAAGTGCTAACGAGAAGGATGCTGTTCTGTAGAAAAAATATATGGATTTTTTCCCTTTGTGGATGAAGGTTTGCTGACATCAGACCTAGACAATATTTCTCAAACTTTTTTTCTGATATATTTCTGAAGCAAAGGAGAGTCAGCATGTCCCCCTAGGAATCTGGGAACACATCCTGAAGCAATCAGCTACAAGTATATGATTTTGTTGAAGCCTTTCCTTATACATTTAAGATTTGTGTGAGTTTTATATATATTCCATATATACTCCTATTTGGCTTATGATCAAGACAATGTGTTAAATTGCCTTCAAGTTAAATTCCTTAACTTAAGCCTACAGAATTTTAAAGAACATATATGCCCCTCAAAATGCTTAATCTATTCAATAAAATAGAGGCAAGAAAACAAGAAGTAACCCATAAAATGGAGGAGACTATAAGTTATACACAAGAGCAATATGCAGTCTATATACTGGAGAAGAAAATATCCATTTTTTCCATCTTACTTCCCATCTCTCCACTGCCTCATCTGAGTGACCAAAGAGCATGTACTAGATAATCATTGACTACACTGAGTGAATAGTCAGGAGGCTTATTTTTCGAAGTGCTTGCCACTAGTTTGCATGGGATTAAGCACTTTCCTAATCCTTGCCTCGTGTGATCACCACTTCATTTCTCCTAAATTACTTCTACAAAGATGGTAAAGAGTTTTGACCTTACGTGCCAGAACCAGTTGCTTGGAGGTAACTATTTGAAGCACTGTATTGACAATGATCATGAATCGAGGTAGGGCATAGTCAACTATCTGTGTCAGCTGTGGGTACAGGAGTAGCTGTTGGTGGTCCAACTGGACAGATGCATGCTGTCCCCACTCCACCCAGCACCACTTTCTCATGAGAAACAATTTCTGAACGCTGGCAAGTCCTGCTTGTTGCTGCAGATTGTCTAAACCAAGTTCTCTGAGCTACAAAGCAACCTACATTGTAAAGGACCATGGTCATCATTGGAGGTATTCAGTGCCCACTGGTCTGTGTTGTACTTAATCAAGGTACAGTGTCTGTCCTATTCCAGCCCTTCAGACTTCAGCTTTTTCCAGACACCTCCTCTCTCCTTCTGTTTCACAAAATGCTGTTGGCTATATGACAGTTCAAATATGACTTTATATGGATCACTTAGGGTCTTAATATAATTAGAGGTCTTATCCAGAGGCATCGTCACTTAGAAGCCAGTCTTTTGGCCACTTCCTCTTGGAATAACACAAATCTTTTAAATGACGATACCCTCTTCTCCAAGGCTCTCCTGCCACCTGTTTAATGATGCAGAATCACTATTGCCTGTTTAGTGCTCAAGGTTTCTGGTACCATTCTTAGTTTCTCTAAAATTAATTAGGTTTCTCACAATTTATAACCTCCCTTTCCCTGAATTAATAGAAAGACCAAATACTCATCAATCCATTTATAAGCAAAAACAAAAACATAGTCACAGAAGTTGACATCAACATGTTTGATGCTCAGTGTGACTGGGCAGGGCAAGTATTCTTTTAATTATTCCTATTTTTCAGATGAGAAAACTAAGGAATGGAAATTACTTTCTAGCCAATAAGCTAAAGCCAAGACTCAATCCAGATATTTTGACAACAAATCAGGGATCTCTGACTGAGTTATGCCTTCTTTCCCTTTGCCGAGGCAAACTACCAACAGGATCTAATCCCTTTATTCACTCCCATTGCTGAGCTGAGCTCCATGCTTTTGTGCAAGGTTGGTGTTTAGTAAATCTTTGGCCAAGAATTAAACTAGTGAATGTACTCGTCTAACCCAGTTTATCTGTAGACTCACTTAGGATACATTTTTCAGGGGCGCCTGGGTGGCTCAGTGGGTTAAAGCCTCTGCCTTCAGCTCAGGTCACGATCCCAGGATCCTGGGATCGAGCCCCGCATCAGGCTCTCTGCTTAGCGGGGAGCCTGCTTCCTTGTCTCTCTCTGCCTACCTCTCTGCCAACTTGTGCTCTCTGTCTGTCAAATAAATAAATAAAATCTTTTAAAAAAAAAAGATACATTTTTCACATTTACCTGCTTAGAACCCTATCTCAGTTTAAATTCTAGTTCCAAACACTGTATAAAAAGAAGAGATGTTGATAAAACTATCTAAAAATAAGGAGACTCTCATGCCATTTAAATAATTTACCAAAGTAAAAATGGTTATAGCCCAAGGACTAGAATCCAAATACCTTGCTGTTAATTTTACTGTCTTTCTTCTACATAACGCAACAGAGCTGAATTCAAAATAACCATAGTGTAGTGTTTGTATATGCGTGTTTGTGTGTGTGTATGTGCGAACGTGCACACATGAGCATGTGTGTAAAGTTCTAGTTCTGAAGGTACCTGTCTGGCTCAGTTAGTGGAATGTGTGATTCTTGGTGTTAAGGTTGTGAGTTTGAGCCCCACACTGAGGGGGGGGGCGGTAGAGATTACTTTAAAAAATTTTTTTAATTAAAAAAAAGTTCTAGTTCTGATTTTATCAATAAACACCTATGTATTGTTAGCAAGTTACTCGGTATATTTGGATCCCCCTTTTGTCATTTGTCAAATTAGGATGTTAGATTTGTTGTTATACGTAGAGAATTGTGGGATTTTAATGCTGAAAGATACTAAGAGATCACCTAGTTGTACTCCCTCACCTACAGATGAGGAAATTTACAGATAAGGAAAACTGATCTTTTCTAGCTCCAAAATAAATTCAGAGGGGAACATATGGGTTCCTAACAGAATCAGCTCTTCCAATACTGTGACTACCCACTTACCAAATGTGTGGCTGTGATCCACGCATGTAGTTTCTCCAGATTTAATTTTCTTACTCTGTAAAATTGACGGGGTCATCCTAAGGTTCCTTTCACATTTGAAACTTTGAGGATTAAGAAAGGCATCTTTGAAAACTGACATTTGTCTACCCCTGGGACAGGATTCAGAATGTCATGAAGCATAACATAACTCTAGGAAGAAATTAGCAACAGGAACACGTTAAGAGCATCCATCCAAAGCACTCTGAACACAGGGTGAATTTGCTCAATGAATACTTAAATGTGAAAACTGTTTGATTGATGTCTTATTTGAGAACGAATAACCTGGCGTTCTTTGCCCTTGGCCCAAAGAAATGGAAAAAAGAATCAAGTTAGAGTAAAGTTTTATAGTTAATTTCCTGTAGATTTGGATGCTACAAGTCAGAAAACCATCAGTAGGTCCTTCTTAAGTATCATATAACTAGTTTCAGTATTTTTCAATTGAGCATCAGAAGCTTCATCATCTATTAAATATTGTATTCCAAGTATCTGTTTACTGAGTTGTTACAAATTGCCAATGGGACAGGAACTGTTTGTCACTTCCAGAGCAATTAGTGTGTGAAAACTTATCAAAAGAAATCTGTCAAGTTTGAGTAAGTATAAATATTGCATGGAAGTCCCTAAGGAAATCAAACTGAGTGGGATACATTTTTGCTCATGGCAGAGCATAAGAATTTATTTTGTTTTATTTACTTGGCTCTATTTTTCAGACTGTTGATAGCATTTCATGTAACCCAATGGATTAATCTTTCGCTCTGATAAAAATAGACTTTGATTCTTAGGGGAAAGCTAGAGTATCTGTTGAGTGATACAATAGTACTGGCTCTTTTCTTTCAAATTTTAAGAGCTCTTATTTGCTTCCTGGCAGGAGCACTGGAATGGGAGTATAGCTAAAAGGACTATTACGTAGAGATCTTCCTCCACTTCAGATGGGGTCACATCCCAATTAATCCATCATAAGTAGACAGTGCATTTCATACACCTAACCCACCGGCCATCATCACTTAGCCTAGTCTACCTTAAAGGTTCTCAGAACACTTATATTAGCCTACATTAGGGCAAAGTCCTCTGACACAAAGCCTATTTTATCATAAAGTGTTCAATAGATCATGTAATTTATTAAATACTATACTTGAAGCAAAAAACAGAATGCGTGTATGGGTACAGAATGGTTGTAAGCATATCAATTGTGGACCCTCCTGATGGCATGGCTGACTGAGAAGTGCGGCTACAGCCACCGCCCAGCATCACGAGAGTGTGTAGGACAGTCTCTCGCCAGCCCAGGAAGAGATCCAAATTCACATTTTGAAGTATAATTTCTCCTGAATACATACTTTCATACCATCATAAAGTTAAAACATCAAAAGTCTGGACCATCTGTAGTCTACTTTGCCACTTTTTTGACTCTCCAACCTTATTCTTTCTAGGCTTCAGTTTGTTCATATCTTTAAAATAAAGGATAAGTGCTCTATTGGATAATTTTTAGCTTCACTACCCATCTTACCTGCATTGATGTCTCCACTATCATTTACACTTTCTCATGCTCCTTCCTCATTGTCCTGGACAAATAAAAACACAGTATTTACAGGTAGTGACATTTGCTATAAAGAAAAATAAATTGGTATCTTTTATAGAGATGTCCCCCTTTCAGGGGACTTGGCATTTAGGTCAATACGATCTCACCAGTGTAGCAATCAAGACTTTTTGAACGACCTTTGCACTTTAGGACTCAACGGTATTTACAAAGGTCACATGTTCAACTGACATTGGTTAGGATCTTTAACATAATCCATTTGAGACCGTTTTTTGGCAACTGTGGTTTGTTTCTTTTCTACACCATGGAAAATCGTTATAGTGTTATTATTACATTTTGGAAAGCTTATTACAATTTTAATTCAGCATTTTGTTGCTTTCTGTTGTTTAGAGTCACTTAACGATCCATCCCGCACTGAAGCAATAGAGTTGATAATCTTCATATTATACTTAATGTTTCTAAAATGGAAATCACTCCCATTTGTCCAGGGTTCCCCAACCTACGTCTTGTGACCTATTAATAGATGTTTTAGAAAAACAGTATGTGTGTAGAGGGTATTGTGATCAAGTAAGTCCTGTGTGCTTAAATATGCTCTAAAGCATCTGAGGAATCTTGGGATGTTAAAAATCTCTTGCAAGGATTTCTTCTGAAAGAATAACTTAAAAATCTGTCAAACTTTGTGTAATTTAGGGCTTCTCAAAGTCACTTGATTATATAACCCTTTTAAATTTGAGATAGGTGGGAGGGAGACTACTTCTGTTAACAAAAAAATGAATATTCTAAGGACCACAGTTTAATAAACACTGCAGTATGTGCTTAAGGTTGTTTGCATCTTCTGCTAAAGCACTAAGTCACTTATGTCACAAAAGCAGTGAAATCAAAATAATTAACTTATTTTTAAATAGCCAAACAGCATGTTAATTGGGTATGTTTTTTACTTTTACTTTTAAAATGATTAACTTAAAATGATTCAGATGTGCTTAGGACTCAGAGTGCTTTCACATAAAAACATCCTCACTACGGAGACTCTTTTTTTTTTTTTTTTAAGATTTTATTTATTTATTTGATAGACAGTGATCACAAGTAGGCAGAGAGGCAGACAGAGAGAGGGGGAGGCAGGCTCCCTGCAGAGCAGAGAGCCCGATGCAGGGCTCGAAGCAGGGCTAGATTGCAGGACCCTGGGATCATGACCTGAGCCGAAGGCAGAGGCTTTAACCCACTGAGCCACCCAGGCGCCCCACTATGGAGACTCTTAACTCTAGGAAACAAACTGAGGGTTGCTGGAGGGGAGAGGGGGAAGGCGATGGGGTAACTGGGTAATGGGCATTAAGGAGGGCATGTGATGTAATGAGCACTGGGTGTTACATGCAACTGATGAATCACTAAACTCTACCTCTGAAACTAATAGTATACTATATGTTAATTAATTGAATCTAAATTAAATTAAATTAAAAAAAAGAATCCTCACTACATACCTGCATCACATTTATTATTATCCCCAGTTGATGGGTTAAAAGTTGAAAGTGAGAATGTTTAAATGGCTTCACTTATGTAATACAGGTTTGAAATGTGGTCTTTTTTTTTTTTTTAACTCCAATTAGAAAAATAACAAAGTAGATGACCTTTTTTTTTTTACCCCCCTGATATCCGTGGTTCATACAACTTTCTAGTTGCCTTGTCCTACTGGATTCAAAGAGGTTGCTATCACTGGCCACTGGCAACAATCTTGAAAAATATCTTTAGAAAAAGAAAATACAGTTTCATGTATTTGATTACAACTCTCTTTGGAGAGGTGTGGGTTGATTAATATTGTGCTGGTAAATTACTTTCTAACTTCTACCTTGTGATTTTGGAGATGCTAATTTATACTTAAAACTCTCCTATAGCTAATTAGGGGATAGACAATGTTCTCGTCATTGTTCATATGAGAGAACTGAGATGCTCAGAGATTACTTAGTTTGCCCAAAACTCACACACCATATTGAGTAAATAGTACACTCTACTTTGCTATTTGCTGTGTTGTTTGTTAAAATCCCCTGGTTTTGTATGGAAAAACTACCATACCAGTTGAACTTCCCCACGACCTATTGTAAGGGGTTTTCCTCCCCGAGACTTTAGTTGCTTGCTAGGAAGCACTTGCTTATTTATACTGAGTATCCTCTTGACATCAGCATGGGGTTACTTATAATTACAGGCACATGTGTAAATAAAATGATTAACTATTCTCATATAAACATAATTATATCTCTCTAAAATAATACATGCGGAAATGTTATAATCCACTGATAAAGGGAAAGCAATCTGCATGACCCCTTCTTTGTATGTAAACAGTGGATTATTAAGGCAGATATGTTTCCTGTTGCACATTCGGTTATTGAGGACAATTACACTTAGGACTCATCTAAGTATTAAACAACAGAAGTGCCTTTTCCAACAATTACTGTTCTCTATGAAAAGCTGACGTCCTTCTGCCATTTTCCAAGGACATTGCCTACATTTGAACTTTAGCCCAGGATTCTATTAAAGAGAGATGTATAAGAATTCAGCTAACTAGTTCTGAAACCAGAGTCTTCTTTTCTATCTAGTTGCTCCCCCCTCCCCACCACAGTAACTTTTGAAGATAATATGGGGCACGTTAACTAATCAGTGCTGGTGGCTAGTATATCACTTCCCCAGCTTTGAACAAATCTGGAGATCACTCCTTAAAGAGAGGAATCATGGAAAGCCTGGAGATGAAGAAGTTTGATTTCCTTAGAGCACAGTAGTTCACTGTAGCAAATCATTTAAGCTCACTGTCATTTAGGATTCATCCTTGTAATTGAAAGCATGGCATCACATGTTCATTCACAAAGCATTTATCTAATTCTTAAGAAACATTAGAACTTTGAAACATACGTTTTCAGGTGTGGCTGCCTCTCACACTTGTCCCACTGGCACTCTGAGATGAGTAAGTATTTGCAAAAAAAGTTGTTCTTAGACTGTGATAAATTATTCAGCCAATGTTTTTAAATACACATTTACATTTGGGACCAGCCAACCAATCAGTCAGTGTGTTTACCAAGTATTTGCTACAATATTAAACCACCGTCTCACTCAAATAATGGAAAAATAGTTCAACCTCACAAGTAAGGAAAGAGTAAGAATTAGCATTGATAGCGAGAGACTTTGGGAGAAGAATAAATTGAGAGTTAGGAATTATTCTGTCCCTAAGTAGGGTGAAGAGTTTAGATTAGTTACTTTGTTGCACAGTTTCTCAGTTAATAGAAAACTGTAAAATGCATTGAAAACCACAAAATGCTATGGAGGTATGTGGCACTGTGATGCACTATAATGATTATTATCTATAAAATGAGAGAAGTGATTCAAATAGTTTTCAGGGTGACTTCCAGCCTTATGATATCAAAATTATAGGCTCTCTGGGTCTGTAATTTGAGCATTAGCTCAGTAAGTATTGCATAGTCCTTGGCACATGCTTAGTAAACTATAAATGCTTATTCCCTTGACTTAAAGAGGTTGGACTTCTTTTAATCAACCATCAGTATACCTTTTAGTTCTCTCAAAATAAAAATCTTACTGACTGACAGTACGAGTACTGGTAAAATGCTTAGGGGATTATGATTATTTTCTAT
Source organism: Lontra canadensis (assembly GCF_010015895.1). Taxonomy (NCBI): domain Eukaryota; kingdom Metazoa; phylum Chordata; class Mammalia; order Carnivora; family Mustelidae; genus Lontra; species Lontra canadensis. The sequence goes on from NW_022631028.1 coordinate 14,478,819, forward strand.
TTATATGTAATAGCAGGCTGAAAAAGGACCATTGGGCAACAGTATGAATTTCTAACTTGACCATTTCTTTCATGAATACATTAGCATTCCAGTGCCAGAAGACATATTTGTAATGATGATTCCTTTGCTTTCAGAGCTGAGCTATGCTTGGATCTTCAATGAATACCCTTCCTATCAGGATAATCGCCGCTTCGTTTCTCAGGAGACTGGGAATCTATATATTGCCAAAGTAGAAAAGTCTGATGTTGGGAATTACACCTGCGTGGTTACAAATACAGTGACAAACCACAAGGTCCTGGGGCCACCGACACCACTAATACTGAGAAATGATGGTGAGTTTCCTAAGGGATTTTGTTCTGGGTTTTTTTTTGTGGTCCCATGTTGCATATGGAAAATCGTCACATTATTGGCACACAAACCCTGATTGTCTAAATTAAATTTAAGAAAAGTTTAATGCTTTTTACATTTGGTACCTATATTTTCTCCATTTGTGTAAGAAAAAACCCATGAATCCATTTTGGAAAACTAATTAGTAGTTTAATTACTAATTTCAACATGGGTGGAATGTGGATTTAGGTAAGTATAAATAACAAAGGAATCTATTTCTTGTTCTTTTTCACTTAGTATATGAACACAGGCAGAATGAAGTGGAAGGTTGAACAACTAGCTCATTAATTAATTCTATGTAATTTAGTATTTAGTGTCCGGAAAGAAGCTTTAAATTATCCAAATAACTTCTGGATTAATGATACTAATGACATAGTTCACACCACAGTGAAATACAGGAATACCAATGCCTATTTGAGAAATAAGTTTTAATTTCCAACAATCATGTGAAAAGATTTCAAGAAAATATATGAATTTCACCTTAATTATCTAGATAGATGACATAACAATGTGTTTTTCAAAGACAATCCTACTGAATTATATATCAAACTCTAGTACCGTTATGTCTTTCCCCCACTCTGAGTATTTTTATGTATTCTGTTCCCTCTTCTTGAATGCTTTTCCTTCTCTGAGTGTCAGCCTTTCATTTGACTGACTTATACTGGCCCTTTCCTTTTCTTCAAGTATTTCACTTTCTCCAGGAAGTCTTCTCTGCCTGACCCCATCTCCACTATGCTGCATCAGGTGTGTTCTCGATAAAGTCCAGCAATGTCTATAATGTCACAGTTCCTAAGAACTCTTCATTCTGTATCACAATTACCAGTGTGATACCTGTCTCCCTCACTACAAACTTGCTGTTTAGAAGCACATGCAGTGCCCTGATCACTAGTATATCTCTAGCACTTCATGCCGTAACTAGAACATAGATGCTTCTTAATAAATACTTATTGAGTAAAAGAAAACAAAGGCATACTCAAGTCTTTCAAAAATGGCTGGCATAATGATTTAAACAGTCATGGTTTACATGTTTAAGTTTCTACTCTTTCTAAATTCCTTTCCCATCGAGTACACATTGGAACCTTCCATTATGAACAGGAATCACTAGACTCATTACACAGATGAAGAGACTGTCAGACAAGAACATTAACAACAAGCATTTCCTGGGAGCTTGCTGTTTGCTGGGTGGTCAGGATTTCATCAGGATTATTTCATTCAAACTTCAAGCAACTATGTAAGGAATTTCCTCTTTTATTTATTTTTTTATAGATGAACGAACTGGGCTCAGACTTGTTAAACAGCAAATCCCAAAGCCCCACAGCTAGCTAAAAACTAATGGCTTCAAGATTCACACTCGGCTCCCATGTCCTATTAATTCCAGAGCCTAATATCTTAACTCCTCACTCACTGTTTGATTTTGTTACACTCTGCCACCTCTTACCTGAATTTATAAAGAAAAACTTGGCAAATTGGCAAATTCAAGCCTGGAACTCAGATTTCTCTCCAAATGTGTTCCTCTTCCCTTCTGTACTGAAAGGACTTAGTACCCAAGTGGGGCTGTAAATCTGAACCTCCCAGAAGAGGGCATTTGCAGACAAACCAGCTCTGCAAAGAGGGTCTAAGCACATACACCAGGCTATGTAAATTTTTAGCAAATAATATAGATTTCAGTCATTCCTTTATTTATTCCTTCCTGCATTTCACATGTATTTATTTAATACTTAGTGTGTAACAGATACTACCCTGGTACCAGGGAACAAGAATAATAGGTACCTATCTCATTGCACTTATATTCTCTAGGAGGACACAGGTAAAAACAAACATAAACAAAAACAAAAGCCCAGTTATTCTAGGTAGTAATAAATAAACCAGTATGATAAAATAGAGTCTCTGTGGTGTGAATGTCTACTTTAGTCAGGATTGTCATGGAAAGCCTTTCTGAGGAGGTGACCTGTGAGCTGAGACCTGAATGATAAGAAGTCAGCCCTGTGATGATCAGAGGGAGGAGCAGTGCAGGCTGAATTAGCATCACATGCAAAGGCCCTGAGGCCTGGGGTCAGGGGGAGACCACTTGTCATGTACAGAAGGAAAAGAGATTGTGAGCATGGTTAGAGCACAGTGAGCAGAGTGAAGGGTGTTTTGAGTTGAGGTTAGAAAGGAATCAGCAGCCAGATCATGTAGACCAGATTTTATTTCAAGTGCAATGGGAAGCCATGAGAGGATTTTACTCAAGAGAGTGATATGTGTTTTTTTAAAAGTTTGCTTAGTTCCTGTGTAGAAACGGACTTCTAACAAGTGAGAGTGGACACTAGATATCCAACTAAAAGACTGTTGCAGTAATTCAGTTGGGACATGATGGCAGCTTGAACTAGGGAGTAGTAGCAGATAATACAGAAGTGGGCGGATTGAGGATACAGCCTGTAGGTAAAACTGCCAGGACTTGCTGAGGCACTGGATGTGGGAGGTGTTAGAAGAGAATGTCAGGAATGACACATGGGTTTCTGATGTCACAACTGGGTTTATGGGAATGCCATTTACTGAAATGGTTTCACTGAACAGGTTTATGAGGGGAAATCTGTAGTATTATTTTAGTCATTATTGGTAAAACCAAAAGCATGACTTCTCTCTTGGCAACAAAAGGAATTATTTTGTTTTATGCGTCTTGTCCCATCTCTCTATCCTAATACTCATCTGATATATTCACATGCTTATCAGCTTGCCTTCTTCCCCAACCTTGCCCACACTTACATGTGATCAAGCATGGATCATAGGTCCATCTACCTTTGTTCCGGGGAGAAGCACCGTGCTTGCCAGATGACATGTGTTAAATGAATATGTTGGAGTAAGCTGAATTATATTAAATAAAACTGAAAATTTTATCAGTTTAAAGAGAAAAGTAGGCAAAGGACCATTTTTGTCCAAAAGCTACTGATGCTATCTCTTCACAGACCTAAGGATGAAGAACCTTTTTCAAAAGGTGTGCTTCACTGGCATTGTGTACAGAATTACTTAAAAATAAATCCCTGTGACCTCTGCTTATAATGCACTTATGCCAAAATGTCTGTTCAGTGGTGTTACTATCCATTCAGGTGTGTCAAGTCACAAATGTAATGAAATATTGATGAAGTGCTAAGACACAGCCCAGGAGACACATTGCCCAGAGTTGCTAGAAGGAACAAAAATTCAGGAACAGAAGAACTCCAGATTCATCACGGACACCTCAAGTTGCCAGCAACTTTGCCTTTTGCTTAGCTTTTAGATATATCTTGACTTGTCTAGTATATCATCATCGAGATGACAAATGTTTTTTACTGGAATATTTTATCACAAAATTAACAGAATAAGGATCTCATTCTTCAGCAATTAATGCCCATTCTTAATTTCCATGAGAGTTGCATGGTGAAAGTTCATAATATGTCTTTCCCATTTAGGCTGGAGTATATAAAATGGATACTTGAGCTATATTACTAAAGACAAAATAGGTTATTTAATTAGCTCTTTTCTGGAGGTAAGAGAAAAGGAGAAATATAAATCAAGAAGGGATTGCAAAATAAAGATGACATTCTTGTGAAAGTCTACTCTATGAGAATAAAATCCATAAAATGATCATTCTGCATGATCCTGTATTTAGAGACTATATATTAAACTAATAAATACAAGGTTGTATAGAATTTATACAATCATTTTGTTAATCAAAGCTCTTTCAGAATTTCACATCCCCCTTCTGTCTCCAAAATGTGAAGAAGCAAGGCAACAGAGTCTATTGCCTGAAGTGAACTAATTATCATGGCTGGTCATTTTTCCTGCAAAGCGCAGATGTAGTTTAAAGAACTAGATGTCCTCAGTATTCAGGTTATTCCCTTGAAGTTCCAGCTAAGCAGTTCTGGACTGTGATTCATTGTTCCCAGCCCAAAAGGTTACAGTGAGTCATAAAGAGTGAACAGTGAACGTTGACTCAAGTCCTGATAGACATCAAATGTGATATGTGTCCCATGTTTATCCCACTGACCCTAGAGACCCTTTGCCCCTAGCTCACCACGGTTTGGCAAGACTTTGGTGCTTTATGTTACCTTCCCACCCACACACTCTTCACATGCCTTACCCTTTCTTGGGGCTCAGATTGTTACTGAAATGTGGGGCAGGATGGTTTGAGGTAAGCCTGAAGGACTCTGGAGCCAGGTCCCCAGGGTGGAATCCAGTTGTACCACTTATTAGCTGTGTGACTTTGGATTTCAATGTAACCTCATTTCGTTCCAGTTTTCCCAGCAATCAAGTGAGAATGATGGAAGCTAGCTCAGAGGCTTATCTTCTGGGTTAAATTACAAAAGAGTGACAAAATAAAATGCAACATCAGTAACCTCCTTACCTAGATATACTCAACAAATTATATTTTAAAAAACAGATTACATAGTGAATAGATAGTATTATCCTTGTTTTGTAAAGTGTATGTAGATGATGAGAGTCAGCTGGAAATACCACTCTCCAACATGCTAACAGTGTTAAACTTGGAGGGGTTTAACTTTCAGCGGTAAAATGTTCAATTCTTTTTTTTTTCTCTCTTTGCTTTGTCGTCTTTTTTTTTCTACAATGATTAGAGATATTTTGAGTTTTTAGGAAAACATTTGGTAAAAGGGTTATTTACAGATGGCCCTGCAAGGAACTTAGAAATCACCCAACTTTGTATCTTTATTCTTTGGGAAAGAAGAGAATTAAAGACCAGCAGAGTAAGGTGAGGAAGCATCAGGGTCAAATTCCCATGATCTGTCCCCATGCTACTTAACTGAGTTTCACAAATGTTGTTTGGGGCTCTAGATTAACAGATTTGCCTTTTCTGCTATGATTTTTAAATTTCTTTGTATTAGTTCTTCTAAATAACTATACATTGCTATGTAGTATTTACCTCAAGGAAGTATGAAATTGAATTATTACACAAATGTGAGAGAATTTTATAACAGAGTTTATCTAGATATTTTAAAATCTGCTTTGGAAAAATAATATAAATTTTTTGTGGGAAAGTATACCTGTTGCTTAGGTACCATGGAGAAAAAAGATTTGAGAAAAGCATATCATAATTATTTTTATGGTAGGTACTAAAGTAGTCTCTGGATCAATATTAGCCAACTGTTGGTTACTAATGATAATGAGCTTGCTCTGTTATGAGCTTCCTACACAGATATCAAAGAATTGTCCCTAAATTTCTATAAACAAAAGTAATAGATTACCTATAGAGCATTAAGTACAAGAGAAATCGTGGATTTAGATGATAGTTGTAATGGCTATTTCTTCTGTCTTTAATCACTATCCCTGACCTCCTCTAAAATGGCTAAAGAAGAAAATAATTAGCAGAGATGACTACAATCTTGGGAAAATGAGGTCATGTCCATGAGGATGTTTTATGTACATTACATACACAGGTATATAATTGAGCAGGAGTTATTATATGACCTTTGCCTTTTTCCTCTGTTTTCCTTGAGGCTGGCTGGGGATTGGTTTGACAGTTCTTTGTTTTGCTTATTAGAACCCAGACAGATTTTAAGCAATTTACAGTCACTGTCTGTCTGATGGCTCCTTGCTTTGTATAGTGGGTATTAAATATTTTTGAATATTATCCCCAATTAGAACTCTAAATAGAAGAAATACTAAGGAACGGGGGAATGGGGTTTATCCTCTCTTTGCCTTTCAAAATCTCTTCCTGTTTCTCCCCTTCTCTTACATATACATTTATAAATATATATATGGGTTATGTCATATAAATGTACATATGTTTATATACACTCAATATATTGTCTTTGGAAATTAAAATATAAACTTAATTATTTAAAATGTATGTTCTCATATATAACCCAAATAATTGGTGATATTTTTCTAAGTTCTCCCTAATTTTTCTCAGCCTAATTTTATGTAGCCATGAAAATGCTGAGCATGGTGAGCACTGAGGCATTTAACATTCTCACCTGAAGTCAACTTTAACGCAGTGGACAAGAGACTAGCTGATAACCTCAGCTTCCTGCAGTTTCAGAGCAAGGAGGACAGAAATAGATGTGCTGGACATAGGGTAGAAAATGTCCCTGATTGGTGCCAACCAACTTTGTCTTTTTTTGCTATGGCCTCATCTGGGATGCAGTGAAGGCGGGACGGGACTAAAAAGTCAAGAAGAAAAAAAGTCATGAAATCTGGGCTGCAGTCTCAGATCTACCAGTAACTCACATGACAAAAATCACGCCATTTCTTTGGTCCTCTGTTTTCTTAGCTATTAAAATGTGTGATTTGAAATAAGTCAGATCTAAGCTTAAATCTAATTATACTATAGGATTCTAGTCGCAACTCTTCTACGCTCCCTTACTCCAATCCCAATATTCACACAGGCCAGGTAATATCTGGTGCTAATCCACAGATGCCGTTCATTGGCTTGGATTTCTTCCCAATGCTAAAAATCAATCCTAGCCCCAGGCCAGGTGCATTCACTCTTTTGATCAAAATGGTCACTTGTGAGCCTTCACCTCTATGACCATTAGTGGCTCAGAAGACTACATTCCCCTTAAAGTTCCAAATTTAAGACCAAAGACTAAAAAATGGAAAGGATAAAACTGGAATATTGTAGAACATTCTATAATGTTGATGCAATATAGTATATCCTTCATTATGATATGTTACTTGTTCATAGTAAACTTTTCTAATACTGCCCCAAACTGGATTAGAACTTCAAGTGAGTATTAACAACCACTGTGTGTCTTCATAAATGAAGCAGCTTGATTTGTTGGCCACTTAATTAACTTCGTGGGATCAGATCACAAACTCATTCATTAAGAAGATCTTTTTTTAATTGTAAACTTGATCTACAACCTTTTATTGATGACCTAGCATTTAGATTAGCAAGGATGACACTTCTGCCTGGCAATGGGTAGAAATATATTCTTCACTTAGGCACAGTTTTATGTTGCTTAAGATCTAGGGTTTATACCAAAACACTTTGCTTTATTTTACTCTTACTTCTAATTGCAACTTTTGTGTGGCTTTGTCACAGCAATCATGTCTTGTTTTTAATTTTCTAACAACATCACAGTTGAGGATCTGTGGGTGTAAAACGTGTTTTATGAGGGGAATATCTAAATGACTAGAGGATGTGAGATATTTTGCTAAACTGCCATTGCTAATCTGATTTAATAGCATCTTAATGGCTCTGGTTATTTTGAAGGCTTGACAAGCTTAGAAACTTGGCAGTCAGCTTTAGACCTCTAGCACAGTCGTTCCATTTCAGGTCCATGGGGGCCAAAGGTCTTGGATGGTCATTTAGCTAGTCAGTTAGGAAGCATCTGTTAAGTACCGGTTGTGTGTGGTATATTATGAAATAAAAAGATGTGATCCCAGCCCCTGAAAACCTATAGTCTTAGAGAATTCCAAATTAATGAAGGGTCTGAAATTTCATTCTTATTAGAGTCATTGAATTGAGTTCCAGAAAACACTTGTACAGACAGAGGGATTTGAAATGAATAAGGGAAGCAGAGGTGTCTAGCCTAAAATAGAGATGACTTGGGACATTCATTTGATTATGCATTTAACCAACAAATTTTCATTGAGTACCTGTTGTATACCTGTCACCAGAAATGCAGATGTCTGTGTATGACAGATTATAGTTCATCTGAGAAGCGTAACTGCAGCCTGAGGCAGGAGTAGGGCCATATTAGGGGAGAGTGAAGAAGTAAAGCAGGTTCATTTAAGTTTCTTTTGTAATAAGAGCCAACAAGAAGCAATGAAGGATGCAGTGAGATTATGCATATAATTGTGCCTTGGAGGGGAGGAACTCTGGCCTGGTTGAGGATCAGCCCAAGCTTCCATCAAGAGTTGAGGAAGGAAAAGAATTCCAGGCCTTCCAGTATTTGTTTAAAGGAGGAATCATTAGACTCCCTCCTGCAGGCCAGTATGGCCTATGGCCCGTTTTTGTGTTAAAAAAAAGTTCAACATTTTCTCCATAGAAATGTTGGGTATTCTTAGTTAATTACTAAATTCTCTGTAATTTTTGTTGCTATTGCAAATGGTTTCTTATTTTTAATCACATTCTCTAGTTAGTTATTGCTGATGTACAGAAATGCTATTTTTTTTGTGTGAGTCTACATTTGGCAAGCTTGCTGAAATCTCTTGTTAGCTCTAATAGTTGTTGATTTTATCAACCCTCTCAAACTTTGCTATTTTTCTCATTTCTTCTAAGCCAGGCAGGGGTCAGCCAGCTAGAACTCATGGGCCATATAGCCCACCACTGTTTTTGTAAATAAAATTTTATTGGAAACTAGCCATATCCTTTTGTTTACATATTGTTTGTGGATGCTCTTCAGCTATAATGGCAGAGTTAACAGAGACTGCATAGCTCACAAAACTTGAATAAAATCCTTGTTCTCTGTCACTTTACAGTCAAACTTTACCAGTCTCTGTCAACATGATAATATCTTTAAATATGTGAAGACTATCCATCAAAAGACTTGATTTGTTATGGCTCTACAGACTTGAACTAGGACCAACATGTACAAATTAGAGGGAGAGAGAGAGAGAGTATATTATTAATTAATTAATATATAACTGTATATTAATTATATTTCTATTATAATTATTTATATTTATTATATTATATCTAATATATAATGATTATAATTATATATTTATAGTATAATTAATTAGTATATAATTATATATAATATATGATTAATTAATATATGTTAAGGCAATATGAAGAACTTTTTAGTAGACTGACCATAAAAGTACTTACTCAAAGGAAGATGAAAGCTGGCTTTCTTTCACCTAGAAGAATATGATCTCATAATTAACTGCCCAGACTGGAAACTTAGCCAATTACTTCAGCATGTCAGGTAAACTAGGACTGTTATAGTCAAGCATGGATACATTCACTCTCCCTTTATAGGAGATAGCATTCTAGAATAACTCAATTATCTCTGCACTTTAGTTATTGAGAAGGAAGAAAAGATTTCAGATTTAAAGTTAAAACATGTTTATTTTCACATCCTACAGATTTCTGAGGATACCCTAAAACCCTGCATTTAAGAGATGATATACAGCCTTCAGCTTCCTTACTCCTCTTCAGCACTGGTGTGCAAGGGTCATTGTTTTGATAGTTGTGGCCTCAAACTCAATGGGAATTCACCTTTTGGAGGGTGGATAGTGGTAGAAGGGATTCTTTGGATGGTCCCCTAGACCTCGCAACGTCTCCTTCAACCGAGAGTAAAATAAGTCTTTTTTAAAAGAGCAAAGTGTAAACTCAGCCAAAGGGATTTGTAGGACTAATGAGGTATTTCCAAATATTTTTAGCTTAATGAACTACACATCATATGACTTAGTCCACAAAAAAGTCAATGTGGGAACTTTTCATAAGATGATTTTTGCAATTTTTTTTAGTGGAAAATCCCATTCTGTGGAAGTGGGTAAAAGTCCCTTCTGTGGTTTAATTTAGCAAGCACAGATTCCAACTAAGGCAGGTGTTGGCAAAATGTCACGGCATTCAACTCCGAAAAGTGGCCTCTTTCTGCCAACACAGCATTCTGCAAATTGTAGTTAAACAAGCATAGTGTACGACTGATTTCTCTTTCATATTCTGTAATTTGCCAGTTATTTTGTTAAATTCTATGTTCTTAAAAACATTGGCATCCCGTTAATGATTTTTTTAGGTTTCAAAAGGGGAGCAGTCATTGCCACAAGGTCATATCCAAGGTCCAGGATCTTGACGGGTATCATCCCTAGTAAGATTCCATTACTCCTACTCTCCCAATGACTAGTATTACTGTGTCGTACTTTTTGCTTTGGCTTGACATGTCATGGTTACTACAGAAATTCTTAAAGTGTACTCCCTGGACCAGAAACTTCAACATCATGTGGGAAGTTGTTAGAAATGCACATTCTCGGGCTCTATCTCAACTTCTTAAATCAGAAACCTAAGCCCTCCAGGTGATTCTAAGTTTGAGAACCACTGGTTTAGGGAAAAACAAAACAAAACCCTAGGAATTTCTAGTTATGTCTTCCTCAGAAAGTCAGCTCTTTGGGTTATTCGATAAATAATCATTACCTACGTATGCCACCATGAAAGTCCTGAAAAAGAGTAGCGTATGGGGGTCATAATGGTAACAATAAGGTGTGTGTTATCCACACTGTGTTCCCATTGGTAGGCACAGTGCATGTCTTAGGGTAGGTGTTACATGAATATTTACTGAATTACTCCATCGGAATAAAAACATGGCTAAGCCTTTGACTCCTGAGGATTCTAATGTGTAGAATTTCAAGTACTGACCTTTCACTATTGTTATGATGGGTCTCTTACTCCAGAATGGAAAACATTGACAAACATTCTCATGAAATGAGACTTCTATTTTTCTTTACATTTAAAATTGTAGGTGTAAATGTCTCTAAAATTGAAAGTAAAAGCTGTCTCTGTGGACCATTTGTATCATGACTGAATGAAATCATGCAAGAGAAAGGGAATATTACTGAGATCATATATCCTGGTTGATTCTGACTATATGACATGCACTCTTTATTTCTACTTACCTTGGTTGTGTGGACACAACTAGGCCTTTATGTCTTCCCACCTTTTAAATAGTTTGAAGATGGAAAAAATGTCTGGAGCAAATCTATCAGTAACCTTTCTCTTTCTGCTTAATCATTCTGTAAATCAGCAGAACAGCTATAGACCAATTAAGTTCAAAAGTGTACAGGTGGTCAAAGGAATGACTTGAAAAACGTACTCTTGTTTTAAAGGGACTTTTGTTTCATAAAACATAAAAGCAGCAATAGCTTTTTGAATTTAATGTAGAAAGTAAAGGCCAAAATAGTTAAAATGAAATAAATAGTCAAATAAAAATATAGCTTGGGCCAGATGTAACCAAATTAAATGGAACAGTTCGCAGGTGCCCCCCCCCCAAAAATGTTGATAATATAGTTGGAGAAAATTGCTTCCTTCATTTTTTATGACTGTAATACTAGGACAATCTTTATATATAATGAAAATTCTTTAAACGTCATGAAAACCATGCCATCCCATCTCTGATCCATATCTTTATGTCCTATAACTACTGCTATAAATACAGATCAATCTGTATTATTACTAACTCTGTTACTTTAATTTCTAAAGCTATAAATATAGATCAGTGTGTATTAACCCAGAAATCATCCATATAACCACCTAAACAACCCAGAGCTCATGTTAGAAAAAAAACCACTATAATCGAGTGAACTCATACAGGGACCCATGATGATGATACTTTAGAAAAGACTTCCATGCCTGGGAACAAGTGTAAATTTTACTTAATGGCTACTGTGTGTCATAGTATCAGGCCTATATTCCTCCATCTTTTCCCTCTCTTCCACAAATTTCTACTGATCACCTTTTTTTTTTTTTTTTCCATATGCCTGGTACTGAACTAGGATTTGTGAGGGCTACAGAAAAAAATCAGAAGTATTTCCATTCCTCCAGGAAATGAAAGCACAAAGAAAAAGATAACATTTATAAATAGCTATAAAGATGATAGAAAACAATAATGCTCTTTGAGAGTGGCCCAGAATTTTATGTGTAAAATGACATTATTTATATGGAAGTAGTTTTTTAGTACCTAGTAAGTGAAGAAACAATGATAGAAGCTAGAGGTACATGTGAAAAAGGCAGACACATTACTTAATCTCATGCATTTTACAATCGGGATGAAATGACAGATACTAGAGTCATGAATAAACAAGATGATTATGAATTGTGTAATTAACATGGAAGAAATAAGATGTTGATAAAGAATAACATAGGGACTTATTTGAGATAGTGTGATAAGAAAATACTTCTCTGAAGGGACTCCATTTGAGCTGAGACATGTAGCAAGGGAAAAGACATCCACATAAAAATCACGGGGAAAATGAGAAATGAAAGACATTTCTACACAAAGACTTGCATGCCAATGTTCTTAGAAGCATTACTCCTTATAGCCAAAAATGGAGGCAACCTGAATAAATGCCCATTAACTGATATTACGGATTGAATCATGTCTCCCAAAAAAGCTATGTTGAAGATGTAACCCCCACCTCAGAATATGGCCTTTTCTGAAAATAGGCTCTTTATAGGTGTAATTAGTTCAAATGAATTCATTATGGGTGGTGGTGGGTCCTTAATCCAATATGACTGATGTCATCGTAAAAATACAATAAGAAGACACACAGAACATGACGACAGGGATAGAGACTGGAGTGACAGAGCTGACCAGCAAGGACCACCAAAGATGGATGGCCACCAGCAGAAGCCAGCAAGAGGCAAGGAACGATTCTACCAGAGTGTCAGAGGCTGTGGAGCCCTGTCATGGCCCTCATTTATGACTTCTAGCCTCCAGAACTATAGGAGAATACCTTTCTTTCTCTTTAAGCCACTCACTTCGTGTTACCTTGTTGCTAATATGACCAGGGAACAAATAAATAACATGTGGTATCTTCAAACAGTTGAATACTATTCAGCAATAAAAAGGAACACATTACTGATAGATACTGCAACAAGGATGACCCTTGATAACATTCTGCCAAGTAAAAGGGTCCAGATGCAAAAGAACACAGAGTTTCTAATTCCATGTTTATGAAATTTCCAGAAAAGGCAAACTCTCAGAGACAGTAAGCAGATTAGAGTTATTGCCTGGGGCTAGAACAAGTTCTGAGGCTTAATGATGAACAGGCCGAAAGGACCATGGGTGTTGGAAATGCTCTAAAACTGGATTTTGGTGATGGCTTCACAGCTTGGTCAACTTACCAAAAATCTTTGAATTGCACTTAAAATTGGCCAGGTATTTATATGTAAATTATACCTCCATAAATGTGTGTATGTGTGTGTGTGTGTTTTAAAGAAGTCAGGGGAAACATTAAGAGCTGAGGCAAAGAGACTTTGTTGCTATCTGGTCATTTAAAGGCCACTGTGGGATGGAGAATAGGCCGGACAGAGGAGAAGAAGGATCCTGGAGGAGTGGACTTGGAGTCTGGGCCTTGGTACGTAGCCATTTAGGATGAGGAGAGAACTGGGCTGGGGATCTTCCACTCTGTCTCTGCATTGCAGTGATATTTCAGTTTCTCCGGAAAAAGGTCCGGTGAGATATATTTTTTCCTTGGTATATCTTTCAGAGCTGGGTTAAAGAAACCTAGTGTATATGTAATGTTTATTGAAGGAGGAGGCAGGGGGAACCCTGATGGCTGCTGAAACAGCCTTGCCCCCTGTATTTTAGCAGTATTGTCTCATCTCCCTCCCACACAGGACACACTGCAATGCAGATTGTTTTGATTTCCTGAGAGCACAAAAGACCTCTTTTTCTCAAAGCAATTCTTTTTTTAATTAGCCTTGTTCCTGGAGTACGTAACCATACACGCAGCAGTAAAAGGTGTTAACTTGTTCCTGCACTCAGAGTCATACTGCTGATATTTATGGGATGATGAGTCAACGGTTCGCGGTTGGTTAACAAGTTCAGCAGCTGTGTGCGAATGCCGGCATAAGCAAGCGCCACTTCTTTACAGGCCCCGCTTGGTAGCAAATGCTCAAAGAAAGGCAAACCCAAATTGAAGTGCACGAGAACTCAGCCCAGCCAAAAAGGAGGGAATGGTTTTATATCTGAATGTGGCAAGCATGGTTTTCGTGCATTTGAATCTAGTTTTGTAGTGTTACTCATTACAGGGGTGAGAGTACATAATAAAAGAGGAATCAGGGACCAGAGCTGCAACCTGGAACACTAACTAGGTTGTTGTAAAAATGAAGACAAACTTCTTGACCTCTTTGAGATTACAGCCGTGCTCTCAAAAGGAAAAGACAGATTTGGACCGATTTTAATTCCGGGAGAAATGGTTTAGAATCCCTCCCCCCCTTTTTTTTAAGATGCATTTATTTTAGAGGAAAAGAGAGTGTACACACATAGTGGCCAGAGGGAGAGAAGTGTTAGCAGACTCCGCACTGAGCAAGGAGCTGGATGTGGGCCTCAATTTCATGATCTTGAGATTATGACCTGTGTCAAAACCAAGAGTTCAGCACTTACTTAACTGATTGTATCACCCAGGTGCTCCTTTTGAGAATAGGTTGCTAGCTACAGATCCACTCTGTGGGAAAGTATGAATCCATGGATGCCAAGATGAAAAATGCTCAACTAAATTATTTCAAAGGTCCCTTCCAAATCCAATCCTCCCTATCATTCTATGAAAGGAAAAAACTAAACAGGTATGTTCAACTTCGCACTTCGGATGACATACCTCATAGCAAACCTAGCTAGACAGCTATGTCATCTGACACTTTTGATTTTCTTTTTACACATTAAGGAAATCCCCCTGATGCTTCCCAAACAAAGCTGCATCAGAAAGGATCATCTGCAAAACGAATGAAATTATTTCCCTCTGTCATTGTACCTGTCATCATCTGTTCCTTGCTTTTACCTTTTCTTCTAAATCCCTCAGTCTTTTTTCCTGTAACTATAGAATACCTAAAAGGTGAAATGGAGGAGCCTATCATTTCTTACGAAGTTAGGTAATTCCAAACTTTGTACTCGCACAGCTGAATCAGAGACCATGGAAAAGGATTCGAAATTGAATAGAAATAAATGTATTCAATCAATTAGAGCAGTGGGAGATGGGGTCAAGAAGGTACTGATAAATAATTGGTAAGTCTTCAGTTATAAAGTATGGACTTAGGTAAAGTATGCACTTAGATATTTAGACTTAAAATATGGGCTTAGAAAAAGTATTTTTTGTTAGGTTATGTTACCTTGGCCACAATTGTACATTTTCTAGGATATGGGAAAATATGACCTTCAAAGTACATATGCCATTAAGAAGGTGGGTATAATTTTAAGATTTTTTTTATAGTTACTTCCTACTGTCCTTTTTACATTGGTTCAGAATACACTAATACTGGCATTTGATGTTATCCTCTGTGCACTAATTTATGATTGGATGAGATTGGTGTTGAAAGTGAATGATAAAGTAATTTGTGGTCACAAATTGATTATTAAGATTTTTTTCTTATATAGATCAAATCGATCATGGAAATATTTTTTTTGAATACTTAAAATTTTTCTACAATATTTTCAGTAATTTATTTTATTTTCCTGATGACTAGGACATTATCTCTCCCCTCCTTTTTTGGTCCATGACTGCCTTAAAAAAAAAAAAAAAGAAAAGAAAAGAACAAAATGTTTTTTGATAAGTGAAGTTGAATGCATGAAGAATTTGATCCTAGCAGATGGTACGGCACTGTGATACAAAATTTCCCCTAGCAGTAACTGGGAGAAGAGCCATAATTCAAGGCTGGTTAGAGATAGAACCAGCTTTAGATGAAGAAATTAATTGTGCACACAATGATGTATGAGAGCATCCTACGTTAACAGAAGAACACTTACATACGTTTAAAAAGAACCTCAGAGACTTAGTTCCTTTGTTTATTCACAGGGGTGATGGGTGAATATGAGCCAAAAATAGAAGTGCACTTCCCAGAAACAGTGCCGACTGCCAAAGGAACAACAGTGAAGTTGGAATGCTTTGCCTTAGGAAAGTAAGTTCTGGTTTCTCTTCCATCTTGTCCTCCCTTCAGCTGGGGCAGGTAGACAATTTTATGTGCACTGTTCACACAATGGTTTCTGAGGTGAATGAAAAGCAAGACAAGCCTTTCTTTTGGTAATTCTATGTATGCATCTTGATTCTGCCCTCTCACCACGGAGAGGGGACGTGTAATGGCACAAGGGGGATTAGGCTGCCACAATTGACGTGGCCACAAAGGAGAAGAGAATGGGCAATTCTGAAAAAGTATTTTGTTCTATTATTGTGACCTGTAATGTGCACGCTGTCTAACCCAGAATGACAGGAAAACAATAGCCTTCATTTGAGATACACTCAAGCTGACTCTTTGGGAAAATATGGACTTTGATTCTCGCCCTAGTTTAGAGAGGATGCATCAGACTGTTCTTGAAATTCTTTTTAAATGCCCAGTCTCTTCTCTCTAGTTTGGATTTCCTTCTATTCTAGCTAAAGATAGGTAAGATCTTACATCTGAAAATTATTCACTTTATTATTATGTCTATGGAGTGATAAGCCTACTTGGGATCCAATTAACCTTTCCATAGATTATCTTTGCGAGGGCAGAAAGAAAATGAAAAACAGATCAGTTAAGATTTTCCCAGTAACACTGAAAAAAGGATTTGGCATAAATGATACACACTATCATCTGAAATGAAATTTGTAGATCATCTGTGATTTTAATGATTGAACATTAATCTCTACACCCTACTCCCTCTCTCCAGCTAGCCTGTCGCTAACTCCCCATCCTCTCCCTGTGCCCAAATGTTGACTAATGCAACAACACTAACACGCTCAACCCCAGTATCAGCACCTAATCTGTTTCCGTATATTTTTTTTGCACTTCACACCAGCCATAGAAGAAAGATGTTCCTTTTTATCATTGTATTTTCAGCTCTAATAAAAGGATTCTTTTGGTTTCAATGTTTTTAAGTCGGGGCAGTGTGAGCTACAATAGTATCTTAACTTTGGCACAATGCAATACAGTGATAAGTTTTTCTATCCTGAAAACTTACCATATGAAATGAATTATGATATATCTGTAGGACTGAACACTGTACAGACATTAAAAGGCAAGTTGTACAGCAACATATGAGACAGAGAAAATACCCATGATTTATTGCTAAGAGACTAAAAACAGATTACTAAACATTATAGTGTGGGCCCATTTTTTATTTTAAATATATGCGTTAGGAAACGCAATCCAGGGAAAAGGTGGAAACAGGTAGCTGGATAAGCTAGGTATAAATTTGGTAAACTATGCAAGGTGACACCTTGAAAAATCTTTTTTGGAAAAAGAGCAAAACTCAAATCGTTCATATTTCAAAGGGGGTATGAATTAAACTCTATTCACACTGCTTGAATGGCACTGGAATAAAAACAAAAGACCAAAATTGGGCTCCTCCAGTCTGCACAGAAATGTTTGGGTATGCATATCCAGCTGCCAAAACACATCATCATTGCCCACTTAAGAGCAGGAAGACTATGTCTAAGTACAGTTATTTGTAAAGGCACGTATTAAGTATATATCTCATCAAATGTAAAGGCACCCGTAATGTACTTTTGATAGAGCCATTTCTGCATTTTGAGTTAGTGTCTGTTGAATTAACTTAAATTGTTCTAAAACAAGTATAGTAGAATTGATGGCTTTAATTTTTTAAATACCATCTCAGGTTTTCCAGAGAAGATTAGCAAGTCTTTAGCCTAATTACTTCTCTGTGTGTGTTTTTGTGAAAAATAAATAAGTAAATAATTGTATCCCCTGAAAGGAAGCTGCACTCTTAAAAGCTGTGGTTAGCTTGCTAAACCATTGATTTGCAGACTGAGTGATGCCCTCCTTGCAATTTAAGATGTGTTCTCACAATTATGGCTGTAGGGTGATAGATGCCTTGAGAGTACATAAAGACCCCACTGATGGCTTCTTTCCTTATCTTACTATTTTAAGTAAAATTTCCCCAAACCATTCTCCTAGTCAGCTGCTGCTATAAGTTGGTAAGGTTCTATAAAAACTGTTCCAAGGGACAGAAATTAGAAGCTGCCAGTTTCTTCTTGCCTAACCCTTAAAACTGACACAACGTCACTTCTGTCTTATTTCAATAATCAAAGTAGACAAACAACCCAGCAGGTTTAAGGCAGAGGAGAACCTGGACCTCATATGGGAAGAATGTGAAAGAATTTGCAGTCATCTTCAATCTGACACATTTGTGCACAGACATTTCTATTTTCATATTTATGCTTTAGGAAAAAAAAACAGTTACACTAAAAAATTCAACAAGCATGTAAAATCTGTTTTTATTTTAGTGATTATATTATATATTTTTAGTAAGGTTAAGAAAGATTATTTGATTCTAAGAAAACACTTAATATATAGATAGTAATACTGGAAATGTGGATATAGCTAAAATCATAATAGTGATATGTGAATGAATGAAGTTTGGGAATACTGTCTAAGGCAAGCTTATATGTTTAGAACTAAGAAGAAAGGGGTTATGGGAAGCATAGGTTCAAATAAAAGATACAGTTTTCTCTAATTTAATGTACTCCTTTTTATTCTCACTATCAGTCCGGTACCAACTATTATCTGGAGAAGAGCTGATGGAAAGCCTATAGCAAGGAAAGCCAGAAGACACAAGTCAAATGGAATTCTTGAAATCCCCAATTTTCAGCAGGAAGATGCTGGTTTATATGAATGTGTAGCTGAAAATTCAAGAGGGAAAAATGTAGCAAGGGGACAATTGACTTTTTATGGTAAGTTTACCTTTAGGATTTATCATTTGTAATGCTAAAAACCTTGGTACTAAAAGCATAAACTGGGAGGTTTCCTTTCAGGCTTTCCGGAAAGATTGTGTAAAATAGGACTGTATAAAAGCCTTGGTTTGCTGCTAATTAGCGTTCCTGGGCTGATTCTTGGTGTGGAGAGTGAGGGTGGGGGGCAAGGATGTTGACAAGCAGAGAGGAAGAAATCAGGCTGAGGTGTTTGGGAGATGGGCATTAGTGGGAATGCACTTGCAAAGAAGTGTTTTTCCTCTTCCCATCAAGCTGTAAACATGACACAGGAAAGCTTTTGCGATTCCTTCTCCTGATGTTTTTCTTTTTAAACTGCGTGCTTTTCTTCTTTCGAATTTTGATTTGGGGCTCATGTTAATTCTTTGTAATTGCTTCTATTTGATAGCAATTTAATGTGGTACCATGAACATTTCAAAATGCACACCCCCCAATTTTAGTTCTTATCAGAGTAGAGCGTGACAAATCTCTCTCACCCCAAAGACATTTTATGTGCAGCTGCTCCTATTCCAATAAAATCATCGGCATTGATCCAAACGTAATATAAATGTAAAACCTCCAGCACGTGGTCATCAATTTAGCCAATCTTGGAAACCCGTCAGGGTATTGATTTGAAATCCAAAGAAGAATTTCATTGGATAGGCATTTTGAAAGCAAATTGAGTTCTGCCAAATTGGAACATGTCTGAATCCCATCTTTCTGGGAGATGGGAAATAACTATTGTAGACTGATAATTATTCAAAAATAGTTTAAATATACAACAATGAATATTAAAGTGCTGAGAGTAGTTCTTTAGGGGCAATTTGTAGCAAGAGTTTTAAATGTCCTTATTTTTTTGAAATAACAGATAATAATATTTATTTAAAATAAATATTTTACCAATTCTTCTTCCAAAGCATTTTGGTTTTAAGATATAGCCAAAGATTAGGGCACCTGGGGTGGCCCAGTGGGTTAAGCCTCTGCCTTCAGCTCAGGTCATGATCTCAGGGTCCTGGGATCAAGCCCCGCATTGGGCTTTCTGCTCAGCAGGGAGCCTGCTTCTCCTCCCCCCACCCCCCCACCCCCGCCTCTCTGCCTACTTGTGATCTCTCTCTGTCAAATAAATAAATAGTCTTTTAAAAAAAAAAAATATATATATATATAGCCAAAGACTTTATTTATTCATCATAAAATCTTCCTTAGAAACATGATTGGAAACTGAATGGAGATTTTGAGTATCAGCTAGCTTGCAGGGAGCTCCCCGACATGACCCTCAGGATTTAGAACTTACCTACCTGACATATCCAGGGTGACAGGTGAGCACACATGGTTCTAGAAACTATTTCACATGATGACATGGGCAACAGTTGTTTGAATAAGCTTATACACTTCTTTAATAATTCATCTTTCTTCAACAATTATAAAGGACTAATTCTACTCAAGCCAGATGATGGACTTGAAATGTCATCTTGGGTCTTTCTTAAACTGTGGTAGTTGATACTTTATTTGATTGGTTGAAAAGTAAAAGACTCCATAGTCCATTGACTGAAAACCATAGGACCAAACGTTACACATTTGTTTAGTGAGATACAATTGATGTATTTTTCAAGTGTTTAGAGTACGTTTTTCTCACAAGCATAATAATTTCATATATGTCAGGCAAGGACAACCTGAAACTATTCAGATAAATGGCCAATGTTTTCTCTTTTTTTATTAGCTGAATAGAATTTTTTATTTAGTTGTGGCTGTTCCTGAGTGTTATTTGAGTTGTTCAGCTAATTGAATAAGATCATTTTCGCTTTCATGGCTTTCTTTTAAGTGAAGTATCTGTTTTTGTTATGAAAGTATGAAATGTTCTGTAATCAGGAGTTGGTGTAGTGCTTTCTAGTGAGTCAAAGTTTTCCTGCAGTGGAAAAAGAATACTCCAGAGTCACTGTTCTGAAGAGTCAAACTGGTCCCTGGCCCTCAGCCTTGTGCAATAAAATGGTTTGGTTTTTTTCCTTCCGGGATCCTGCCCTGGAGATGAAAATCAGGTTCTAACAGTGTTTCCCTTTTAAATGGAGTTATCTGCATCCATGCATGGGGGAAAGAGCAGAATGAAATTTGCCTGCTTTCTGAAGATAACTCGGCTTTTTTCTCAGTTGTCAAACACCCTTGGTATTAGAAGCTTGTCAGATAAGTTGACTTTAATAGCACTTGGCTATTGCATCTATGTTTATTCTTTTGTTTTTCCTCAACTAGCATATCAGTGACACAGAAATTATCGAACTGTTTTCATTGTCACAGGAGAGATTAATTATACAAAAGTGCTTCGCTGTCATTTTCTCTCTCTGTCTCTCTCTCTCTCTTTTTTTTTGGGGGGGTCTCTATTGGGTTTTCCTAGTGCTGACTTCCTAATATCCAGCTGTCTAGATCTCAATTTAAATGAGTTATTATAATTAAAATCACTGTGTAGATCACAAAAGGGGAGAAAATAGCCCCAGTCACTTATCCATGAACATTCCATCTTTGTTGACAAGAGAATTTGTTATAACATTAAGATGTGCTATGCTTAGGGATTATAAACCATGGGTTTGAGTTTAGAAACCTTCTCTTTTTATGGTTTTAGTTGTATATTCTATTCATCAAATCTCCACTTCAACAACCACAGGTGTGTTAACTTCTCATCTAGCTTAGCGATACGGCCATTTTTCTCATCTTACACTGGAACAATTAAACCTTCCTCCAACCACCTTCTGGACATGATTCCGTTGTTCCCATCTTCCCTGTGTCAGAATGTGGACCCCCCATTCCTGGTTGGAATATTCCCACTATAGTTCTATCTTTAGGTTAGCATGTGCTACTCATATTTGTGCTCTGTGAAGAATTAAAACTAGTTCAGACATAAAACATTTTACCCTACCCTGTCTTTCCATTTTATTTTTGCCTGTGGTTTAGTTTTTGTTTTGTTCCTTTGTTGTTGTTGTTGTTGTTTTGAGTATAGTTGACACACAATGTTACATTAGTTTCAGGTATGGGATACAGTGACAGGATAAGTTTATGCATTATATAGTGCAGTCTACTTTTAATACGATCTTTCAGACATTTTTTTCAGCATAAAAAACTTTCTACAAATAGATCTGTAATTTTCAAGAGTAAAATACAATAAATCTTTGTTGCTAAAGGTAGAAATTTTCCAGGGATTTTAATATATTATTAACTTGTTCAACAACTATGTTTTTTTTCATTGCCTGATGTATTGTGAGGCATCCTGATTGGGTGAGGGCTGGTGGCACAGGCAGTAAAAAATTCACCCATTTATAACAAAGGAGATAGTATATTGAACACACTCCAAGGGAGCAATGGAGACAGCAAAGGAGAGAATGTCTGCCACGAGGTGGTAGTGAGGGGCTATAGTTATAGGGTGGAGTGAGGGAGTATGGCAACATATGGAATTTGCCCATTTTTGGTAATCTTAGGAAATTTGCCCCTGTTATAAGTGGTAAGTTAGGGCCTATGACTATTTCAAGGTGGGTAGCTTAATGACCCTGTTGCATTCAGCTAGGTGGTTATTCTAGGCCATTTTGCCTTGCTCAAATTTCCACTGCTCAAGCCTATTGCTTAAAGAGGTCTTTATACCTATGGCAGGCAATGCCAGGCAGTAGGGTTGCAGTACAAATCCCTGCCTTCAAGGAGCTTGTATCCTACTAGAAGTTGAAGATAATATACTACTAAGCAAATGAATGAACTAGAAAGTTTCATATTGTAATTAAGAATTATGAAGAGAATAATCAGAATGATATGACAGAAAATAACAAGTAGGAGGGGAAAGGCTTCATAAGATAAGGTAGTCAGGGAAGACTAGTCTAAGAATTGAATTCTGAGCTGAAACCTGAAGGATGAGAAAGAGCCAGACTTTCAAGGGAAGTACACCTCAGGCAGAAGGTAAAGAATTACAAAGGCCCCAAGATAGAAAATTACGTGACATGTTTGAGCTGCATCAAGGAAGCCAATATAACTAAATCATGGTGAAAAAGGGCAAAAAGTTTTGAAAAATAGGAGGGTGACAGATACCTTACAAGCCAGGCACAGAGTTTGGGTTTTATTTTGAGTATAATGGGAAACCATTGGAGGATTTTAAGCAGGGAAATGACTCCATAGGATTCACTGCTTTAGAGACCACTCTGGTTGCTCTGTGGTGCATAGATTATGGGGAACCAAGAGCCAAAGCAGGACAACCAGTCAGGGAGCCATCGAGGTGAGATGTTGGTGTCTGGGACTTAAAGAACAAAATAAATGGAGAAACTTAAGATATTATTTCGAAGTTAGATCTTATTCTTATAAACTCAGTTTGTAGATGGAACTGCTTCCCAAAGAGCCAGTTTAAGTTTACATAGTAAGAAGCAGAGCTAGATTCCAAATGCCATGCTCCTTCCTCTATGTTAGAGGTTCTTGTACTTCAGTGTGCATTAGAATACCATGGAAAATTTGTTAAAATACTGACTATCGGGCCCTATGCAGAGGTCCTGATTCTGTAGGGCTGGGGCAGGACCTGAAAATTTGCATTTTTAAGAAGTTATGCTTCAGTAGTGCTGTCACAGCTTGTTTAGAGTCCACACGGTGAGAACCCTTGCTCTGTGCTAAGCTGTTTGCAAGTAGCAGAGTGAAGCTGAGATTAAAGTACAAGCATGCTAAGGTGCTCTTGGTTCTCCACAAAGCTCACCGCTTGCTGTCACATCAGGTCCTGTAGCCAGTCCACATAGACAAAGTAGAATGAGAGTGCTAAAGCAATTATCTTTGAGGAAGGTAAAGGAAAGTATAAAATGGATTTAATTCACTTGATAATTACTCATTTTTCCACCTCATTGTGTCTGTATAGTCACTTCCTTTCTTTCACAAATAGACGTATAGTATTAAATAGCCATCATTTAGAAGCATGAAGTGTGAACTAAAAGAACCTGATATTTAATACCTTTTGTATTTCTCCTATAGGTAACAGGTGTTAGGAGAGTGCAGTCATCATATTTCCATTAGGAAAATGGGATATTTGAGGAATATAATATTTGAGCAGGCTTCAATTCATAGAATCCTGTCATGTTTGAACTGGAAGGAACTATGGAGGCCAACCCTTTGATTTTTATAAGGAAAGAAAATAAAGCCCAGAGACATAAAATAACTTACCCAAGATCATACAGTGAGTGTGAGTCAGAGCCATGACTAGATCTGCTCTTTCTGTTATACTGCATGTTAATTTTCCTGCCAAGAAGACATTTTAATACAGTAGGTAAGGGGGAAACCCATTAATCATCTAGATACTTTTTCTGCATATCTTCCACAACCAAGGTCATAAAATGAAAACATCCAGATGAACAGTTGACTTTCTCAATTCCTATTTTGTAAGATAATCACCTGATTATTGAGTCCAAATAGCTCTTTTTATTTTCCATTCCAAAATTACACATTTAGTTGTGTGTCTAGACTTTGTATGCTTTGGTCCTTTGGCTCAAATGGCGTGACTGTAGGCTCGATGACTCTGCAAACGATGTTTGAGTATCTCTAAAGTCATCAGTAAGTGAATACCGAAGCATCATGCAGGACAGCATACTAATTTCCCCCCAGATATGCTAAGTATATGTGATCACTAGATAAAAGTCAGCCCTACAGAGCGGCTTAAAGGACACAGTGACCAAAAACTGAACACAGTAGATAAGGTACTTCCACAGTAGAGCAAGAGTCTGCCTAATTGTCCTGGACAGAACTGATATGGAGACCCTCAATTTCCCTCGGTGCCACTTAAAATAAAGTCAGCAAATTTTGTTTCCTTCTCTTTGTCTGGTAGTTCCAATAAGATGGCTTACTGCAATATTTCAAGAGGTGCACACTGAGAACACAGTGTAAACGATGGCCAGTGGGAAATGATACAGAAGTAGGGTCATGAGATCCTTACCCAAGAGAAGCTTCAGATTAGGGAAGAAAAAGCCATATCAAGGACAACATATTGAAATACAATTCAGTTCCTTCACTCTGTATTGCCATAGAAAGCAGAGGTGCTATTACAATTTTTTACCCAGCAAGGAATATTGTTTAAGTATACTTGTGGCAAGTTTTACATAAGTGGATTCATTTATCTGCAAGTTTCTGTGCTTGTCTAAAGTAGGAGTTCTCACACTTTTCGTTTCAGACCACTTTTCACCTTTAAAAATTATTAAATACTCCAAAGAGTTTTTGCTTATGTGGGTTATACCTACTAATAGATACCATATTAGAAATTAAAATGAAGAATTTAATTCAGTGATTTCTTTATTTTAAAATGAAAACATGTTAACAAAATTAACATATTTTAAGAAATTGACTGTATTTTCCCTAAAAAATTAATGACAAAAGAGACATTGCTTATGTTTTCACAAATCTCTTTAATGTCTGTCTTAACAGAAGAAAGCTGGACTCTTATGTGCTTCTCTAGTCAGTCTGTCATGACGTATTGATTTGGTTGAAGTAAGAGGAAAATCTGGTCTCCTACAGATAGGTAGTTGGAAGGAAAAGTTCTCATGGACTTTCTGAAAGAGACCTGGGAAACCCCAGTGGTCCTGAGACCATACTTAGAGAGACACAGGTTCAAAAGAATGCTCCCATCATCACTGATAGGTAGGGTTGAACAGATTTTGGGAGCCTATAGATAGAGCATGGATGTTGAAGGCAAACAGGCCTGTGTGTTCATCCTAACTGAACCACATTCTGAATTGAGACCTTAATATTTCTGGGCCTCATCTATAAAATGAGGATAATTCTATTTAGCCTATAGGTTACTATGAGGTTGAGAAATGATATGTAAAAAGGGACACCGATGAGGTACTCCATAAATACATAGTGTCAATGTTTGGTATTTTGCTCAAAAGGAGATAGGGGAAGGAGAAAGGGATAAATTCAACAAGAGCAGATTTTGGGAATTACTAGGTAGTGATTAAGTTATAAATTAAAAGGAAATTAATCCGTGTCAGGCTAGAGTCATACCTTGGTTTTCTAGGGTAGAAGTGAGCTTAGTGAACCAACCTTAAGGACTTACAAAAACAACAGAAGTGATGGGATGGCACAAAACAGGCTGTTTGTGCCAAATGAACAGGATGTGTTCAGAAGATCTACAATTGGAAGATCAGGGAAGTCTTCATGGAAGAGGTGTTTCTTCACAGTAAAAACGGGTTAGGAATGAAGTGCAAGATAATACTCCGAAAAGACAAAGTGGTAAGAACAAAGGTTTGAGGAGGAACTGGCTTATTGGACTTGAGGACAAAGACGACCCTTTCTTGACAGGGGCTATGTGTTCAGTGGGCGTAGTTACAGAGAAAGTAAGAGAATAGGGTAGAACCAGATAACACGGTACTGTAAATATTAGCCTAAAAATATGAAATGATGGTAATGTTCTCTTAGTATGTCTAACAGTTACAGCATGCAAAGCACATTAACAAATCCTGTCCATTATGTCACACACAGATTATTTCCTACAATCATATCTGTTGTATGTATTAGTGAATACCTGTTAATAGAAATGTGCTTGGTTGCCCTCCAGTATGCCTTCCCAGTAGTCGGCTTTTATCTTTTGTGCAGAGTTTATCATTGTTACCTGTGAGAGAGAGTTGGCCAGAGGCAAAAGTGCAGCATAGAGGTAAAGAGACCCTAAATAGGAGGGTCCAAGTGAAGCACAAATTAACTGTGAACCCAGGAGATTCAAGAGTTCAGTTGATTCAAGATGCAATCTCAACATTTAGCATATTAAAGTTAGAAGAGACTTCAGACCCTGTCAAGTCCAACCTCACCTCAATTTAAATGAGAAAACAAGCTTTCAATTTCCAGGCCCCAAATCCAAGCTGTTTCTGACAAAACAAGATTTACATGACTTCAGCATAGTATTTTTCAAAGTGCACGTGTTGTTTATTCATCAAGTCCCTTGTTTTTTACATGAAATTCTAAATATTTAAAACAAAGCAAGACTTCTCTAGTTGACAGTACTTCCCCAGAACCCTCAGAGCTTCACAGAATTAAATTAGAAAACCCCCATATTAGGTTACTAGCTTGCTGTTGTGTGTGCAGTGGATGAGAGACTGAAGTCAGAGGATGGGAGATGATGAGGGCTGAACAAAGATTAAAGAGGTACCGTAGCTTAGAACACAATACAAGTATTTCTGGTAAAGCTGATCTTTCCATTCAATGACTTGTGCAAATGGGAAGTCAGGGGTTTAAATGGAGACTGTAGTGATAAGTTGGAAGACTCTCTATAGTATGGTTTCAAAATGAATAGTTCAAGTGCCAGCACTGGAAAACATTGAATTCAAGGCAAAGATAATGAGAATATCTCAATGATTCTGTCAACAATCCAAATTTCCAGACTGGAGATAACAACTATACACATAGGTGGTAAATTGAAGATAGTAATTATCTCCAGGTTCATAAAACCCACTATCAGCAAACTTCTGAAACATTTTTAGCCAAAGCTCTGCTTCCCTGGAGATGATTCATTTTCTCCAAGGCTGTGTAAGAAACCAGAAACAATTTCAAATGGCTACTGGGTCATCTTTGCAAAAGTAATTTAAATGCTTTTCTCCAGCATATCATTTCTTTTACATTTTTAAATTTCTAAGCTCTAAGGCTCAGGGTGGCATTTTTTCCTATTAGGAATGTCTGATTTTGGAGAATCAGAGATGTCTCCTTTGAAAATTGTTTGGCCACGAAGTTCAAATTCTGTCCCTCTGAAGTTAAATTCTTATTGGATATGATGCTTACATGATTCCAGTGTCTGAAATACACAAAGATTCAGGTCATTTTTGGCAGTTACTGCACAAAAGACCGAAATGTAAAGATTGTTCATCTGTCCAAGAGACTAACAGTGTCACAGGTCAAATCCAAAACAATCATTTAACCTTATATTTGAATTTGTAGCTAGAGGACAAGACTTGTTATGTTTTAGAGTGGGGATTATTCCGTTTCAAACCTTGAAAGAACATGAATGACCAAAATGGATGATTTAATAAGTGGAGGTGATTAATTCTGTTTAATATGTGGGATATACATATATTACCTGAAAAGGCATTTTAAATATCCTTTCTGAAATAATAGTGCTATACCAACCTATTCAGGCCTTGTATAGAGTTATCATTTAGGCATGGCTTCATCAAACCTAGTTGAAACTAGATACCAAGGAGTAAATACCACAAGCCCATATGTGTTAGCCACTCCCTACCCCACCCACCCAAGGAAACCATGTTTTCTGTCATGCAATAAAATGGACCATTTGCTGTTCAAGGACTTAGAACTAGGTGACGCATAGAGATATGGAGAGATGAAAACAATTTCCATCAGACACAGGACTTTACACAGGAAACTCACCCCACTTAGATCTGATTCATCCCATCTCAGTGAGTGGCAGCAGAAGTCTTCACTGTGTGGGCTTTTGCCCTATAGATCTGCAACTGGCATGTGAAAAAGAAAGATTATCTCCTTCTTTGCCATTTATATAATATGATATTCCATTCCTAATCCTGGGTCCTTGTCCAGGTGTTCACTTCAAAAGGAATATGGTTTTATCATTTCAGTTTTGGCTACTAGGAGTTAATTTTACTTTAAAAGTAAAGAAAACACCTGATGATGTCTCTCTACTCCTGTGTTTGCTTGTGATTTCACTTGGGCCAGTACAAATAACCACCACTGAGCATTCCCGTCAAGCACCTTAACCTCTACAACCCTGTTGGAAGAGACAAAATGAACCCATGGAAGTAATTAGTTAGAACTTTGCAAGGTCTTTTTGTAATGCTCTCCAGACCCTCCCTTCCCTTCCCCATCTCCCTTTTTGTGATGGCAAGATTTTGCTACTGCAAGCTCTCTATAGTTTTGAGAGAAAGCAATGAATAAGCGCAAGTGTTACAGGAAATCCATGACATTGAAATCTCAGTCTCTGCACGTGGTTTTGATGTTTCCTTTTTGAACTTCAACTTGACATTGCTTCATAAGTTCCATTTGCCCTTCCATTTATTTTTCCCTCAGTCTCTTTGAAAAGTTTGGCTTAGTTGTTAATATTCCACATAGATTTCTGTAGCTTTTCCTGTTTGCTTTGTTTTCGTGGGCTCTGTGGGGGGTAAATATTCAGCAGGTTGAATGTGAAATCAGGCACACAACTGCCATTAGCCCTATCAGGGCTACACATCAAATTCTCCAAGCAGAGAACAGAAAAGGTATCTACCTTTTGAGCTCCCTTTGCATTAGCAGCAGCAAGATACAGAACAATGGCAGACTTGCTGCTCTTTCAAGGATGAAGGTGATAACCTTTCGTTCAAGTTAATGCTTGTTGATGTTATAACTTTTTTTTTTTTTTTTTAATCGACCCTTTCAGCCTCCCTTCATATGCAGCAATGCATCATCCCCCTCAGGAGAGGATTTGTAAAATTGTGTTTTGCTCCTTGAAAAACAAGCAATTGCTAAAAGATGTTAAAAGGAGAAAGCAACATTTATTCAGGGACCTAGAGACCTCTGCTGGTTAAATGACTTGTTGAGTGTTTTTCTAGTTTTGTTTATTAGTAAGTAGGTAAGATAGACAGCTTAGCCTCAACACTAATAATTTCCTTTTGAATTAAATTATAGCTGATTTGAAGCCTCACTAAATGAAGATACTGAGGTCAGGTCAGCTAAGAGACATGTTATGAATATTGAGCAGCATCTGCTCATTGAATACCGATAACAATTCTATTAGGTTTATATTGGTAGGCATTACCCTATAGAAATGCCCTGTGAGAAGAAAATATTCCAGAATGATAGCTGTAGTTCTCTTCTTCATGAACTTTGGGCTGAAAGTCTTCTACTTAAATACATTTGCCATTACAGTTAACAATAGCATGAATTGTGCTTTCGGTAAGGCTTGATATTTGTGAAGACATGGAATGTGGAATTAAGGTCGTCTTTATGTCTGTTGAGAATAAGGAGAAACAAGTGTGACTTCAACTTAAGCATGAGAAAGATGGCATAATTTGGTTGATGGGAGTGGTATTGGGCAGTGGACAATGTGGGAGTTAAGTGCTGTTTTTGAATTCCTGTTAGACTGTGGGCAAGACTTGATTTCCTAAGAAAGTTTCAGTAAAAATCAGGACTCATTCAGAGATTAGGAATCCTGGAGCCATAATTTTGGGTATAACATTCTATCAATATGAAATAAGTCAATAATAAACAATGATGTAGTCAAGAAGGAGAAAGAAGTTACACAATTACCTATATAATGTGTAGGAGTAATGTATATTTAGGGACAGACTAAGCTGCTCTAACAGAAAGACCCAAAAATACAGTGGCTTAACAAAAGTAGTTTATTTCTTTAACACATATTTCCCCAAAAATCAGCTGGTGGGTGTGAGTGGGGCTGCTTTGCTCTACCAGGTCATTCAGAGTCCAAGAATGGGTAGTCAGCATTTTTATCCTACGTAGCTTTTCTCTCTGAGCCTAAGGCTGTTGCAACTGTCCCTTTTTTTTCCCATCACTGGAATGGGACAAGGAGAGTCAAGGACAAGTATCTTTCAGTAAACTAACCTGGAAGTTGCTTTCACTACTTTCACACAAGGTACTTTTAGCTTGAACTTAGTCACATAGTTACCTCTAACTGCAGAGAAATCTGGGAAATGTAGTGTGTATCTAGGAAAACATAAGCCCAGCCAAAAATGGTGGGACAGTATGGAATATTTCTCCCACAAAAAAAGGAAAAAAAAAAAAAAAGAAAGAAAAAAATAGATGCTTGGGGGAGAGGGACAGTTAATTTTGCCATATGGCAGTGTTAGTTTTATTTTCTGCCTTTCGCAATTAAAAGACCAGCCACATGGGCTGCAAAAAGAGGACCTTCCAAGTTGGACATAGGGTGGGTTGTCTTCTAAAAGTACCCCCTGAACTCTTACCCAGTCTTGTAATTTGCAAAACATCTGGAAACGTAATTTTATTATAAGCCTACTTCTGTCTCTTGATTGCATGTGATAAAAATAGACTCAACATACACTGAATGTACATATTTTCTTTGCTTTCTGAACTGTTATAGCTCAACCTAATTGGATTCAAAAAATAAATGATATACACGTGGCCATAGAAGAAAATGTCTTTTGGGAATGTAAAGCAAATGGAAGGCCCAAACCTACATACAGGTGGCTAAAAAATGGTGAACCTCTATTAACTCGGGTAAGCCAACTGATGATAATTGTGTCTTGCTACTGACTATAATGTTTACTGTGGCCTCATTGTTATGAAAGCAGGAAAATGATGAGTTTTATTTCCAAAATTATAAACAATCAAATATTATTAATAGTGGAAAAAGTGGAAGTGAATGCAGCGGATACGTAGAAACCACATAAATCAAGTTCTTCAGCCTTGTTTAATTAAGCTTCTGTATAGAACCTTTGGTTTTCACCAATTAACATCTTTGGCTGTACCATTAGAAAGTTATGCAGAAAGTCTGAAACTTGTAATTGTGCTAAGATACAAATTTGCGTATGTTCCAGATAAGAGAGAATAAGACCTCTCAGCATACAGATTCTCATCTCAATGTGGTTTTGTTATTCTCTTCTGCCTATGGAGATTTCTGGACAATGTGATGTCCAACATAATCACCCTCAAAACACCCACCCTGCCTCCAGACATGTACTAATGACCTGCGCAATTGTAAGATTAACATCTGTCATGCAACAGAAATAGAACAAAAACAAAAAGTGATCCCTGGGGCTGTAGGCACCAGACGGTAGGCCTGAGAACAGGCAGTGGTACCTGAGAGCTCAGACTTAAAAAAATATATCGTCTCTGGAGACAGGATACAATATCTTTGCAGTAATGACTTAGGGTGCGGATCTTCCCCACCTGCTGCTATCTAGTAAAAGAAGCAGTCAAACCTATTACCTGCCCAGCGTAACAGGGCACTGTGGTACAAGAGAACTCCTGGGAACTCCTGGGCTCTGACTCACGCTGCCTCTGGGATGAGAGCTGCAGTGATTTGAGTATCCTCACAGATGAGACCTCAGAGAATCCTTGAGTAGATCTGTTTCTACACTGGTGGTCCAGGGGATTAAGTAGAGGAGCCACAAAACTGTGAACGGGAATAAAAACAAAGAAAAATATCTCTTTTTCATTAATAAACCTGCAAACCAATATTCCAAAACATAGGCAAAAATTTATTTTTTGAAAGATGACCAGCCTATAGAATATTCTAACAAAGCAAAAGGAATGAGTCTCTTTCGGGTGCTGAAAGAGTTGCATGAAGAAATCCTGTCCATGAAAATAAAAAGATATTTTGGAGAGATAAACAGACTTTTTAAAAGAATAAAATGGAAATTTTAGAAATACATAACCATGGAAATAAAAACCATGCAGACTATTCATTTTATAAGGGGACATGATAGGTTAAAATAATATGTTTAAAGGATTTGGAAGGTGTACTTTTCAAACATTTAACAAGTGCTAACTGATCTTGACACTTTAAACTCATTGTCTCATCTGATATTCACAAGGAAACTTATGAGGTATGTGCTATTGCTATACCTAGTTTACAGACAAGGAAACACCTAAGATCACATCCATCCTTAGTAAGTAATGGAGCCAGGATCCAAATATTAAATGTCTGCTGGATTCAGAACCGGGAAAGTTTTCCAGAATAAGGTTTTCAGAATTGGTTATATGGAAGATAAGATCTTAAGGAAGAGGGGTGTGGGGGAGAAGATATGGCATAAAGGGAAGAAAAACTCAAATGCTCTTTGAAATCCTGAAGCGGTCACTCTCCATCTTTGAGAATGTTTTCTAAAAACAGACTCTGAAGCAGAGCTTTGTGTTCAGGAGGTATGCTGGGAAAGCTCTCAGAGCTTAACCTGTGGAGTCAGAGAAGCCAGACTCGGCAGAGGTTAAACAGTGGTGCGGTTCCAACAGAGGCCTTCAGAGGGCGCACTGGAGCAGAAAGTCCTTAAGGGGTTCCCAAATTGCCCCAAAGGGAGTCCTGCCTTTGTACCCCATACACTGACCAGTCATTGAATTTGGGAAGTTCTTTCAGTCAAGAGCACTTCCCACAGAGAGAGAGAGAGAGACAGAGAGAGAGAGAGACAGAGAGACGCAGCTATGAGCAGTCATCAGGTTTACCAGAGAGAACAAGTGCCTTGGTTCTGAAAGAGCATCTGGAAGGTACTACAGAATCTGCCATGAGAGAGGGGACGTTGACATAATACAGAAATGCCCTGTGAGGGAGCAGATCCTGACAAAGAGCTTGGAATGAAGCAAGGGGGAGGATGAGGAGGACCTTAGAATGAGGAGCAATTGCGTCCAATTTAACTTTCTTGTTGTATTTTCCTACTGCACTCAAATGTTCACTGAAATTTGACATTTTCCTCAGGCCCCAAGTCGAGAGCCAGTTTTTCATACTCAGATTTCCTCCACCACAGGCAGCCCAGTGAAAAGTGCCTGCTGTGAGCAATGGTGGGTCATCAGTGCACACAAAGCAGAAAGGGGGCTGTCGCCCTGTCACATACTTCTCTCCTGTCCCTGGAAGGTCTCCTGCTGGCTCCATGATTCTCCCAATTATAAAAGCCAAACTCAAACCACTACAGTGTAGGGTAGATAATAGGCATTTTCTCCCTATTATTTAATATGAGGGAACATGGATACCTAAATTTGATCAACGCCTAGTAAGGTGCCCGCCCAGCTAAATCACAACCCTACGGCAAATAGAAAATCAGTATGTCTTTATTTTATTTCTTTTAAATGGCAGGTTCCTGGGGAGGAGGAGATCCTTTCTGGGACTTAGGAAAATTGATAATGCAAGTTATGTAACCTCAGGCTGACAAATGAAAATAGTCTTTTGTTTAATACACTAATATCTTTCTTCCAATTGACCACCAAAAGATGGTCCTAAGCTTAGATGATGCCACTGACAGCAACAGAGTGAAGGAACCTTAAATTATTAATACCTACTTTTTTTTTAGTAAACCTCAACCAATGTGAAATATTTTTTTTCTGCTTCTCCAAGAAGATTATAATTCTATTAACCTTCAAAGTATTGTCTGTTCATAATCTGAGTGTTTTTAATACTCTAAACAGTAAGTTTGGTTGTATTCCCCACGCCCCTCCCCCAGTTCGCACAAAGCCTCGGAGTAAGAAAGACTTTTAAATTTCAAGTTCATCTATTTAGAGGAGATATTAATCTGAATGGTTTCACTATTGAATCAATGAGAACTCCAGAGTCCGCAATTTGAATTCCATTTACCAACTGACGTACAAGGTTGTTCCATTTAGCGCCTGACCTGCCACAAATTTACTTGACAGATAAATAGATCATGTTATGTAAATTGCTTATATGATGGCTATTTTCTTCTCATTAAGCCCCTTTGATATAACATGTAGCAAAATTGCCTTAAGGTCTCTGTTGTAGAAGGTCATTGTTTTGTGTTCCTCTTTTCTTTCACAGGATAGAATTCTAATTGAGCAAGGAACTCTCAACATAACCATAGTGAATCTCTCAGATGCTGGCATGTATCAGTGTGTGGCAGAGAATAAACACGGAGTTATCTTTTCCAACGCAGAGCTTAGTGTTATAGGTGAGTCTTTATACTGGAAAGAAAAAAAAAATAGGTCACTAAACTAACATGTGTTTTGCTAAGCATATTCTTCAATTCCACCCCTCAAAGGGGGTAAAGATACTGCTCAAGAAAAAAGTAATGCATTCTGCAAGCAATACAAGGAAACCCCTTTCTAAATCAGCCTCTACTGGTGCTGCCAGTGGGTAACACCGTTCCCTCAGCACCCATGTTTATTCCTCTGTCAGCCACTCTTCTAAAGTGAGCGGTTTCTGAAATGCTGTGGAACCTTACTACCGTGCCGATTGGGTACAAACTCCTGCTTGGAAGGACAAAGAGTTGACTTGCTTTGGAAAATTCCTTTGAACAGCTGGCAGAGTGCATCTTGTTCTTCCACATCGGAATTTTCCAGAGTATACAGAAGTGGTCTGCCTCTCCAGCTGTCTCTTTCACCATGTGACCCCTTTTCCTCTGCGATTCAGCTATAGTGACTTTTCTGTTCTGCATATTTACCATTCACCATCCTCTCTTCCTCCAGGGGCCACTGGAACATACTGTTCCTTCTCCTTGGAATGATTTTCCTTCCCGTCTTCATTTCATCAACTCCTTCCCTTTCTCCATCTCCACGTTCCATTGTTGCTTCCTCAGAAAGTCACACTTGGTTCCGTGCCTCAATCAGCTTCGCCTTTTACAGACTTTTATGTTGCCTCTTAACTATCTCCTCTATAACAGATACCACAGTTGCGTTTTACATTTGTTGATGTGATTTTTCGGGTTTCTTTTTTTTTCTTCTCATTGCACATTAGCTTCCCATGTTGTCAAGGACCATATTTGGTTTACTTATTTTATTCTCAGGAGTTAATATAATAGTGAAGCACATAATATGCACTCCATAAATATTGAATGAGTGTAGGAATGAATAAAATGTGTTAAATGATGAAAGAGTTAAGAGACCGCTTATAAAAATGAATTATTTCAGTGCGTGGGTGGGTCAATGGGTTAAGTATCCAACTCTTGATTTCAGCTTACATCGTGATCTTGGGGGTTACGGGATGGAACCCCAAATCCAACTCTGTGCTTAGCATGGAGTCTGCTTGAGATTCCCTCTCTCGCTCTCCCTCTGCTCCTCTCCCCTTTCATGTACACACACTCTCTCTCTCTCTCTCAAATAGATAAATAAATATTTGTTAAAAATAAAAAACAAATTAGGAGTAAAGTAAATAAATAATTGAAAGTATAAGTTAAGTGAATTGGCAAACCTATTGTCATTTAAAAAAAAAAAAAAAGTCCAGGCTATCAATTTGCTTGTGTCCCATTAAAAAAAAAAAAATCTTGACTCTGAATTCAGAATTTATCTAAAGTGCCTAAGCAGTAGTTTTTAGGGAGAGCATAATAGAAAGATTATGAATAAGAGAAAAGCAGAACACAAAGGGAGCTGATTCCATAAATCCTGATGATTTGCCTAGTTTAAAGTCTTGACTTTTTCTTCTGCAAGGCACTTTTTGATGCCTAGCATGTGGAGCCTACATGTATAAGAAGATACTGCCAAGATAAATGTACTTCTTCCCTGTGCAAATTTAAAAAGGAAGGGAAAGCTTCCATGACTTTTCTTCTCACCAAGTTCTTTAGCTTGAACCAACATCCCAAAAAAGACAAGAATATGTGAGAGCTCATGGCCCTACAGCCCGTTTCAAATAGACCAAAGAGCATTCTGCGTTCCTAGAATAATCATGAACTTGTCTTGGCCCTACTATAAGTCTGACCTTTTTGGAAGCCTAAGCACATGTCCCTCTCACTCTATGAACGTTGGGAGCAATAATTCCAACTTTTTCTGGGACGAGTATGATGGTTTCATCCTGCCCCAGTTAGATCTGATGATTTGTTGTTGTAATTGACTCTTTTGGAGCAAAATTCAGTGTGATAGGTTACTTAAGATTTTCTGCAAAAAGAAGTGTGTTTTCTGTTAAACTGTATGTCAGCTAGTTAGAAGAGCTAAAACTGAGGACGTATATAGCCTAATGAATGAATCACATTGTCCTAAAACCCTCTAAGTGAGTGCTTACCAATTTACAACTCTGGTATAATTTAATTTTTTTTATATAATTTATAATTTTTAAAGAGAAAAGAAAAGAAAAAGATTCAGTAGGTCCCTTTGTTAAAGTAAGAAAATTTGATAATAACAAATGACTATAAACCTGGGATATGATTATGGGGTAACAAGAAAGAATAAGTGAAGTCCCAGAAGCAGAGCTAGAAGTGAGAAAATGTATCAAATGATTTTTATCTAGAGCACCTACCCACAGCTGAAAATAGCAGTGTATATGAGATGTATGTAAATGTATATATATAGTCTTACTTGTGGATAGAATATAACAGCTTAAAATAACTCCTCCCACAGCCTTCTCTGAAACCCTGTCTCCTCCCCCTGCCTGGGGTTCAAGGCCTATGAGTTGGGAATCACTGTTCCCTCTTCTACAGAGTTTTATTTCAAATCATTCCCAACTGGCACTAATTCCAAATGAATTCTTGATCTGAGTCCTTTCTTAAGTGCCCTAAGGTCAGCAAGCCAGAGCAGGGAAGATAAGAAGAAAATGCCTGAGAAATTACTTAACCATTCTATTTCAACTATGTTGAATATGAGAACAGTAAGGCATGTCAGTAAATGATACAGGCCAAACTGTAGTAAAAATAGTAAGGCTTCCAGGAATTCAGGAAAGAGGGTTTGGCTAATGGGCTGGGCTGGGCAGCTAAGCCTTGAACAGTGATTTGTATTTGGACAGACAGAAAAGAGGACCAGGAATATTCCAGATCACAGTGAGATGGCCGTAACAAAGGCTCAAAGTTGTAAAACATCTGGACCGTTTCTGGCACATAGAGAATCCTGAATGATTTTAAAATTTTTAATTCAAATATATAAAGGGTATGGGCAAAGTTTAAAATAGATGGGAAAGTTAATTGAGAGCCAGTTTTTAGAGAATCTTGAATAACAAACTTAGAAGATCCTTCTTTAATGTCCCACTTCACTTCCAAAAAACATCATATTACTATACTCTAAGTGAATTGAAAGGACAGTTAAGTGTTGAAGGAGTAAATCCCTGGAGTTCATTTTAAGTGAATGAGGGAGAAGACATTTCACTATATAAAAATACACATAAATTAATATTGGCTCACTTGGATAAGCTATAATACGATTGTATTCCACAAATCACTTTGTTTCTTAAAGAACAGTAATAGTTTGATTCTTTGGGATCAGATAATTGATTTGTTTTTACCTTTCTAAGAGTCATGGTGAATTTGAATTGAATAAAGAAATACAATGAAAATAACATACGTTATTATCAGGAAGAAAAAAAAAAAAGAATGTTGATTCCAACCATTGACCAAATACCAGGATCCCCACATGCTAGAGAGGAGATTCCCTTTCATGCTAGGTAATAATATTCTCATGAATAAGAGATGGTTAGGAAGCATATTTTTAAGAGGCTTTTTCCCATGGTCTTATTTTATGTGTTCTAAGTAATGTGTATGTAACGTATCTATATTTAATGGATTGAAAATGCTAAATAATTAAGTAGGTGCTCAGTGATTTACTCACTGGCTGGGAGAATAACATAGACTTTTACCTTGAGGTCAGTCTATTAGAGTAGGCCTGGTTTTGAGTACATCAAATAGAACTGTCCTTCCTTGTGACTGACCTATCACCATTGATAGCCTAGTGTTCCTCAAGGCATCTGTGCCCAGCCTTTTTCTCCTGTCTTAACCTACATTGTGGAAGAGGTTGACTATGTGATGTATTCCTACAGGACTCCTGGGAGGCTATACAATTCTCTGAGTAATGCCATCATTCCATCCTTCTCTCCCACTCATGAAAGTGTGTTGGAATTAGGGTAAATAGAGTCTGTTAATCATGGGGAACTTGGATCTTCTATACAACCTAATTTAAAAAAAAAAGTGTCCTGTTGGTAAAAATTTAAATTTTCTACTGCAACATTTCTACTCATCTTTAGTATTGGTGTCCCCTCAGATGATCATTGGTGATGGGAACTGCTGGTTGAATCACCAACCTTGAGATATTTTTGATGTTCCAATTAGAATACTTCTGCTGTATATATAATCATAAGGTAAGGACAGAGCACAACTAAGGCCCCAAAAGCAGAAGCAGGGATTAAGGTACCTCTAAGCCATTATAGGAGAATTCTCTAAGGAAAAGCCTATAAAAGAAAGCAAGATAGGGAAGGGGCAGTTTGGGAGCTGAGCAAGGTCATGGTCTAGCCTATATCTCATCCTAGAGGGGGGTATCCAGATCATAACTGCATCTCAGAGTTGTTACCACCTGAAGCAAGGAACATAGACTTTTCTAAAATTTCTGTTTATTAGTCTGTCTTTGGGCTGCCCCTTAGGTGGTATTGGCAGTGGGTGTTGGGGTGGTGATGTGGGTGCAGATGAAGCAAAACCTCCCAATTTCCCAGAGAAGAGGGCAGCTGGAGGTGGTAAGCAGCCAAACACTCAGAGCTGGTAGGGCCAGAAAAAAGAATGTGTGTGAAGGTGCCAACAGCGTTCTTACAGAGGACAAGTACTTGTACCAGACCAAGCAAGGTACTTTGTTACTTTGTCCAGTTTACCTGGATCATGATGGGGAGTATGACTTGTTTACTAGACTAAGTTTGATTTTGAAATGGGAGGAACTATCCCAAAGACCAAGTAAGTCTTTCGGCTATGACCTGACTTTACCAGGACTGTATAATGGAACAGAAATAGCTTCTGCCCCGAGGAGTTTCTGTCTGATGCTTCTGTGTTGTGAGGATTCTCCTGGCCCATGTGGTAGAGGACATCTGACCCTGGAAGGACGCTCAAATACCATTAAGGAACTGATGGTCCAATTAAAGTGAGGTGCAGGCTTGAGCAATTATTTGGTTAATTTGGCATTTATCCAGATGATTGGCTCTCAAATGAGGAAAACATTAAGGCTAAACTAAAAGTTATTTCACAGGGGCTTTCACAAGTGCTCATCTGCATCTCAGTCTGATTTCTCAACTGCCTCGTTGAGCCAGATTACAAAATAATCAAATGTGCTGAGTGTGATCAGCATCCAGTGAGAGGACAAGGGCCTTTCTTACTCTGATGTAGTCATCTAGGCAGGAGCTTGACTAAAATTGTCCTGAAAAAGGAAAGCTATGCTTGGATCTCAAATTCCACTTAGATATATATATTTTTAAGATTTTATTTATTTATTAGTGAGAGAGAGAGACGAGCGAGAGAGAGAACAGGAGCAGGGTAAGGGGCGGAGGGAAAAGCAGACTCCCTGCTGAGCACGGAGCCCAATGTGGGCATGATCCTAGGCCTCTAGGATCATGACCTGAGCTGAAGGCAGACACTTAACCATCTAGGCGCCGCCCCCCACTTTGATATTTTTAACAAGTCACTAAGCCTTCCTTTATCCATAAAATGAGTAAACTAAGAGATCCCATGTGAAAGCTTTTTTAAAGCCTAGAAGTGTTTGTAGCAAAACAAGAAGTGTTTTGTTGTTGTTAACTAGTATCCATATTAAAATCTCGTAGACAGCCTCCAAATCACCAGCAAACCCCATTTCTGTGATTCTCAGATTTTGCTGATGACAGTCATTCGGAGAGGTTTTCAATATTCCTGATGCCTTACCGTCTTCCATATCAACTAATTCAATCTCTGGGCCTGGGACCCAGGTGTGAATCCAGTGAACAGCATGGTTTGGGAACTATTGCTCTGATTGATCAGATCAGAAGGCCATTGTTTTTTGAAGGTATTCTCAACCTTTACCATGCACCAGAATCACGCGGAGGACTTGTTCTTTTTTTTTTTAAAGACTATTTGAGAGAGCAAGGGAGTGAGCACAAGCAGGGGGATGGGCAGAGGAGAAGGACAAGCAGACACCCTGCTGAGCAGGAAGCCCGATGTGGGGCTCAATCCCAGGACCCTGGGATCATGACCTGAGCCAGAGGCAGACGCTTAACGACTGAGCCACTCAGGCGCCTGGAGGACTTGTTCAAACACAGATTACTGAGTCCTACCCCCAGAATTTCTGATATAGTAGCTGGGGTGGGGCCTGGAGAGCTGCATTTCAAACAAATTCCTGGGTGATGCTGCTGCTGAGGGTCCATGATCACACTTTTGAGAACCGCTATCCTAAAACAGGAAATTTATCCCAGGTTGTGTGCGAGTGTGTCTGTGGGTGTTTAAGTTGAATACAATCTACCTAGCAAATCTTCGGATTTGAATCAAGACTCTGAATCTGAAATCCTCCTGTAGAAGAGAAGTATCAGGCATCAGACCTTCTCACTATGGCTGAAGGGCCCATTTCACCAAGATGGTGAGTAGGATTAGGCATACAGAGAGGTCTCACAGATTGCCATGTGAGAACTGGGCTAAGATTTTGGTTGGCATGGCTCTGGTGGCTTAAAGCCAACTGAAGGAGGGGTGCCTGGCTGGCTCAGTCAGTAGAGCACATGACTCTTGATCTCCAGATTGTAAGTTCAGGCCCTATGTTGGACATAGAGTTTACTTTAAAAAGCCAACTGAAGGGAGACACTGAAATCTGAGGGGTAAGTACTATGATAATTTCTTACATG
The DNA here is from genome assembly GCF_010015895.1 of Lontra canadensis. Classification (NCBI taxonomy): domain Eukaryota; kingdom Metazoa; phylum Chordata; class Mammalia; order Carnivora; family Mustelidae; genus Lontra; species Lontra canadensis. Next base: position 14,519,668 of record NW_022631028.1, read on the forward strand.
TGTTCACCCAAGGAAATGTCTTCACTGAGCTAGAATTTAAAATGTAATTCAGGAATGCACCCCAAGGTATCACTGAGCAGTGATACCATTTACTATCCTACAACTAAAATCTCTCAGTCTTCTGTAAAACTACTGTGAAGGATTACTCATTCACAAGTCTACAGTTTTTTTTGTTGTGTTGTTTTTTGGGTTTTATTGGGCTGGGAGGAGGGGCAGGAGAGAGAGGAGGAACCATAAGCAGTCCACACCCACTGTGGGCCCTGATCCAGGGCCTGATCTCATGATCCTGAGTTCATGACCCGAGCTGAAATCAAGAGTCAGGAGTTGGTGCGGCATGCCCGGGTGGCCCAGTAGGTTAGGTGTCTGCCTTCAGTTCAGGTCATGATCCCAGGGTCCTAGGATCGAGTCCTGCATCAGGCTCCCTGCTCAGCGGGAAGTATGCTTCTCCCTCTCCTTCTCCTCTTGCCCCTTTTGCCACTTGTGAATTCTCTCTCGCTCTCAAATAAATAAAATATCCTTAAAAAAACAAAAATGAGTTGGTCGCTTAACCGACTGAGCCATCCAAGCACCCTCAGAAGTCCACCATTCTTTACCTGCAGAGATATCCAATAAATTCTCTTACATTGTAAAATGAAGAAGAAAGTTTGAATGTTTTAGCAAACTTACTCGTTTCCATTTACCCACCAGTGAGAAATAAGCTCTTTTTCCTTCTGCATACCATATTGATATGTCTGCTTTGGCTTCTAAAACTTCACTCTGTTGTACCAAATCTAGTAAGATTGTTTCCTGCCCTTCCAATATTTGACTTTCGCCATCTTCTAAAAGCATATGTTACTTTTTATCTTTTATGATTATCTACATAAGACTTTCTGATAGTCAAGCAATGAAATGAAGTAATTATTTTTTCCCTCTACCACTTTCTACCAACAAACAGATTGTATTTTGGTAGTCCAGAACATATTAGAATTGGCATTCAAGAAGATTTAACTGATTTTCAAACTTTCATGTATGTATACATTACTTAGGAATCTTGTTAAATTTAGATTCTAATTTCGAGTCCTAGAAAGAGCCTGAGATTCTGCATTTAACAAGCTCCCAGATGATCACCGATGCTTCTGCTCTGGGGGTCACATCTTCAGTGGCAAAAACTATAAAAATGTAAATTCTCAGGTCCCTCTCCTGGTAGGTAGAGTTCAGGAGTGTATATATACACTTAATAAGCTCCTCTGGGTGATTCCTGTGATCAGTTCACTTCAGGTGCCACAGGTCTGGAATCTGCTTTGTAAATCCCTTTGTTACCCAATCTTAAGCTATCAGAGGAGAGTAGCTTTCTAACTTACAAAAGCCAGTGGGAGTTGGAGAGCAGAATAATGACTAGGCTGTTCTCTTTTTATCACCACTGTACATACAGTTAATCCATGTTTCCATTGTTGAACCCAGTATTGACAGAAGCTCTGTCAATCATGTGAGACGATTTCTACCAGAAATAAAGCATTTGCCCAAGCGACATTCCAGCTTTTTTTTGTTTTGTTTTCCAACATTACCAGACAGTGGTTCTTCTAGGTTTCTGAAGAAATTAATTTTATACTTAATGTGAGACAGGCATGAAGCCTTTTGAATGTGGTTGAAAGTGAACGCAGCACAAAGGCAAAATCTGTGTTCTCTTTCCATGTTAAAAACACTTCAGTAAGGAGTTTTGGAAGGAACATGATAAGCAAGAAATCATTCACTGCTGGATAACGTAAACGTTGCTTATCCACACTGAAGGTTTCTCTTGAGCCTGCGTGTCTAGGGCAGGGCAAGACTCACAGAGTCTAAGGTATCAAAATGAAACAATCAAAGGAAATGCAAGGGTGTCAAAATTCCTGTCTTCCTGGCCCTAGGTTGGTTGGTTGAGAGTGCCTGGGGAGGAAAGAGGAGACCATGATACTGCTTCAGAGAAAGGCTCAAAACTGGGGGAAGCTGAACTCCCAGGGCCCACTTGACCTGTTACCATCCCGTAAGTTTGTCTGGGGAGAAGTGAAGAAGGGAAGTTATGTGCTGGAGCTAGCTCCTACCGACAGTAGCTGAGTCTACATATCCTTCAGCTCTGGATGTGTTGACTTCTTGTTGGTAACTTGAAATTGGCCATGAAGGAAGTATTTACACCACAGAAATTGGGGAGCATTAAAAGCTAAGTTCCTTGGTGTATTGAGAGCCATTTCTTAATTTACCATCACACCAGTAGTTTCAGAGTGGTTTAAGAGTATAAACAGCCCACATATTTTTTCTTGGGCAATTCTACTTCATTATACTAAGTCCCAATTCCAGAAAGGATGGAGTATCCTGTAAGTCTGAGAAGCCATCTACAACCCACCTTGGAGGAAAGAAAGGTATCCAGGCAAAGCATCATGAGAAGAGACTTCTCTGTTTTGAACTGAACTCTGAATTCTCTCCTACAACATACATTTATTCAACAAATACCAATTAAATACCTACTTTGTGCCCAACACTGGGCTCAATAAGGGTTATATAGATCCATAATACAAAGTCTCTGTCTTTAAGACACTGATGATCTAAGGATTGCTAATAACAAATGCTACCACGTCTTCTTACCACTATAATACTATGATTCTTTCTACCACATTCAAATGACTCTTTTGTTCACTCAACAAACATTTCTATCTCCTAACAAAGTTGCAATCAAATAAGGCATTACAGTACTATACACTACTTGTCTAACCAAGGATAGGCATCTGTATAAGGGTTTAGGACATTGTGTCTAATATAATAAAATATCACTAACTTGGACTTATATAAGGAGGTCAGAGTGATTACAGATATTTAAAAATGCATACTGTCTTAAATAGGGTAGTTCAAAGGTGGTTAACAAGGATTTATCAGCTGAAGCTCTTAAAACATGTAAGAATGATTTCTAGTCAACATGTTAATCACTGTATATAAGATATTATCTTCCAAAATGGCTTTAAAATGTCTTGCTTGGAATAAGAAAAAAATTTTCCACCCAAGTCTCCACAATTAATTTTTGGCTTTTCAAGCCTTTTATAAAAAGAAAAAAGGCTAAGCCTGATCCTAGTTGTTGGCAGAGAAACTGTTGAGAGATCTTGAAATGGTTCCTGTGCTTAAAAGTATTTGTCAGTTACCATAGTGCCTGAAATGCCAACATTAAGGAACTATTTTCACTTATAACTGAATGGATGAGATACCACTACTCAGCAATAAAAGAGAACTAACTGTTGATACACACAACTGAGATGGATCTCAAGAGCATTGGGCAGAGTAAAAAAATATATATATATATCTGAAAAGGTCACATACTATGCAATTCTATATATAAAATATTCTCCCAAAATGACAAAACTATAGAGATGGAGAATAGATTAGTGGTTTCTAGACATTAGGGAGAATTCAGCAGGAGGGAGCTGGATGTGGCTATAAAAGGTGCCTGAGAAAAATCTTTGTTATGATGGAATACTTCTGTGTCTTGATTTCAGTGGTAGTTATTCAAGTCTGCATAGGTGATAAAATAACACAGAACTAAAGACACACATTGTACCAATGATCATTTTCCTTATTTTGATGTTGTAGAATGCTCACATAGGGTATAATCAGTCGTTAGGAGAAAGTAAATGAAATACACAGGACCTCTCTATCTTTGTGACTGTATATCTATAATTATTTCAAAATTAAAAAAAAAATTCCAACCGTGATAGGTTTATTTGGCTCTAAAAAGCACTCTTATATTTCAGCAAAAAGTCCCCTAATAACGGTGGTGGCGGTAGTGGCGATAACAGAGAGAAGTAGGAATGAAGCAAATATTGGGCTAAGTACTTAATATACAATACATTTATCATTTCATCTATTCTTCAAAACAACCTCATGACTATAAATATTATTACTTTTCTTTTACAATAACCTTCCCAAAGGAGCAGGAATCCATAAACATAAGAACGGTAGGAGGAGACCCAGGTAAGCAGGACATTCAATATACTCAACCAAAACAAGCAGGGCACAGGTATGAGGAACTTAAAAGGGACACATCATGCTGATGTTAGAAAAGAGAAATCTTACTTCAGAGTTTGTTGAGTCTTCTTGTGAATGTTGTCCTTGGCTAGAGAGGGCTAGCCAACGATTTTGAATCCACCATTCTGAAATGATGGACCTAGAAAGAAGATTCCCACTGTAAGCAGCCTTCTAGTTATCTACCCAGCAAGCCAGAAAAATCTTGGGGTTTTAAACTCTGATACCAGCATTTTCTCTTTAGCGGTGAAAACATTTGAATGGATGAATTCATTCTAGGTTTATTTTTATGGAATGATGAGGTGATAGTTAAAGATAATAAAGTTTAAAATAGTCAAGACTTCTGAAATTCCAGAAGGGCCAAACGGAATAGTCTCCATCCACTGGCAATGTGGCTAGTGATGTTTCTACAGACTAAGTGCAGTAGAACTGTATGCAGAATTATCCTTTCCTCTTCAATAATGAAAAGCACATTCGTACATTTTCCAAATGTTACTCCCTTTGCACATCCAGTCAAGGAGTTATCGATCACCCTTGCTCTCTCTCTCTTGAGAAATGACACTAAGTCACAAAACTTTTGTTTTCAAGGGTTCTGTTAGCTACTTTAAACACCCTTGACATGTGACCAAGAGTCATTTAATTCAGTAAAACCAAACAGTTGAGAATTACAGAGAGAACTTCTTCTAGCTGGGTGCTTCTCATAGATCATGTAATGTTAATGAATTAAAGATCCTTGATAAATAATAAAAAGTTGCATTTTCCAAATGAAAGAGGTCCTGTAACCTGACTCATTCCAACACTGAGAGAGCAGTGCCCTCTAGTAGTTGATGTAAGAAATATTATCCCCTAAGTGCATTAGATTTAGCAAATGAGGATCCCCCAGTATCTGAGCAACTCTCATATTCAAGTGGGCAATTTGACAATTGGTTTTACCTTTTCTGAGCTATTAAGAACCTACTGAAGTTTCACCTTCAATGTGTACTAAATTTTTAAGTGCCAGCAAAGGTTGGGTTCTAATAGTGCTCTACTGAGGACCTTCCCAGTAACTTTTAAAACCTAATTTCTCTGTGAATGTCAAATTTAACGGACTCCTTTCACTTAAATACAAGGTACAGACAGGAAAAAACATCATTCCATACACTTAAGGGCGTCTTAGGTGCAACAGATGGTCACAAAATGGCAGAATGTTAACAAAACCATTAATGGGTCAAGTATTCACAAACTGATGAAGGTTTGACAATTTTGCCCTAGAAAGCACTGCAGCTTAATGTGGAAGCTGATAGATTTGCAGGGTTAAATAACGGTAGAGGTAAATTAAGCAAATTAAGTAAACAAAGGGAAGAGATTTGAATTTATAATTCTATTTTTATTAATGAAAGATATTCAAAGATATTCAAAGCCACTCTTATCACTAGGATATCCACAAGATAATATGCACATTAAACAGTGAAATGTACAGTGAAAATGCTTCTGAAACTTGAAGGTGTGTTTTCTGTCTTCTGTGAGGCTGATATCATGCTATTTCAAATCTTGTAAAAGCAATATATAGTTTTTTGACAAATACACCCATGTGTTGTGCACAGTTTGATTTATGTAAACTCATTTCAAATGCAATTTCAGAATTCCTCCTGAACAGATGAAAAATGTCTGCCTAAAGTGATAAAAATGTGTGTGTAGAAAGATACAGTTTTAAGAAGGGATTTGTATATGATACAGCTTTGTAACTCTATTTCACAAAATACTCTTTTTCAAAAACTTCTAGAAATTTGATTTTTTTTTTTTACATTAATGTGTCAGTTCAGGTGTTTAAGATGAGAATGAGGCTGTTGTACTATAGAATCCTTTCTGTGCTGCATATTAGCATGTATGGGAGTGGTAAATGGGGGAATAATGACAGTAGAACATAAATGCTGGCTTTGTTCATGTATTTCATACATGGCAGCAATCAAACACAGAGCCCACTGATTCAAGTCAACACAGTATCCAAGGCAAAACTATGTTGCCCACCATTCCCCTCACCTACATTCTTCCTCTTGTCTTAGTTTGACTAGGTGACATGAGAGTGCTGATAGCATGGTTCTTTTAAGGCTTCCGGCAGATTTTGCTTTGTTACAAAGTCTTTCCAGTTTTACTTGTTTGCTTGAGTTGAGCGATCTCAACTCTTCCTTCTGTCTTTCATCAAGCTGTCTTCACACACATGTACAATTCACACACATATGCTCTGCATTTTTTGTAGTATTTATTAGGAATTTCACTTATCTTTTTAATCATGCTAATACATTTATTCAAGGGGGTGGTCAGGTGTTTCTTTAATAGTGTGGTGTTACATAAATATTGAGTAGGTCTGTCCTGACCCCATCTTTTTCATAATCCTATAATTTTTATTATGTGATTTTGCAGATCATACTAGGAATACATTTATCTCATTATAGCAGAAACATCAGTAACAACTTGCAGGTTGCTTACTAATTGTACTTATCATTATAGAATTATACTCCAAGTTGTAGATTGCCCTCACAAATCCAAGGTACACAGATGGAGATATCAACTGCCTACTAAATTCATCTACTTAATTTCACCTTTGCATAGTAAAACCAGCTCCAGTCATACATTGCATCACCCCTTTAAAAATTAGACTTTCCACTTTTATTTCTTTCTAGACAATTACTGAAAATATTTCCACAACAAAAGCATTTAATAAAACTTTAACTTGCTTTCACTGAAGCTTATTTTTGTTATTTTTTTATATATATATATATCACTAGTATCTGGTTTGGTTGCAATTAAGAAATTGACTCCCATTCTCCCTACTCACATACATATATTTTCACTCTCTGTCCTCATTTAAGTAATTTGTGGTATTTAAATTTCACATTCAACGTGATCTAAAATCTTAGATTCTAGTAGGTCAAACAGCTGGGAGTCAGGGATTTTAAATAGAGTGAAATTAAGATTCCAAGAGGTGAATCCCTCCTCAAAAGAGATCTTAGATCACATTAATTTAATTAACTCAGAAGGAAATGGAGATTTTTTTCAGAAAGGCATCTTTTAAATTCCTTCCAAGAGGATACAAATGTGTATCTATTGTTTTAGGAAAGCAATAATTCTTTAACATTATTTTCGTATAACCACCTGAGTTATAAAATGAATTTAGAACACTCATAGTGAGCATGGAATTGAGTTTTCTAAGAGCAAGCCCCAGTTTATCCTGTGTGAGCCAAGCATTGCATTAGGCAACAGTAGCGGAAAGCTGGAGAAAGCCCTAGTTTTTAAGTAAAAGCTCAGAGGGTGATGATAGAGACATTTCAGCATGTTCTCATGGAGACATGCACAGAGTGGTAAGGGACGGAGCAGAAGCAGAAACTTTTATCAAAGAAGGAATGCTTTAACCTCCATAATCAGAAAAATGCCTTATGGATTTTCTTGTTTATCTTTTCTTATGCTTCCCTGAAATTTTAAAATTTTTATTCATTTGAACATGAAATAATTTTTTGAGTCTCTGAATAGAGTGATGGAGTGTTCTGTATCTTGATCTTCTTAGTGTAGTATACCCAATTCATCAAGCTGTACACTTGAAACGGGGCATTTTACCACATATAAATTAACCTCAATTTTTAATAAACTCATCAAAATGTACAGTGCTACTCTTTTTACTTTAGAAAAAATTTAACCTCTTCCCTTTGATGCCCAAGGCAACAATAAATACACTGTAGAAAGAAAAAGGCTAAAGCATGATCTGGTGGTTTGTTTTTTTTTTTCCTTCCATAATAATTATTTTATTTTCTGTATTCTCTTCCAGCTGTGGGTCCGGATTTTTCGAGAACCCTCTTAAAAAGAGTAACTCTTGTCAAAGTGGGAGGTGAAGTTGTCATTGAGTGTAAGCCAAAAGCTTCTCCTAAACCTGTCTACACCTGGAAGAAAGGAAGGGACATATTAAGAGAAAATGAAAGGTATTATCTTGAGATATTTTTAATAATTGATTAATCTATAATAATTTATTTGTCTGTTATTAATAGTTCTAGAGGGAGAAATTTACCATCTGCTGTGATGGACTAAATGTTAAGCAAAGATCTGAAGTTTTGGAAGAGTGTGGAATTAAAATTAGCTGGTTATATTAAGATTCTCCAAAACCCTCCCTGCAAAGAGAGATTTCATGGTCCCTGTTGAGTGTCAGAGCTGCTTAAAGGTGAGCAGCTGGAAAAACCTTCCTTTAATTTTAGCCTAAAAATTATTTGTTGATTCACCCACTTTTCTCCATATTACTTGTTTTTCCTAAAACAAAGAAATCCAGTGTGTCTTTGCTGTGACAACTTCTCAAATATTTGGCAATGGCTATTATGTCTCAATAGTTTCTCCTTTTTTTTTTTTTTGAGGCTAAATATTACTAATTCTAAAACTCATTCTGCATATAACATAGTTGTGATTATTTTAGTGACATCTTTTTGAAACAAGTTATTTTTTCTTTCTGACATATAAACTCTTGTGTATTTCCTTTTATATGTGAACTACACTTAGAATGCATGCTGTTTATACAGTGTAAATATATATATGGGTTGTTTGGGGTTTTAGGTCAAATTACACCAACTGGCAGGTACCTGTAAGACCTTTTCTTGGCTGTCACCCCTATAAACATCCCCCATCCCTTTCTGTAATCTACTCAATCTGTTGGAAAATGGTAATTATGCGTGAGTCTATGTCAGAGCATTTACTAGCTGTATACATAATGATTTTAATTGATGCTAAAGGTCAAGTACTTGAGGTTCCAAAGTGGAAGCCTGTAAAAATGTATCCGTATCTATCCTTTACACCTGTACACCTTTGGATTTGCATATGCAAATTAGATCTTTGCACTGATGATGTTGTGCTTATTAATGATTTTTGCAAACAAACTTGATACGGTTTATAGATGGTGTATTCATACACATATTAAATTCATAATATATATCCTTCCTGATTTCTGTTATATAAAGGAAGCAACGTTTTTCACTGAATATTGGCATGGTGTTCAAATTTAAAGACATACTTGGAGCTTGAGAGGATAGGTTCTTATTTTGTAACCTGAGGGTTTATTTCCTGTTTTACCTCAGTATTTCCCCGAAGGTGGTATGTAAGATTACTTTTAATAATTATGCATTTACTTTGTTTATTAAAATACAGTTGAAATATAACTAATATGTACCACATATAATGCTTAGACTAACGGTACATTGTAAATTTTTAGTTTCACAATGATGTAAAGAAAAAGTACTTTAAAATAATACAGGTAATAGACATGTCACAATCCATGAATAAATCAAGTTAGAGTAAGATTACTGTAACAAACAACCTACAGTGATTTAAAACAATAGAAGGCTATTTGTAATTCACACTGCATGTCCCTCAGGGGTCTGAGGGTAGCTTTGCTGCCCTCAACAGCCAAGGCTGGTAGAGTAACATCCTCCTCAACATCAGTATTGCAGAAGGGAAAGAGAGTGGCCAAACATGCACTTAAAGCGTTTGCCCAGACGTCAAATACTTCACTTTCACTCATGTTTCATTAGCCAAAAGAAGTCACATGGCTCTTCAAAAGTTCACTCCAGCAAGGAAATACAATCTTAGTTTGTGCCTAGAGGGAAAAAAAAAAAAATGATGACCTAATATTTTGAACAGTATTAATGACTACTTACCACTGCTATAGCTTAACCATTGTTATATACTGATCAGATTACCTTTGGGAAAATGGTATATCAATATCAAGAACTCTACCTAACAAGTGAATTTCATGGATTGTTTCTACCACTTGACTTACCACAAAGCTTGTCTCTCTCCAGTTCTCATTCTTTCTCCTACTAATTTGATTAATAGGGTTCACATATTGCTTCAGCATTTATATTAACTTGGTTAATTTTTTCAGCATTTATATGGCACTAAAGATGTATTTAACGAAGCCTTGTTCTTTTTCACCTCCACCGCCAGAGTCACCAGGCAAGACCCTAACTCTCAGTATTAGCACTTCCTCCTCCAAATGGGTGCTGTGTTCTCACAGCTCTGCTCCTTCCTCCTACCTCACTCAGATTGTATTAAGCAGACAGACTGATGTGGGTAATGTGCATGAGTCCCAAAGCTGCCAGGTGTAACATTAAGGGGAATGATGGTGTGCTACATCCAAGGGACGCACCTGCCACTAAATTGGAACATTATTGCTGCCCTATGGAGATGCCAGTCAGCTGCCTCCCTATCTTTCCGTTCTTCAAGAGAAGCTAGAAATCAGGGCTTTTATTTGAACTCTCTTAACTTTTTAATGTCAGCAACTCATTTTTTATAATTGTAATGGTTATTAAAACATGGATCCACATACCAAGTTTACTCCATGAGTCACTGGATTTTAACTTCTGAGAAAGATATAAACTCAGTTGTATATCTCATAATTTCTAAAAAGCATGAAAAATAGAAAAGATTTTAATGTTTTCTCACTGGAAGAGAAGAAATTTTGCCATTTTTCTTCCTTTTTTTCTGGTAAAGGAGAAAAACTATTAAGTGGATGAGCAAAACAATTCATGAGTGAAAAATTTTAGGACTCCTATTTTAGGACAAGATTGACATTTTAGACCAACACAAAAGGCACACTTCTTTGTTCCCAGCGCCGAGTTATAGTTTCTAGTACATGGATTTATTAGCCCTAAATCTCTTTTGAGATATGGACTCTTAAGAACCAAACGGCAAACCTTTAACCTTTGAGTAAAAAGTTACTAATAACCTAAGTACAAAGTACTGGGACAGTGTTTTGGTGAAACAAAACTTTATGGTCAACCAACCCCTTTCTAGTAATGTGATCCCCAGAGTCTGTGTTTAGACTGATTTTGCCAAACACTATTTTGTAAATGAACTTTAACTTTTGTCTTAACTAACCAACTGCCTACAAGCGAATTTATAATGAAAGTATATGAAGCAACAGTTTTAAGTTTTTGATTTTATTGAATCATATGGTGATATTGTAGTTATCCCAGGGGATATAGACTGAGAAAGATTGGTTTAATGTAACATGTGAACTATTTAAAAAGTATGTTCGTATGTACTTACTTTGCTTTGTCATACCTTTAGAAATTTAAAGCATATTCACAGTAGCCCTCTCTATACAATGCATCTAAGTGGGATTTAATTTTTAACTTTTATAGCTTTGTAATTATGTATATAAAACATTTCTTTTTGTCTTTTACACATTTCCAGCTACCAGAGTTTAGGCAATATCAGATATTTAAAACAGTTATGACCTGTCACAAAGCCCAAGTACTTGATTCTTCAGGAAACACCTATTGTTACCATCAAAGCAGCAAGATTATGTGGATTAAGTGAGCAAATAAGTCAACTAACTGAATAAGATTGATAATTTTGTTTACTTTAGTTTCTAGATAAAAGGCATTTGAAACAGATGAGATTGAAGTTGATTAGAAACAAAACATCTGAGTACAAAAGTAGCAGAATCATTGATAAAAACCTAGGATCCTGGTATTGTAAGGAACCTGAAACCATGTTTCAACCAGAATGGGCTCTTTTGGTGTGACAGAAACCCAGGTCATGCCTGGCTTCAGTACTTTGGCTCAAGTGTCTGAGAAGGACAGGGATGGCCTGACTGAAGGTGCAGCAGGGCTCAGGAGCTCACACAGGGGCATCAGGACTCTGGCTCTCTTCATCTGTCACCAGCCCTGTCTTCCCTCTTGACTCCACCTTCTAAAAGGCTCTCCTCTCCTGGCACTAGGATGGCTGTCAGCAGTCCCAGGCTGCCTTCTTTTCTAGCTTCTCATAACAATTCCAGAATCAGTTTTCATGTAATTAAATAAACCTGCTTTGGTCAGTGTTCTCCCCTGATCCAAGTATATTCAGGGAGGATGTGATGCCCTGTGTAGGAGAATGTGATTCACTGATCCTCAGAGAGCACATGGGGAAGCCCCACTTTAAACCACATGGACTGAGAAGGGTTCCCCCAAAGAAATTTAAGGTTCCTACTACCAGAACAAGAGTAAATGAATGCTGGACAGACAACAGTGCCAAATTCCTGCTGTAGTCACAGAACCCACCTTCCAGTCCAGGATAGGGGGTCCCCACAATGGCTGGACCCTTATCCTTCCCTAGCCACCTCTAATGATGGAGACCTAACTAATTGTTAAAAGATTTTTTTTTCTCTATAAGGTATATCCTTGTAACTTTCACTCATTGTGTTTCAGTTCACTTTCTGAAGTTATGCTGACAAATCTGATTTTTCTCCACCCCCAATCCTTCCCTTTATATAGACTGGCAGGCTATAGTCCTGCCCTCTTTAATTCTTTTCCAAGACTACATGTCCCTGATATTGTTCATATGACAGTATTCTCGCATCCTTTCACTATCTTGATCATTTCTTTCACTGTCTTTCTAAAAGTATGCCACCTAGAATTAAAAGCAGTATTAATAAAGGGAACAAACAACTTTATTTTATCTCTGTAGAAAAGTATGATAATTACTGTTATATGATGTCTCTGAAGAGGAAATGTTACTTCAGTGACCTTAGATTAGTAAGGCAGACAAGTGTATATAATACATCATAGAAATACCACTCACTCCCAAAGGTTATTTTTAAAAATTATCTTAGTGCCTAAAGGGGTAGATCTAGTTGACTGGAAAATTCACTTAGACGAAATACTTTACTTTTCACTGAAGCTGAAGAAATGAGCGAAATGTTACTCTCGTTAACTGTGTAAATAAAGACTTCTTAGTCTTATTCATGCTTGAGAATTTCTCTCCTCCCTTTTAGACATTAGGCTAATAGATTATGTCAAGCTAATGGACAATCACCAATATAGATATGCCACTGAGTGTGGCTGGAAAGAATCTCAAACTTATAGCTTGCATGTCACGGGCATGGTTTCAGAATAGCAGCATGACTCTTCTGTCAAACTAGCCCACTCCAATTTTGTTCAATGAACGAAGAATGCATTGGGTACTTGCCATATGCTAGCCCCTGTGCTTGGTGCTAGGGATAGAGAGAAAGGGGAGACATAAACCCAGCCCTCAAGATGCTCACTAGTGCAGGGACCCAGCAGCAAAATAACAATATGTTTTTCAGTAATCCTAGGGCACATGTTATAAAGGTGATATATTGAGAAGGAACACTGAAAAAATATAGGCCAACAATAGATTGTGGAGGCCTTGCATTTTACATCTACAGAGCTTAGACTTGAACTTGAAGACCCTGGAGAATTGAAGGATTTTATGCAAGCAGTGCACCGTCATACAGTACTGTGAAGGGGGTGCTCTGCCTGCAGTACAGAAAAGAATCAGAGAGGAGCAAGTTTGGAGAGGCAAGCAGACCAATTGCAGGCAACAGTCTGGGATGGAAATGAAAAGAACATTGACTTCAGTCTCTTGAGAGTCAAGGAAGGAAGACCGACAGGCTCTTAAAAGGGTAAAATTTGAAAAGATTTAATGATGTCGTAAGTAGAAAGATTGTATGAAGAAAGAGGGGGTAAAAATGACTCCTGGGATTCTAACGTGAGCAGCCAGTGCCCAGTAGGCCAATTGCCACAGTAGTCACTACAGAGACAGCAAGTCTGAGAGGAGAAAATAGATTAATATCAACATGTTGAATTTGAAGTGCCTGCAAGTGGAGGTGTCACATTCGAATAAGAATTCCCATTCAAGTATCCCCTACTCAGAGAAGATTTTCCCTACGAACCTGTTGAAAATTGTAAAATTCCCATCCTCTTTACCTGCTTTATATTCTCCGTAGTTCTTATCGCCATCTAACACACTACATACTTATGAATTCCCCACCCTCCACCCAATCAGAATGTAAATTCCACAAGAACAAAAATCTGTGCAGGTGCATGTGTGTTTGTGTTGCTTTTGACTTAAACAATACAGTATTTTACAGTTCTGGACATCAAAAGCCTGAAATGGGTCTCATTAGGCTAAAATCATGTGTTCCTTCTGGGAACTTTAGATAGGAATCTATTTCCAGCTTTCCAGAGGCCACCTTTGTTTTTGGGCTCATGGCCCCCCTCCTCCATCCTCAAAGCCAACAAAGATGAATCAAGTTGAGCCTACCCACATCACATAACTCTGACCTCCTCTTGGGCCTCCTCCTTCTTCCTGTGGTGACACTGGGCCCTTTGAATGTATTTTGTTCCATTCTGTAGTGGTAGCATCTAGGACAATGCCCAGTATAGAGTAAGTACTCAGCAAATGTGTCCAATAGAACTTGAAATATAGGTCTGAGTTCAGGAGAACAATGAGACCTACATATTGCCAGTAGATAAGACGCAACGGAGTGGGTAAATTCATCCAGACAGAAGTTTGTCAAATAAGAGCATGTGAATCAAAGGAAGAAACCCTGAGGAACAACCACGTACACAGAATGGTAGAAGCAGAGCCTGATGGAAGGATTAAGAAAGCAGACTCAAAGGTGTAGAAAAACAAATAGAGGAATATAACAAACAGATACCAAGGGAGCAGAAAGGTTCAAGAAAGAATATGCATTTTGTGCCTTCAAGATATCCAACCAACTAACAGCTCAAAGATGACCACTGGGTTTAGGAACCTTCACGTCACCTTGGGCAGAACATTTTCAGACCACTGTGGACCTCTTTTGAAGACAGTATCAACATCTATATTCTTAGGCATTTTGTCACAGACTGTAATATATGTTTAGGTTTGTCTGATCCCCACAGTCTAATCAGATCAAGTCTAGCATTCCATGAGAATATTCAACCCAAATAGGAATAAAATTCATATTCATGTTTCTTGCCTAGAGACACTAAAGTCTGCCTCTGAGGTAAAATTAGATCATGGCCCTAATATGCCTCTTCTCCCAAAGGCCTTTGGAAGAGTTGAAATTCATGTAATACATGGAGGCAAATCCCAGCACAGGGCTACAAAACTGCATGCTGTATATAAAGTGTGAAAGCCTGGTCTGAAGACTCCAGCAGTCTGGGATTCAGAGCAAATGTGATGGCAGGTATTTGCCCAAAAGGCCGATCGAATCCTAGTGTGGAAAGCAGAGTTTATTGCTTCAGGCATTCTGTTTCTCTTCTGGAAGCACAGTGTCTATATATGTGCTCTTAATGAGAAACCTGCATTCAGGATATCTCTTACAGTTGCTGCAGAGCTGTATAGCTCTGTTATTAGGAATTCTGCCCTGGGGAACAATTATGTTATTGCAATAATTAGAGGCAGTTCATCTCCATAATAATGGAAATCCTGCCTTGGAGGCAAAACAACATCAAAGCAACATGAGCATCATTGCTCTAGATAGAATCTGTTGCCTTGCTTATTGGTAGTACTATATCATTTTAATTTTGCATGTGCAGTTATAGAAATAGAGCTTATTCTGCTCTCCAAATGCAGACCTAGAACTTTCCTCCGTTGCCTCAGTTGATCTCTCCTAGAGCCATGATGGACAAAATAGTTATGACTTTAAGTCCCCTGAAGTACAGTTGCAGAAGGATTTAGAGAGATGTGTTTTTAAACATTTGTAATGATATCAAACCCAGTGGTACAGGAGATTCCATGAACTTCTCCTCAGCCACAAACCTTTTGTACCTCAGCAGAGTATGTCATGTTGTATTACAGTCAGGGGTTAAACCGATAGCCAAATTCAGGCAGGGACTACTACTAACAGTTCGACTCATGTGGTCATGGTATTGGTTATGCCTCAAAACATGCTGAGAAGAGAACTGAATTTTTATGTAGAAGTATCTGAAATAAGGTCCCCAATGTAAAGGCAACACTTGATAAAAAAAAAAATTTTTTTTTCCAGGTGTGTCTTAAATTAATCCTCTTTTTTTTAGTCAGTTCTCTGTGTCCTGGTACTCATTTCTATCCTCATTATCTCAAAGCATAGATTTTACAACTATTTAACCTAACCCCTTAACTGGTCTATTTGGCATCAGCCCTCACTCTTATCTTCCACAAGATTTGATATTTATCACATCTCTGATAAATTCAATCCAATAAACATTCATCACACAGTTCCTTTATATAAGATGCATTTGAGATTAGGAACATAACCTAATTTAAATTCGGGTTCTATGGGTGTCATAAAAAAAGGGATGCAATTTTGACAGTGGTTTAAAGGATAGAAACTTTTCATCTTATTACCCTTATAAATTTTATTTTTTAACATTATATAAAATATTATTCCATAGCCCTCAACACACATACACATGTAGGCAGGCTTTTTTTTTTTTTTAAGATTTTATTTATTTATTTGACAGATCACAAGTAGGCAGAGAGGCAGGCAGAGAAGGAGAGAGAGAGGGGAAGTAGGCTCCCTGTTGAGCAGAGAGCATGATGCAGGGCTCAATCCCAGGACCCTGAGATCATGACCTGAGCCAAAGGCAGAGACTTTAACCCACTGAGCCACCCAAGTGCCCCACATATAGGTGGTTTTATGTATATGCCTAGAAGGAATTTTACCAAAATGTCAGCAGTGGTTTCCCTGGTAGCTGGGACTATGGACTTTTCTTCCTTGCTTCTTTAATCTTCCCTCCTTCCTTTTTTTTCTTTTTTCTTTTAAGTTACAAGTTTTATATTTATGAGTACGATTATTTCATTAATGTTCCATTTCCCATAACAGGCTGAAGGGGCTATGAGGAAAGGTGCCATACATGTATGTTTGAGCACATGTGTGTTGGAGTACCCCAGCTTCTGGTAGTGAACCTAAAATACTCTAAATGCTCCATATTTGTGTCTAAACCTTTGCAAATCATCTGATGTTTGAAGGAGACGGCTGGAGAAGTTGGTGGTGGTATATGTAAGTGGAAGGAGTGAAAGAATGAAACATATTCAAATATATTCAAAAGGAAAATAGAGATGAATGAGCAGAGAGAGATGAGGTTGTAAATTTTCTTGGACTTAGGCTTCAAAAGGTCTTGCATGGAAATCTGAGGAGTTTGCACTTCACTGAGGGGTACAAAGAGTTAGGGAATGATTTTGGCATACATCTCCAGGCTTTCTCTTGTTGCTTGTCCTTGATCAGTTGAGTTTGGCGTGTACTCAGGTAGCATGTGTTGTGATTTACTGTGCACCCATCTGGGAAATCACTTGACCTTCCTAGAGCAATGATTCTGCATCCTCAAAGTGGAGATCCAGCAATAGTTTCCAAATTCAGGTCTGCAGACCAGAGCTGGGCTGACTGCTGCAGAACCAACAGAGGTACATTTAAAAATGAGTATCCCACTCCTCTTCCCCAAACTTTCTGTCTTAGGAATTCTGAGATGAGACCCAGGAACATGAATTTGTCTTTCTTTACATTTCCCAGGTGATTCTAATGCACAACCAGGTGTGATGCTGTTTCAGTAGCTTCCCATTGATCTCAGTACAAATAGCCCATCATGTGACCAGCGAGACACGCCCTTCCCCAGCCTCTACTGGTCCGCCCAACCTCGCCCAACCTCGATCTTCTTCCTGCTTTCTTACTTACTTGCCCTTAGTCTTACTTCTTGAGTCATGTGGACCTCCTGTCACCTCTTCAAATGGTCTTACTCCTCCTACAACAAAGCCTTCAAACATACTGTTGTCTCTGCCTGAAATGCTTTTATCCAGGACTTGACAAACTATAGCCCACAGGCCAAAATCCAGCCTGCCACCTGTGTTTGCACAGCCTGCAAGCTGAGAATGGTTTTCCGTTTTTAAATGCTAGGAAATAAATCAAGAGAAAAATAGCATTTTGTGACACATGAAAATTAGATGAAATTCAAATTTCAGCGTCCACAAATAAAGTTCTATTGGACACAGCCATACTCATTCATTTACAAATTGTCTAGGCTGTTTTTGCACTCTAAGGGCAGGGTTGAACACTTGCAACAGAGACTGCCTGGCCTGCAAAGCCGAAAATATTTACTTTCTGGCCCTTTATGGAAAAGTTTGCCAGCCCCAAAGCCAACTCATGGAGCATTGCTGGCAATACTGGGTATGAAGACGTTTTCTTAGGGGCACTTGGGTGGCGGAGTTGGTGAAGCTCCTGGCTCTTGGTTTCAGCTCAGGTTGTGATTTCATGGGTCATGAGACCGAGCCCTGCAAGGGGCTCTACACTCAGCATGGAGTCTGAGTTTCTCTCTCCCTCTCCCTCTGCTCCTCCTCCCTCCCTGAAATAAATAATCTTTTTAAAAAATAAAAATAAATAAAATATCTTCCTAGTGGTAGTATCTAAGACCTTCCCTTTGCTTGGTTACTTTTATTTTTATTATTTTGGCTTTATTTTGGTTTGCCATGCCTTTTACTCATCCTTTGTGACTTAACCTTTTCTTTCTTTCTTTCTTTCTTTTTTTTTTTTAATTTAAATTTTAGTTAGTGAACATACAGTGCAATATTGGTTTCTGGAGTGGAATTCAATGATTCATCACTTATAATACCCAGTGCTCTTCACAAGAGCCTTCATTAATACCTACCACTCATCTAGCCCATCCCCCACCCACCTCCCTCCATCAACCCTCAGTTTGTTCTCTATCATTAAGAGTCTCTTATGGTTTGTTTCCCCCTCTCCATTTTGTCTTCTCCCCCTCCCATATGTTCATCTATTTTCTTTCTTAAATGCCACATATGAATGTGATCATACTTAACCTTTTGATTGAATTATAATTTTCACTGGGTCCTTCTAATACAAAATAATGTGGAAATAAATTTGGTTGGAGGCCTGAATGCTCTCCCTTCTAAGGTTCTCTAGAGCAATGGGCCCCAACTTATGCTGGGAGAACTTCTTTTCCTGCCCCCAAGCCTTGAACTCCCTGGAGAAATCAGAGTAGGGGGAGGTTTAAAGGTGAAAACACGGAGGGTGAAGGATGTTGGAATGGAGGAGAGTAAAGTATGAACCTGAACCTTTTCCCCAAATTTCTAAAAAACCAGTCAAAGAATGAAGGGATAGGAAATCTTCATTCTTAGTTGAGAATCTGTGCTCTAGATAGACTGTTTTATATAAAGGTTTTCATTTTAATTTCATGATTATAAAAATTATAAAAGTCTAGTGAAGTTGAGCAAGGAGAGAAGATAGCAATCATGACTTGCTTCCTAGAGTTTTATAAAATTCAGCTGTTGTGACAATATATACACACATGAAACAATTTGGAAACCATTAGAGAAGTTTAAGTTAACATAACAGAACCTAAACAAAAGTACACAGCAGTGCTTGGGAAACACACAGGGAAGAGACTCTCAGGGTCAGGCAGAGTCTGGCAAAATTGGCTTTGAATAGGAAGTGAGTTTAAGCAAGATGAAGTGATAGACTTGTACAAGAAATGAGGTAAGAGGGATCCAGCCAGGTGGAAGACTCGGTATCTGTAGAGTTGAGATGAAAGAAATGGAAGAAGAATCAGTAGGGAGACGCTTCAGATTCTTAACAAGATTATGATTAACATTACAAAATAATGTTATTGAATATAAAATAATAGCGACAAAACAGTGTGATTCAGCTTTACTCAGAAGAAGCTCAGAAATCTGTAGCTAGTAAGACAAAATGAGACTTTGATTCCTTTTGTGTCACCAGTGCATTCATGAATAAACCTTGGGCTTTGTGAATCCTTGGGGATTTGGGGTACTTATTACTTTGGCTCTTTTCATGTATTTTTTGGTTACTTGTGGCCATCACTTTTATCCCACTTGTTAATAATAGTACTAGCAGCAACAATACCTAGCTTTTTTTCAGTGTTTATGATACCCTCTGCTAAATACTTCGTATATGTTCTCTTTTAGTCCTCAGAAAAAATCATGAGATCATTCCTTTGGTTAAGCCTATGTTTTAGATAAGAAAACCAAGGCTCAAAGGGGGTATTTTTTGGTTGCAAAGCTCAATGGTGGTTTTAGAGCTGGGATTCAAATCCAAGTTTCACTTATGCCAGGGGTTATGTCTTCACCAGCTTTGCTAGAAGAAGGAACAAGTACTAGATCCTTCTCTCTACTGCAAAGAGCTCATGAAATCTGGTGATAAGTTAATAAATTATTAGCAAAACCAAAGCACTGCTTTCATTACCTCTCTTTCAAAACAGTGGAATATTGCTGGCACCTTTAATATGGACAAGGTGACTGCCCAGAAGAAGCTTTTACTTTTGCTTCATATTTTTATAATAATATATTGGCAGCCTTCAGATCCATGGCTTTATAGTTCCCTGGGAGGAAGGAGGCATGGTCTGGGTTAGAACCATCTAAGTCCCTTGGAGAAGAGGTAAATTAAGTCCTTGAACTACCTCAGCAGTGCCTTTATTCAGAGAAAATAGCTCTGTAGCGTCAAATAGATTTAAGTGATCATGAAAATATTCAAACTAAAGTGGCATGTAATTAAGAGCAATTAGAACTGAAGTGATGTGACTGGATATTAAAACCAGACGTGCAGTGTTTGTGCCTTCTCAGTAGACACAAGGCAGATAATTTGGGCTCCTCCTAACTTTGTCATCTCTAGAAATAAAATCTGCTAGACTACTCAGATGTATAGATGCTATGTAAATATTGAAGGTCTAGGATCATACACTGTGTTCGACCCTATATTTCTGTTGTATAGTTTTATACTCATGTTTCAGTCACAGATATGCCAGAGTTAATTAGATCTCTACTAGTAAATATCCATCATAGTGTTTCTAAATCCCTTTTGCCAAATGATCTAATTAGAGCAACACTTGGCTCTCTATATAATTACAACATATGGCACCTAGAGGGTACATATAGTAGAATTATAGGTTTCCTGATGAGAAATCCAGGTGGTGGGTAAAAGACTCCATTTAACAAAGTTGGTATGTGTGTGTGCCTATGTGTTTTAATGTATACAGTTCCTCCTGCTCTCCCCAGAATAAGAAATATTGTGTAATTCATCTGTCTTTCCCACATGAAACAACATAATGATATCATAAAATTGGAGTTTTAAAATTTAAAGGAAAACAAATAATGGATAATATTAGCATAAATTATTTAACCCTCCATGCCTCTAAAAATTACCATGTATTGTAAGTTAGCCAGTGCTGGAAGCAGCTCTGTGTAAATGACTTACCTATTCAATGGGACATATTCCCCCTTCAAGCAAGATCGCTTACCTAAATCGCTGCTAAATATGTAACAAAAATGGGACTGAATCCCTTGGCCAATAAAAAAGAAGTGTTTCTTAATGCTTATTTTTAATCTCTGGAAGAAGATAAACCAGTTTGGGTAGATGAGAAGTCCAGTTTCGTGTCTACTGAACTTGAAGGGCTTATCATGTGATGGTATTTTGGAAAGCACCTGCATGGGCTTGAAAGAACTGTCTGGACACTTTCCTTCCTAGGTGCATGTTCAGTGATGTCCCATTGGTAGCTTGACATTGACCAGAGTGGGGGTATGAACACCATGGAAACTGGCACATGTTTTCCACAGAGAAAGAGTGGGCGGACATTAGCCAGCTCATCATTACTTGTGGAATGTTGTCCAGCCAGTTCGGAGTTCATGAGACGGATCAACACTAGAAACATAGCTTTCCAGCTCAGCTCGCCTTCTTTGAAATGATGAGGGTGAATAAGGTTCACGGAGAGGAGATGGAAAAACTAAAGTGTTCTGAATAGGCTCTTCAGAATTGTGTCAAGTGCATGAGAGAAAGAAACCAAAAAATCCATCAGAAAACTAAGAGGAGAACCAGGAAATGGAAGTGTTGTGAAATTCTAGATAAGAGAGTGTCATACATAGGCATTGTCAGATGTCACTGAGAGGTCCTAAAGAATGAGGACAACAGGGGCGCCTGGGTGGCTCAGTGGGTTAAGCCGCTGCCTTCGGCTCAGGTCATGATCTCAGGGTCCTGGGATCGAGTCCCGCATCGGGCTCTCTGCTCAGCAGAGAGCCTGCTTCCCTCTCTCTCTCTCTCTCTCTGCCTGCCTCTCTGTCTACTTGTGATCTCTCTCTGTCAAATCAATAAATAAAAAATCTTTAAAAAAAAAAAAGAATGAGGACAAGAAACTGTATAATATTTGAAATGGCGATAAGGAAGTCAAATGTAACCTTGAAATAAACATTTTCAGTAAGAGCAAAAGCCCTACTGGCTGGATAAGCAGCTGGTTGTAGAACTAGTTTTTGCAGATGTTATGTAATCAAAGAAGAGCGGATTACTGGAGGGGAGTGACATATTTGTGGCAAGTATCTTATTTGGAAGGAGAACACTGGAGTATATTTATAGTCTGAGGAACTCATACTGGTAAAGGAGAAGTCAAAGATATAAGGGAGGGGGATGATTCTCAAGGAGACAGGAGGATGTTGGATCTGCAATAAATTGTTATGAGACAGAAGATGAACTTGTCTTCTCTGACTGTGGGGAAGAAGAGAGGGTGAGCAAGGACACAGAAATAAGTGGAAAGACAAAGTTGAGGAATTTCATATAACATAGCCTTGACCATGATCTTGATAAAATGAGAGTCAATGTCATCTTTTGAAAGTGTGGTTGTGGGTGGGGGGCGATTGTGTGCTTGAGAGAAAGGGATATCTGGATTGTCTTCTGTGATCAATATGATAGAAATTAGGTAAGATTTGTATTGTGCTTTTTTATATTTTCAGTTGCTTTCACACATGTTGACTTTCCCACATATTGATTTGCTCTAAAGAGTTTTATTCCAAACGAGGTGGTTTGTTCCAAAGGATGCATAAAGTTATTAAAGAAAAAATGAGGCTTGACTGCTGTTAACACCAAGAAAAATGTTTTTCACGCAAATTCAATATGTTCTGACACGGGGCTGGGGGGGCGGACAACAATGTACTTTAAAATTACTATAGCCCTTTCTCATTTTCCCAAGGACTAACTGCTTCAGCCACCCCTGCTCTTTCCTAGACCATCAAACTCTTCCTTCTCTTCCATCTGTTGGATCATTCTGTCAGCATATCTTCATCTTCCTCATCCTCTTTGCCACCTTTTCTTCTACCTCCACTCTGTCTCTTGGTAATCTCGTCCCCTCCCATGGCTTTAAATACCGTCTATACTAACTACTCCCAAATGTACATCTTCAGTTCATTGTCTCCCCTGAGCAGTTTGGGCTTACCATGACCAAAACAGAAGCATTGCTGCCATCAACCTCCACCCTAAAACCTGTTCTTTTCCCAGTTACATCATTCTCCCTCTTGTTGTTTAAGCTAGAAACCTAGAAATCCTCTTTGATTTATCTCTTTCAACATCCCATATATCCAGTGCATTAAACGTAGTAAATTCTACTCCCATAAAATATATGGAATCTGTCTTCTTCTACCCATCTGCACTGCCAGTGCCCTGGCCCAATCACTGTCCTCTCTTGTCAGACTGTTGCATCAACCCCATTGTAGTCCATGAAGGCTACTATAACTGGGTGGTTTAAACAACACACATTTATTTCTCACAGTGCTGGAGGCTGGAAGTCCAAGGTCAAGGTGCCAGCAGATTCAGTGTCTGATGAGAGCCAGCTTCCTGGTTCCTAGACAGTTGTCTTCTCACCATGTCCTCACATGATGAAAGGAGGGAGGGAGCTCTCTGATGTCTCATTTATAAGAGCACTAATCCTATTTGTGAGGGCTGCACCTTATCACCGGATCACCTTCCAAAGCCCCACCTCCTAATGCCGTCACACTGGGGGTGGAGGGCGTAGGAATACAACATAAGAATTCTGAGGGGGCCCAAACATTCAGTCCATAACACCCTCTAACTGGCTGTCTTGTTCTACACTCACTCCTTTCCAGCCTGTTCTCTGTATCACAGCCAGTATGGTCTTTTTAAAATATAAATCAAATCTTATCACTAACCCTTTAAATAGAAACTAAGCTGTTGACCACGATGTTCAAGGAACTACATGATCTGACTCTTTGTGAATTATTTCTGGGTTTGGTTTCAGTAACCTTCCCTCACAGATCTTAGTGACAAGATGCCAAAGCTCAAGTGTATCTTCTTTCCTGTTAGATCACCAGTACCTGCTTTTCTCTTCAATTCCTTCTTTGTAATTTGTAATTACAAATCTGTGTCTTGTTTTATTTGACTATTATGTATCTTTCCCATCTGTTGTGTAAGCTGGATGATAACAGGACCTGGTTTTAGTCACCACCTTCTATCCACTGCTAGCACAAGAATAACTCTGAGGGATTTATTCAATAGTTGTAGGATAAATGAAGGAAGAAATCAATGAACTGACAGTCTGCCTCATTTCACAAAGGGTTTGAGGTTGCCTGTGAAAACAATACAAGCAATAGACAACATAAAAGGAAAAAATTAGGCAGTGGGAATAATGGGAAATTATCAGTAAAAAAAACAAAGATGTCAGAAACAAAATTAGTACATAGAAATACACTCTGTATAATTCACAGATTTGGATGTACTTGTCTTAGTACCTAAGCAAAGAGAGAAACATAATTAAAAGAGCTAGAATGTTTATAAGATGAAAAGCAATTGTTTTGCCTCATAGGAGAATCTTTAAAAAGTACTTTCATGAGATACAATTACTATAGTAGATACAAAAAAGATTTCATAGATGTCACACAATTTTCATATAGTTGGCAAATTATACATTGATGAAGTGCAAGTTAGTGAATTCATTTCTATGAGGTAGGACCAACTATATTGTGGGGTTTGTTTGTCTTTTTTAGTGGAGAGACGTGAACCAATGGTAAAGTTTTAAGTGTTTACAACAGTATTTTCTAGTTCCTATAGTGGATTGGAGGGGCAGGGAAAGGGATGATACCATTTTGTATAATGCGGTATTCTGTGATTGAGTAAGTATTAAGTATAGGGTCTATATTTCAGACCTTCTCAGAGCCTTTAGGATGTTTTTTTGCATTGAAAATTACCAAGAATTATAGTTCTCAAATTTACTTGGAAATGAATTTTATTGCACAGAATTCCTCAAAGGATAAGGGTTTTAGGAGGGAAAAAAATCTTTGGAAAACTCTGATCTAAGTAGATGTATGTGTTCATTTACTGTAGAAATTCCATCACTAATTGTCATGACCAGAATTGTACTAAGGGCTGGTGAGAAGAAATTTCAATATTGTAATTACTAACAAGAATATGAGATACAGCTGTTCTATTACCAGTTTTGCAATACAGCTGTTCTGTTACCAGTTTTGCAATATAGACTAGGTCTATAACTATAAAACAGGCCAAAGAGAATCATTAAGACACATGGTGGAATGCTACCGGTAGGAAGGTACAAATACATGACTTCCATGTGACAGTCAGCACACAGGCTTTGGAAGCATTTAGCCCATACCTGATTCCTGTCCACAGAGTCAGACATGGGGAATGCTGGGTAAAAGCTACAAATAGTCTCAAGTTTTTCCAGACTTATTTTTCCACAAGAATATTAGGTATTATACCTGAATAACTGAAGTGAAAGCAGACCAGCTCTTTCTTTTTGGAATAATAGCATGATGATGTGAGCCTACAATTAGCTAAGAACAAAGCTTTACTCCCAGTGTCTTCAGGTATGAAGAGGCTGAAATTTTGAACACAGTTAAGCAGGAATACTCAGCAGTTCCTCGGCAGTTTCGTATTCCTCTTTAATTTGACACCAAGCAATTTATGTTGATTGGTAAATACTTGGCTCTAACAGAGTCGGTGGTATTCAAATCATTACATTACACATTTTTAGAACACTAGATAATAATAATGCTCACAAACCGTTTTCTATTAAGTGGCTTGGAAGTGTTTGCTTTGTCTGGAAGGAAGGCACATAGCTTACACTTTGCCTATGGATACATGCATTTGTATATCTGACGACATAATGGGATTGTGGTCCTATGTAAAACAAAACAAAACACCATTGATGAGGTATTCCTAAGATTTCTTAGTATTTCATTCCTAATCACCTTTACCTTTATTATTCAAACAACCATGGTCAGAAGGTAAGAATGTAGCCTAAAGAAAAATGAATTATGTTTTGTTTTATTTTGTCCTATTTCTGTTGCACACCCTCAAACATCACACTTACTGTGTTGAATTTATACTAACAGTAATATTTTGAGATAACTAGGGTAGAAATTATTCTTTCCATTTTATTATTGGAAGCACTGTAACACAGAGTGAAAAAAATTGAATCCAAGTAATAGAATTTTAAAGCTCAGAATATTGTCTGGCTAGAACTCTGTAAGCTAGCTCCTCCTCTGTAAGAGCACATATATTTGCTTCCTAATAATTCAAAGTCAACATCCATGAGGTTGGTGATGGAGCTTTTATCATTTCTGCTTCTCCATAAAGCCACTTAGCATTTAGTTGTGAACTTACAATGTGATTTTTATTTCGCTGAATACTGGACTCTATTAAACATCTATCAAAAACAAAGCAGAACATAAGAAAACTATGTATACGCAAATAGTTTTAAATTTCAAATGGTCTTTGTCCTTATTTAACAAATATTTAAGGCAACTGAATTGAAGTAAAAACAAAACAAAACAACACAATACTATGAATACTCCCTTGAAGCTTGTTGGAAGCCTGTTGGAGGCTTCATATCCCCATATGTAATCCTTGGATTGCATATCCTGGAAATAGACCCCAAGACGGAAAGTTGCATGCAGAAGGTTTGCTGGAGTATTCTCTGAGGCTACACATGTGAGGAAATGAGGCAACAGAACTGAGCAGGAGAAGCTATCTGTCAATGCAGTTGCATTTGAGGCTTCAGCCAAGCCCATTGGTAGTTCTGGAACTAGATTGACCCCCAGAGTGGTTCCATCTTGAGGCAGGGGACTGGTCTTTCTAAGAAGGAAGATGAGTTACCTTGTACGGGCAATTCCCCCACTGCAGAGGGCACTCCAGTGAGGAACATAGCTGTGAAGCCGTTAACAACCAAGACTCCTGGCCACAGTTGGGGAGGGCAGTGCATCGACCCCAAGGAGGGGATCCTGGTTGAATATTCTTTAATGTAATTTTAAGAACTGACCATGCGGTACTTATCATGAGAGGAATGTTTGGAACTATTGGGCTTCATCATAAAAACAAAACAAAAAAAATGTCTGTGTTAGGCTAAGTCTTACATAGGATGCCCAGAGCAATCTGCTCTGCCTTTTACTTCATGGTCAAAGCATAAGTTAGAACTAACTGAGAGTCTTTCTTGGATGAGAAACAAAATACGATTACTCTGCCTGATTTCATTTTTCTAACCCTTTCCTCTTAAGACAGACTCAGGGAGTCACCTACACAATTCCCCATTTTTTGATCCTTGGGGACTCTTTCTCCTAATTCTGTCCTTCCTCCTTCTTTCCCATAAAACCTGTCTCTTACAGCCCTCTGTGCCCTCTACTTCCCAATATCTACCTCTCCTCTTGAACTTTGTCTGGAATTGTCAGTCATTTCATTCCATTTTTTTTTTCCTCCTAGAGGAAGGTATAAAAGATTTCTGATCTCTACAGAAGTCAGAAAACAGGAAGGAAGGAGGGAAGGAGTAACGAAAGGAAGGAGGAAAAACAAACTGTAAGACAATCAGACTTTTACACTGGACCACTAAGACCACTAGGACTATGCAAATAGTGAGTTTCTTTTCTCTGATTTGTACTGCACAGTGTCCCCTTTAGTTAGCCTAATTGGGTATATGCCCCTTGCCAAGAAGGTGGGCGTATGTCAAGCCTGAAAAAGAAAACTAAAAGGAAAGGAAGAAGAACCCGTTATATAAACAAGACTACAGGTATCCACAGTCATTTGGGAGTTTTCAAAAGTGAGGCAGAAGATTTGAATGCTGGAAAATGTTCTCTACTACTCATATATGTAAGTCTACTTACATATATGTAAGTCATAGTAAGACATGATGTGTAGGATCCAGGGATTCCCATCTTCCTTGAAGGAAATATATCTTTTCATGGGACTAATGTCATCTCTGGTTCTGAGAATTTCAGGGTTAGATGAAGCATGAGAGAGCAATAGGCCAGTGGTTTTTCAACCTATTTCTACTCCCCCAGCATACCTAAGGTCTGCAACTGTATTTCTGTTGCTTGAAATGGTTCATTATGCACTAATTATGGGAGGAAGAATGGTAAAGTGATGGAGGGAGGGAGCCTAGGAACATACCATGTGTAAGAATCTCAGGCCAAGGGGTGTCTAGGTGGCTCAGTCAGTTAAACGTCTGACTCTTGATTTCAGCTCAGGTCATGATTTCCAGGTCATAGGATTGAACCCCACCTCGGTCTCTGTGCTCAACGCAGAGTCTGCTTCAGATTCTCTCTCCCTCTCCCTCTTGTTCTCACTCCCCCTCTTCCTCTCCCACTCTCTAATACATAAATAAAATCTTTAAAAAAAAATAAAACCAGGCAGATTATAATTTGAAAAATCCCCCCATTCTTTTATGCATGACTTTGGGAATGACTGATTTCCCCCCAGAACTTTTATTAGATTTTGGGGAGAAAACTGGGGCTAGATGACTCATAGCAGTTCTCATAACCAATTCTCATATAACAATATTCTCATATAACAATATGTGCAAACTAAAGAAACTTCTTCCCATTCTTGCTTTGGCAATAGAGCTTTATATCAAGACTAGTATTTACAGTCCTAGAATGGTACAGTCTGAAAGTCCCAAAAGTCATCCAGCTTTTGGTTCACTGAATCCAGCTTGCAAAATGGTTTTCTTTGGAAGGTACTATGTATTAGCCAGCATCATGTTTACTTTTCTTAAATTAGGTTCTAACCATTAAAATTTGGAATATGTCCTGTAATCCAGATTTCTGACTTATTTTTAAAAACTGAATGATCAGTAACAGTCAGCCTGAATTTCAGTAGACAATAACTGGACAGAGCTGAGAAACAAGTTATCTTTTTATCAGGGCATGAAATCTTCTGTTGGTCACACAACTTTGTAGCCTATATTAAGATGTAGTGTCAGTAGCCATTAATCGTGGCTCTTGTGTTATTGTTTTTTCTTACAGCCGAGTTAAAATAAAAGCAACATATTTCTGGTATTTATTTCTCTATCAACAGATGAGAATAAGAAAGGGCCACATATTTCGGGAAAATACAGAAAGAAAGAGAGTATGTTTTCTTATGCCCACAATGAATATTCTTTTTTTCATATATAAGCAAAGTGAGTCATGAAAACATCTTCTTACCTATCTCAATCATTTATATTACCCACCTAGCCCCTGTAGGCAGAGACATTTGTAGATCTAGAGCGAGTTCTGCACCTTTATTTGACCGGTGACAATTTGGAAGAACAAAGTAGTTTGGAATCCCTCAGACTTGCTGTGGCAGACCTATTTTCTGACACACAGCACACTGTTCTTTTCATTTTCCTATGAATGGTTAAATACAAGAATTACTGTATTTTGTCTTCTCTGGAGATTCTGCTAATCCACTGGTGTTTTTCCCCCCTCTTTTTGTCTTTGTTTCATCTGTCACACTGACATGCATGACAGGTTGTCAATTATCCCTCTTCCCAGATTATATTAAAAATCTGAGCATAAAAACTCGATCCAGATCCCTCTTCCATTGTAAATACCATGCATCTAACAATGCCCAAGTGAAGGTTTTCTCTGCCATTTTTTGGAGCAGGTGATTGTCAGCCTAACTTAGCACTTGAATAGATAAAACAGAGAGTTAAACTTGCCTTTTAAACTAGGAAATTATTTTATCCTAACATTACCATTCATATTAAACTCCTGTGCCATTAAAGCTGTCTCTTTTAAATGGATATGCACTGGGTGCATTGTTTATTCAATTTAATTTAGGGAGAAAAAAACCTCATACAAGGGAAATGGTTGTTCGAACTGGTTTTTACTAGTCACCAGCCATGTGAATGAGTGTCCAATTAAATAGTGGCTCACTAGGACTCGTATAATAGTAACATCTGTTATCTTAATTAAACAAGTTACTATATAAAGGCGTTTTCATGGCTCACTTTGTTAAAGCAGGTTCTGACCTAGAAACTCAAGGAAGGTTTGTTCTCTTTGTGGAATTTGGTTGTCAGTGGTGTTCCCAGTTGGTCCCATTATGTTTAGACCTGGCAGGTTTGTGATCTGCAAACATACACATATGTTCAAGCCCACAGAGCCTGGGGGAAGGATGGAACTAAAGTTCACAATGCAAAGTGGAGGAGATAAAATAGGAAAAATTCTGAGTAAGAATGCTTTATATGCATGCCAGCCTACTTGGAGGAAGGAGGTAGGCAGGAGGGGCAAGTGATAGAGAACGGAAGGTGAACAAATGCACATTGACTCCATTACTTGCCAGGCATCAAAGTAGACCCTTCAGTTACTGGCCACAGTTGTATATCTGTCTCTTTGAAATCCAGTCTAAATAAGGTCTAAAAACCAAAGTGTTTTTTTTTTTTTTCTTCTCACTAATTTATTTACTTTGGGCCCTTTTGCAGCAAACTCGCTTGGTGGCAGAAATAATCATGTATCGGATTGTGAGGTAGCACATCAGACTTTTTGGAGAGATGTTATGTAAAATAAACCATGTACTGTAGTATGTTTGTAATATAAGAAATGCTGAATTCTAGAACACAACTTTCCTTGAGGGTTTTTGATAAGGGGTTATGCATTAGACCATTTTAAAGAAGATAAACTGAAACTCAGTGATATTAAACATCTTGCTTAGGGGTAGACAGCTAATAAGCTCCTCTAGTTGCTTCCTATTCACTTTAAATACAATTTGTTCTTGCCTCACCCTGGAGTGTCATACATAGCCAAGCTTCTGCTTGTCTCTCTCACAATATCTGACATTAGCCAGCTTTTTCATGTAGCTATAATCACATGGTATTTATAGCTAATCAAAGACATCAAGCTTTATTTTTTTCCTGCCTCAGGGCCTTTGCACTTGTTTTTCCCTCAGACTGAAACACCTTTCTCATTGATCTTCATTGGCCAGCTCCCTCTTTTCCCGCATCTCAACTGAAACGCCACTTTATTCAAAAAACCTTGTTCCTGTCGTGCAAAGCAAAAATGATGATATCAGAAAGAGTCTGGATATTATGAAATTTATTTGATTTGCATAGCATCTAGTTTTTCTTTTTCTGATAAAAGCATCTTAGTCATCCTCTCAGGAAGTGCCTTTTCCCATTACTTGTGATCTTCCTGGGTCTCTCAGTTCCAGTGCTATTTCCTTCCCGTGCTGGGGGTTGGTCAGGCATAAGCTGAGCCAACCAGATCCTCTCCCTCTTCAGGAATCAGAGCTCTCCTATGGGCAGAACATGGTTAGAGCAAAGTGATTCTGATGGCAGCTCCTTGAGGATACTGACCCTTATATTCTACTCTAGATTCCCAGAGCTACCACTGATTACCCTCCTTCTTAAACCTGTCCAACTTTTCCAGTTTGTGAACTACCACATAGCCTTTCAAGAAGTTAACCAAAGTCTGTTTCAGTAACATAGATCCTAAAAAATCTAACTGATGCAGGCCAACAGATGGATAATCTATAATGATATTCTATTGTTGTTGTTTAAATCCACCTTAGAAAAATAAGAAGCAAATCTTTAATGGGATTTGGGTATTTATCTTAGTTCTTAAAAATGATTATATCTTAACACATTTGAAGTAGACTACTTGCTAACTTGAATATCTATAACTTTCTAGGGACAGTTTGAACTGTTTTGCTTCACAAAAGCATTTGCCTTTAATTTAACAAGTTACCCACCTGATTAAATATCTCATCCAGAAGAATGGGATTGTTGAGCATGTGGAGTTGAAGGATTCCCTGGAATTAAGACAAATGCATCTCTTCCACTCAGCTCTTTTCTCTAGAAGGAGAGCACACACTAGAGCACAATGCTGCCCACTCCCATGAGCATGTAGTTGGTGTTCTGGTTATGACAGCTGAATTTGTGAAGTTCTTTGGATAGAATCTTTTGGCTGCCTTTGTGCATTCTCAGGTTGTCTGGCATCTGTACCCTCCCAGAATGAGTCATTGAACTTCTCTGCGTCGTTGATTCTCGTTGAGGAAGATTGGGACAATGGGCCTGAGCCTGCCAAATGAGTTTAGGAAGTCCCTAACACATCAGTAGCTTGTTATATAAGCATCTTGTGCTCAGCAGTTAGGCCTGCCACTGTCTGTGATGAGTACATTCCGATCCCAGTGACAGCCAGATGGGGTCCTTCGCCTACTTCTATGCATGGCATTTGAGCTCAGAGATGCTGAAATAGACCTTCTTCAGCATAATGAGTGCCTGTTGCCCTGACAGCACCGGGATAGCATTGGGGCAGAGTATCAAAGGCAACATGTGGTCCACCCCCCACACTGGGGCTCTCATTTGAGTTCCCCTGACAGTTTCTTATAGGTGTAGAAGAAGAAAAGAGGCCCCACTGTTCTTGGATGTTTTGGTTTCAGCTCTACATGGAGGCCTTCTGGAATCCCTAGATGACCTAATCTTTATTTTCATAGCCTCTTCTCTTTTCTTTTATAGCATTTGAAGTTGAACTTACTGGTTTCCAGTCGGCCTCCCAGAGAGAACATGCTGACTTGTCTTGGCCATTGTATCTCAAGCACTTAACACAGTATTTGGCACGTAACAGATACTAAATATAAATATTTATTTGTAACTTCTCACCAGGACAGTTTCAATCCTTCACATGTGTATATCAGAACAACAAAGGGCAGCTCTTCTCTCTGCAACACCTCCACATATTACTTTCATTACAAATCCTTTATTGCAAGTGTCACAATTATAATATATATTTATGTATACCTTTCAGAACTTTACCTTTAAAATTTTAGATGCTATTTTAAAATGAAGCTTTGTTTTGGGATGCTAGGATTTTAACCCCCAAACTAGTCACATGGATCCCTATGCTGGGGACCCTAGAGCAAATGGGTGAACTAAAGTGAACTTTACACTTAACATTGGCTATGGCAAGACCCAAGAGGTTGCCAACTCTATGTGCATGCATGCCTGGCAGGTTCCAGAAATCACCCGGAGAAGCCAGGTAGTTGACCCTGCCTGAAGCACCACATCCTGGAGAGAAGTTCTGCTGCTCCTGCAGAGGTAGAAATCCACACAAACAGAGAAGGAAAGAGAAAGAGCATAAGAACTACTTTTTTCCAGGGCACCTGGGTGGCTCAGTGGGTTAAAGCCTCTGCCTTTGGCTCAGGTCATGATCCCAGGGTCCTGGAATCGAGCCCCAGATTGGGCTCTCTGCTCAGCAGGGTGCCTGCTTCCTCCTCTCTCTCTCTCTCTGCCTGCCTCTCTGCCTACTTGTGATCTCTAGCTGTCAAATAAATAAAATCTTTAAAAAAAAAAAAGAGCTACTTTTTTCCAAACTAGCCATATCTAAAGCCTTAGTCAGATGGTGTCATGGATAGAGATGGAATGGATATAGCTTCTAATGGTATTTTGAACTCTTAGTCCCAGATACCATGAAAAGGATTAGATGTGGAGAATGGAGTCAAGGAACCAGTTTTGCCATCTATTTAGCCTTGAGCAGGTCACTTCATCCTTATCTTTAAAATAGACTAAATAGTTTTCTGGTAAGACTTCATTAGATGGAAAAGTACTTTATAATTGGTAAAGCACTTTGGAGGTTTTATTCAATTGATTTTATAGATTTTAAGTCTATACATATTTTTATAAAAGTGAAGTTACAGCGTACCTGTTTTAGAACCTGACTTTTTAATTTAAAATATCTATTAAGAATCATTCCATAATGTAAATATAGAACATACTTTCATTTTTAATGGCTCAGTCACGTGGCAAAATATGATTTTGTCAATTCACTACAAATTTTTATTTTCAATGTTTCAGTTTCTTCTTGAGAATTGCTGTTTAACTTACTACATGAAGTTTACATAAACCACAGCAAGACAAGGATTCTTTTTTTTTTTTTTAAAGATTTTATTTATTTATTTGACAAACAGAGATCACAAGTAGACGGAGAGTCAGGCAGAGAGAGAGAGAGAGGGAAGCAGGCTTCTTGCTGAGCAGAGAGCCCGATGCGGGACTCGATCCCAGGACCCTGAGATCATGACCTGAGCCGAAGGCAGCGGCCTAACCCACTGAGCCACCCAGGTGCCCCAAGACAAGGATTCTGATGAGAATTGCAATAGTAACTAAGGAAATTTCCAAGTGGTCATATTTTGGGCACTTCCACCAACATGATCAGATTAACCACAAGCATTATCAAGTATCTAATAGCACACACTGTATCTAAATCTCTCCAAAGTATTCCAGCTCATTATTATTATGCTCATTTTACACTTCAAAGAACTAAAGCTCATCGTCATTAGCTAACTTACTGATGATATCCCTACAGGGTAAGTGGCAAAACCAGAATTCACCTGTAGGTTTATTTGAGTTCAAAACAACACAGCCTCCATCGTATCAATATTCCTTGTGATCTCAAACACTAGAAAATATACCCAGATCTGACCTCATCACCTCATCTCTCCCTCATATGCGCCCCAATTTTGCACCCCATTTCTGTGAAAGGTACCACCATCTAGCGGACTACCTAACAAGAAACCTTTGCCTCCACTGCCCTGAAAACACTCTTGTTAAGGTTAATGACCTATGATCATCAAATCCCATGGTCAGTATTCATTCTTCAGCTTGGTCTTACCACAGCATTTGACACATAGTGGACCATTCCTCCTGTTATGAAATTCTTGCTTTACTTGCTATCTAGGATGTTGGTTTTCCTTCTGTACCCTGGCCACTCCTTCTCAGTTATCTATTGTATTCTCATCTCTGCAATCTCTAAACTGACCCATTGCCCAGTGTTAGGACCTCTTCTCTGACTATGTCTTCTTCCTAGGTGTCTTATCCTCGTTTAGTCTACAAAGCTATCTAAATGCTGGGCAAATCCAAGTTTCGATCATCAGCCCAGATTTCTTCCAAAAATGCCAGAGTGATATATTTAATAGTCTATTCGACATCTACCTAGGTTTTTGCTATCCATCCTAGTCACAAAAGTTCTGACTCTAATACATAAACTGTGTTTTCCCTCAGTGAAAGCTTGGAAAGAGCTGTCAAGCTTTGTCGGGCCTATGGATTTGAATGACATCTTCTCCAAACCACCTTGAGGAATTCATCGATTAATGCAGTCATTACTTCATCTGTTTATTCATTCAAATATTTAGTAACATCATCATATGCCAAGTACTACACTAAGACTCTAGATAAAAATTTTAGAACCATTTATCTAAGCAATAAGTAATTACAAATTAAATTGATAACTTTGGAATTGGCTTTTAGTTTCTATAATACACAGCAAAAGGAAGACTTCTGAATCACTCATTCCCAAATTCACTTTTCTAAAATATGCATAATCCTTTCCTAAATGGAGATTTATTTGGATGTCATAAAAGATAATTGCAGCTTTATAAACCTGACCTAAGGGAGATTGAGTTTTTATTCAGAAACCTTATCTTGATTGCCTGCACACATCACCCAGCATACTCTGGTCCCTCTGTTTGATGTCATTATGTCAGCTTGTCTTCTAGAGAGAAAGAAGAAACTTTACCGAAATGAACAAGGTCTTTCACCTTCTCCCTTTGGGTTACATGAAGAAGCTATTTATGAGAGTTGTCCCCCAATGCCCATTGGGAACTTGCAGAAGATCAATTACTAGAGATGGACAGTATGTCTGGTCTTTCTCCCCCTTTCCACATATTAAATTGTCACTGTGTCAAATGTCTTGTCATCATATATGGTGCTGCAAGGAAATTGCAATTATATTTATCAGTTTTTTTTCTCTGACCTTTGGATTTCATTTGGTCTACAGAGAATCCCTCTAGGTGGTTCAAAGAACATGTGTCAGCCAAATCAATAGGGCCAACAAAGCCTGACTCCTTCCTCTTTTCACTGAAGGGGAGGGCTGTTCAGAATCAGAACTTTTTATGCCTAGGATGAATAGCAAAGACCTACGGCTTCATTGCATTTAATCTTGTAATGTAATAACTTTATAGTCATGTAGTCTAGGTCTAGTAAGTAATTACAACAATACCATATGGAGTTTTCTAGTGTTTTCATCCTCTGTGCCTGTACTAATTTTGAACTTCTGTCTCTAGATGATTTTGTTTAGATTTTAAAATCTTGGTTTTTGTTCTCTAATTATTTTCTCTCACCATAAGAATCCCTACTGTCAGAATTCAGTAGGTTGTAAAACTAATGTTTAACCATAGTCCCTCTCCCTGCGCCCATCACCTGGAATATTTTGAGGGGACGCATGGCAGATAACAGCAGGTAGGTTCTCCAGCAGTGCAACCTCATTTTAATATTGGCTAAAGCAGAACTAATCAAGAAGGCTAATCTGCCATGAAAAGTCTTATAAAGCATTCCGAAGTTAAATGGACCATTAAAAAAATAGAAGGCAGAGGAGAGATAGCCAGGTGCTCACCAAAATCTAATAGTTGAAGTTTAGAAGTCACACATAATGAGCAGACTAGATGCAAAACCAGATAAAATACATAGATAAAATAGATAAAATATTCCTCAAGACTCAAGTCTAGAGCACATATAAATCTTACTTACTAGCATGACTCAGCTATGGCCGTAGTAAATGATTCCTGCATGGATTAGTCAAGTGGAAGTATTAGACCTCTTCTCATTATAAGTGACAAAATAAACACAGGCTTAGGTGTTCTTTCCACCATGTTGACTCTTTCTCCTCATGGCCAGAAGATGGCTGCAGCAGCTCCAGACCTTAAAACTATAGATATTTAATTATAGAAGGAAAGAGTAAGAATTATTTTCCACAAAGTCCCAACAAAAGTCTCACTGCAGATCATTGACTCAGATTGGATCATATGATCATCCCTAACCAGACACCATGACCACAAGAAATTAAATTATATGATCATTATAAACCTGGGTCCCATGTTTCACTCCAAGGTTTAGAAGTAAAACCTAACAAAATCATATGGCTGAGATTGGAAGAGAAGTACATTTTCAAAGTAGCTGTTATTAGATATAGAACTAATGGGTGCTAGGTATCGTCAAAAATGGAAGATAGGGGGCAGAAGGTGGGAAACCTATGTGCATGATGGTGGGAACATAAAATGGTGCAACTACTGTGGAAAAAAAGTATGGAGAGGTCTCAAATTTTTTTTAAAAATAAAATACCACATGATCCAGCAATCCCATTAATGGATATAACCTCAAAAGAACTCCAACAAGTTAACTAAGAAAAAAGAGAGAGGACACAAATCTCTAATATCAAAACTGAACAATGTTATCCAAAATATACAAAGAACTCTTAAAACTCAACCAGAAGACAAAAAACAACTCAGCGTTAAAAATGAATCAAAGACCTTGACATATAAGAAGAAGATATACAGCTGGCAAATAATCATATTAAAAGATGCCCCACATCATATGTCATCAGAAAAACGCGAATTAAAACATTAAGAGTACAGTACAATGGCAAAATTCCAGAATATGACAAATCCAGGTGCTGGAAAGGATTTGGAGCAATAGTAACTCTTATTCGTTACTGTAGCAAATGTAAAAATGTGGACCCACTTTGAAAGATGGTTAGTGGTTTCTCACAAAACTAAATGTATTCTTACCGTATGATCAAGTAATTCCACTCCTTGGTATTTATGCAGAGGAGCTGAAAACTTACACCCACATAAAAACCTGT
The DNA here is from genome assembly GCF_010015895.1 of Lontra canadensis. Taxonomy (NCBI): domain Eukaryota; kingdom Metazoa; phylum Chordata; class Mammalia; order Carnivora; family Mustelidae; genus Lontra; species Lontra canadensis. The sequence goes on from NW_022631028.1 coordinate 14,557,147, forward strand.
ACACAAATGTTTACAGCACCTTTATTTAGAATTGCCAAAACTTTGAAGCAACAAAGATATCCTTCAGTAGATGAATGGATAAACTGCGGTACATCCAGACAATGGGATATTATTTATTGCTAAAAAGAAATGATCTATCAAGCCATGAAAAAACATAGAAGAACATTAATTAAATGTGTATTGCTAAGTCAAAGAAACAATGTGAATAGTTACATATTGTGTGATTCCAACTATATGACATTGTGGAAAAGGCAAAACTATGGAGACAGTAAAAAGATCACTGGTTGCTAGGGTATCAGACCAGGGAACTTTACCAGCATAACTCGGACTGTTGAATTCTCTCAGCAGCCAGCCTCGCATCTTCCCTGCTACCTTGGCAATGTACTCCTTTAAACATTACTGTAAACAATCTGCATTTTCTAAATTATCCCTGTCATTACTTCTCCCAGTACAACTGTGAGTGATAAAAGGAAGACAGATACTGAGTCTATCTCAAGAAGCACATAAAACATAAGCATCATAATACAATACAGAAAGCAAGACCTCCCTTTTTCTAAAAAAAGATTTATTTATGTATTTATTTGAGAGCGAGAGAGAGGCAGAGGGAGAGGTAGAGAATCTCAAGGGAGAGGAATCTTAAGGGAATCTCAACTCATGGGAATCTCAAGGGAGAAGAAGAGAATCTCAAGGGAGAAATAAATAAATACTTATTTATTTATTTTAGAGAGAGGAAGAAAAAAGCAGAGGGACAGGAAGAGAATCTCAAGAGAGCCCAAGGCGAGGCTTGATCTCACAACCCTGAGAGTGTGACCCGAGCCAAAACCAAGAGTCAGATGCTCAACAGACTGAGCCACCCAGACGTCCCAAAAGCAAGAACTCTCTTAAGAAACACTGAAATCAGGGGCAGCAAGAATACAGGGGAAGTAGAAAGGAATGCAAGCTGGGAGAATCAGAGCAGTCTTCATAAAAGAGAATATACCTAAGAGGTGCCTTACGTGACACATTTGTGTTAGGAGGGTATGGTGAGGTATTCCACGCATTCCATGAGTAAAGTGGGGCAACTAAAACTAGAGCTAGGGAATCTAGATTTTATGAACTTCCAGATTCCTACATAAAACTTCAGAGTAACTGGCATAAAGATGACAAAGCTATTTCACTGATCAGTTATTTTGGCCAAACAACTTGTTTGACAAAAATTGTGTCCCTAGGGAATGGAAGGGTCAGCACTCATTTGGGTATCCATACACCTACAGACAAAGACACATATGCAACGAGAGCAAGTGAGGCATTAATTAAAATCAGAGCTCTCAGTCTTTGCCAGAGCCTTTCCCTGGATCACAGTGACTAAAATATATAAGCACTTATAGTTAGCTTTAAACTATTCCTTTGTGCACTAGAATAAATATCATTAGGAAACTACAGCAATATCTTGACATCAAGTAAAGAATATAATCCTTTGAAGTCCTTTTAGGTCAAGGAAATTAGCTTCTAGGGGGAAATATATTAAAAACAAGGAGTTAGGTAGTATTTTCAGAGCAAATTTTCAGAAGGCAGTACATTTTCAGTTATGTCCATGATATCTGTAGAGTACTTGCTAAAAGCTCTTTAAAATTATAAATACCTAATCATATTTCAATATGATGGGACCAGAAAATTCTCAAGTCTATACAAGGTGTTTGTGAATTCTTCAGAGTGGTTATAATTTTGATAGCCTTTTTCACATTTATTCCTCTCAACTTATTGTGTGAAAATCATTGAGAAGCTATCTCTTGGTTTAGAATTGGTATATAAATTATTGTTCTTGAATAAATCATTTTCTTACCATTTAGATTGAATATTTAGTCCATGCCACATTAAATTGGGATCCCTTATTTTGGGACCCATTAATTTGTGAGTGACTGATTTGTCAAAAAGAAATCTTCAACTCATCAGAAATAATTTGGGATCTATAAACATCCTCTGGTTTCTTCCAGAGGTAACTTTCCCCCAAAGACTTTTAACACCTATTAATTCTTTGTCTCCCTAGTTTGAGAGCTTGCTGTCAGTTCAGAAGAAATGTATAAGAAAATGTTAAAACCAGCTTAAATAACTTTCTAGTTCTATTTAACTTTGGTACAACTTCAATGAAAATATTTCAAGTCAGCATTTCAAATTCAACTGCCAAGGCTCAGGTAATATTTCCTGGACTCAATCATATGGGCATGAAACACTGCAGCTATATCTTCAAAGTCCTTTGAAAATCTGTCTCATGATATCTTTAGAAGAAAATATTCCAAAATGAAATGAAGAACTTCATTTTCAGCTGAATTTTCTCTACATCTGTCACCTTCTTAGGAGTGGGTTCTGAATTTTAAAATATTTCTCTTTTTGAACCTGTGGAGATTGTAAAAGGCTACATCCCTAGTGAAAATTGGTTTGAGATAATTCCCTGAAAAACTTTTGTTGAGGTGTACAGTTGTCACTTTGGTTCACATAGAACCAGGAAGGTGTAATAGGTAATACTGTCTAGTGTCCTTTTAAAAGATAGAGCCTCTCTGTCTTCTCTTGTTCACAGATATTTTAAATGTCTGTAGGTACTTTATGAACAATGTCCATGCCTTAAATAAATATAAGGACTCCTCTTTGGTAATATGCTATCTCTCTTAAAAATAAACAAAAATAATTGAGGCAGCTTACATTGAAAGCTATATATAATAAGACTTTTAAAATGGAACATTTAGACCATGTAGAAGAAAGGAAATGCATGCATTAATAATGACTTAGCTATGTAAATATTAATATTTTGAGCGTCCTAGTGTTCTAAGCCAAAAGGGAGAACAGTGAGTTACTATCAAGTTCATTATCTGAACAGTATTCTTGAAAAGAGACAGCTTTCTCTTGATATTAAATTTGTTACTTGAGTCCAGTAGCAGATTGATTGAAGTAATGTCCCCAGTGTTTTACATTTGCCTGTATCCATGCCCTTTGGCAATGCCTTCCCACTTTGACTCTGGGCTTGGCCACATGACTTGCCTGTGCAGTGTTAGTAGTATTGATACAAGCAGATGCTTAAAACATGCTTGTACATTGGAGCTTTTCTGTCACTGCTTTCAAAATCTCTCACTGCCATGCAAACAAAATTAGGGAAGCCTGCTGGATGAGGAAGAAACACATGGTCCAGTCGCCCCTGTCACCCCAGGCAACAGTTAACTGACCTATAGATTCATGAGCATAAAAATACTTCTTGTTTTAAGCAGCTAAGCTCAGGAATTACTTGTTATGCAGTGATAGCTAACTGATACAGATTGCCTTACAAGGGATATTTAATAATGTAGTGAACAGTGTCTTGCACAATAGTTTTTCAGCAACTACAGAAATGTTTTCAATATAACAAATGACAATGCTTGAAAGCATATCTTACATAAAAATAAAAATAAACATACTTTTTATTTGCCTCAGTGCCCACTATTTAAAATGTTATTGAATTCCTGCTGGAGATAACATACTCACCTCTGAAACAAACCATTTTGTCATATGAAAACAGCCATTCTTTCAGTCATGTGCCACAACCATATTTAATGGATGGAGAAGCAAAGGCTATTCTCACTCTCTCCAAGGCTGTAAATGAGGCCTGGAGAGGATGAAATGACCAGAATGTGATTTAGCCATGGCATCCTGCTCCAAGGGTGAAAACAAAGCCATCTGCACAAAATAACCTTCGAAAAACATTTTATAAAGGTAAATTGGTCTAGAAAGCATGTCCCAACTTTTTCAATCCAGTTGATACTTGAAAATTTTGCATTTCCACTTTTAGTGGCACTTCATCAAAGTCTATTTCAGCAGGCAAAAACATGCCAAAGACAATTAATTTGAAAATTTAAGTTATATGAAAGATGTCATTTGAATCGCAAGAATTATTGAACCTCTGAACTTTAAAAATTGTTTAGGCCACCCCCCTATGATTCTTGAATTCCCTCCAATAAAATCCTAACTTGTCTAACTCTCTTCTGCTAAAAATACCTCCAATAATAGAAGCTCATGGCTTTTCATGGAGAATAGTACCCCTTAGGGAATTTTTATTTATTAAGATGTTTATCCATAAATAGATTTTATCATTTAGTTTTAAGCCAGATCCCTGGTGTGTCACGGGAGAAATCCAAGCTTTCTGTTCTGTAACACTCTTCCAAATGTTTGAAGATAGCAGCTCTCCTATCCCCAGGTTCACCCAAGTCCTTTGTTTGCCAGGCTAAATGTGTCCGCGTTCTTTGGTTGCAACTAACAGAAATAACTCTAGCTAACTCAAGCAAACAAGAATTTTATTGGAAGGATATGAGGGACTTAGTAAATCCATGGAAGAAGCAGGTTTAAAGCTAAATGGGTCCAAGGTAGCTCTCTAGGGCTGGGAAACAGGAAATGCAGAAGCTGTTTCTTTACAGGAATAGTTTGATCAGGCTGTCACTGCTGACTTAAACTCCAATTATGTTCAGGCTCATTGTCCTGATATTCTAGAGGAACATGGTTATAAATACTGCGGCATTGGTCCCAGGGCACAGGGGAAGAGGAAGCCCTTGACTACACCCCCACCAGACTGAATCCAGTGGGAAAAGATGTCCTCAAAAGAAAATGTATATGCTAATCAAAGGGGACAGTGGATGCTAGGTAGTCAAAAAAACAGCAACAACAAACACAGATGTTGGGCACCATTCCTTCATTTTTCATGTGAAGCAGCGTTAGGTCCCATCTCTCTTCTTCTCTCTTGTCCTCTAACATCCTGGGCTGTCCTCTTTTTGGACAGTGTTTGGTATGATCAGCATCAAGTAGAGTGGGGCTATCCTCTCCCTCATTCTGGATGCTGTGTATCTATTAATGCAACCTACAATTATGTTGACATTCTTGGCACTCTTATCATTCCATTGACACGTGCTGAATATAAGTCCCCTGAAATTTAGTAATTATTTTTCTCACTGTTCCTCTAATCTATGCCATGTCTTCTTCCATTGTGATCATATCCCTTCCTCTGCCAGGATGCACTCTCCTCCTTTCTGTTATCTCCTACTTTCTCTTGCCTGGTTAACCCTCATGCTTCAGATCCCAGTGGCATCATCACTTAGAGTCCATTGCCCTTATCATAAACTCTTGTAATAAATACCATGTACTTCTCCTTTTATTATGATGTAATTTTGCATTTATGCATATGATTGTTTGTCTTCACATTTTGTGGAAATAAAATCTAGATGTCTTACTAGACGACCTAGCCAAGCTTTAGCAGTCAAACTTATCTCTTATCTCACTAGCGTTCTCACTGTTCCTGGAGCACACAAATCTATCATATTAGTGTCTGTATTTTATTCTAAGCCCATATTGCTCAACTGAATTATCACATTCATATATTTGCTTTATTGTTTATTACCTCCCTCCTTCCACTAAAATTTAAGCTCCTGGAGAGCAGTGACATTATTTGTCTTATTTACTGCTATATACTCAATACCCACAGGACTTCAGGGCCTACAGTGGAGACTCAAGAAATATTTGTTGAATTAATGAATGTAAGAAAAGTTACCCATAATATAAATGATCTTACCCCAAAGAGGATAATTTCCATGAAGTCAGAACCTCATCACTTGGCTCACCATTGCCTTTCTAGTGCATTGCCTGACACATGGTGTGTTCTTATTACACATCTGTTTAACAAATGAAAGAATATTATATTTGCATTATTAATGCTTTTTGGGCCATCATAGAGACATTTATATTTATCCCTATTAACTATGATTTATTATTCAGCCTAACATTCCTGATGATGGAGATCGTTTAGGAATTTAATTCCGTCATTCAAAATGTTGTTTCTGCCTCATGATAGGACTCACTGATACACAATATGTCATCTATGCCTCTCTCAACTTGTGTCATCTGGAAATCAATTACATGTTATCCCTGCCCTCATCCAAGAATCAACAATTTCATTGTTGATTCATCCACTACCAAGACTGGATCTACATAAGAAAATCAGATTGCGGGGGGCCAGGGGGCTGCGAGAGGGGCGCCTGGGTGGCTCAGTCATTGAGCATCTGCCTTCGGCTCAGATCATGATCTCAGGGTCCTGGGATTGAGCCCTGTGTCGGGCTCCCTGCCCTGCAGGAAGCCTGCTTCTCCCTCTCCCACTCCCCCTGCTTGTGTTCCCTCTTTCACTGTCTCTCTCCCTCTGTCAAATAAAATAAAGAATCTTGGAAGGAAGGGAGGAAGGGAGGGAGGGAAAATTGGACCAGGAACTAGCAATATCCTAGTCCTATTGATTAGTTATGATAAGCCCATGAATTTTCCTTTGAATAAATCAGACTCATGTTTTCCACCAAATTGACTTAGTAATTGCATCGACTCTTTCATTCATTGTATTCTAAGAGTTGGGAGACTCCAGTTGAAATTCCAAGTCAGCTAATAAGTACCTTAGTGTTTCTCTGATTTTAAGAAGCATGCGAATATCTAGAAATCTTATTAAAATAAAAGATTTTGATTCAGAAGTTCTGGACTGAAGAGTCATGTTCTGTAATTCTTAAAGCATCCAGATACTATAGTGCTGCTGATCCATGGACCAGGCCTTGAGTAAGGAAATAGGTAATCCTGGCTAATAATAATAAACACCATCCCTTCCCCTATGGACATCAGTTTTGTTTCTGAAATTCCATGTGTTAGTGAAATTATAAGGGAAGGAAAAAGAAAATAAGATAAAAACAGAAAGTGAGGCAAACCATAAGAGACTCCTAACTCTAGGGAACACACTGAGGGTTGCTGGAGAGGAGGTGGATGGAGGGAAGGCGTAACTGGGTGATGGGCGTTAAGGAGGACACTTGGGATATAATGAGCACTGAGTGTTCTTTGCCACTGATGAATTACTAAATACCTCTCCCAAAACTAACAATGCACTGTATGTTAATGAACTTGAATTTCAATAAAATCTAAAATAATAATAAAAATAATAAACAACAAACTTAAACCAGCGTAGCACTTTACAAACGTCAGCGCACTTGTTTGTAAATCAGTTTTTTAAAATCACTACAATGACCTAATGCTTCATTTATAAAGAACCTGAGGTTTAAAAGACCGATAATTTATCTGTAATTCAATATCTAGCTAAAGCACAACTGAAAATTTAACCATATTTCTCCACTAACAGTGATTGTTCCACTTTACCCAGTGCTTCACATCACCTCTCTGGGCTATATTCACTTACTCATTCATTCATTAATTCACTCATTCATTCAAAATGAATTTATTTATGCCTCTCTATACATCAAGCACCATAATAGGGGCTAAGGATACAGCAGTGAATAAGGCAAAGGTCTTACTATGGTTTCTGACTTGAAAATTGAATGGCTCCTCCTAATAACAATATTCTATGATTATTTAAAGCTGTTCCATATTTACAAAATGTAATTATAGAATAAGGCATTATCTTAGGCATCATTTTCTACCTACATAGACTCAAAATTAATAAATTAAATTTAGCTGATTATCACCTCCATAGAAAACTTCCCACATTCTTTGTCTGATTGCAATCAAGCATGTCTGAACCTTCCTTCATTCTCTACTCACATCCATCCAATCAGTACCTAATTCTCCTTCTGAATTTTCTTCCTATGCTTTTTTTGTGGTCATCCTGGCCATAGTTGCCCTAGTTCCTGTTCTTTGCATCTCTTGTCCAGTCTAACAGAATCCAATAGCAGTTTCTGTAATGATGGAAATATTCTGTATCTGCTCTGTCCAGTATGGTAGCCTCTTGCCACATGCAGCTAATGAGCACTTGAAAGGTAACTAAGGCAACTAGCAAACTGAAATTTAAATTTCAGTATATTTTAATTAAATTTAACTTAATAGCCACATATGCCTAGTAAACATCTCTTGGACAGCATTAATCTGGACTCCTGCCAGAGTTTCCTACTGGGTTTCACTGCCTTCCATGGTGGACTCAAATTCATTTCCTCACTCATTCATTAGTATCATGTTTCTAAAATGCAAATCCAATGGTATCCCTTCCATGCTTTAAGTCACTTAACCTAGCATAAAGTCTTTCCTTCATTTTTTTTAAGATCTTAAAAATTAACAATGGGAAAGGCAGAGGGAAAGAATTCCAAGCAGACTCCCAGCTGAGCATGGAGCCTGAAGTGGGGCTCAGTCTCTTGACCCTGAGATCATGACCTGAGCCAAAACGGAAGAATCTGAAACCATCAAGGTGATCCTAAATTCTTTGCTTCTAACAAGACTTACAGGGCTCTTTGTGACCTAGGCCCTTGCTGAATCCTCTAGCCCCCTTCTGACTCAGAATGAATGCCTGACCAGGTGGTATTACCTTTCTACATAGTCTCCTTTCTACATATGTATCGAACTCCTATATATCCTTGAAGAATCAGTGTGTGTCCATGAAAACCTTTCTTGGGGTGACTGGATGGCTCAGTTGGTTAAGCACCTATCTTGGGCTCAGGTCATGATCCCAGGGTTCTGGGATGGAATCCCACATCATGTTCCCTGCTCAGCAGGGAGTCTGCATCTCCCTCTCCCTCTGCTCCCCCCCCTGTTTATGCTCTCTCTCTCAAATAAATAAATAAAATCTTACAAAAGAAAAGAAAAGAAAACCTTTCTTGTTTCATCCCTACCCAGGACGTCTGCTATATGTTTTCAGAATATCCTACAGATACATATCTCCCCTCAGTTAACCACATTATCTAGTCTCTCTATTATTTATTGATGACGATGGCGGTGGGATTTTCCATTTTAACCAGATTGTGTGTTTCTTGAAGGCCGGGGACTATTTCTATTCATCTTTAGTGCGTAAGAACCTACCATGATTGCTAAGGGCTCACAGGTACTGAATAAAGGGGAGATGGAAAGAAGAAGAGAATAAAGAAAGAAAGGAAGAATTAAACCAGTTGACATAAACACTTTCTTTTTAACCTTGGCTGTTCACTGTTAGGGAATTTCAGTTTTCTAGTTAATTTTATCTACTAACCATTGACAGCTAGTGTAAATCCTAGTTGGGCATATTTTTTGGATGGCTTTCTTACAAACAACTGATATTTTGAATTTAGTTTCAGCGGTACACCATTAAAGACATTATGTCTTCTCAACATAGCCAGGGAGGACAGGGAGAACCAGGCTCCCCACTGAGCAGGGAGCCCAACACAGGGCTCTATCCCACAACCCTGGGATCACGACCCATGCTGAAGGCAGATGCATAACTGACTGAGCCACCCAGGTGTCCCTACACTCATGGACTTCTAAAACCAAGAAACAGTCCAGCTCCAGCATGTTTTGGAGAAGGAAACTGTACAACTTGCTAATGATAAGTCAATAAAGGAGTGATGAATTAAGTTAAAACTTTTATGTACAGAGACTCATTCTAAAGTGAGTTAACTCTGGGAAGAAAGGTATTTTATTTTACAAATACTTCAGAAGAATTTATTTAAAAACAAACAAACAACAAACAACAACAGTTTTGATGAGATTGGGCTTAAAACAAAAGTTGCAAAGTTGTGCCCTGTTCTGTACTTCACATTGTGTCAGTTAAAAGTGGGGTGGGTCATCTGTCTTTGAACCATGACCATTTTCAGTTGAATGTTAGGGAAGTCTGCCTTATCTCAAAAGCCCATGCCTTTGGGCTTCTGTTCAGATGGTATCAGCTGGAACAAATAAGCTGAGATTGCATTTGCTGTTTTTCTGCACTAATCTCAAGAACAGTTCCAAAAATGGTTTGTCAGCAGCCGAACTGAGTGCAGAATCCGTGGGCATGTACATATTTCTCCTCACAAGAAAATCACTTTTTAAGTTTCTTGGAAGTTGATTACAATATGCTTTTTTCCCCCCTCCTCGAAAGTAAGATAAGTATCAGAATCTATCATTTTGTACTCTGGCATGTATTCCTAAACAGATAAAGAAGTGCATCAGCACTGAGAAAAATGTGGAGGGGCCAAGCAAAATGTATCGAGGATATAATCCCTCCAAAGAACTCTGTCGCATGTGGACAAACTGAGATGAAGAACTGAGCAGTTATCCAGGGAATTTGTCTGGTTTGGGTCATGAACTTGACAGTTCAGATGTCCTCTTCCCAAATAATTTGTGCCTGATTTTTTCTGGAAAAACTGAAATAGCACTAACAACAAAGTTTGAACTCTGTAATTCTGTTACAAGGCACAAAAGGCTTTCAGTGAGAAGTCAGTAAAAGGGAAGCCAAACACTTGAATGTCTCATCCAGTCAAGATCACTGTGAACTATCTTAATACCAGCCACTTCTCAGAACAGCTCCCCAGGAGTTCTGCCACCACCACCATAGAACAAACATATTTTAGTACAACCTCTCTGAGTCATTACTGCACAATGTTTTGAGCACAAAGAGGAAAAGAACTCTGTTTCATGAGTTTATAGTCTGGTGAGGAGGTAGTGAGAATCAGCAGTGAGAATCAGCATGACTACCCGTATTGACCTCCTCCATTTGGCATGTCACTAATTTGCTGTATCATCTATTGACATGGACATATCTTTTCTCTCTGTACACCCTCTCACCAGTAGGACTGTATTTGTCACAACTTTTTGGATTATAGATGATAGAAACCCAACTTAAACTGGCTTACAGGGGATTTTTAAACAACTTCATTGCACTATAATTTATATACCGTAAAGTTTACCCATTTTAAGTGTACACCTCAATGAGTTTTTAGTAAATTTACTAAGTTTTCAACTATAACCATAACCTGGTTTGAGAGCATTTTCATCACCCTTCATGGGGTATTTGCCAACTGTTGAATCTGAAGATTCCAGAGTTTGGTCTGTGTACTATGGGAAATATCACTGAGACTTGATTTCTCTTGGTTTCTTTCTCAGATTTAGGCTGTTCTCTGCTATGAATGACAGGTGAGCCCTGGCAGATCATCTACCATTTTAGTAACTAGCAGAAAATGTTTACCTCTTTTTCGGTTTTTTGTTTTGTTTTGTTTTGCTTTGTTTTTGCAAAGGTCTTAAGATGATAAGCCGAAAAGGTGATAATTTACTCTGATTGACCTAGAGTAAGTGACATGCATACCCCTTGAACCAATCTCTTTAATCAAGATCATGTGATATTCTCATGGGCCCCACCTGCATCACATGAATTCCCCAATATCTAGATGTTGGTGCCATTACCATCCAAACTGTGTGGTCTGAGATTGGGGGCTCCCAAAGGAAAATCAGAATTATTAGGAATGGGTGTTAGATAGGCAATACAGTTGACGTCTCTCTACAGGAAAGCTGATCATAGCAATGTTGCTTCTTTCCTTTTGCTTTTCCTTTTGTGGTTATCACAGTGCCTTTTCTATAGCCAGTGCTCAAGAAATATCCGTAACCTGATTATGTTTGTGCTAAAACAGAGCAGACCAAAATGAGGGAATCTGTGTTCACTTACTTTATTGTTTGGGAAGGCTACAAAAATTAGGAAGATGACTATAATATGCCTTAAAGGTGATGATTTTGAGCTTATTTTGAGAAGCAGCATGGGGTCAGGAAAGGTCAGATGGGTGCTGGAATTTAAAAACAGGTTGCAACCCAGACTCTTCCGCTGCATATGGTCTTTCTTATATATAGAAAATTGGCCTTTCTTAATGGCTTTTTCCTTTCTTTCTTTCTTTCTTTTTTTTTTTTTTTTTTTCAGAAAAATTACCCTAGTGAATAGCCTGGAATTAATTCACGTATAACATAAGCTGGCAGGGAAGCTGAGAATCATGTTGTAATTTTTTTTAAATTTTTATTTATTCTTTTAATTTCTTTTCAGTGTTCCAGAATTCATTGTTTAAGCACCACACCCAGTGCTCCATGTAATACGTGCCCTCCATAATACCCACCACCAGGCTCACCCAACCTCCCACCCCCTGCCCTCCAAAACCCTCAGATTGTTTTTCAGAGTCCACAGTCTCTCATGGTTTGTCTCCCCCTCCAATTTCCCCCAACTCCCTTCTCCTCTCCATCTCCCCATGTCCTCTGTGTTACTCCTTATGCTCCACAAATAAGCGAAACCATATGATAATTTATTCTATCTGCTTGACTTATTTCACTCAGCATAATCTCTTCCAGTCCCGTCCATGTTGCTACAAAAGTTGGGTATTCATCCTTTCTGATGGAGGCATAATACTCCATAGTATATATGGACCACATCTTCCTTATCCATTCATCCGTTGAAGGGCATCTTGGTTCTTTCCACAGTTTGGGGACTGTGGCCATTGCTGCTATGAACATAGGAGTACAGATGGCCCTTCTTTTCACTACATCAGTCTCTTTGGGGTAAATACCCTGTAGTACAATTGCAGGATCATAGGGAAGCTCAATTTTTAAATTCTTAAGGAATCTCCACACTGCTTTCCAAAGTGGCTGTACCAACTTGCATTCCCAAAAATAGTGGAAGAGGGTCGCCCTTTTTCCACATCCTCTCCAACACACGATTTTTACTGTCTTGTTAATTTTGGCCATTCTAGCTGGTGTAAGGTGGTATCTCAATGTGGTTTTGATTTGAATCTCCCTGATCGCTAGTGATGATGAATATTTTTTCATGGGTCTGTTAGCCATTTGTATGTCTTCATTGGAGCAGTGTCTGTTCATGTCTTCTGCCCATTTTTTGACATGACTATCTGTTTTGTGTGTGTTGAGTTTGAGGAGTTCGTTATAGATCCTGGATATCAGCCCTTTGTCTGTATTGTCATTTGTGAATATCTTCTCCCATTCTGTGGGTTGCCTCTTTGTTTTGCTGACTGTTTCCCTTTGCTGTGCAGAAGCTTTTGATCTTGATGAAGTCCCAAAAGTTCATTTTCGCTTTTGTTTCCTTTGCCTTTGGAGACATATCTTGAAAGAAGTTGTTATGGCTGATGTCAAAGAGGTTCTCCTCTGCGTATGTTCTCCTCTAGGATTCTGATGGATTCCTGCCTCACGTTGAGGTCTTTTATGCATTTCGAGTTTATCTTTGTGTATGGTGTAAAAGAACGGTCCAGTTTCATTCTTCTCACATAGCTGTGCAATTTTCCTAGCACCATTTATTGAAGAGACTGTCTTTTTTCCACCGTATATTTTTTCCTGCTTTGTCAAAGATTATTTGACCATAGAGTTGAGGGTCCATATCTGGGCTCTCTACTCTGTTCCACTGGTCTATGTGTCTGTTTTTGTGCCAATACCATGCTGTCTTGGAGATCATAGCTTTGTAGTAAAGCTTGAAATCAGGTAACGTGATGCCCCCAGTTTTGTTTTTCTTTTTCAACATTTCCTTAGCAATTCGGGGCCATTTCTGATTCCACACAAATTTTAGGATTGTTTGCTCCATCTCTTTGAAAAATGCCAGTGGAATTTTGATTGGAATGGCACTGAAAGTATAGATTGCTCTAGGCAGTATAGACATTTTAACAATGTTTATTCTTCCAATCCAGGAGCATGGAATGGTCTTCCATCTTTTTGTGTCTTCTTTAATTTCTTTCATGAGCGTTCTGTAGTTCCTTGAGTACAGATCCTTTACCTCTTTGGTTAGGTGTATTTCCAGGTATCTTTTGGTTCTTGGTGCTATAGTAAATGGAATTGATTCTCTAATTTCCCTTTCTGTATTTTCATTGTTTGTGTGTAAGAAAGCAACTGATTTCTGTACATTGATTTTGTATCCTGCCACATTACTGAATTGCTGAATGAGTTCTAGTAGTTTGGGGGTGGAGTCTTTGGGTTTTCCATATAAAGTATCATGTCATCTGCAAAGAGAGAGAGTTTGACTTCTTTATTGCCATCATGCTATAATTTGTATTCACCAAACATTTTTCCCAAACTACATAAATCTTTACATATAACATAAAGACAATGAGGAATTCCAGAACCTTTGGAATAAATAATTCAATAGTAGTGTATACCTTGGAGTATACTGCTTTTAGAAAGAAACAGAGTTTAAAATTGCAAAGGAACCAACTTATATTTTAAAAGCAAATTTTAGACTTAATTTCACAAATGGGAAATGGTTCATAGCCAATTTTAGCATCCATTGAAAATTTATTTTCCAGTGACTTTTAAAGTTTTCTTTCTTGACAAGGAATTTCAAGAATGGCAAGATATTTCTTTCTTAACTGCAGTGTGACTATTAAGATGCTGTAAAAACTTACAAATTAGGTTGTAAATAGCAGCGATGAAAGCATTAACTCTCTTAGCCACATTTCCTAAAGTGCACTTTACATGATGCTAGGGATAGATATTAAAAAATAAACCTGAATGCTTATATAAAAAGTCCAGTTTCCTATTTTCCAAGCACAGTGGTATAATTTAGCTCTAATTTATGGCATACTTTGTAGGATTGCTGATTAATTATACAGACCTCCTGATGTTTTATATTCTTTTCAACTTTTTCTCTTTCTGCTCTTTGCTACAAAGAGAATATCCATAAATCACTTATTACTAAGGTTACTTTAAAATAGTGAATTTGCTATTAGCATCCTTTTCTCATAGATCACTGAAACTTAAAAGCATTCATAACCTCTCTGTTTCTTATTTTTGGACCTAACTCATAAACATACACACGCACACCCAAGCTCGCTCACTCCCAGGCACAACACTTGAATCTTCTAATAGGCTCCTTGTCTGACTTTAAGAGTCTAACCCAATGCAAACGTGCCTAAAAATTCTGCATTATTTGGCCCGAGATATTGGGCACATTGAGAAAGCAACAAAGTATGCTTTGTTGGGGGTAATATTAGCCAATCTAATTCTTTAAGTGATGAGAGGTCTTCAACTTGAATAATTCACTACTGTGAATTATTTGAAAATAACTGTGGCACATTTGGTTGCTTGAAATTATCAGTATTTCAGGATTACTATATTCTTTTCATCATTCCTTTGAGTTTAACATTTATACGAAACCTCTTTTACTAGATTCTCCAAGAAATGTGGTACGCTGATCATTAGGGAGGCATTTGCCAGAGCTATTTTATACATGTACAAGACAAATATGCTCAGATATTATCCTGTCCTTTTTTTTTTTTTTTACTCTAAGTAGGTCATATTCACAGCCCTCTGTTCTCTTCAACACCCCCCCACACATATCCTTATCAAACTCCCCTTATCACTGGCATATCTAAATTACTATGTTCTGTCCCTCAACCAAGACACCTTCAATTATAAGAGCTTCCTGCTCCTTTCTTAAGCTCTTCACTTTTTCTGTCATCAACTTCCCCTTGGAATTAGGAAAAGGTCCTTGAAGATTTTGGCTGTTAAATAGGAGAGGACACATATATCAATTCCTTAAATGTTTTGTCATCATGAGAATTATTTATTGAAACCCATTACCTGTCTGACTTTATAGTTCTTTTTAGATGGTTTGTCTGAAAAGAAAAAAGACCCTTCCTTGAAAAGAAATAGCTTTCTTTTTCATCTAGGGGGCAAAAATAGTACAACAACCAGGTCCCTGTCTACATTTTTCACATGACACTTGGTTGCGTATTTGTTGAGAGAAGAGAGGATTGCTACAAGGACTCGGCTTCATCATGGAAATTCTCTCCTGTATAAAATAGACCTGAAGGTACAAGCACATATAAAGAACCCAATGGAAGGGGGGGACCCCAAGTATTAACTTAAGCACATAGAGTCCTTTTGCCGAGCTTTATAGAAAACAATAAATGCAGCTTACACACCTTCATAAATCAAAATTTTGGTGACATCTATGTTTACTCCAGAACAGTGGTTTTCTCTTTACAGTTTTGTGACATAGAGGGGCTTTAGGAGAACTGTAAACTTTAGGAAACAATGTGTGTACTTACATTGGGGGAGATAATGTTATAATTTTCTTCTGATACTTAAAGAGATTTCTGACTTCCACCCACCCACCAAAAAAGATTAGAAATCAGGATCGCTACCCTAAGAGTTATCCACCAGTGTCTCTAAAATTGTCAAGACTAAATGTATTTTCATCCAGTAATCAACATATTTACTGTGTGCCTCTTTGTATGTAAAGTACTGTATAAAATGATAAGGCAACAGAAAAAAGTATAAGACTAGGGCCCTGATGTCTGGAAATTCTCTGGATATTTGGGGTTATGGGATATTGGCAGTATATGATAAATGCCATGTGAATAGATCTGACAACTTCAAAATGTCATGAATTTGCAGAATGGGACTTGCCCAACACAGTTTGGTGGTCCACTCAGTTCGATGGTCCACTTAGTCAAAATGCCATAAATTTACTTTATCTTGGGAACATGGTTGAAATAGGTATGTGTTTCATGACGAAGACTTGCATCTCTGTAAATACGCAGATGATCTTGGGCAGCACACAGTATACAGACATTAAATGGTAGTGAATCACATAGTTCTTCTTCATTGCTTCTGAGTACATCAAGGGGAAAGTCAATTTGGTCCTAGTATGTCTGAACACCTTTGAAACCCTGGGTAATATCACTTTCCCAAAGAAAAAGCAGGCTACTGGCTCAATATCCTGGCAGATAACTACACCCCACTAGAAAGTAATATGTTAGGTATGTTTTTATCATATTTATTTCTATGGTTGGCATCTATGGCAAGGGATATTAGTTTCTATCTATAGTAGCAATATGATGTTTTCTTTATTTTTTAAAAAGATTTTATTTATTTGAGAGGGAGAGAGAGAGCACAAGTGTGTGGGGGGGGGGCAGAGGGAGAGGGAGAAGCTGACTTCCCCACTGAGCAGGAAGCCTGACATGGGGGCTCAGTCCCAGGACTTGGGGATCATGACCTGAGCCAAAGACAGATACTTAACCAACTGAGCCACCCAGGTGCCCCTGATGTTTCCTTTATTGAGTTACTTTAATTTTAAACTTTGAGCCACTTAAAATATTGTACTATTAATTATGATAATGATGAAGAAAATAATAATAAAAATGATCAGTGGGGCCAATATTGATAATGTGCTTACTATTTGCCACCACAAGTATAAATGCCTCACAGGTGTTTGGACATGTAACCCTCTCAGAAAAACTTACAAAATAGATGTATTATTATTATGCCCCTTATTTTAGAGACTAGGTAAACTGGAGTCCGGAGAGGTTAAGAGACTTTCCTAAGTCACATGTCTAACAAATAGTGGAGCAAAGATGCAAGCTGTCTAGTAGTACATGCATGAGTAGAGCAGAAATTAGGAGCATACCAGGAAGTTTGGGAAGGCTTATATTAAATGACCATTAAAGTGATCCTGAGCCTTTATACTTCTGGCAAAGGCAGAAATACTACGTGCAGGTGCTGTACAAAGCAGGGAGGGTCTTTGAGAATTTTAGCTGGGCCCTGACAATAGTGTGCTATCACTGATGTAAAGGAGGAAGGTGATTCCACTTTGACTTCCTCACTTAGAAATGTTATAAAGTTCTGGGATGAGAAGTTGAAGCACACAAACCACAATCTTGCAATTCCTAAAGGGTCAAGAGTTGGGTACATGAGAAAATTACGTGTTTTTCTAGCATGGCCAATATTACTATTTGTGTTGTAGAGCCCTCCCCTGCTTACTAAATTACGTTATCTATATAGTGGACCCCCTTTCTAATTAATAATTAATATAATCTTCCAGGCATTTTAGTTACTTAGGGGTAAGGGAACCTGCGATGATTACAACTTCAACTCATTTTTACACATTCTTTACTTTTACTTCTGTTTTTAGACATTAGTGTGAATACATATTTCTCAATATTAGAAAAAGCTATTTTGACAAGCTTAATTAGAAAGCAGAAAAAAAAAAGCAAAAACAAAACAAAACCCAACTATCATAACCGAGACCTAATGGCAAATTTAAGGAAAATCTCTTAGATAGGGTTATCATGGTTTTTGCTTTTTGTTTTCTTTCTTTGTTATACCCTTCAACAACACAGGGTGGCGGGGTAAGAAGTGTACAGGCTTTGATGTGAGAGCTGAGTTTGAAACTCCATTCTTTACTGACTACATTGACCTTGGACATTTCCTGGTTTCATTTTTCTTATCTGAAAAATTGGGATAATAATTACAGTTTAACTGTGATAATAAGTACAAGCACCCAATAGTATATTCTAGGTGCTTGGTAAACTTCCTCAGTACCATGCCATTCCCAACACTCAACTTAGGTATTTACAGCCATCCCTCTGGTCTTTCAGTCTGCTTCTTTATTTCCAATTATTTCTAAAGACAGCTTTGCCTTACTATTAAATTATTCTTTTACCTGCTCTTCTAGTATCCTAAGAGGTTGTTATATAAAACATTTTGAGTACCTTGGAGTTTAATAATAAGATTTTTTTCTCATTATACAAGTAATATTACTTATTATGATGCTTTGATAAAAACACATAGAGGTGTAGAGAGTAAAATATGGTATCGCTTTCCTGTCCCTACCCCATTCATCTTCACAATGCCCTACAGAATTATACTGAAATTAGCTCGGGTCATAAGTTTTTGGAAGAAAGGAATCCTAAATCTTGTATTAATGGAGACACAGAGAGATCCTGTATAAATTAAAGGTAACAATTTAAGAAACAAATTTTAGACAAAAACATGTCCTTTATTTCTTTCTTCCCCAGGCATGGTGTTTTGGGTGGTTTTTGCTTACAGTGTCAATAAATAAAACCTCCAAGTTGTATCTGCCCAAGAAAACTATTTCCCACATCAATCCGTGCACTGTGTCCTGAACAGTAATTAAAATTAACTCCAGTATTAACTCTGAGATCTAAATACTCATCTCTACCTGGGAAGATAGTCCCTTCCAGGTTATTTTTACAGAGCTTTTAAAACTCTTGTTCAGAGGAAGTTAGACTTGGATAAAATCAGGTTAAGCAAACACAAGTTTATTTTCTCTTTTGAACAGTGCTGGAGGCAAGGGCAGTAGGCTCTGAACTGCTGGCTGTTCTTCAAGCAGACTGAAACACACAGGTTGTTCCGTGGTTTATTAAACTCAGATCTTACGACAGAAAGCAAATTATCTCTAAGGGAACTTTGTCACCAAGGTGTCTGTTCAATAGCAGCGTCTGTTGCTGCCACAGAGACTACACAGAAAGATCAATGACAGGTTGGCCTGAAACTGCCCTTGAAGTAAGCATCTTCCCACTGACCTTCATTTAAATTCGTAATCTGAAACATCGTCTTTTCTCAAGATGGACAGAAAAGCCATCATCTAGGGCTCTCAGTGGACTGTTTATAAACTGCACATTACCACAAAACAATCTATCTTTCTATTAATCAAGATAAACCCCTCTCTGCAATGAGGCTGAGAATTTCCATGTCTCTTAAAATTCAGAAGTAAACTTAAGCAAATCCCAATTAAAAGTTGTATCGGTCAGGGTTCTCCTGAGAAACAGAACCAATAGGATATATAAGGAAAGACTTGTTCTAGGAATTGGCTCACACAACTCTGGGGGCCCAGAAGTCCCATGACTTGCTGTCTGCAAGCTGAAGATCCAGAAAAGCCAGTGTTAGGATTTAGAGTGATTCCCAAGCCCTGTGAGCCAGGGACACAGAGGAGTCCAAAGGTCCGAGAACCAGGAGCGCTGATACACAGAGCCAAAGCCGAAAGGTATTCTAGCTCAAACAGAGAAAGCAAATTCAACTTCCTCCTCTTTCATTCTCTTCAAGCCCTCAAAGGACCGGTTGATACTGTCTGCATTGGCGAGGGCCATCTTAGTCTACCAACTCCAATGCTAAGGTCTTTCAGCAACACCTTCAAGGCTCAGAGAAATAATGCTTTACCATCATATTTGATCATCCTTTAGCCCAGTCAAGCTGACACATAAAATTAACAATTACACAAAGCGAAATGCCTTTGAATTTTATTAAAATAGATAGCCTAATTCAAACCAAAACAAGTAGTTTGTTTTTTGTTGCTGTTGTTGTGGTTGTTGCTATTGTTGTTATTTTGGTTTTGGTTTTGTTTTTGTTTTTTTCATTAAGAATGAAGTTTTTGGGGGTTTTTTTTGTGTTTTGTTCTTGTTTTTGGTTTTTAGGGGTTTTTTTGCTATTATCTAGAGCACACCAATGCCAGTTCATCTTCTAGGCTTTTCTTAGTTTTCACTTGGCATAAAGCCAGGAATAACTCTACCAAGTCCAAAAGTCTTCACCTCTGTTGGTCACAGGCTAATTCTCCAGTTGATAGGTTGAATATACAAATCTTTATCTCTGTCTCTTCATTGCTACTACTTCACTCCTTCAAAGTTTCGACTCTTTCATGGGTGTTATATTCTAAAACAGTGTTGAATTGCTGTTTTCTGAAGGACAAGTAAAGACACTGCCTCTCTCACAAACAGTTTAGCCTCCATAAAGAACTACTTACCAAACCATATGTTCCTAGCCCTGTACTGGCTCATTAGGTAGAGGGACCCCTGGTTTAGGGATGTCTAACTTCATTGCCCTGATTCTAGTACCTTGCTGGTGGCCCCTGGGGTCTGGAGTCCTGTGACATCTCTATCACACTGCCAGTTTGCTTGAGGTGAGAAGTAACAGTACTCTTATTAACCATGTCTGAAATTTTATAATATATTTTAGCCCTCCAGGAGTGTTAACGTCTTTTGTAATCAGTAAGTCTATGCTTTTATGTTAGGCTTTTAAATGGCAAACATGGGATGCCTGGGTGACTCAGCAGGTTAAGCCTCTGCCTTCAGCTCAGGTCATGATCCTGGGGTCCTTGGGATTGAGTCCCACATTGTGGGGGAAGAGGTTTTGCTCGGCGGGGAGCCTGCTTCTTCCTCTGTCTGCCCCTCCCCCCTGCTTGTGCTCTGACAAATAAATAAAATCTTTAAAAATAGTTATTTAAATGGCAAATATGTTTTCTGGTACTCATCATGTATAAGAGAAAGAAGTCTGTTCTGACCCCTTGAGATTTTTTTTTTAATTATACAAGATTTTAAATGATTTATATTTACCTAATCTAACACTATTAAAGATGATTTAAAAGTTAACGGTTTGAAACTTCCATTATTTGTTTGTTCAAAAGTTTTTAATCCATAATACCCCCCTTTGCAGAAGGGGAGAGATGTACTTTCAGGGGTTTTAAGTATAAGGAAAGCATTTCCAGACAAGTGAGGATGCACTACGTTTCTCACCAGTAGTTGGGCTTCCGCGCAGAGCTGCTCACAGAATCATAGGTCGTCATTTGGGGATAACCCTTCTCTTTAGGGTGATAGAATATTGTGGACTTGACAGCTTCTGTCATCTGTTACGAAAGCCCCAAAAAGGAAAGATCAGCATTTTAAAAGGTCCAGTGTCCCCAGACTGGTTTTCATTAATAGGACTGACAAGGTCAGCTCTTCAATGGCTATAACCCAGAGCCTCATATTAAGAAAGAAAGATTCAATTTATCTCATAATTCCAGATAGGTTCCTATCCTCTATGGATCTGAAATCTTTAAATGAAGTGGAGGAACAACGGTTCTCTATGCAATGGACAATTTACTATGTTGTGAATTAGATGACCTTTTTTTCATGTAGGGAAAATTAAGTCCTATGTCACACCTTTATTTTTACTACTTGCTGCTTTATCATTTTTGACTTTTCTCTGATACTACCAATGATTTAAAAAGAGCCTACAGGTAGGTCAGGGCTAACCTGTTCTAAGCCAGGAACAGATTTACATTTTCAATTCCTTTTATCTAACTTGATCACTATTCACGAGTATTCGAAGGAGCTCAAAGTTCAGTATCAAGCTAAAAGCTACAGGTCAGCCAGTAGTCTGAAATGGGAAAACTAAAATGAAATGGAAACTTTGAACTCTCACCAAGAAACCAACGTGAAAATACAACTATCCTTGGACTGAATTCAAGAACTGTATTCACAGGGAAAAAAATGAATGTAGAAGTATTAGTTGAAAAACTTTTTCTAAGTTGGGATAGACTCCAACTGAAAGGAAGCAAGGATCTAAATATTTGTGTTGAGTTGTGTTTCAAAAGTTTCTTGAGTTAGTGGAAATTAGCCCTCTAAGGATAAATGCTAATTTTATACTAATTTCCCAATTATAAAAATCCCATAAATTCAAAGCAGCAAGTGACTGTAACTTAGCCCTTTTTCTGTAGAAATAAATAGTCAAAGGTATATGGCACAGCTGTGTATAAAGGAAAATCAGGTCAATTTTTTCAGACTCAGAAATCCATATTCCTCCATAGTTGAGTTAATCAGTCTTTTAGCAACAAGTTCTGTAGAGGTAGCCCTCAAGGAATGATCTGAAGAACTCATCTCTCCTCTCCGCTTTCACTACCCCTATCTCCTGAACAAGTTCACCAGTTTCCCTATATACTGGGCTCTTCCAATTACGAGGGATTAAAACCAAATTCCTCATGTCTTAAATGACTGCATTATGTAGCTGGAGCATGCGAAGGAAGCTGTTGGCTTAGCTGTGGACAGAAACAGGGTCTCAAAGAGCTCTTACGTTCTCTCCTCTCTCTCTGTCTCTTGGGCTCTGCCTATCTTTGGTTGGTTTTTTTAAAGCGTGCTTTCTTGACAGGTAAGATGACTGCTAACAGTTCTAGATTTCCATCTCTAAATGTAGTAATAAATAGAAAGAGACTGTTTCCTCAAATAGCTCCTGGTTTGGGTAGCATGTCTGTCCTTAAACCAATCACTGCAGACAGGGAAATAAGATCTCCTGATAGGCCAGGTCTTGGACCTTGCTTTCTTTATTCTGTGAAGCAGACTCCCCACTGGCAAAACTAAGTCCCTTCTAGTATGCATTTGTAGAAATGTATGCATTATGGTATATAACACACTGACATCACTTCTAGGTATGCAGTTATCTAAGATCCTCCTGATTTATATAGGCCTAGTGGACAGGAGGTATTTAGTAGATATCTATGAGTAAGTCCAATTTTTCATCCCCCTCTGTAACTACTTGATGTTACCCATATGCTTCATTAAGCATAATAATATGTCACAGGATTTCAGAATATAAGACTACTTGGAAGTAGCCTTAACCTTAACAGAATTCTTTATTAATATCTGAAATAATAGATTTAGGAGGGTACAGAACTTCAGTTAATAGAATTATTTCGCTAATGCACTTACATCCTGCATTTCATGTGCAAGACACTGGTCTCAGCAGTGCATGCCTTTACAACACCTTGTGAGATAGAGTTACTTTTATTATTCCATTATCTCAAGTAAGGAAATTTACAAAGATGTTAATCATACAGCTCATAAGTGGCACGAGTTGATTTGCGCCTGGATAGTATAGTTTTAGAGTTTATGGGGTTTTTTTTCTTAAGATTCATTTATTTTTTTCAGAAAGAGAGCACGAGAGCAGGGGGAGGGGGTGACAGAGAGGGAGAGTCTTTCTTTCTTTCTTTTTAAGATTTTATTTATTTGTCAGAGAGAGAGAGAGAGCACAAACAGGCAGAGCAGCAGGCAGAGGCAGAGAGCAAGCAGGCTCCCCGCCGATCAAGGAGCCGGATGTGGGACTCTATCCCAGGACCTGGCGATCACGACCTGAGCCAAAGGCAGCGGCTTAACCAACTGAGCCACCCAGGTGTCCCAGAGAGGGAGAGTCTTAAGCAGACTCCACACCCAGTGTGGAGTCCAACAAGGAGCTCGATTTCATAATCCCGAGATGATGACCTGAGCTGAAACCAAGAGTTGGACACCCAACCAATTGAGCCACCCAGGCACCCCCAGAGTTTATGTTCTTAATCAGTACGTTATACTGCTTGGTAAGAACTGTTTGAATTTTATAAAATTCCATGTTATACTCACATTTGGATTATACCTAGGAAAAATAAACAGGGCAATATAATGCAATTTAATGACAGCTACTAAAAATGACCCCTTCTACAGATCATCTTCTTCACTTATCTTTTCCAGTGTCTAGAATTCAAGCCTTGGAGGCCTAGCTCTTATCTCTTTGCTTTAAAAAAAAAAAAAAAAATCGGAAGATTAAAACACTTAACCAAAGTCAGGCACTGAAATCTTAAAAATCAGTAGTACAGCAATTTGTAAAATTACCTTGTCATTTCACAAAGCTTAAAGGAGATTGGATAAGGAAGCTTTGTGGGTAAGAGGCAAAGAGAGCCTTGAGAGAGATTGTGCAGAGCTAGCTGGGTCTCACAGCTGGATAGCAACAATATGCCGGGTGCCTTTTGTGCAATGTATACACCATCATTAAGGATGCAGGGGTGGGAATGACAGTAGGAAGTAAGAAAAAATATTTAAAACACCACTTTACAATTAAGAGAACATTTCAAATATCTCATTGCGGAAGATAATCATGATGGTAACCACTGAGATTAAAAGAATAAAAACTGCCCTTGACCAGTAGCTCTATGCTGGGGATGATTTTTGCCCCCAGGGAGCATTTGGCCATATTTGGAGATATCTTTGATTGCCACAGCTTGGGAAGAGAGGCGGAGCGAATGAAGTCCAGTCCACTGGGGACAGAGATGCTTCTAAATGTCCTCAGAGGACAAAGAATTCTATGGTCCAAAATGTCAGTAGTGCCAAGGCTGAGAAGCCCTGCCTTAGGGCATAAGTAAATAGGTCAGGTCATACATTTAGCAAGTATCAGAGTCAAGGCTAATACCAGGTCATCCAATGACAAACCCTTCACTTGTTTCCTTATTCATACCCTGTTGGCATTAAACAGTATGATACAGTCAATGGCTTTAAGTGTTGGAAATTACAGTACCACTTTAATGGTACAAACTATTAATAGGCCTTTGTGCTTTGAAAGACTCAGCTCACCTCTCAGTGTTTAATATGCCTCAAATCTATGTTACCTCACGGAAAACGACTCCATATATAAAAAAGAAATGTTATCTTCCTTATTGAGTTCTCATATGCCAGCATTTTACAATTTCCAGAGAATTATTTTATAAATAGGAATATGATTAACTCCTCTGAAGTTATTTTTGTAATTATTGAGAGAATTAGGATTTAATTACCACATAATTTTTATCAGTACATCTGCTCTTGGGCTAATGGGGTATCATATGGTCTTTACTGAGCAACTGTTATGTGTGTATTATGGTGTGAATGAACAAAGGACCTCCTTGTCTGCATCTTATATACTGATTTGGGAGGACTAGGTTAATTTGTGTATTGACTTCAGATTGTCAAACGTAATAGTTGGAGTGCAAAAAGTGGGCTAATTTAATTACTATATTAAGGGAAATTATGTTCAGAGAATGTTGTCCAATTTCTCCCATATGCACAAATAACTAAATAAGAGGACACAGTTTTAAAAGATGACATAATCACAACACCAAAACTACTACCTAATAAATACCAGGAATTGTGCTTGAAATCTCACTGACATTATCTTACCTAATTCTTCCTAACAAAGTACCCAATTGGGATTGTTTGCTCCGTTTTATACATGAGGAAACTGAAACTTGGAAAGTTAAGCCAACTGCCTCTGATCACACGGTTGGAGCTGACAGAACTGGAATCTGAATACCCATCCTTCTGATTCCAATATCCTTTGTAGTGTTCTTATAACTTCACACCTTCTCATCAGCCTGAGTCAAAGAACCTGGAATGAGTCATCAGGAAATCCGTAGCTTCGCCATCCCAAAGAGCCTTCATGAAAAGTGTATACAGCATTTGCAAACCGGTATATTTAAATCTTCACCTGTGGTTTTAAAATGATTAGTCAAAAAATCTATTAAGTGAAGCTGTGACCACAGAGACCACTTGTTTCAAATATTTATCAAAGACTCTTAAGGCTATCACTAGTGCTCAGTGGCTTAGCCATTCTGAATTCCTGTAACATATTATTGATTTTTCTCTTAGGATATTTATTTATTTACTTGTCCACTCTGCTACGTGTCATCCTAGGTACTAGTTCCTGGAGATTAAGTCATAAGATAAACATGGTCTGTGGGGGCGCCTGGGTGGCTCAGTGGGTTAAAGCCTCTGCCTTCGGCTCAGGGTCCTGGGATCAAGTCCCGCATCAGGCTCTCTGCTCAGCAGGGAGCCTGCCTCCTCCTCCTGTCTCTCTCTGCCTGCCTCTCTGCCTACTTGTGATCTGTCTGTCAAAAAAAAACAAAACAAAACAAAAAAAAACTTAAAAAAAACCCATAAAACATGGTCTGTGGCCTCAGAAAAGCTCATATGCCAGGTGGCAAGTAAGACAGCTAACAAGTAAACAAAACTTCTAGGTTGTGTTTGATAAGAAAAAAGCAAAGTGGCTGCCAGAAAAGAGAATAACAAATTAAAATATCATCCACTTTAGAAATATGAGCCATAAGAAAAGCGCCACCTGTAAAGTAAGATGCTGAGAGGGTGAGAAAGTGGTAGCTAGGTCCTGATACTGTGGCAGGCAGAAGAGCAGATAGAAAGGCCCTGAGGTGGGAAAGGGTTCCAGACACTGCAGGGACTTGCAGAAGGCCTGTGTAATTATAGTTCATTGAAAGGTAAAAAGAAGAGAATGAAATAAGTAGGCAAGAGAAAGGCAAAGGCCAGATCCATCAGGCCTTGTAGGTTCTAAAACAGAATTTACTGATGGCAGTGGGGTGCAAAGAAGGATCTTTAAGGCTGAGCAGTGATGTAATCTGATCTAGCTTTTAAATAAGATCATCTGACCACTGACCAAAGAATGTATTTGAGGCACGAGAGTAAAAATAGGCATATCATTTAAGAGGCTGGTGATAGGCCAGGTGAGAACAGGGGAGCAGAAGAGATAGAAAGAAGTGGGTAAATTTGAAGGATAGAGTAGAGATTTGGTAGACAGTAATCTTAAATGAGCCATCTGTGTCCATTTTTTTATTTCTCTAGCTGGTGTCCCAGCCAGGCTGCATGAACTACTCAACTCTGTACCTTCCTCTTCTGCTATGTCTTAGGTCATGTTGAAGATAGGGTTCTCTAGAATCCTCCCTGTTCCAGTTTTGTGCCTATCAGTACAAGTGTTTCCATCCCAGGTAGTAGAGATTTGTTCCTAATTATGGACCCTAAGATGCGCCATCCACGTTTGCTGTTCTGCCAAAGTCATACCATGTTGTGGGATTTTTTTTTAAAATTCACTTCTCGCATCTCATTAAAAATGTATGATATATGTCAGAAATAAATATACTTAATAACTCATTTAATTTAAGCCACCATCTAGAAGAAAACTTTTTTTTTAAGATTATTTATTTATTTATTTATTTGACAGAGATGGTGGAGGGAGAAGCAAGGGGAGCAGCAGGCAGAGGGAGAAGCAGGCTCCAATCAAGAGATTTTTTTTTTTTTCTTATACCTCAGCAGTGTTAAGACTAATGGTGATCAGCAATGAGCCTTCTCTATGCATAATGTAGTGAGAACCACCAAAGACAGAGAATGGTTACAACCTATCTAGTATTTCCAATGTTTATGCCAACAGAATGTTGAGACCACCTTAGTAAGAAAAGTGTTGAAAGTCCTAAATATGTCACGTGTCTTAATTATATTTATGAGTATGTAGACAAAACACCCTGAACAAAGATGAGACTGTCAAGCGATCTAGCCGTGATTTATAGTTTAAAAGATGACGGAATGGGGACGCCTGGGTGGCTCAGTTGGTTAAGCAGCTGCCTTCAGCTCAGGTCATGATCCCAGCATCCTGGGATCAAGTCCCACATCGGGCTCCTTGCTTGGCAGGGAGCCTGCTTCTCCCTCTGCCTCTGCCTGCCACTCTGTCTGCCTGTGCTCACTCTCGCTCCTCTCTCTCAGACAAATAAATAAATAAAATCTTTAAAAAAAAAAAAAAGATGACGGAATGACAGACATCATTTTCAGTTAGTCATATGAGATAAACCTACCGTTTTGGTTTATTTGTTTTAATTTCAGAATTACCATTTCTGAAGATGGAAGCCTCAAAATTGTCAATGTGACGAAATCAGATGCTGGAAGTTACACCTGTATAGCCACTAACCATTTTGGAACTGCTAGCAGCACTGGAAACCTGGTAGTAAAAGGTAATGACTAACCCAGAGCACACGGACATTGGTATACCTGTCCTCCTTTCTAGTAATGCGATCTATAGAAGTCGCATCCTTCATATTAATATGTAGATATCACTGTGTTGCTAAATTAATACATCATGCCAAACATGATATGATTAAGGATTCTTAGAGAACTGTTGGTAACGAACATGATTGAAAGGCTATCTTATTTCAGAATCATCCAATACAATTTTGAGAATTACAGCCATTGTATCTATTATACTGTTGTAACTAATGTTATCTTCAATCCTTTAATTAAATTTCTTTCAAGTCTCTGTAGATTTGAAATTCATGTCTAGGAACACTGTGCTAACAAATTAAAAACCCATGACTTGAATACTATTTTTAGCAAACTTTGTTTAAACAATGACATTGGCTATTTTTAAAAGAGCTGCCCTGGTTATTCAGAGAGATGGGTATGGATTATTACACCAGTAAAGGGATTTGATCATCTCTGTGCTTTTCTTTAGTCACCCTGCCAACCCTCTCTGTCTTAAGGAAATAAAATTTTCCACATACCTTAGTCTGGGTGCTTTATAGTATATGACAGAAATTCGTTTATTGCTCTTAGCACAGCACATGATATGAGTCTGTTCTAACACCAGGTTGATGGGATGGGCTGAGAGCACTAAAATGCAAGGGATGAGATTTTAATTTACATTTTATTTGCATTTCTATTACTTTCTGTCTTGAAGAGTTGTAGAGTTTTTGAGTTGAAGGGATCTTGGCAATGAGTGATCTGACTGAGGAAGATAAGACTCAGGTTGGTGACATTCTCAAGGTCACCAGTAGTAGAAGACAGATGTTAACCCAGGAATCCTGATTGTGCATTCTGCTTGGTTGGTTCTGTTTACTGCACCAGGAAATCTGGTTAATTCAGCTGTCCTTTTTATAATAGATTTATACAAAATAGATATTTTTCTATAACCGATATAGATGACCACATCATATTATTTCCTTCTTGCCCATTTATTTGTAGCTCTCTCTCTGAAATAAGAGAACCTAAGAAAAACAAAAATATCTATTTTATCTATCCCAATTTTATTTTAAAGAAGAAAGCTAAAAATTACCTCATTGCATATTTTGGGGTCATTGGAAGGTAGAAAATTACTATCATTTGGATAAGACTTTTTATTATAAACAACCTCTATGCATGTAAGAAAACTGGAAGGCCAAGAGTTAGAAGTAAATTTGTATTTAGATTCACTCCACTACCTCAGTCAGTTAATGAATCACTCAGAGCAATACCATGGGCATAGGACTATGTGTTCACTCTTTCTCACAGTGCAGAGGGAAAAAGAGGTTCAATAGTATTTGTAAATCAAAATTTCAGCTAGAGGTCTTTGCTAATGTGTGGCTTTCTCGGCTGCAAAAGGAAACAGTGATCAGCTAGGATCAGGAGGAATCCCAAGGTTTCAGAGTTGGTTAATGGCAAAGCTGGTACCTAATTATAGATTATTCGCTAGTTATGGAGATAAAAGAGAACACTAGGCAACAGTCTTAGGTGCTGATCAAGAGACTGAGCGTGAGGCAGAAAGATCCGCCTTGAATCTCATTTCTGTCACTTACTAGCTCTGTGACCTTGGACTAGACAATTTACCTGTGTGGGGATAATAGTATGCCAACTGCTTCGGGGTGTTTTGATGACTGTGCTAATCCACCATAAGTGCTTAACATAGTGCCTGGCACTTAGGAAATAGTAGTAGTTTTTTTGTTGTAGTTGTTTGTATTTTAATAAAATGGTTAAACATACATTCTAAATCTTACTGAACTGAACATTTATGAAGTTGCCATCGCCAACCTATTAGAGTAGTGAAAAGAAGTGAGCCTGCCACAAAAAAAAAAAAAAGCCCAAGAGTGTGAAAGATTATAAACACCTAAGCCTAAAAACCATTTTTTGCTGTTCCGTATTGTGGACAGTGAGGTATTTTTGCATGTAGTTACAAGTTATATCCTGTGTTTGATCAGCCTCCTTCTCGTAAGGATTTCTTTAGTTCTCAAGATGGAGGACAGAGGGAGCTCCTAGGTAGCTCGGTTGGTTAAGCAGCTAACTCTTGATTTCAGCTCAGGTCATGATCTTAGGGATGTGGGATCAAGACCCATGTAGGGCTCTGCACTAAGCTGAGTGCTCTGTGCTGAGCTGAACATGGAGCCTGCTTGGAGTTCTCTCTCTCCTCTCTGTCCACCCCCCAGCCCCCTACTTTGTGCATGCGCACTCTCTCTCTCTCTCTTAATCAATCAATTCATTCTTTGAAAAGATAGTGGACAGAAAGGAATATCCTCTGATTCCCATCAGAGTTCATATCCCAGCAATATGGGCAGTCTGGGGACCAACTATCCAGATGAGTCTCTGCTGCTTGTCTTGTACTGAATAATGGCACAAAACTTGCCATACATCAATAATGAAATATGCAGTGGTCACCCCATGTTTTAGGTAAATATAAATGTTGCTGAGGTCGGGACTTCTAACTATTTTAAGAAATTAAAATACTTTATTTCTAGATTTCTAGTGAAATGTAAATGGTGATTATCCAAGTATAGTATAAGACATAGTTTTACTGTTGTTTTACTGTTTTCTTTTCAATTTTAGTAATTTATTTGCTTCTTACAATGTGTATTAGGAAAAGTCTAGTTTTCCATTCATGGCAATGATTAAAAAAATCTTTTAAAATATATTTAAGGGGTGCCTGGGTGGCTCAGTGGGTTAAAGCCTCTGCCTTCGGCTCAGGTCATGATCTCAGGGTCCTGCGATCAAGCCCCACATCAGGCTCTCTGCTCAGCAGGGAGCCTGCTTCCTCCTCTCTCTGACTGCCTCTCTGCCTACTTGTAATCTCTGTCTGTCAAATAAATAAATAAAATCTTTAAAAATATGTATATATTTAAGAAGTGAGTCAATATGAAGAAAAATATTAAGTATGTATTATTATACGAGGATATGCAAAATCATAAAGATGGGATATGAAAATTGGGAAACATGATGTGATGGCATTTTTCAGGAGAGTTTTAGCATACTTATGGACAGGACTTAGAAGGACATATGACAGGATCAGAATATGGGTGGCCACCTGTTTTGCTGAGACACGTGGAATACTTCAAAACTGAAATTTCCTAATAGATGGGGAAAGAAAAAGACCAGGGCAGGAAGAGAAAGAAGGCAGAGACCTGTAGGCAGAAGCCCCGAGGTTGTAGTACAAATGGTTCCTGCTGGGAGGAGTTCATTTATTTAGAAGTAGTGCTCTTTCTGGGCTTGCCTGATGGTATTCTATTGCAGTTGGGTTTTGTGCAGAGGTTCTCTGATTCTTATATTATTCTTATAGGTGAGATGGGGGTGGGGGGAAGAAATATGTTGTTTTATCTGATCCATATGTTCACAGAAGTTAGCAATCCTGTTACTTCCGAGAAGGTCAGAAGGTATTGGAGAGAACATTTATCTGCCATTGCTTGGTTCTGAGTCCCATTAACATTAATGGGAAGAACACGTGTGTGCATAGGGCATCCAGACCACCAGGTCTCTGTGAAGGACATTAACATAAACTGAGAAATGCAATTTAGAAATCTGCCCCATAAAGCACGATAAAGGCAGAGAAAACCATTCTGAACTCCACGTGAACTGTGCCAAGTACTGAATCGCACATCATAATGCTTCAGCCCTGTACCTTTAATGTAAATGTAACAGTTTAGCCTGAAATATGACTGAGCACTGTATTTTAATTCAATTTTGAGATCTACAAAGGGACTAATTTATCAGAGAAGGTGTTCTCTAACCTTAAAATGTGCTTGTATTCATTTTGATCTCCTCATACATAGGATTAAAACACCATGAAGGTCAGACATCAGAACACGTCTTTTCTAACCTTTTTATAATCATTCTGTCATTAACAATGCTTCTAAAATCCAATGCTCTTCCTCCTCACCCCACCACCATGTTTTGAAGGCAGGCCAAAGATAGTGTCAAACACAGGGTCAGTAAGTATGGGGGAGGAGAAGGAAGGGATAAATCTACTACAGCAGGTACAGGAGGTTTAAAATAAATCTCTGTCAGGCAACCATAAAATGGATAAATATTCAGATTATGCATGAGCAGAATTCCAAACTGCAGAATTCTGACAGGTGCCCAGGGGGCTCTTGATTACCATCCCGTCATCTGAATTTCTAAATTTCACTGATTTTATTTTTTAAACTAAGTATAGTATATTTGGGATTTGGTGTGCTGTTTGATTTGAAGCAAGTACAGTTCTCATGTCAGACCCCTGAATCCTACCAGAAAGCATAATATTTGACCTTTCAACGAAGATGAGCTTTAGCAATTGTCAACATCATTAAGAACTATATGGAGGGCAGGCTGCATCTACATGCAATATTATACTTACTAATTCATTTTTATCTCTATAGCAGAGTAAAAGGCATGCCATTTTGCATGACATAGCGTCCTTGCTGTACAGGTTTCATATGACAGCTATTTTAAAGTAGTACTCCCAAGAAAGAGCAACATGGAGTATTTGTCTTAAATGTAGTTCAGCAAGATAACTATGGTAATAGCAACCCTAGCTTCTGTTGATCCCCTCCAGGGCTGAAAATGAAATGCAGAGCTTTAAGCTATGGATGTTATCGTCATAGTTGTCTTGTTGAACCACAACCAAAATGACCTTGGGTAAGTCTATGGCTGGTGATTCCAGACGATACAGTGAGAAACCCTGCCCTACATCAGAGAACTTTGTACATGACACATAGCAAGTGAAAGTTCAATAGAATGCTTAACAGAAATACAGATTTCCAGTGCCCTAGCCTAATCTAAATCTTTAAGGATAAGCCCTGAAAAAGAAACAGTTTTTAAAGATTTATTTATTTATTCCAGAGAGAGAGAGAGAGAGAGAGAGAGTGAGTACAAGTCGGGGGAGGGGCAGAGGGAGAGAATCCCAAGCAGACTCCACGCCCAGCATGGACCGCCAGGAGCCCCACACGGGGCCTGATCTCACAACCCTGGAGATCATGACCTGAACTGATATCAAGAGTCAGACACTTAACCAGTTGTGCCCCCCAGGCACCTCCCAAAATAAATATTTTTAATAAACACCCTACTTGATCCTGATACACACTATATTTTTGGGAGTTGGCCAACTATGGCCCATGGGCCAAAGCCAACTAACCCCCTATTTTTTTATAGCCCAGGAGCTAAGAATGGTTTCTACATGTTTAACTGGATGAAAAACAAAAAGAATAATAATAATTTCAGACATGTGAAAATGTTACGATATTTGTATTTAAGGGTGCATAAACAAGGTCTCGGTAGAGCACAGCCATGTCATTTGTTTACCTAGTGACTGTGGTTGTTTTTACCCAATAGCTGAATCGAATAATCATGACAAAGATCATCGAACATGCAATAACCTACATAATATCCTCAGTGTTGCTTCTTGACCAGCAAAACCTAAAATATTTGTTATTTAGTCCTTTCCAGAGAAGCAAAAACAAGAACAAAAACTTACTGATCCTCTCTTTTTTGACCTTTTTCCTTTCCCAGACAGATCTCCAAAATGAGATCCAAGGTGTAGCTTAGCCAGGTTATACAGAACAGGGAATTTCGACATCTCCTTGAGTCTGATTACAAGCTGAAATTGGTGGGGATATGTCTTTCACAAGACCTTAGCCTCACCCCGGTAACAAAAGGGTTGACCTATGAGGCAGTCAGATCATTGATTGGGAGAAAGGAGAAAAAATACTTGGCAGACACTAGAACAGCGTTTTCAGTCTGCTTCTGTAGGAATGAGGACGCCTCACACTGCTGGAACCAACTATTAGGCCAGGGAGACTCCTAAAGCACAAAACGTGTCAACTGGAGTTTATCAAGATATTTATCTCTTCCTGAACTTTTCACTGTCACCAGCCTAAATCAGTTGAACTGTTTCACATTTAGTTTACACATCTGATTGCAGGTTGTTCTTTCACTGTTTTTTTTTTTTTCTTTTTAAGTTGTCCTAGGTGCACATGTTACCCTGTTTTCATTTGGGTTTTAGAAGATTTCATAATAAATCAGTAAATAAAATAATTTTAAAAAATTAAAAAGTAAAAAGATTAAATTTTGTCTATTCGGTACACAGAATTACTTTTATAATAAGAAAAACATTGTACTTTAACTATCTTGATAGAAAAAAAAAAGATTTTCAGTAGCATTTAACTAAGACCTTATATATTCATAACAAGAAATTCTTTTTGTATTCTCATTCTCCATTCCTGCAAAGTAAAGATGCTCTTGTGACTTTACTCAGCATTTAATTGATCTCTTCATTGCCAGAATGCTCATTGTCCATCCCATCAAGAGTTTATTTACATTTAGAAGAAGAGAATGTATACATATAACAGACCAAGACTAACAAGTTTTACAGCATATCTGTAGTGTGCCCTATAAAATACTTCTGTTTTAACTGTAGGACCTTGAGGAATATCAACCTATCCATGCATAGCATGACCGACACAATAATGTAGAGTCTTTTCAATTGGAACCTTTTTTGAAAATGAGTTTAAAACAGCCCACATCTTCTATGTAAAATTATTCAAGGCTTTATCCATATTTGACCGGGCATCAATCAGAAATCAGTAACCAGCAATGACATTTGGCTGCTAACCCACAACAAAGGCTTTTAACATTGGGCCCTTATAACAGAATACATTTCAACCTAATTAGGTGTCTTCCACTGGAACCAATTATTTCTAGGCAATAATTAAGGGTCTTTCTAATAGGATTAACACAAATTCTGACCCAAGGCACCTAGAGTAGGAAAAGTTTGTTGTTAAAAGTGCTAAATGCTAATTATGTTAGGTCCCTGGGTAGAAGGACAATGGCCAGAATATTTCAATAGTAGATCCTGTTAGGTCTGAGACCTGCCACAATGGAGCTGGCAACAGTTAACTAAGGAGAACCCTAAAGAAATGTTAGATAAGTGTATCTCTTGTTCTTCCTGTATTCACAGAGCATAACATAACCTGGAACTCTTTCTACAAAGACATGAAGCCAAGATCTTGATGAAAGAGAGCATAATTATTTCCCCTGACATTCCTTTGAGCCCTAATGAGTCACATAGACTTAGCAAATAGTGTGCCTTTAGCAACATCAGTCATGTATAGAATGACTCCCCCTTTTGTCCAGTACTTTTTGTAAAGGAGCTTCTCACCTTTTATAATGTTAAGGTTTAAGTTTGTGAAGAATGCCACTGAACATTATGTCAAAAACTTAAAGAAAAGAAAAGAAAAAAAAAAAAAAAGATTGCGTACCATGACAGTCTACTCTGACTCCATCCTGCCATCATTTCTTCATCCTTGATAGAGGAAGTAATTTCCATGCCAACTCTCCCCTTTCACAGGCAGACATCTATACTGAGGCAGGCTTCACATACTTGATTTTGGTATAAAAGACACACTGTTGGCCAACAAGACTTCGAAAAAAATCTCAATTTCACTAGTAATCAGAGAAATGCAAATGTAAAAACCAGTGTGATAGGATTTTTTACATATGAAATTGGCAAAAGATAAACATCAACAAAACCTTTTGTTAATGAGAGTGTGAAGAGAATACTCAAACACTCACTGTAAGTAGGAATACAAACTAGAGTAGACACTGAAGAGAGAATAACATTGCAAAAGGGACGTTTCCTTGGCCCATCAATTCCATTTCTGGGTGTCCACTCCAGAGGAAATTCCGTGTGTTTTGAGGTAGACTTGCAAAGATGTTCATTATGTTGTTTTTTGTAGTGAAAAACAGATACACAAGCAAAATAAAAAATAACACAAAAACCATTATTTCATTTAATGCATATAATTATATTTAACATAAAATTAGTAATAGAAAATAATACCATATAAAGTTTAGAAATAAAAATACATGCTCAGGGGCACCTGGGTGGCTCAGTGGGTTAAGCCTCTGCCTTCGGCTCAGGTCATGATCTCAGGGTCCTGGGATCAAGCCCCGCATCAGGCTCTCTGCTCAGCGGGAAGCCTGCTTCCTCCTCTCTCTCTGCCTGCCTCTCTACCTACTTGTAATCTCTGTCTATCAAATAAATAAATAAAATCTCAAAAAAATACATGCTCAGTATAAACATAAACTCATGGTAGTATTTGTGAGGGGAGGGAATCTGGAGTGACCTTCTATGGGAGGACCTAACCTGTGTTGGTAATATTTTATTTGGGTAAAATTTTAATATATATTCAGAGGGGAGAAGGCTAGAAAAAATTTTAGAGACTGCTGATTCTAGAAATGGGGATATGAGTACTGATAAATTGTCCTTGTTAGTCTTACATGTATAATATCTCAAATTAAAAACACGAGGTCAGAATTCTACAGCATAGTAACATATTATAGTCAAAATCATCTAGATGGTAGATCTGATTTTCTACTTCTCCCCCAGGTAGTCTAGAATAAATAAAACCTTATTACTAGTGATATTTAACCTCTTGAATCCAAAATTGTCTTTTAAAGAAAAAACTCTACTACAGAATGAAATAAATGGTTTAGTTCCTAATGAATACTTACCAATCAAAATAAATAAAACAAACAAACAATAAAGGCAAACAGAATATGACTCTGGCTTCATTAAATGTGAAGCACATAATTAATTTCTTTTCCAGCAATTCAAACAGACTTGTGTTGTACTGATTCAGTTTAATTGAACTTATTACCACAAGCAGATAATAAGAAGTATATTGAAGATATCCATCTGGCTTGCACTGAAAACCTCACGTTTCATTCTTCATGGCTGTCATCGACCGTACTAATTGCCTCATTTCAGCTCTTTTACCATCAGTATGATTTAGCTATTAATGTGATAAAATTCTTACTCGAGAGGAAGTTGATATTAAAAAGCATAGATCTCTGGCCTACCTCTGCTACCACTACTGAACACAGCCCCAGTGTTATTAAAGTTGTATATTTTTCAAATACATAAATAAGAACCCATCTCTCTCTCATGCATATCGTTTTAGGTCACATCTATCATCTTATATCTTGCCATAGAGCTCTTTCCCTGCTAAAGGAAAGAAATGGTTTATGCTGAGCTTTTCAGTTCATAAAATGTTTAAAGATCAATGTGGTTTGTTTTCAGCTATGGTATGTTTTCTTTTTTATAATTTCCAAAGCTGAAATAGATTTTAAATGGGTAATTGTGTAATAAATAAAAAGGAAAGTAAGATTAAGCACTTTTATCTTCTGTTCCTAAATATCAGAACTTCCTATGGTTTGAGAATGATGTTTTGTCATGCAGACTGGCATTGTATGGGCAGTCTCTCTCAAGAGCAGAGGGGTGTGTCTGTGTGTCTGTGTGTGTCTGTGTGTCTGTGTGTGTCTGTGTTTTAAATCCTCCATCTCCTTGTAATTTAGAGGTGGTCCTGTGGGGGAAGCAAATGCTTGGTTCCAGCGCCAAAAAGGAAATCTGGAACCAGAAAAGAGATATGTCAGGAAAATTCATGAATGATTTCACCTTCCTTTTTTGGCGTTTGTTTCCTGCGCCAGAGGCAGGAGTGGGGGTTTTGCTCTCCCAAAGGATTAATGCCACCAAACCATAATTGAATTTCTCTGGCTGTCATAGGCAATCACATCTAAGAAAACCTCCCAAAAGATTGGAGGCCTTTAGGTTAAATACAGAATCTGACCAAGATGAAGGCAAGTTAATTAACATTTCCATCATTTCTCTCTGATTTACTCTAGCAAGATTCATTTCTAAAAGGTTAAAATGGTTGTCTCTTTTACGCAGCCATTTGAAGAGCCAAAAGTAGGTTACTGGTTATAGGAGAAGAAATGTAAGCAGAACATTTAGACCATAGTGGCTTTTTACATGGCCTTCTAGCAGTTCTATAATCACTGTGCAAAAGTGCAAGACATGGTATTAAATGAATATTAGCAATATTGACTTTGAAAGTTTCCCATACTCAAAAACATGTCACCTATTGTCATATTAACTACCCCCCCTCCCTTTCTGTCTCTTCAAAAGTAGAACTCCTTATAAGTCCCGCTTGGATTTTTCCCAGAAGAGTGGGATCCAAAAGGTCTAATCAGAGGTGCCTACTCTTCCATACTCTTTCATAAGGCTAGCCCATATGCCTTCCAATATAACATGTATATATCTCTGTTGGCTTTGTCTACGATATAAGTAAAGTATCTGTTCACCATGGTATTCGCCCTTAACACTTCTTGATGGGTAAGGCAAAGAAAATTAAGAATAATTTTAAAGACCAGTATAGTTGATAAGAAGACATTCTGATAGAGTCCAAATATGAGAGAAGAGTCAAAAGATACAAATGACATAGTTGTCACCCTCCCTATATGGCACCATGGGCCATGAACCACAAGCATCAGAATTGCCTACAGGTTTTTTAATAAATGCACATTCTCGAACCATGCCCTGCTCTGATGAACAAAAATCTCCAAAGGTGCAACCTAGGAGTTTCCTGTTTTAGTAAGTCCTCCAGGAATGCCTGGCTGCAAGCCTAAGAGCTCACAGTTTAAGAGTGGATCCTGATAGGCATAGAGATAGAGCTTTGTTGAAAATGTAGAAGGAACGTGAGCCTGGGTGGTTCAGTTGTTAAGCATCTACCTTCGGCTCAGGTCATGATCCCAGAGTCATGGGATCAAGCCCTGCATCAGGCTCCCTGCTCAGTGGCAACCCTGCTTCTCCCTTTCCCACTCCCCTAATTTTGTGTTCTCTCTCTGGCTGTCTCTCTCTGTGTCAAGTAAATAATATCTTTAAAAATATATATATAGCAGGAACGAAAAGGAAGGAATGAAGAAGGAATTCACTGGGGCGATAAAAGTGATAATTGAACTGGGAGCTAAGAAATGAAGAAGAGCTCACCGGGTTAAAAAAATATAAAGGTAATATCAGACAAAAGAAATTTATCTAATAGCCAAAAGGCATAAAAGCTCCCAGTGTGTTTAAGGAAAACTGAGCAGAAAGGTGAAATGAGAACACATCCAGAGAAGAGGTCCCTGAAACACTCTTGACCATATTTTAGGAACTGTGGACAAAGGGGAGGAAATATTTTGGTTTTCTTTTTAATGGAAAGAAAACACATTCCATCAATTATACCTACACGATCTTGATACCAACATCAAGGGAAATTGTCCATCTTCTAAGAGGATTTAGAAGGGAAAGTAGTTATCACAAGCATAGGATTTCTTAAATTCTTTTTCAAGTATAGGATAATCCATGTTATTTATAGAAATATTAGGAAAAAAGATAATCTCATTCACAGAGAGTCGCTTACATATTTTTTACATTTTTTTCCCAGAATGACATCTAAGCATGTGTGGTGTGTGTGTGTGTGTGTGTGTACACATGTATATTTAAATCTACATTTGGCCCTTGAACAATGCAGGGATTGGGGCCACCAAGTTCTGTGCAGTCAAAATTCCACATGTAACTTTTTTTGTAAAGATTTTATTTATTTGTCAGAGAGAGAGA
Organism: Lontra canadensis; assembly: GCF_010015895.1. NCBI lineage: Eukaryota > Metazoa > Chordata > Mammalia > Carnivora > Mustelidae > Lontra > Lontra canadensis. The sequence goes on from NW_022631028.1 coordinate 14,596,456, forward strand.
GAGCGATCAGCAGGCAGAGGGAGAAGCAGGCTCCCCGCTGAGCAAAGAGCCTGATGTGGAACTCGATCCCAAGACCCTGGGATCATGACCTGAGCTGAAGGCAGCCGCTAAACCAACTGAGCCACCCAGGCATCCCCACATAAAACTTTTAACTTCCCCAAGACTTAATAGCCCACTGCTGACCAAAATCTTACTGATAACAAAGGCAATTAACACACTTTTTGTATGTTATATGTACTGTATATTATGTTCTTACAATAAAGTAAGCTAGAGAAAAGGAAGTATTATTAAGAAAATCATAGGAAGGGCACCTGGGTGGCTCAGTGGGTTAAAGCCTCTGCCTTCTGCTCAAGCCATGATCCCAGAGTCCTGAGATCAAGCCCCTCATCTGGCTCTCTGCTCAGCGGGGTTCCTGCTCCTCCCCCACCCACTCTGCCTGCCTCTCTGCCTACTTGTGATTTTTGTCAAATAAATAAATAAAATCTTAAAAAAAAGAAAGAAAATCATAGGAAGAGGAAATACATTACAGTACTGCTCTGTATTTATCAAAAAAATACTGGAAGTGAACCCACACAGTTCACTCATGTTGTTCAGTTGTTCATCTGTCTTCAAATCTGTAAATAGATATCCTCATCACAAAAAAAAAATCCTACTGTATACACTCTTTTGTAACTTCTTTTTTTATTAATATATTTCCACCAACGTAGAATTTTTATCAAAAATAAGGTCCAGGGACGCCTGGGTGGCTCAGTTGGTTAAGCCGCTGCCTTCGGCTCAGGTCATGATCCCAGCGTCCTGGGATGGAGTCCCACATCGGGCTCCTTGCTCGGCAGGGAGCCTGCTTCTCCCTGTGCCTCTGTCTGCCACTCTGTCTGCCTGTGCTCGCTCTCGCTCTCTCTCTCTTTCTGACAAATAAAGAAGTAAAATCTTTAAAAAATAATAATAATAAGGTCTAGCTTGGGGTGCCTGGGTGGCGCAGTGGGTTAAAGCCTCTGCTTTCTGCTCAGGTCATGATCCAGGGGTCCTGGGATCGAGCCCCACGTCGGGGGCTGTTCAGCAGGGAGCCTGCTTCCCCCTCTCTCTCTGCCTGCCTCTCTGCCTACTTGTGATCTCGTTCTCTGTCAAATAAATAAAATCTTAAAAAAAAAAAAAGATCTAGCTTTATTTTCTTATAAATTCGTTCCTTTCTCCTGCTAGTCAAATTAACAAAAGCAAGACTCCTTTAAAAAGGAAAATCTCTTGTGATACCTTTGTGGGCAAGGTAGAAAGAGAAGCCTGAGGGAATGTTTAGAGGATTGGTTACCATGTCTCACCCCCATCGTGGTGATTAGGGGATTCATGTCAGCCTGGAAGGGAGATCGCCAGCCATCCCCCTGCCCTCTTTCCTCACCCTCTTCTTACTGAAATTTCTTATCAGTAACACATGATGTTACGAATCATGTTCTGATCACATGAGTTATTAGGGAATAGATGAAATGATAGAATCAGTATTCAGAATTACCATGAAAAGATCATCATATGAATCATATGAATGTAACAAGCCCAACTTAGTAGTGGTGAATGTAAAGATAAGGAGGGCATGTATTGCATGGAGCACTGCATGAGGTACATAAACAAGGAATTTTGGAACACACACACACAAAAATTACATTAAGTTAAATTAAAAAAAAAAAAAAGATTTGCACTTGGGCCCCCAAATCAGGATGAGAGAGTCAAATTTCAGGGTTAGGCTGTTAAAAGTTTTAGTTGACTGGGGCCTGTGGGTGGCTGAGTTGGTGGAGTGTCTGACTGTTGGCTTCAGCTCAGGTCATGATCTCAGGGTCTCTAGATAGAGCCAGGGCATTGGGCTCCAAGCTCAGTGCAAAATCTGCTTGAGATGCTTTCCCTCTCCCTCTCGCCCTCTCCCGGCTCCCTGAGCTAACTCTCAAATAAATAAATAAATAAATAAAATCTTTTTTTAAAAGACAGTTTTTTAGTTGATTATAAGATTGTTGCTGAGTCAGCAATAGTCTATTTTTTTTTTTTTTGAGGCAATTTAAATCTATAATGTAATAGAGTATCTAAAATATGAGAGGGAAAAAACTACAGTAGCAGTGATGAAATACTGGGAAAGGACTATGTTTTTATTTTAAGACTGACAAAATTTGAAATCAGCCTAGAGGAAGACAGCCTGGCTGATGGCAGGAGGCACAGCTAAGGAAACTGAAACTGTTGAGGCAACAGAGCAGGACTGGTGAAGGGGGGATGAGAGGGATAGGTGGTGTTTTCAAACACCAGCAAACTCTAACTAGAGTTAGCCAGCAAACTCTAGGTGACAGCAGAGGGCAATACCAGAATAGGTGGGTGGTAAGCATTAAAGCAGAGGATATTGTTGTATGTTCAAGAAAAAGAAAAGGTTTCAAATCATTAAACCATGCAAAAGATGAAAGTAGTGATTTTTCCATTATTGGTAATGATCAGTTTCAGACTGGACCTATATTCTGGGGAAACACTGCAGAAAGAATGCAGGCATCAGATGGGTGTGTGTGGTCTGAGTGGCCTGCCTGTAAGGGACATTTTCTAGTTATTTTTGCATTCTCACAGCCCACTTGGGTAACCTCAGTAACAACCCATATGAACCTCCCAACTCTGAAATGTTCTCATTCTGCAATTTTGTGGTTTTAAAGACTTATTTCTGCCCTTTGTGTTTTTCTACTCCTGAGCAAAAGCATGCCCCAAGGTAGAATTCTACCACATTGACTTAATTTTTCTTTTCTTTTTTTTTTTTTTTCAAGATTTTATTTATTTATTTGACAGAGAGAGACACAGCAAGAGAGGGAACACAAGCATGGGGAGAGGGAAAGGGAGAAACAGGCTTCCTGCCAATGCGGGTCTTCATCCCAGGACCCTGGCATCATGACCTGAGCCCAAGGCAGACACTTAACAACTGAGCCACCCAGGTGCCCTGATTTAATGTTTCTCATTGCAGACTCTTTCTGATTTTTTTCTTCCAGTCTGAATTTATTCATAATCTGCAATGCAGTATGGGTTGAAAAGGTTATTCTGGTAATTATGGATAGTATATTCTTAAAACACAGTCCACTAAAGGAACCTCTATTATATGTTGGAATTTGAAAAGTTCAATAAACAATACCTTTGTCTGTTGCATGAGGTTTAAACCTCTTAGGTAAGTCAGGTCAGGCAGAGGGCAACTGAATGTCAGCTTTATCCTGATGGAGCTGATAAAAGAGAATGTGGCTAGGTACACAACCATCGCCAGTTCCCTAATGCTAAACTCCAGGTTTGGCAGATTTGGATCACTGTACAACCTTAAGTCTCTGTCCCTACAAAACTTATAGAATGGGAGAATCAACCCATTCTATGTGCTTAACTTCACACTTCCAGGAGAAAGAATGGCATAGAGCCAGGAATTCTCCCTCCACCTCCAAACTCACCTTTGAATAAGGTGGAGGGAGGGAGGTGAGAGGAGTGGCAGGAAGAATCAACCATGTTCAAATGTCAGCTGTAGACCACAGGTTGCAAAGTGGTGGCTCTCATGGCTAATTTGACTTGAAACCAGAGATATGTTTAAAACTTCTGAATCAGAGTACCGTTTAGAGGGGGTAGTCATGTAGTCTTTAAACTGACCCCAGGCCTCATTATTTCCTTATTGTCTTATATCTCTATATCACACGTGATACTATCAGGCCCTCTGTAAGCACTTGACGTACAATATTAAGTGCGTCTTATTGCTCTGTGGAAAAGGCTGGCCTTTCGATTATTTTCAATTATTAAATTATTAAGTAGATGCCAACTGAATATGATGGAGATATGAGAAAAAAGAGGATGAGAATGCAGTGTTTCAAGTCATTCTATTTATAATTCTGTACATGATTCTGTTCTAAATCTACATTTTACTCCCACATATATACCAGGAGGTTATCAGTGGGAAGAGAAACTCAGTTATCTGAATGGACAGTCTTCTTGGGAGCAGCCAGTGGTTAATTGGGACAAGAAAACACAAGTCATTATCTTTGAGAAATCTGAAGCAAATTGAGGCAGGTTGTCACCTCTCACCAGGAAACAAATTAGTCCTGTCTTTGAAAAGACTCTGCTTTCTCCAGCTGCTGACTGGGGATTCCTGTCAACTGCCAAAGAAATAGGGAGGATGTGGATTAATGGTACTAAAATAGTGGTCATGAAATACCCGTAAACTCACTTTCTCATTTTCATGAATTTTTTTTTTTTAAAGATTGTATTTATTGATTTGACAGAGAGAGATAACAAGTAGACAGAGAGGCAGGCAGAGAGAGAGAGAGAGGGAAGCAGGCTCCCTGCTGAGCAGAGAGCCCGATGCGGGACTCGATCCCAGGACCCTGAGATCATGACCTGAGCCGAAGGCAGCGGCTTAACCCACTGAGCCACCCAGGCACCCCTTCATGAATATTTTTAATTGATTTGACGGGTGTGTTTGAATGACAAAATTTGTGCTAAGCATTAGCTCCAGAAGATCAGGGTGCCATCTTTCAGCCAAAATCATTAGTGTCCTAGTCTGTTTGGGAAAGCTCTGTGAAGAGAGGAAAAGCCATAATTTATATACAAAATAGCTCTTTCCCTTAGCTAACTTATCTTCATGGACTCCTTGCCAGCCTGGTTGGGGAGGGGGGTGGATTGTAGTGCAAAAAAAGAGAGAGAGAAATAATAAAACAGTAACAGCATGCTGGGTTATAAAGGTTGTGAATAATATAAAACTTGAGAAGGTATGACCTACTTTTCCTGAATTTTGTGAATATGGGAATGATTGCAGTCTAGTGGAAAGAACAGTGACCTGAGGTTCTGCCATCCTGGGTTTTGGCCCCAGGTCTGTTATCAGCCAACTGTGTAGCACAAAGTAGATCTCATTCCAGACTCCAGTTTTCTCACCTATAAAATGAAGAAACTTGGACAGAGAGAGTTAAGACATCTCCAAGTTCTAAAGCTCTATGATTTGATGAAGAAATACTTAATTGGATTAAAGCATAAAAGCCCTTTAAATTCCAATGTCTTTTTTTTTTTTTTCCTAACTCAACAACAACAACAAAGAAATCCAAAGGTACTGTTATTCAGGCTCCCAAAGAAAATGAGATGAAATCTTCCATGTGCAGGAGATTTGTATTGTACGAACATTTATTTTACGTGAATTCAGTTTATGATCCCTGAAGGAAAAAGAAAAATTACCATTTAAGTGTTGCAGACAATTTAACCAACCAGTTCATCCATTAGTACTTATGAGATAAGAATCTGAAAGGACACTGGCCTCAGTGCACCTCATTCTTCATGTACCTCTTAAAATACGATCATCTTGCCACACGGAATGGGATTCCAGTGTTTGATGACATGTTGATTTTACAGTATGATCACCAAACACAAGTCAGCCACTTCTACTGGCGGATAGCCAAAGAAAGAGCTGGAGATAAAACTGTCTCATTTGAATAACATATTGATTCCAAAGTGGTAACTTGTTGTGGAATTTTTAAGGGCAAATTTTAGTATATGAAATTTTGTTTTAAATACTGCCTTTAAAACTGAGTCCCATGTAGATCTATCAGAAAGCATTTAAAACTTGTACATGAATGTTCATAGCCTTATTACTGTTAATTGCCAAAAGTGAAATCCACCCAAATATCCATCAGCTGATGAGTGGAAAAACCAAAAGTGGTCTAGCCATACAATGAATTATTATTTATACCTAAAAAGAAAGAAAATACTGATAAATCCTAATGATACTTGAATGAACCTTGAAAACATGATGCTAAATGAAAGAAGCCAGACACAAAAGGCTACATATTATATGTTTCCATTTATATGAAATGTCTACAACAGGCAACTTCATAAAAACAGAAAGTGGATCACCTGTTGTCAGAGGATGGACATAAAGGAGAATTGGGACTGCCTTCTAATCAGTACCAAGTTTCTTTTTGAAGTCATGGCACATTATGGACTTAGTGGTGATGGTTGTGCAAATGGTAAATATGCAAAAACCAGTAAAGTGATGCCTTAAAAGGGTGAATTCTTTGTTATGTGAATTATATCCCAACTTTTAAAGATTTTTTTTTTTTATTTGATAGATAGAGATCACAAGTAGGCAGAGAGGCAGAGAGGAGGAGGCAGGATCCCCGCTGAGCAGAGAACCTGATGCTGGGCTCCATCCCAGGACGCTGGGATCATGACCCCAGCCAAAGGCAGAGGCTTTAACCCACTGAGCCACCCAGATGCCCTGAATTATATCCCAACTTAAAAAGAAAAAAAATAAAATAAGTAGTGATCTCTTTCCCACACTAAAAAGAAGGAAGAAAGAAAAAGAAAAGGAAGGAATAAAGTAAATTTACCAGCTGTGATTCAGGAATCATAATTTCTAGAGAATGGCATATTCTTGGGGAACATCATCTTTATGTTTCTTACTTAGGTGATTCTCCCGATCCCAGTTCTACTGTGGTAACAGCCTTCCATCTATTCTCAAAGATGTCACTGGGCAATAGTGCCTCCCTAAGTCTTCCATTCACTGTGGCCTCAATTCCTGTGATACCATGCTGGATATTGAGAGCAAGGTGTTTGGACAGAGAAGTTTCCTGGTATGTCCAATATAATCCACTTGTTCCCTTCTCTACTAATGCATTGCAGGGGGAAACTATGGGCTTTGCAGATAGACAAATCAGGTTCAAATCCCATTGTCACTTACAAGCCATTCAAAGTGAACTTATAAAATGGGTATAACAGGACCTATTATACAGACTTTGGGGGAAGACTAAATTAGAGAATGTATTTACATTAATTATCACAGATCAGCACTCAATTTGTTATTCCCTTGCCTATGCCGTCACATACTTGGCTTCAGAAATAAAGTCTTTCTGACGTGCTGATTCTATCTTTTCCTCTCAGTCAGAAAATTAAGATAATGCTTTAAAGTACTTGGTACAGTATTTGTCCATGCAGTAAGCATATTATGAATGTTAGTTATCATTATTATTACCATTACTATATAGATGGGTAATTCAAGGTTTGAAACCTCTAGAAAGTTATCTAGGAAATGCTCTAAGCCACCCTACAGCAGGAACAAGCGTTGCTGGCTGTGTCACTAGGTTGAGTTGATTCCCTGGAAGCCATCTTTGTGAGACACGAGGAACAGAAGTGATGTGTTGGGCTCTGAATAATATAAATCCCACCAGTTACGTTGACCAAGGCAAGGCTTAGTGCTATGGTGCTGCTCCAGCTGTACTTAAATAACCTTCACTTTAGCCTAGGTCATTTGTAAGCCTGGGTGAACTTGACCAAAACTCATAATGTCTCTGAGCCCCAATTTCTAATTTAGAAAATAAGGCACATCGGCTTTGTTTATTTATGTATCTATTTGTTTTCTGTTGTATTTTTGTTTGTTTTGGCCAGTGGGCTTTGATAATGTTGTACCTCCAGAATTAGGGTGCATTTCTCTATGTATGTGTGTGTATACATGTGCATGCAAATTTTTTCTTACCTTTCATGTTATATTCATACTATTATAATACTATGAGAAACTTGGATAATTTTTCTCTATATGTTATAAAACTCTCCTCCTACCACCTCACTCCCTTCTCATCCTTCAGATACCAGATCTCCCCAGAAGCCCCTTCAGAAATCTCTGAATATCCCATCAAAAGAAGTGTCTTTCTATTATTTTCTATTACAGTACCTTATATATTTCTTCTGTAACACTTTCAAAATCCAAACATGCTTTGTTTGTTTTGCATACATATGCAACCATTACCTGTAAGCCTAACAAGAATGTAACCTTTATGAACATCAGAACTGCTGACCTATATCCACAGTCTTTAACACATCCCTTGTACATATTAGGTGCTCTGTAACTATCTCGTGAGTTGAAGAATAAATGAATGAATGAATGAACGAATGAACTACATATTCAGGTCTCCTTTTGCAGCATATTAGAATCATCCTGTTCTCAGTTGATTCATAAATTGGCCCAACTGGAAAAACCCTTAAATATTTTGGAAGAGATGATCTCATCTCTTCAAGCCCCTTCCTTTTGCAGAAGAAACTCAAAAGGGGAAATTCCATATCCAAACTAAGGCCCAATAGGCTGTGCCTCTTTCTACTATTAACATGTTGCCTCCCAAAGGAGCTCAGCAAATTCTTGTTAAAGTAACAGCTGAGAAAATTAATAAGTTAATAGGGCATGAGGAAATAGAGGTTCTCAGCGGGCACAGTGAAAGGGGTATGGGCTTTGGTGTCCTACAGCTTGGATTTGTATACAAACTCTGGCCCTTATGAGCAGCTCTGTGATCTGGGACAAATTAATCTTTAGCAGTTTGCGTTTCTTCCTCTATAAAATGGGAAGCCCTATGTGATGCAAGAACTGTAATTTTGTCTGCAAAGCACCACTCTCTCTGTAAATGCCCCTGGCATTTAGTAGGTACCTTTAAATAATAGTCAATATCATTGTGTTTCTATGTCTTTCACTGCCTGCCCCCCATTGCCTCAGCTACCATTTATCCAAGAGAAGTACCTCAAACTGCTTAACTTTGTATCCTACTATGGCTCCCTAAAAATGTACCAAAACTCCAGCAGTGTTTCTGTAGCAGCACTGAGGTCTGAGAGATTAGTCACTCTCTTTTCAGACAAAGTAAATCATTACTTTATATCTACTTCTTATATTTATGTTGTTTACCTTTTTGCATGTATTATAAAACCCACAAATCAATGCTCTCAGCAGGCGAAACTGTTCAAACCTGCAGAATGTCTTGTTTTGTACTAGGTTTTGACAAACCAGTATCTGCCTGCCCTGAATTCTGTTTTCTGAGCGACGGTGATTTGGGCAGCTGGGGTCTATGATTGATCTCTGAGTGACTTGTACTTTATCAAGGAACAGATATGACTTCCCATGTATCTGATTAACCTTCTCTGTAAGATTGCCATCATTTCTGTAATGCCAGCGGATTATTCTGTGCTCAGAAAGATGGATATCAGCTCCTTTTAATCAATAGCCTACAAAAGGTGTCACCTGGCTCTGCCTGTGGTTAATCTATAATGTCTGACTGAAAGGGTGCTGTCATTTGTCAAATAACCTGGGTTAATTTAAAGCATCTAGGAAGTAAAGTTGCCTTTATTTTAAAGCAGTATGCAGAACAATACATTAGGTTAGTAAACTGCATGCTTGTTTTCTGGATGATACCCTGTTAGAAAGAGAGAATACCAAGGAGGTAAGATCCTCTCTTATCCATCTCCATTACATAGGACTGGCTTGGTAACAAATATGTTCACAGGGGAGCAGGAGAGGAGTAGAGGATACAATAGATTCTGTGCCAGCATACCAAAATGATGAAGTATCACTAGGCTGTCATATAATTTTTCATCCAAACTGGAGTGAACAGGATGCTATTGATAGACTGGGACAACCAATAAACCAGGACTGTCCCGAGGAAGCAAGGATACATGGCCACCCAAAGTCATACTGTCCTCATGCTGAGTAAGTGGGACATTTGGAGTTGATGATGTGTTTGTGGTGTACTTCTCCTCTGGGTCCGAAAGCCCTGTAGGGTATAAACTAACCATCGCTTATTACTCCGCCATGTATAGGATGCAGAGATCCATGGTTGAGATCATAGCTCCTACTAGGAGAAGAGAGCTGTTAATTCTTGGGACAGATCATCTAAATCAAGTACAGACAGCTTTCTGTCTGCGCTAAGATCCTTTTTCATTGTCAGTTTAGGGAAAATGCCACTGCCTCATACTGAAATCTCGATTTGGAGATGCAGCGAGTCAAGCAGAAAACTGCCATTCTCCCAAATGAGCACTGGGTGACAGAAGGAGAAATCTGTCGGCCAGGAGTTTACCTGCACAGATCCTCCCAAGGAAACAAATCAGAGTTGAAATTTTGGACATTTATTACATCAGGCCAAAAAAAGCAGGTTTTCCATGGTGAAAACTGTGGGATTCTTATATAAAAGTTGACAACACCCCCAACTCCTTTAGTAGGATCGGGAGGATTCAAATAGGTAGAGCTGTGGGCTCCTTAGCGTGGGCTTTGAAACCTCCCTTCAATTCCTGATGTCATCACTTCCTCTCTAAGCTTCTGACTCTGCCTTTGTAAAAAGAGAACGGTGCCCACTTTTAGGATTGCTGTGAGTCTTCAGTGAGGTGGCATTATGTAGAGTACTAAGCTTACGACCTGACACATAGAGACACTTGGCAAAATGATGGGCCCTTCCGCTTCTAGAGGCAACTTGTTAAACTGTCATGGTTAAGAACACCCACAGACCCAGGTTCAAGCTTCCCTTCTACTGCTTACTCATTTTGTAAACTTTCTGAACCTCAGTTTCTTCATCTTTGAAGTAGGAATATCAGTGTTCCCCTGACATTAGTTTGTTTTCTCCATTTTAACTTTTCTCCATAGTTATATGCAGACAAAGAATGAAGAAAGAAGTCATCCTAAAAGACTTAGTAGGAGAAACATAATCCCTCCTGCTCCCTTTTCCCCTTTCTCAGAGGCAACCACTTTGACTCTGGGTTTTTTTTCCCCCCCTTGGTTTTGTATTGATTATCTTATCTTTAAATAATATGTGTATCTCTCCTGATTCTTCTGTTTTAGGGATTGTCTTTTGCCTTTCAACTCTCTTTCACATATGCCCATCGTCTTAATATAAATACATCATAATTCTGATTAGACTTTAATCCATAATTACATAATTATGACTATGCAATGCTATTCCTGTAAGCAATGAAACAATTACTTTGCTTTTCTTTTTTACTACATCTTTTTTATTTGTTTGGTTACTTAGTTTCTATATATATACCACTGATTCAAACCCCAAACTTTTGACCCATTTGCAAATTTTTAGAAATATTATTAATCACATACTATAAAGTATCCATCTAGGATGTATCTTCACCATTTTCTTGAGAATTCCTCTCAAATCTTCCCTATTTTGGATTCTCTGTTGTTGGGGACTTGTTTATTCCTTCATTTCTTGAAGCATATCCTGCAGTTATTTCCTGAAAAGCACTTTGCTTCTCTCCAAGTTTCTTTCTTTTACTGTCACACTTAACGATACTTTGGCCGGGAATAGAATTTTAGGCTAAAAGTAATTTTACTTCTGAATTTTGACGTTATTGATCCATTGTCTTACAAATTCCGACATTTCTATTAAATCTGAAATAATTCTAATTTCTGTTCCTTTATATATAACCTATTTTTCTTTTTGTTTTTCTCTGTCTTGCTCTAGACATGTATTGATACTCATCGGCATTGTTCTGAAATGTCATAATATTGTGATATGTCTAATTAGGTATAATTAATTATGTCTCATCTCATTTTCTATTTTCTGATTGATACTGTGTAGGCCTATTTAATTTGGAAACATATGTCCTTCTGGGAAATTGAGGGTTGTATTTGTTGAGAATTTCTTTCTTTTTTTTTTTTAAGGTTTTTTTTTTTGGTTTTTTTTTTTTTTTTTTTTTTTGACAGAGAGAGATCGCAAGTAGGCAGAGAGGCAGGCAGAGAGGGGCGGCGGGGGCGTGGGGAAGCAGGCTCCCTGCTGAGCAGAAAGTCCGATGTGGGGCTCGATCCCAGGACCCTGGGATCATGACCTGAGCTGAAGGCAGAGGCTTTAACCCACTGAGCCACCCAGGCGCCCCGAGAATTTATTTATTTCCTTTTTTTTTAACCTGTTCTTTTTATAGATAGTGGTTCTATAATTTTATCTCTTATCCCTCCTACTTTTTTTTAAAGATTGATTGATTTTAGAAAGAGAGAGACCATAAGCACTAGGCAGAGCAGTAGATGGAGAGAATGTCTCAAGCAGACTCCCCACTAAACGCAGAGCCCAATGTGGGGCACAACGAGAGCTCCACCCGGAGCTCCAACTCATGATCCCCCAGAACACGACCTGAGCTAAACCAAGAGTCACATGCCTAACCCAACGTTTCCACCTAGATGCCCCATCCTTCCTATATTTTATCCCTTTGTGGTTTTGCTCTATACTCTAGAACTTTCCTAAGCTTTCTTTTCTAGTTACTTTTCATCTCAGTTGTTTCCAGGCAAACAAAGACAAATGGCCAGGCTGTACTCACATCATACCTGCTGAAGCAGCATTTCCAGGAAGAAATTCATGGTGACAATAAAGCAGTAGTTCGAATACAAGCCCACTATTGTTCATGACATTCTGGAGCAACTAAAAGATCTAAAAGCAACTGTAAGATTACAAGAGGTGGTGCTGAAGCTTGGGCTTTAGGGTTTCAAGCTGAAGGATTATGGAAGCACAGCCTCTCTCTTGACATGATCTGCAACCTAGAAACCAATCTGTGGCTGCTGGCATGTGAGCAAGTGGCAGGAACACCACGTCAGAGTTCATAGTTGGGGAAGTATTGCACTTCTACACCTGTCCCTGGCATGGTCTGGGGCTGGGGGCCAAGTATTAGGGTTGAACAGATTGATGGCCTTAAGCACTGGGCCGTGGCTAGTTTCCATGGGACAGTGCATAAAGCCTCCTCCTTTTTTAGAAGCCAGCCTCCAGCCCATTAGTCTTATACCACTTAATCTCTACCACTCGATTATCATGCCTCAAATTTCTAAGAACTCTCTTTTAGTCTCTGAATGTTCCTTATTTGTAGTATTGTTTTCTTGTCGATGCATGAATTCAATATCTCTTATTTCTCTGAAAATATTAATGATAGATTTTCTTTACTTGCTTTGGATTTGATCTTTTATGTTAGAAGCTGTCTTCAGATGTCTAGTGATTCTGGGTTGTTGGCTCATACTGAAAGGAGAGGCACTAAAAAGCTAACTTGAAGCTATAAACCTGTGGGTAGTTTATTGACTATGCAATCAATATGACTAACCCACTTCCTTGGGGAATCCCCCCAACACACACACACACACACACACACACACACACACACCAGTATTTTTAAGTCTTTCTTTTTGGGTTGATCACAGTCCCCAGAGAAAGAGTATTTAATCTCCTTCTTGAGAGCAGAGATCTCACTGCCAGTGTTCTAGAAGCCATATTGACAAGTGAGTTGGGAATCTTACCCTTCCCTACATAACTATTTACAAAATCCCCACTACGTTCACTTGAACCTGTGTCCTCTGGCCCAGAGACCTTTCTGGGTTATCTTCTTGGAGAGAAAAACCCCAGTATGCTTTTGGGGTAAGGAGGGTTAGTCACCTGGTTGCATAGAATAAAAAAGTTCTGGGGACTTAACTGATTCTAAACAATGTTGATCCAGTGCTCTGTGTCCTCTACTTCCTGTGGTGCCTCATGCAACCAATTCCTGAATCTTTGAGGAATATTCTAAAGAGTAAGGCCACTGCTTCTTGTGTTTTCCTACTGCTGGCTCAGGATTCAGTGCTTCTTGTCTGTTAACCACCTACTTCCTTCCAACATCCCCAATTTTAATGGTTATTCCTCCCAACTATTCTTTCTTTCTTTCTTTCTTTTTTTTTTTTGAAGATTTTATTTATTTGACAGAGAGAGAGATCACAGGTAAGCAGAGAGGCAGGCAGAGAGAGGGGGAGAAGCAGGCTCCCCGCTGAGGAGAGAGCCCAATGCGGCACTTGATCCCAGGGTCCTGAGACCATGACCTGAGCTGAATGCAGAGGCTTTAACCCACTGAGCCACCCAGGCGCCCCACCCCCCAAATATTCTTTCTTATAGGCTTAAGCCTTTGAAAAAAATAATTTCTGTTTAAAGACATTTTAGAAAGTTCCAAGCATCCTAGTAGAGTTATTATGAAGAGGAAATGGGATAATTTATGGAAAGAAGCAAGGACAATATCTGATACATAATCATAATGATTATTTTTGTTGCATTTTTACTATTTAATTCTTGTAAAACTCTCCCTGCATGTAAATTATTTGTGTGCAGTTCGGTATACCTAAGTAATATAAAAAGGGAAGGCCCTGTGAAATCAAAAGTTGTGTAATTTATATGATTTATTAAGGTTCCACTTGCTACCGTTGCTAGGTTATCTATATAACCCTGATCCTTTAGATGGAGCTTGTAAAAGAAACAGGGTTTGAGTGTGCATAACACCCAACCACTAACATGATGGGGATTCCAGATTCATGGTTACCGTTTTGTAAGTACACTTCTGTATTGGAATCCAGATCTCTTAAATTCTGGTAAATTCTACTGACTCCTTTTGAAGAATGAGTTGCTCCTCAGAAGCTTGGTACCCTTTCTCCCACGTGTATTACTTGTACCAAGTTAAGCAGTGTGCCTTGGGGTGACCCTGTGAGGTAAACAATCCTACAGTGTCTGTGGGAATTTGTGCTGATGTTCCCAAAAGCAGTTCTTAGCCTTGTGTGATTTCTGGCCTCTGGAGAATTATAAAATAGAAGGCAATAGGGGAAAACAGCGTATCATGTTTTAAACCCAAAGATTTCACTAACCTAAGCTATGCTCAGACCTTTCATGTCCCTCAGTGAAGTATATTTTGGGCTATGCCCCATAAACTACTCAAATAATCCATTAAGATAGCTGTAGAAATCAGCATAGCAAACTATCAGTGAGCTAGTTTAGTTATTCACCGGTTATTAATCTTCTCAGCTCAGGGTCATACTGTCCTGTCTTCAGCATTTTTCACAGTGTCTGATGATGTCCAGAGAGTTAATGGAGGTCCTGGAACATGGATACAACAAGCATGATAATCTCTTCACTTGATGTCATTCTGGTGATCATCTTCAAAGTTGGTGTGTTGCCCTGGTGTGTGAGCAAGAAAGCACATGTGCTCTTTATCTGGGTATTTGTACACTGTTCTGGCAAACAAATGGCTATGATGATGATAATTTCCTTATGATACTTTGACTAGCAGCAAATTGTTTGGAGCATCTGCTATCATGTTTAGTAGCTGTCCGTTTTCTTTCTTCTTTGGTTTCCTTATAAAGTTGAGGTAGGTTTGTCATGACATAGAGACCCACAATATTTCTTTGAAGATTTATACGGACATTTTTCTCTAACTAAATTTTGCTCTCCCCTTCCCCAGTCTTTGCATGTTTGGGGAAGCTCTTTCTCTTTGAAAGTTCCTGCAATTATACCAGATGAACTCAGGCACAATTGCACTCAGTTATGATCATGTGATGATGATGATGATAGCTAACTTGTATCAAATGTTTACATTGTTCCAGTAGTATAACATGCAGAATAGGACTGTTGAAGTGAAGAGACAAATTAACCGACTTAAAGTAAGTGACCTACCCCATCATCAGTCAGCTAGTAAGTAGTAGAGCTAAAATTTACATCCCTATTTCTAACTCCACAGTTTCTTAACCTGTAAGGATCTCTTTTTTTAGCCTGTAAGTGCAGCTTTCTATCTACAATCTACACCCTCTTGCTACCAGAGTCTAGACAGCAGTTTTCAGTTTTGATCTAAATGGTACGGGTATCTATCCGTATACTTGAAAGAGTTTCCTTTATTTAGGATTTCTGTCAACAGAAATATCATTTGAGACCAGGTTGGGTATTGTCAACTACTGTAAAGATTCGGACATTTACACTGAATGATATATGGAGGCAGCTTTGTTTGTGCTAGATTCTTAGTAACAAATAACATTTCTTATTTAGCAAGCTCTGTTTTCAAACTTTATTATTTCACTCATTTAATCCTCAAAGTATGAGGTATAGGTTATTATTCCCAGTAAATCTAGGGAAGCTGAGGCAGTGAGAAATGAAGTAACTTCCCTCAGATTAACACAGTCAGTAAGTGGTTGAATTAGAATTAAAATCCAGGAAGTACAGGGTGTCTGGATGGCTCAGTCAGATGAGCCTCTGCCTTCAGCTCACGTCATGAGTCCTGGGATTGAGCCCCGCATCAAGGGCTCCCAGCTCGGTGGGAAGCCTGCTTCTCCCTCTGCCTGCTGCTCCCTTGCTTGTACTCTCCGTTTCTCTCTCACAAATAAATAAATAAAACCTTAAAAAAAAAGAAAAAAACAAAACAAAAAACAAAAAATCTTGGGAAGTCTGGTTCTATTGTTTACATAGTGAATCTCCCTAAATAGAGCTGCCTCTCATTCAAGGGGTCCAATTTTCCAGTATATAATACTTTGAAAAGATTTTTTTTTTTAACTTGGAATTTTTATTTGTATTTTGGCTTCTTCAGCTGGGTTGAGCCTTCACTTGTGGAGCTGTGTTCCATAAATAACCAAAACATTACTACCTTTGGGAGCCTTTGATAATAAAGTCTGATGATTCCTTTTTGGCTTTCCCAGACCTGCTTCTTGTCATTCTTCTCTTGAATTCTTTTCTCACCTTATCAAGCTGGGCTCCATTGGATTCCCATTTTTTTCTTCTTTTCTTCCTCTTCCCAAGTCTTGAGTCCTTCAAGTACGTCTGGTTCCAACACATCATGTCACATTCTATCATAATAAAAAGACAATTAGACAAAGCTCATTTATACATAAACATTGGCAGCCACCCAAACACCTCTTTCACAATGAATTTAAAGCAAGCAGTGAGCTGCAGGCAGTTATATTAGAATAGAAATCAGTAACTTATAAGACTTTACAATCAATCAGACCCCAGGGTGAATATTTATTTCCTCGCCCCAATGAAGTCTGTGACCTTGGTGAACATATTGATACTCTTAAGGAAGCATTAGCTACATCTTTTATTAGATAATGATAATAATGATACCTCTATCTTAGGGTGGCAAAGTTTCACTGCTGGTGACTTATTTATCCTACAGATATTTCCTGAGCACCTGTTGCATCAGTAACTATACTGTGTTTAAGGTATCTATGCTGAATAAGAAAGATATGTCCTCTGCCATCTCAATGCTTACGTTTCAGTGAGGTCATAAACATGGATAGTACAGATCCTGGCACATGGCAAACACATAACATCTGTAAGATGCAATAATGATAATAATGGTAAAGTTCCGTGATGGTTGGCCATCATGGTATCAGCACCATTTCACAAGAACATGAAAAAATAATTGCAATCCACGGCAACTAGGCATCCAGAGGAAATCTCCTTGTTCTCTGTTTTTTCTCCTCATACACATCATCTGTTAGGTAACCACAAAACAAAAAGGGAAATGCTTAATAAGCATATTATTTAACCACTGTGATAAATGTACTGCAGCCTTAACCCTTGGTTGACGTAATAAAGGTAAATATTTTAGCCCTTTCTTTTTAATCTCCTACATTAAGTATTCCATTGACAGATCTCCAAAAATCATAAATGAATGTAACCTCTTCCAGCACCAAGAGGAATGGCCGTCTTCGTCATTAGCAAATAGCAGTCTTGTCTGTTTTTACCATCCAACCCTACAGAGGCTACATTTTCTCTATTCGTGTTTTACCTTCTTTTATAGCTAGTGGCTTAATGATTCTTTTTGTGTTTGCCACCTTTCTGATCAATTTCACAATTACTCCTCCTCCTGGGTGATTTTCCAGTGACATCTTCTCCTTTTGGAATGCACATTTATGCAGGCCTCTGACTTGAGAAGGCAGGATATTGTTGGTGCATGAAGTGTCTTTGGTGTCTTTGGATTTAGCTGCTAGCTTGAAGCATCTGGCAATCGAACATAAACTCCTGTACTGGAGCATTCATGCTTGAACCAGAAATTACTTTGTCATCTTCACTGGCTTTTATTAAGCAGCCAACAGCTGTCTTAGAGCTATGACTTACTACAGTGAGCTTTTTCCTTAGAATGTCACCCTCTTCTTATCCTCAAAATAAGTCTCTCCCTTTCCTTTTTTTTTTTTTTCTCAAGCAAATCTTTGGCATCAATAGTATCAGTAATAATAGCATCTCACACTTGGGTAGCACTTTATGGTTTATGAAGCGTATTAAAATCCATTGACCCACTTTGAATTTCATAATCTTCCTGGGATGCCAAATACCATCACTTCCAAAGTACGGATGAGAAACCTACAGCTGAGAGATGTCAAATGACATCTCGGTGGTTACAAACCCAGTCAGTGCTATCTGGCCAAACCTGGAAACTTGGTTTTTAAGACAGTACATAGATTGTTTTGTACATTTCACCATGCTGACATTTTTAGCAAAACCTCTGTCAACATCAGTGCATCACTAAAAGAAATGTCATTTACTCTGTGAGAAATAAATTCCAGCCACCATTTTTGAGATGAGCTATGGGTCTGGGCTTATTTCCCATGAACTCAGTGCCCAGCTTATTTCCGGTCCCATGGCATTGTTTGGAAGCCTCCACTCTGGATGAAAATGGCAGTGTTCTCCTGGCTGCTGTGTTGCACAAGTGAACATTATTCACTGTGTGAATGGTAGTCTCTAGACTTGTGCAATAAGAGCTGGTCTTAATGTGGTAGCCAAGTGCAAAATGATGTCTTTGAGGCTATTTTTTTCCCCGCCTAATGCAGAAACAACTCCCATTGGGGCTTGTCTTAAGTTAGAAGAGAGTTGTAGAAATGAATGGGAAAGTGAGGAATTATCTACAGTTGCAAAGGGCCATGTGCTTTGTATATCTCGCCTGCTTGCTTAAATAAATGAATTGACTTTTCTTACATATTTCTCCATGAGCATTGGTCTATGTGATGCTGCAGCCTTTGCAAAACTCTGTTCACTCCTTTGTACCACAGCTCAGAGAGACACTCTAGGGACTTGCCATGAGCCATGCAAGCAATGTATGCATACTTGTTATAACCAAGGCTAGAGTCTTGTCTCACTATCTTCCCTAACAGTTGTGAGTTGTTAGATTCTAATGGATAATCTAGGATATGAGTACATTTCCTGTAAAGTTTGAAAAGATTTATTGAGGAACGGACATTTGAATATGTACACACATACACAAAGACACGCATACACTCCTACGGGGGTTTTGTGTGTTTAAGTCAAGTAACATGTTTCTGGAGTAAAGAATTAGTGTTTTTTGGTTTTTGGTTTTTTTCCAATTAACCAAGCCCTAGCCAGGAAATAGTTTCTCTTTTTACCTTTAATAAATCCCTTTCTAAAGCATCTGACCAATTTTTAAATGGTGATCATCACTCATTATTTTTAGACAATATTAGCACTACATTGCTTCACTAATCATGGCAAGGCCCAGCTGTTACTGTAGAGGAGAGTCAGTAAAGATGAAGAAAATGTAGGACTAAGGGTCAAACTAGCACTCTGACTTAAATTCCAAGGACCCTTCAGGTGGAAGTAGTAAGATGCAGCTTACCTGAAAATGACTGTAATTACACTGATGCAACTAGTCCAGCAAAGGTTTTCTATTTTAATATCCTGAAAAACCACAAGATGGAATGTTGCTCCACAAAAGGATGCCTTTTCACTTTCCCAGAATTCTTTTGTGACTGTGTGCCTTCCTTTTGGTGTGAGTGTCTCTTATTTAGCGTGTGATCTCTTGTGTGTGTGTGTGTGTGTGTGTGTGTGTGTGTGTGTGTAGCACAGGACTCTACTGCTTTCTGCCGGTGTCTTTCTTCTCGGTTTCTCTGTATTTTCATCTCCTCTTCTCCACCTCTCTGCTTTCCCATTCTCCCCCCACCCGAGCCACTGTGTTTTACGTAGATTAGGTCTAAGTTTTAAATTAGTGGATACATGTTTAGATCTGTATGCTCCCTGTACCTAATTTAAAAGGCATGAAAATTTGTAAACATCTCTCTAAAAATAAAACAAGTTGCTTTATATTTCTCTGACCCTCAATTGATTTTTTTTTTTCCTCTTTGGGTCAACAACTCTCAATAGAAAGAAAAGTTTCCCTATCTCTGATGTGGAAGATTGGACCAAATGTGCAGTGACCCTCAAATCTACCTCAGAAAGTAGTTCTTCCCAGAAGAGTGTGTTTTCCAGCTCTTTGCCTCCTTCTCCTCAAAAGAAGTTTACTAACAAAATCTGACTGAAGACTCCTAGCTTTCATTGTTCTTTCTTTAAGTTTCATTGAATGTGTACACAGATCACACTCTGAATGAAGAAGGGACTACAACCCAAGAAGAATCTGTATTAGCTAAATGAATGATGTCTTACCAGCCATGAGCAGGGCATTTCAACAATCAAAGGGGCCTTGTAGCTATTAATAGTTATCCATCCTGAAGGGTTTCAGGAAAACATCCAGTTAGAGCTGTAGACAAACCCGAAACAAGCCCCCACACTAGTCAGTAGTGACCCAGACTGCTGGGGTGGGTGGCGTTGTTTGCTTTTGTTTTGCAGAAAGCTTTATACATCAATCCCTCCTGCCTTGAATAAAGGGAGGATCTAATAATGTCTACAAAGATAGTGATACCCTCCGTTTTAATCTTCATATGCTCCTCAGTGACCTTTTTTCCCAATCTATAAGTAAACAAAGAAACACAGCTTTGAAATAGGAGAATTATTGCGTCTTTCCCAAGATGCAGAGACCTTAAACTGTGGAATTTGAAAACATGTAGAAAATTGCTGACAGGAGCAGGATAAACAGAAAAAGGGATGCCTTCTCCTTCTGCTGGGGAGTCAGCACCACCTACCGACCAGATCTTCCTCCTTCTCTGTGTAGCAAGCTGCATGAATGGCTCCTGGTTGGCACTTTGCATGTAGTGACAAGGGAAAGCACTGTCTGTGGAATTCATTGTCCTTGCCTCAAGGTGTACATTTCATTTCTTTTGTAGTTTAGATAAATACTCTCTTACCTTGTATCAGTAGATACTGCCAGATGTCCATCAGGTACAATAATGTATTCCTTTAATCAGCAAAGACCTCATTATGCCATTCTTATGCATTGTCTATGATACGATTTACTTTATTTCAGTGACACTAATGGGATTTCTTTAGGACCCTTTTGCCCAGTGACTCATAAGAGAGGGTTACTCATGTACGGTAGCTAGAGGAAACAGCCCTGTAATCCCTCCTTCTCAAACAGAAAGAATTCTAATTATTATTTGTTGAGAATGTTTCTCCATGGTTAAAAGATAACCTGTGGTCCCAATTTATCATTCCTTTTTTAACTCCTGTTACGGGGAGGGGGGGAATTTTAGTGTAATTTTAGTGTAATTTAGTTATACCTTATCTTGAACATACCAGTTTATTTGTCAATGAAAATCTTTTCCAAGAATCTGTTTAGATCATTTTTTTTCAATCCTAAAGAAAGCTTCATGAAGAAAATGTGACAGGGTAAATCTAGCATACCTCCCTCCTTTGTTATGGCTTGCTGCTTTGCTTCCTTATTCACAGAAGAAGCTTAGACAACTGTAGAAAAGTCTTCCATTTGGAAAGACATCCCAGCTGAAAAACCCAGCCACTAAAACAAGGCACAAATCCAAAGCCCAGAGATTTGTTTTCCCTGGTGGCAGGTGAAAATAAGAGCACATGGGTTAACCATGAATGATTTTAAGACATATTGTAATTACCCCATTGAAAAATAAGATAAAACAGACACTCATTATTAATGGTTATAACCAATTTGGAGACCCGAAAGGCAACCAAGCACATTTGGGGTCATTAGAGTGGTCTTCGTAATTAAGCACGTGCTCTCTGTAACACATGTGACCAGCAAATCTCATTGCTTTATCATTTGGCTGCTCATCTCCCAAGTACCTATATCTGGCCACCCTCATTTGGCTTGTGCACAGCAGTTTCCATTCGTGCAGTCAAGCTTATTAAACAGCTCTGCTTTGTGTTTTTTTTTCCCCTAGTCCTTGAAAACAGATCGGTAAGCATTCTGCTCAGGGGTGATTTGTAAATTGCTTTACAGAAGGCTCCCGTTTGTGCTCAATCTGACTGGGGTCAGAATTTGCCTTGTGTTTTCTTCTGATGTCATTTGTCAAGTCGCAAACTTGTTCAAAGAACCAGGTCACAGTGCTTTGTGGCAATACTTCTTGGCATGAATCAATTAAGAACCTTGATTCGTGAAAGTGCCCTGTACCATTACTGTGTTTTTTCCACTACCTAAAAAGGGCAGGTTTCCTTGTCTTCAGCCAAGATAAAATCATTGCTGTTGTTGGTTTTTGTTTTTGTTTTGTTTTGTTTTGTTTTGTTTTTAGCTGGTTCCCTCTCCCTTTTATATACCACAAATCATATTTTAACTGTGTTATCAGAGAGGTAAGATAAAGAGAAAAATAACCTATGTTTGTTTTAAGATTTTTTTTTTAAATTTTCAATTTACAGACATGGCTGCTCACTAGAAAACAAATCTTAATGAGAAATAAATGTCTAAAAGAAATCACACATCTAAAGAATTTCCAAGGGAGTATTAATTTATAACCAAAATGGAGGCTCGGAAACAAATACCAAATGTGTAGGTGCCTGATGTTATCTAGATGATGATACGCTGAATATATATTATTTCATCAGCATATTTGGGCAGTGAAAGCTGTCTATGCCTAATGTTGGGGCCTGGATCTCAGCTCCTTGTCAGGAAACTGGTCGGGGGGTGGGGGAGTTGGTGGGGAACCTCTATCCAGATTTAAGAACTTTAAAAGGAATTTAACTATGGCCAGAGTGGGCAGCAAGGCCCCCAAGGAAACAAAGGCCAAGCCTGTACAGTATACAGTGGACTGCCCTGTATTTTGCTACCCTGTGGGATGTAAATCCCAAATTCCTCATGTAACCTCTTTTGAGGCTTTGCAACCACACAACAGGGAAGAATGCTCATGGGAAGGATAAGAACTCCCTTGTGAGATATAATTTCCAAACCCGAAGTGCAAAGACAATGTCACCATAAAAGACAATCAGCAATACAACAAAGAGAAGAATTTCAAACCCTCAAAAGTAGCAATAATAGAACAATCTGGAAGGGACTTTTGTCTGAGTAGTATAGAAAACCCAAGGGTAACCTCTCCTACCCCATTATTCATTTCCTACTTCCCATCTAACTCCCTGACAGAAGGGATTCATGGCTGAAAAGCAACTCAGGGGGAAAAGGACAAACTGGAAACTATGTTGGTTGTTTGTTCTGGTAGCTGTTTTAAAAGGCAGAACCTAATGACCTAGCAGAAAAGAGTAATTAGAATATTAATCAATTTTTCTTCTATTTACTAATAAATTTATCTCTAAAAGCTTAATATAATTTGAGTAATGCTGTGTTCCTGATGTTAGGTATTTTGTGAAATGTATTGACTCAAGGTTTCGCCCTGGTGTGAAAGGCAGAAACTTGGTGTTTCAATTTTTATGAAGTAATACATTTCCTGTATCTATTCATCTTCTAGGTGGTAGCATAAACCTTTAATTTTTAAATAACATATGCTCTAGAATTTGAGTTGGACATCTTTTTTATTTTTCTGCAATGTATTTATTTTAAAATTTTACATTTTCAATATTAAAACTGTCT
The DNA here is from genome assembly GCF_010015895.1 of Lontra canadensis. Taxonomy (NCBI): domain Eukaryota; kingdom Metazoa; phylum Chordata; class Mammalia; order Carnivora; family Mustelidae; genus Lontra; species Lontra canadensis. The sequence goes on from NW_022631028.1 coordinate 14,619,685, forward strand.
AAGTCCCATCTTCCCCACCATTCCATTTTCTTACTTTCCTACATCCCTTCCCTTTCCAGCACGGCAGAGTCTGCCCAGTAGCTGAGGATACGGGACGGTGAGGTGGGTTGGAGAGCCCTAGGGAGGCACAGGTCTAAGAGCCTAGAATCACAGGACATGGGATAGTTGAGTGTGGGTGTAGAGGTGATGGGCAGAGAGGACAGTTGACAAGGTTGCAGATTGGTTAGACTAAGCAAAAAATAAGTTGATTAAGCAATAAGTAAACGTTGTGGGGTTTTTTTGTTTTGTTTTTTTTGTTTTAAATCCAGTATAGTGGGCGCCTGGGTGGCTCAGTGGGTTAAGCCTCTGCTTTCGGCTCAGGTCATGATCTCAGAGTCCTGGGATCGAGGCCCACATCAGGCTCTCTGCTCAGCAGGGAGCCTGCTTCCCCTTCTCTCTCTGCCTGCCTCTCTGCCTGCCTCTCTGTCTACTTGTGACCTCTCTCCCTCTGTCAAATAAATAAATAAAATCTTTGAAAAAAAATAAATAAATCCAGTATAGTTAACATACAGCTTTATATTAGTTTCAGGTGTACAATAGAGCGATCCAGCAATCCTATACATTACTCAGTGCTCATCAGGATAAGTATACTCTTAATCTCCATCACCTATTTCATCCATCTCCCCATGCACCACCCCTCTGAAACAAACTCCATCAGCTTGTTCTCTATAATTAAGAGTGTTTCTTGGTTTGTCTCTTTCTCTCTTTTTCTTTCCCCTTTGTTCATCCATTTTCTTTCTTTTTTTTTTTTTTTGAAGATTTATGTATTTATTTATTTGAGGGTGAGTGTGAGGCAGGGAAGAGGCAGAGAAATAATCCCAAACAGACACCCCGCTGAGCAAGGTATCAATTCAGGGCTCAATCTCATGACCAAGATCATGACCTGAGCTGAAACCAAGAGTTGGATGTTCAACCAACTGAGCCACCCAGGCACCCCCATTTGTTTTGTTTCTTAAATTCCACATATGAGTGAAACCATATAGTACTGGTCTTTCTCTTTTTCCCCTTAACATTAAGTGAAATATCTCTCTAGCTGCTTCCATGTTGTTGTATAGCAAGATTTCATTCCTTTTTATAGCTAAATAATATTCATGTGTGGGGGGGTGTGTACCACATTTTCTTTATCTATTCATTTATCAGTGGAGATTTGGGCTTCTTCCATAATTCGACTATAGTAAATAATGCTGCAATAAACATAGGGTTGCAGGTATCTCTTTGAATTAGTGTTTTGTTTTGTTTTGTTTTTTAAGTAAATACCCAACAGTGGGATTGCTGAATTATAGGGTAGTTCTATTTTTAACTTTCTGAGGAAACTTCATACTGTTTTCCACAGTGGCTGCACCAGTTTGCATTCTCACCAACAGTGCACTAGGGTTCCTTTTTTTCCCACATCCTCGCCAACACATTTTGTTTCTCATTTTGATTTTAGCTTTTCTGACAGGTGTGAGGTGATAGCTCATTGTAGTTTTGATTTGCATTTTCCTGATGATGAGTGATGTTGAGCATCTTTTTATGTGTCTGTTGACCATCTGGATGTCTTCTTTAGAAAAATGTCTGTCCATGTCTTCTGCTCATTTCTTATCTGGCTTATTTGTTTCTTGGATGTTGAGTATGATAAATTCTTTAGAATACTAACCCTTCTTCAGATATGTCATTTGCAAACATCTTCTCCCATTCAGTAGGTTTTTAGTTTTATTGTTTCCTTCAATGTGCCGAAGTTTTTTTTTATTTTGATGTAGTCCCCATGGCTTAGTTTTGCTTTTATTTCTCTTGTCTCAAGAGACCTATCTAGAAAAATGTTATAGCAGATGTGAAAGAAATTACTGCCACTGCTCTCTTCTACGATGTTTATGGTTTCAGGTCTCCCATTTACATCTTTTTTTTTTTTAAGATTTTATTTATTTATTTGATAGAGAGATCACAAGTAGAGAAGCAGGCAGAGAGAGGAAGGAAAGCATGCTCCCCGCTGAGCAGAGAGCCTGACATGGGGCTCGATCCCAGGACCCTGGGATCATGACCTGAGCCGAAGGCAGAGGCTTAACCCACTGAGCCACCCAGGCACCCCCCCATTTACATCTTTAATTCACTTTGAGATTATTTTTGTATATGGTATAAGAAGCTGGTCCAGTTTTGTTCCTTTGCATGTAGCTGTTTAGTTTTCCCAATACCATTTGTTAGAGACTTTTTTCCCATTCCTTTTGATTCCTTTGTATTCTTGACTCTTTTGTCAAAGATTAATTGACCATATAATCAAGGGTTTGTTTCTGAGCTTTCTATCCTGTTCTGTTCATCAATGTTTCTATTTTTGTGCCAATATCAGATTGTTATGATTATTACAGCTTTGTAATATAACTCGAAATCTGGAACTGTGATACCTCCAGCTTTGCTTTTCTTTTTCAAGATTTTTGAAAAAAAAAAAAAAAATCTTAAAAAAAAAAAAGCCAAAAAAAAATTGGGGGGGACTCTTCACGGTCTTTGGTGGTTCTATATAAATTAAGGCTGTTTGTTGTAGTTCTGTGAAAAATACTGTTGGTATTTTGATAAGGATTACATTGAATCTGTAGATTATTTGGGTAATGTGGGCATTTTAGCAATATTTGTTCTTCCCATCCATGAACATGGAATATCCTTCCATTTGTTTGTGTCATCTTCAGTTTCTTTCATTAGTGTTTTATAGTTGTCAGAGTATAGATTTTCACTTCCTTGGTTAGGTATATTCCTAGGTATTTTATTATTTTTGGTTCAATTGTAAATGAGTTTGCTTTTTAAGTATTTCTTTCTACTGCTTTATTATTAATGTATAGAAATGCAATGGACTTCTGTACATTGATTTTGTATCCTGTGACTTTACTGAGTTCATTTATCAGTTCTAGTAGTTTTTTGGTGGAGTCCTTTTTTTTTTTTTTTAAGATTTTATTTATTTATTTGACAGACCTAGATCACAAGTAGGCAGAGAGGCAGGCAGAGAGAGAGGTTGAAGCAGGCTCCCTCTGAGCAGAGAGCCTATATGGGGCTCAATCCCAGGACCCTGAGATCATGACCTGAGCCGAAGGCAGAGGCTTAACCCACTGAGCCACAGAGGCACCCTCTTTTTTGGTGGAGTCTTTAAGGTTTTGTATATATAGTATCATGTCATCTGCAAATACTTAAAGTTTTACTTTTTCCTTAACAAGTTGGAAGCCTTTTATTCCTTTCGATTGTATAATTGCTGTGGCTAGGATTCCCAGTACTATGCTGAATAAAAGTGGTGAGAGTGGACATTTGTCTTATTCCTAATATTAGGGAGAAAGCACTCAATTTTTCACCATTGAATATGAGTTAGCTGTGGGTTTTTCATGTAGAACCTTTATTATGCTGAGGTATGTTCCCTCTCAACCTCCTTTGCTGAAGGTTTTTATCATGAATGTAGTGCTTTATCAAATATTTTTTCTGCATCTATTAAAATGGCCATATGGTTTTTATCCTCCTTTCTCTTATTGATGTGATGTATCACATTGATTGATTTGTGAATATTAAACCACCCTTGCATCCCTTGAATGACTCCCACTTGATCATGGTGAATGATTTTTTTTAAATGTATTGTTGGATTTAATTTCCTAATTTTTTTAAATTTAATTTATTTATTTATTTGACAGAGAGAGATCACAAATAGGCAGAGAGGCAGGCAGAGAAAAAGGAGGAAGCAGGCTCTCTGCTAGGCAGAGAGCCTGATATGGGGCTCCATCCCAGGACCCTGAGATCATGTCCTGAGCCAAAGGCAGAGGCTTTAACCCACTGAGCCACCCAGGTACCCCTAATTTCCTAATATTTTGTTGAAGATTTTCACATCTATGTTCATCAGAGATATTGGCCTGTAGTTCTCTTTTTTTTTGTAGTATCTTTATCTGGTTTTGGTATCAGGGTAATGAAGGCCTTATAGAACAGATTTTAAAGTCTTTCTTCCTCTTCTATCTTTTAGAAGAGTTTGAGAAGAATAAGTATTAACTTTTCTTTAAATGTTTGTTATAATGCACCTGTGAAGCCATCTGGTTGTGGACTTTTGTTTGTTGGAAGTTTTTTTTAATACTGATTCAATTTCATTGCTGGTAATTAGTCTGTTTGAATTTTCTATTTCTTTCTGATTCAGTTTCAGTAAGTTATATGTTTCTAGGAATTTATCTAGGTTGTCCAATTTACTGGCATGTAATTTTTCCATAATATTCTCTTATAATCCTTTTCATTTCTGTAGTGTTGGTCATTATTCCCTTTCTTTCATTTCAGATTCTGTTTATATGAGTCTCCCTCCACCCCTCTTTTATGAGTCTGGCTAAAGATTTATCAATTTTATTGATCATTTCAAAGAACCAGCTGCTGGTTCTTTTGTGGGGGTTTTTGTTGTTGTTTCTATTCCATTTATGTCTCCTCTAAGCTTCTCTATTTCCTTCCTTCTACTCATTTGGGGTTTTATCTGTTTTTCTTCTTCTAGCTCCTTCAGGTGTTAGCTTAGGTTGTTTGAGATTTTTCTTGCTTCTTGATGTAGGCCTCTATTGCTATAAACTTCCCTCTTAGAACAGCTTTTGCTGCATCCCAAAGATTTTGGACCATTGTGGTTTCATTTTCATTTGTCTCCATGTAATTTTTTATTTATTCTTTGATTTCTTGGTGACCCAGTCATTGTTTAGTAGCATGTAGCAGTTACAAATACCTGGAACGTATTTGTGCTCTTTCCAGATTTTTTCTTGTGGTTGATTTTTAGTTTCATAGCATTATGGTTAGAAAAGATACATGAGGGATGCCTGGGTGGCTCAGTCAGCTAAGCTGGTGCCTTCAGCTCAGGTCATGATCCCAGGGTCCTGGAATCGAGTCCTGCATTGGGCTCCTTGCTCGGCAGGGAGCCTGCTTCTCTCTCCGCCTCTGCCTGTCACTCTGCCTGCTTGTGTGCTCTCTCTCTCTCTCTCTCTCTCTCATTCTGACAAATAACTAACTAAATAAAATCTTTTAAAGAAAATATAATAAAAAAAAGAAAAGATGCATGAAATAACTCTGATCTTTTAAATTTTGTTAACACTTGTTCTGTGGCCTAATATGTGCTCTATTCTGGAGAATGTTCCATGTACAATTGAAAACAATGTGTATTCTGCTGTTTTAGGATTCTCTGTATCTGCTAAATACAGTCATGTATTTAGCATGTAGCACAGGTACAATGTGTCATTCAAAGCCACTCTTTCCTTATTGATTTTCTGTTTAGATCATCTATCCATTGATGTAGGTGGGATGTTAAAGTCCCCTAATATTATTTTATTACTATCAATTATTCCCATTGTGTTTGTTATTACTGCTTTAAGTATTTGGGTTCTCCCATGTTGGTGCATGATAGTTGCAATTTTAAATCTTCTTTTTTTTAAGATTTTATTTATTTGCTTGTCAGAGAAAGAGCCAAAACACAAGCTGGGGGAGTAGCAGGTAGAGAGAGAAGCAGGATCCCCTCTGAGCAATAAGCCTGATGCAGGACTCGATCCCAGGACCCTGAGATCATGACCTGAGCCAAAGACAGAAGCTTAACCATCTTGTTGTTGGAGTATCCCCTTAATGATTGATTATGTAATGTCCTTTTTTTCTCTTGTTACAGCCTTTGTTTGATATGAGTATTGTTACCCTTTCAGGTAGTTCTTATTTGCAGGTTAGTTCTCTTTTTAATTTTTTGAAGAACTTCTATACAATTTTTCATAGTGACTCTCCCAGTTTGCATTCTCATCAGCAAAGTACTAGGCTTCCTTTTTCTCCAAATCCTTGCCGATACTTACTGCTTTTTGTGTTTTGATTTTAGCATTCTGACAAGTGTGGGGTGATATCCCGTTGTAGTTTTGATTTCTTTTCCCTGATGAGGAGTAATGTTAAACATCTTGTCATTTGTCTATTGGCTATCTAGATGTCTTCTTTGAAGAAGTGATTGTTCCTATCTTCCACCCATTTTTAATTGGATTATTTGTTTTTTGGATGTTGAGTTGAAATGAGTAATGTTTTGAGGACAAGATCTAGAAATAATTACAGAGGTATATGTATGTGTATTATACGTGTGTGTGTGTGTGTGTGTGTGTGTGTGTGTGCACTCAATTATCTCTTTGACTAAGGGGGCCTAGAATCAATAAGCACATGGTGTCGACATCTTGATTTCTCAAAACAATCCTCCACTAAAAAGAACCAGTCCTCCCTGCAGAAACTGCTCATTCTAGGACTACAGCAAAGTATAAGATGAGACTGGAACATCTTATTGGGCCAGATAGTAAGGAACCACTCAACAAAGGAGCGAAATGTCACAAGGACACAGGAGCCAGCTTAAAAGGATTGACACTGGCCAAAATGGGACTATTTGAGCATCAAAATAAATAACAATACTAATGTATTACAACCCATTGGATAAAGTAGGAGGCCAAGAGTGAATGAATGAATGAATGAATGAAAGAGGAAAGTTCTTCCTTAAAGGAAAATGTCATCCAGTACATGTAGAAGCAATGAGAAACAGACTTGGCATTCAGCAATCATCAAAGGGGAGATTGCTTCAGGCAAGAATATTTAATGGGTCCTACGTCTGGGAGGTAGAGGTTTGATGAGTGTCAGAACATTGGTATAATTTCAGAATCCCACCCCCCCAAATTCTACTCAGTTACAAGAAGCAATTGTTAACTATGAGGTAAAGAAACCATGCAGACACCAACATAGCCAGGTGAGCAGGGTTAAAATGGTCAGTGTGAAGATAAGTTCACTTCACATCACATCACATCACATCACATCGCATCACATAGCTCCTGATCCAGTACATTTAGAAGATACACCACAACATTTTAGTGTTGTTCCTGCTGAGAATGCACAATCTAAATCAGGTCATGCAACATCAGATAAATCCAGGTTGAGAGTCATCCTAGAGAACGTAATGCCTATTCTCTTTAAAACTGTCAAGGATTTGAAAAATAGGGGAAGACTAAAGAAATGATCTAACTTGATGGATCCTGAAGAAGAATGACAAATAAATTCAACTTGCTTTCCTGGATAAAATCCTGGACTAAAATATAAAGAAACATGACTGAGAAAGTTAGGAAATTTTGAATGGGATCTGAATTGCAAAGTGATGATGTACCAGGGTTGATTTCTTTATTTGGAGGATCATGTGCTGATTATTAGGAAAGTGTCCTTGTTTGCATAAACACATGCTGGAATGCTTAAGGGCAATGAGACCTCATGTCTGTAGTTACTCTCAAAAGGCTTACAAAAGGACTAATGATAATGAGTAAATATTATATATTATAGAGAATATAATGTTTATTATATATGTTCATTACATGCAAGAAAGAAAGAAGCAAATGCAGTAAAATATTAACAATGGAGGGATCTGTGTGAAGGTGAAAGAATTCTTTGTACATTCCTGGCAACTTTTCTGTAAGTTTGAAATTATTCAAAAATAAATTATTTTTAAAATAAATTTCTCTTTTAAAGCAAGAAATAAATAAGTCCTAAATGTGGCCTTGAGGAAAAGGTCAGTAATGAACACAGAGGAAGAGGCAGAGTTTCCACAGTGAGTGAATCCTTAGGTGGCTCCTTTTTTATGTTCTATTGGGTAAATAGTAAGAAATATAATACCTTCCCAATCTACAACACTTTAAGGTTCAGGGCTTTGTTTCTATCATTAACCAATACCACCACTGGGTAATGGTGGTATTGTCAACCTATCCTTAACCACCTCTCATGAGTAGGTACAGAGCTAGGCATCAAGTGTTATAAAAGTGTAAGATGTGGTCACTGTCTCCCGGAGAAACTGGGTATATGTAAGTGATAGTCCATGACAATGCTCAAGATTAACATTGAAGAAAGAGAATAAGCTTCACAAAGGAAAAGATCCCCAGTGAATAGGGTGGTCAGGGAAGCATCAGTCTTCAGAGGGTAATAGGCTTTATCCAGCCTGGCTGGCCTTTGGTAGAACCTGACACACCTTCTCCGATGGTGCCCACCTCTGCTTGAATACTTTTAGAAGTGGTGATTCACATTCTCCTGAGATGCCCATTTCCCTGTTGAAAAGGTCAAATTATTGGAAAGTTCTCACTTACACAGAGTCAAAATATACCTCTTTGTACCTTATACTTTGGATGACACAAAGTGAGTTTATTTCATCTTCTGCCTATAAACCCTTCACATATTTGAAGACCACTCTCATGTCTCCTTTAATTTCTCTTTCTCGTGTCAAACATTTTCAGTTATTTTAGCTGTTACAGATCTATTATGTGCTTCACTAACCTAGGTGCACTAATCTGCCGGTGAAACCAGAAGATGTTCCTAGCCAAGCTGTGGCCTCATTAATATAAAATACAATGGGATTTTTACCTCTCTAAGACATTTGTGTCTCTTTGTGCAACTTAAGATTACATTAGCTTTTGGGGACAACTTCACAAGCCCTGTTGACACTGAGATGTTCAAGTCTTTTCCATGTGAGCTGCCAATCCAGTCTTCTTCTTGCCTATACCTTTGTCGCTCATTTTTTAAAATGTAGTCTTTTGCCTTCATCTCTATTACATTTCAGACTAAATGAAAGAATTAGTCGATCTTGAAATCACTGTGAATTTTGAATTTCAACTCAAATTTATGGTATTCCTTTTATGTGTGTTTTATGCAGATTTGATAGATACAGTTCAATCAACACAGGTTTTACTTTTATTCAGTAAATGGGACCAATGCAGAGATCCCTAGGATGCTACCTCCAGGTTTACTGTGAAAGCTAATCCACCACCTTTGTTGCGGCATTTAACTACTATTAAAAATAGTTCGCTGGCTATTCCTCCTTGTGCCATCTCAGGTGAGCTGTCAGCTCTTTGACTAGCTCCTATTTTTGAAGAATCCCATTTTTAAAGTTCCATAGAAATTAATATAAAAAAGAAGACACAACCTGACTCAAAGGCATCATCAAAACTGTTACAGTGAAGAAATACACTCATAAAAGGAGATGTATACCTTCTGTAAATGAAGAAGAATGAAACACACATTAAGTACTTTCCTGGGGCGCCTGGGTGGCTCAGTGGGTTATGCCTCTGCCTTCGGCTCAGGTCATGATCTCAGGGTCCTGGGGTCAAGCCCCGCATCGGGCTCTCTGCTCAGCAGGGAGCTTGCTTCCTCCTCTCTCTCTGCCTGCCTCTGCCCATTTGTGATCTCTGTCTGTCAAATAAATAAATAAAATCTTAAAAAAGAAAAAAAGTACTTTCCTGATAGTCACCGAGTGAATATCGTGACTGGCACCGTGAGTGAAAGTATTTACCAACTGAAAGGAAGTGTTGGTATTGTATAGGGAAAGGAAAAGCAAAATAGAATTCTTGTCCTGTGAACCCACAAGTACTTGTTTTTACAGATAATAAAGCCCCTAAATCAGAAAGCTTTTCCACCAACAGGGAAATTCAGAAGATGATATGACTTGGATAATAAGTATTATAATTTATGCATCAAATTGTTGACCTAATCATTAACAGAGTTGTTAATAATTGTCTCTCTCTCATCATTGTCATACTCTTGAGAACAAAGCACTTAGTATTACTTTCTGTCCTCTATCATAGAAAGCAATGTAGAACATGAGGTGTTTGTTGTTGTTGTTGTTGTTGTTGTTTTTTAATTTTATTCTAGGAGGTTTAAACACTTGGTAAATACATACATTTTAAGCATCAGTCCTCTGGAGTTCTGAATTTATCATTCTCTGCAGATGAACCAGCCACAAACAGAAAAGTTGAGGGGTGTCGTTGGTCCTATGTATTGTTGGTATTTAATTACATCCAAATCCAGACATCAATTCACATCTCAAGTCCTAATTGCCTTTGAGAGGTCTATGCACAGAACAATAGCTGAAGTGACTCTTCAGAACACAAGTCGTAAATATAGGTTCTTCCTGAGCTTGATGAATTAAAACCCAAGGAGGGGAGACAGTTTTGCTTTGAAGAAGCCATCTGTTTGTGTACAGCGTTTATATTCAAATTTAAGGAAATTAATCAAGTAAAAAACATCAGAATTCACAACACAGGAAACGAGTACTGAACAGGCATGCAATTTGAGAAAACCAAGTAGATAATGAGGTTTCAACCTCTTTAGTTTAATCTTCTCTGGTCCCAAGGAGACCTCTCTGCTCTGTGTATACTGCATGACTTGCTTTGTATTGATTTTTGCTCCTTCAAGGCTCAGAACATGAATCGGTGACAAGTGCTAAGTTAATGAATTAACAGCTGTCAGCACAGACTGGACCAGCATAATCCTTGATTTAGGGAACTTCTCTGGTTCTTGGTTAACAGACAACTGAGTTCACTGATAATAAAATTTGTCCCCACTCCCTACCTGTGCATAAAGGAATGAACATTTCTTCAGGAAACAAATGTCAGTTAAAAATGTGAGCCAGAATTGCAAATGACTCTAGGCTTTGGAATATGTGCCAACTCCTTGCTGCTCACCCAGAAGTTATCAGGAGATAGGAAGCCAAGACATTTTTTAAGGACTTGAGCCTGGACATTTGACACTACTCTCTGAAGTCTGACGTGTAAGCTTAGAGCCAGAGCCAGCATTTTATGCATTAAGTCATTACTACTTTTTAGCTTTTTAAGGCAGTAACTTCATTACTCCTGCAGTGAAACACTCTGAAACTGTCTTCACCCCACGGCCTTCTCTGAATTTCTTCTGCATTCAGATATCTTAAGTTGACTATACATAAGCAAGAGGACAAATTGTTACATTATGCCCTTAGATTTGTTCTCTGGATAATTTGTGAATTGGTATCATGTTTTCAGCTAAATGAAAGGACACAGCTCAGCGCGTGTTTAAAAGGAATAGATAGTTCCTTTTAAACACTCTTCAGTGTCAGTTTCTCTCATCCATTAGGTAGGGATGATAATAATACCTCTTTGTTAAGAATAAATGAAATAATCTATGTAAAGTTTTAACACAGTGTCTGGAATGTAAAAGGCTCAACTAGTTACTATGAATGCTTTTATTCCCTCATTCTCTTTTATATCTCTTTTGGTACCAAGTGCTGTCATCCATACAACTCACACTACACACTTGGTGAATAAATCAACAAATGAATGTTCTTTAAGATAAGAATCTAAATTGTGAAATCAGTAGTCAGACAATTAAAGAAGAATTAGGCAACATCTTACCAATTAAAAACCATACACACATATGATTTGGGCCTGGAATTATTTGTTCCAGTCCTCATTCTATAGATGAAGAAAATTTAAATTTAAAAGTGAGACTTATTCTAAGGTGCTTTGTTCTCAATTCCTTCCCTCATTTAAAAAAATTTCAATCTGTATTAATACCTGCAAATCAGTTAATCACTAGAGCAAATTTTGATTATGTGATTTATAAAAGCCTCCCAAAATCTTAGGATTTTCCCTCCCATTGTCTCTTAGCTAGAAATACCTGTTTTTACATTTTCTTTTCATGGACATCACTCATACAATGCAATGACCAAAAGAACGGCAATCCATTTATGATCTTTTCCTAGTTTTGGAAAATAGCTAAAGTGTATTTCATTCCAAGCTAATAGTCTGTTTATGGACACAGACTTTCCTTTTCTAAAGACTCGAGATGTGTGCTTTCCATAGTTGCATAAAAGGACAGAAAAACTCTTTTAAATACTCTCTTTAAAAAGGAGGTTTTGGGGGGTGCCTGGGTGGCTCAGTGGGTTAAAGCCTCTGCCTTCAGCTTGGGTCATGATCCCAGGGTCCTGGGATCGAGCCCCACATCGGGCTCTCTGCTCAGCAGAGAGTCTGCTTCCTCCTCTCTCTCCCTGCCTGCCTCTCTGCCTACTTGTGATCTCTGTCTGTCAAATAAATAAATAAAATCTTTAAAAAGGAGGTTTTTTAATGCATTGTTAGAAAGTAAGACCCATCAAACATGTCCTATGAGACATCATTTCAAAATTTCCAGCTGAGATTTTAATCGAGGACATACACTTAATAAATATTTATATACCCCACAGCCTGAAATGCAATCCTGTGAATATAGAAAGGTATTAATCAATGTTCTTTCATTGTTTTGTTTGCTTTTGATTTGTCTTCTTTGTTATGGTTTGTTTAGTTCGGTTTAGTTTGATTTGGTTTAGTGCAGAGAAATTTCTGGAATATGGCTGGATTCAAAATTTCATTCTTTAGGTGTTTATATGACCTTTATCTTTAACTCAAATTTATTTTCACTCTCTTATTCTGACAACATTTATGAAATCATATTGCAGTGAAAAATAAAAGATCAGCATGTGAATGGTAGGGCATTAGGGTTTTTAAACTATCTCAGCTAAACAAGGCCATTTCATTTTCAATTAAAATCATAATGTAAAGGGTGAATTTAAAAGCAAATTAGTACTTACTTTAAAGATGTAATATACATACACAAATATATATAATTTTGTCAATGAGTTCATTGCAGTGCTTTTATATTTATAAAAAAATTGCTAAAATGTCTTAGTTTCAAAATGGTTGAGATTATAAACTTAATAGTATATTATGCAGATTATAAAGATATAAACCTATATTATATCAACTAGAGAAAAAAGGAAAATCATATGTGTATCATGTTTACAAGAATGCAAAACAAAACAACTTGAAAAACTATAAACCAAAAAGGCAGAGGGAAATTATACCAAAACGAAGAAAGATGTTTACTCTGGACAGTAAAGAGAGTAAGTAGGATTTGTTTTGAATTGGTTTTTTGGTCTCTTCTTTTAACTGTCTTAAATTTCCTAAATTTCCCATACTAAACATTTATCACTTTTATAATAAGGGGGGAGGGAACCAAGCAAACTTCAAATTAACATGGATTTCTCCTGTTAGTATTCAACTGAATTACTGCTTTCTAGTGACACTAGGGAGATATGAAAACCTTTTTAAAGAGGCAGTTTCCGAGCAGGCTGTCAGAAGTAGGCCCTTCCGTGAGTGTCTTCAGAGATCTAACCTCTGTGCTCCCCAGCTGAATTTTGTTGGTCTGTGAAGGTTCACATAATGAGTGTTTTCATCTTTTCATATTAAAAATGACCTCCTGGCCTGAATCTCAGCTTCCCAGATGACTGAGGTTTACTGGTCACAGCCCCCCCCCCAAAAAAAATAAATAAAGCAGAACTACTTAGTATTTCATCCTGCTCTTAGGTTCTACATTTTACTTCCACACAAGCTCACAGGCTTTGTTGTTGGTTTCCATTTGTTTTCACCCTACAGATCCAACAAGGGTGATGGTACCCCCTTCCAGCATGGATGTGACTGTTGGAGAAAGTATTGTTCTGCCTTGCCAGGTAACACATGATCACTCGCTAGACATTGTGTTTACCTGGTCATTTAATGGACACCTGATAGATTTTGACAAAGATGGGGACCACTTTGAAAGAGTCGGAGGGGTAAGTATTAATATCAAAGTACCTACAACAAATTCACTATGCAATTGAACTTCTGCAAAGTGACAGCTTGTTTAGCCTAACATGAAAAGAAACATAAGATTGTTCTTGATGATCTTGTTCCAACACCTTCTTTTAAGAAATTCTTGGTTAATTGTTGCTCCTTTTTGCCTGATCGGTGTGGCCCCTATGGCTGAGTAACCCTACATGACAGTCCTCTTGATCCCCACAACAATGCTATAGGCTAGTTATTCTGCACTATGTATGAATAAGGATACTGGAGCTCAGGGGCAAATGTATGGCTTGCCTTCGCCTCATAGCCCTAACCTGTGGAACTCAGCTTTAAACTTCAAATCCCCAGCTCTCTACCCCACACAGTACCATATATCATAGCAAAAAATATCTTAAGGACAGTTTACTCATGTGTATTTAGGTTGCCGATTAAACTTTCCTTGGCTCTTATAGAAGTCTCATCATTGTGACATTAGGGCTCTCTTTCTTAAATCTGAAAGTCTGATCAGGGTACTTATTATCTTTAGGTAATTTTGAATTCAAATGTTTGAATTTTCATAATGCCTTTCTTTCTGTAAAAATACATATTACCATTGAACACACACCAAGATGAGGTTAAATCTGGAAATAATTTGTATCTATCACAATTGTTGTCAAAAAAGATTTTTTTACCCTAACACAGTCCTATAGCCCTATTAGTAATAAAGATTCATTCTGGCTGCCATTCTCATGGAGGCATCCAATCGAAAGACAGCAGAAAATAAAAATGAGGCTATGATTTTAAAAGCCCTCCCATCCCTCTGCCATAGGAATCTAATCTGCCTACTTCATTTTGCCTCCCTTACCCCTTATGTTGAGAAAAAGTGGGCTAAGGCTTATAAAAATATCTGTATGATATGCTGAGGGCCTGTTTTCCATTCAACTATAGTATTAGTCCTGTTAATTACATTCTTGCAGCCTTTCTCAAATGATGTCTCTCACAGAGCACCAAGCATTTTCTCAGTTTTTCCAAAGATCATATACAACTGGTAATATTTTAGATACATAGGAGAGAAGTTAGTTTATTACATCAGTGGATACCTTAGGTCATGAGGGAGTCTCTCTTGTAATCCTGGTTGAGAAAGGCTGGATGAAATTGCCAATATTAAGCATTGTGGACTTCTTTGATATGATTTGGCTTAATAATCAAGTGGGAGAGATACGAATTTCACAAGGGCATTGAAGATACTAAATACCTTCAGGTCTAGAAAAGTGCATAGTCCAATGCCTCCCACAAAAGAAGTATTTGACAAATTTTAATAGTTGTACTAATTGAAGGAAGAATAACATTGATTTTAATAACAGGAAAGTATACATTGAGAAGACCTTCATAGATTAAGCAGAATATTAGTTTTCACACTAAGACCAATGTCTTGTCCAGGAGAGACATTAAAAATATTATCTCCCAGAATGGCACAGGCACCAACCAATTAGAACAGCTGTCTGACCAATCAAAAGAGCTAGCCTGCCAGTCAGATAGATGTGGATGTTATCCTGGCCTGGCTGCATACCAGCCAGGGCTGAGGCACAGGTGGAGACACCCTTTACGGAGTCAAGCACTAATGACCACCTTTGTAGCGAGTTCTGTCTGTGGGATCCCCCTCGTTAGCCTCTCAGATGGGAAAAGCTTGTCTCTTCTCTGAAACTCTCACCAATCAATTATTGCAAAGAAGTGAAAAATTCAGGACCGCACTACAAACTGTGAGAAGTACGTATGTTAGTCACCAGGATCCTTAATGTCTATAGAGGTAGAACTTGACAGTAGAAGAGGGAGGGAAGCAATTTTGAAGTCAAGCCATTTCACAGCTTCTACTTCCTGGGTCAGCGTGGTAGAAGGGATGTTGGGTAGAGCCAATCTGTTGGGGGTTTTCGTTTCCACTTGTCCTTTGACAGTCTCCAAATGCCCTGTCAGGAACAGAACAGGCCACCCCAGGAGAATATAAGCCGGTGCTGTTTTGTTCACTTTGGGAGGAGCACAAAGATAGATCTCCGCAAACTGGGTGATCTAGAGGACTTCAAAGGGAAAGACAAAGTTGATGGTGTCCTCCTTCTGTGAGACTCTTACTTCAATCCTGACTTTCTTTTTTTCTTTGTTTCAATTTAAACTTTTAAAACACAACTCTGGTCCAAATATGTAAATAAAGACAGCACATTCCATTAATTTGGTGCTGTACTGTGAAGTTTTCAGGCTACAACTAGTTTATCCTGACTTTAAGACCTTGGTGAATAAAATGGATTATTGATACGGTATACCCGTTTCTTTAAAACAAGTTCCGCTTTCCACCTTCCCTGCACACGCCTCCCTCTGAGGCATATTTTTCTGTTTCAACCTATACCTGAGAGTCCTAATAACCACATGAATGTCTTAGGTAAAGAAGTATTAATGATGATGATGATGAAGCCTTATATTTGCCCAGTGCCTGATGATTTATTAAGCACTTTCATGTCTATCAGCTCTTTAATCATCACAGAAAGCCTGTGGAATAGGGTAGCAATTATTGTACTCTTTTTTACTGAGCAATTATAAGACTTGATTAGTAAATAGAATCTGAATGAGAACCCAAGGGTTATAAATAAAAGAGCTTTCAGGTTAAAAAAATATATGTATCACAGCTCTCCTTGAGGTAGATTTAATATCTTTGACATGACCACTCATGGTGATCAACAAGACCAATTTAAATTCACTCTGTGCTTCCCAGTTTTCAGATTTCACACACACATACAGTTTGATTTGATTCTCACAACCTCACCCAGTGGGCAATGTATCCTTCTTCCATAGGTCAATAAACCGAAACCCAGAGACTTACATAAAATCACACAGCAGGGATCAGCCCAAGCTAACTGAGTACCTACACATCAGCTCTCCCTTCACTGAATGCTTGAGCCTGTCTTCTAAACTTATTTACAACTATTGGCAGTTCTAGGTTTTCCATTGTCCTGGATGGATTTGTGATATGTTGCTCTAAAACAAAGGGAACTAAGTACACATTAACTTAGATTGAGAATAAAGTCTTTCGAATTGGTAGAATGGCCTGACCTTGTGGGTTCACATCCTGGCTCCCCCATTTATTACCTAAGTGATTTCAGGCAAGTGATAACTTCTTTGTGCTGGAGTTTCTTCACCTGTAAAGTAAGGACAATAGAGCACCTACCTCATAGAACATGTGAGTATTTAGCTTTAATACATGACTCCCGTATTTAAATATTATAGAACATTATTGTCATTTGGAAGAATAGCAACAGGGCCAAAATAACCTATGTTACCTTGTCGTCCATTATGGGGTTAGAAGTAAACATAGCTTCCTGCATCTGACCTCTAGGGAGCACTCCTACGCAAGCCACCTGCTCCCCAAACTTTCGATGAACAGAGCTATGAAATGAAACCCCAAAGTGTAGCCATGTTCTTTAGTTAAAATGCCACCTTCGTGATAACCTGTAGAGGAATCGTCTCATTTTTATTAAAAGCACAGTGCTGGTGAGCATGTAGGAATATTTCTAGGGCACACAGAAATCCATACTGGGATGTAATCAGTCCTATTCATCTGCTAATCAAACTTGCATTTGGCATTTCAAAAACAAATTATAGCAGTCTTCCACACTAGGTGATGCTAGATTTCCTTGGGGAGTGTGGTCCTCATACTCTTTTAATTCAAACGTGGGAACAATCAAAATGCTGGCTGTAAGACAGAGTTATGCAGTAAAATGCAGATGCCTCCAAATGTGGGCTTGCCTCCCCTTTCCAAATATAGAGTTCCAAAGTATGGGAAAGCCAGTGAAGGCTGCAGGTTGAGGGCTTATCTGAAGAAACCCACAGGACGAGATCAAGAGCCACCTTCAGTAAGTTTAAGTGCTTCCGACACAGGTGGCAAACTGCTCCAGAGACCCAGAGAAGCCACACACCCCCAAGGTCTTGTCCAAGGTGTGTTCTGAAGGTGTTGGGGTTCTTATCTCCCATGCAGGCTCACATGTTTTTAATAGGCCATGGCTTGCATCACTAATGTTTTCATCAGCCAGTATAAAATAAATCCATTAGTCACAGTGTCCTTCATGTGATAATGATATTTAGAGCTCATTAAAAAGTAATTGTAGCCACTTTCCCCTACTTTATCAGCAGGATTCAGCTGGTGATTTGATGATCCGAAACATCCAGCTGAAGCATGCTGGGAAATATGTCTGCATGGTCCAAACAAGTGTAGACAAGCTCTCTGCTGCTGCGGACCTGATTGTGAGAGGTATGGGAATGTTGGTTTCTGTTCCTGGAATGCTTGTGTGATATCTACTCCTGCACAGGTTGCTAAAAACCTCACCGGTTTAGAATTACAGAAGAAAGTCAGATAGAAGCTGAACATTGCAAACAGTGGCTAACAGCCCACAGTCCTCTGTGTATCTCTTTCTCATAGGAGGGATCACCAGAAAGTGCAGAGCAATCTGGTTACTCTGGACTGAAAATAACTCCTGTGAGTGCCCCAAGTGCCCCGATGTGTGGCTGTTGGAGTTGATAGGACCTTCTAGAATAATTTTGGATTAACAAAAGCAAATAGTTTTAAGAAGGATCAAACCGTGCCTTTTGATGTTTCATTTGGGCTAAGCCAAATTAGTGATTTAGGGCACTGATAGAACTGTGGCTTCAGAAAATCACCTGTTTTTCCCAGTTCCCCTTTTTCCCTAAAGTTAATAGTTCAATCCAGTTCTTAAAATATGGCTTTAGAGGGAACACTTTGTGACTGCCTGGGATGCAATAAATCAGCTGGCAGTTGATGTGCAAATTGACCTTTGTGAGGTTTTCTTCAGTCCTCCCAACATGGCCTAACTTCAACCTAATGGCTCCAAAGGCCCTGATTGAGCCCCATGGAACCAGTTTACAAAGCAACAGTAAATGGAGCTTTAACAAATATATATTTTTTAATTTTTTTTTGAAGATTTTATTTATTTACTTGACAGAGAGAGAGAGATCACAAGTAGGCAGAGAGAGGGGGGTAAGCAGGCTTCCCACCGAGCAGAGAGCCTAACTCAGGGCCCAATCCCAGGACCCTGAGATCATGACCTGAGCTGAAGGCAGAGGCTCAACCCACTGAGCCACCCAGGCACCCCTTTAACAAATATTTTTATATTGAAATTAAAATCTTTGGGAACCAGTGGATGTACAAGAATCAAACTGACGCATGCTCGGAGCTTTTCTCAAGTGTTAAAAGCGAAACCAAATCAGAATATCCAAATAATCTCTCGGCTAGCACCTCCTTCCTCTGAACCCTAAGCATTGGTATTTGGGTATCTTTGGCCGGCAGAACCTGGAGGGCAAGAATCACAACTCCAGGGGAAATCAGATACAGAGGCAGGGTAAATCTGAGTTCAGGGAGAACAAGGAATTACTGGAAGTGATAGACATGTTGCCCTACCCTTAGGCAGAACCTGAGAGGGGGAGATGTGTGGGAGTTCCCGACTTAACCTCATTGTCAAGAGAGGTTAAAGAAAAATAGCTTTTCCAACTGTCTGCTTCCTTCCTCTTTCAATTGCCTACAAAAACCTTTCGGTAATGGTACAGGTAAGAGCGAGATAAGAGCAAAAAACTTTCAACCTGGGTTGAGCTACCCATTGAATAACATGGAAACGTGTTTATTTCCATTTTAAAATACATGAGAGCCGCTCTGCTCTCCCCCTAGGGACAAAAGAATTCTGTTGCCGAAAATTTATCCTCTATTTAATTAGGATAATGTTCAGATCAGCAGTTTAAACACCAATAAATTAGACTAATAAATATTTAAATCAGTAATACTTGAAGTTCTTAAATGATATTGTATACTTCATTTCACAGAAAATAACATTAAATACCAAGAGGAATTTGCAAACTCAGTCTAAAAGAAAATCTAGTCTAATCAGTTAATAAGGCCAATAAATTAATATGCCATTTTAAACCATAATCTTTCGTTTTATTTCCTCTAGCTCTGCCCTTGCAGCTTTTCTGCATATTACAGAAAGGACGCAGAAACGTATTTCACTGCCCTGTAAGAGATTTTTGTATCTGAAACTGGTAAAGCTTTGAGTCTTGGCTCCACGCCCCCTTGATTCTCTGATACCTACTTTATTCAGTGTATAGCCCGCTACCGGTGGGTAGAAAAGCCCTTCTTCACTGAGAGAGAAGCTGAGGCTCTGGTCTCATACCAGTGTTCCCTCTTCTGTTGCCTTGACCAAAACATCTGTGAGCCCTGACCATGTGAACATTTTGTTCAGAGGATAAACATTGGCTCATCTTTTCATTTTGAAAGAGGGACCCTACTTCCCCAACACAAAGTTGACAAACATTCCGTGACCACTGGTGTGGTCAGTGGCAGGAGCAGCAGAGCAAACAAAGTTATGCAAGCACCATCTTACCGCCAGTGGCCAAATTCATACCACCCCTTCATTTTCCTTTACTTGGCTGCCCAAAGTGGGCTCAAATAATCCCTGTCTGTTTAGTTCATTGAGGAGTTTAGAGGGGAACACTTTTCTATTTATGCTTTGATTTTAAAGGCCATCAAAAAAGAGCATTCATTGAAATTGGGGTTGGTGGAGGGAATCTAGGATGAGCGAGGTAGTGAGAAAAAAGACAATGATAGGGTGTTCCTGGACTTTATCTAGTTAATCAGGGTTGCAAAGACCAAAGTTTGCCTCAGCTCTATCCAGGTGGCATTAGACTGGCATGCTGAAATGTCACCATGGAAAATTAATCAGTTTCAGCGTACAGATTTCCAGACCTTTCATGCAGGAGTAGGAGGGAGAAGGTAAATTTAGTTTCACCTGTGGGTCTATAAAAATGACTTTTTAAAAAGGAAAGAGAAATTTAGGGCATCCTATGAAGGGTACAGGAGTTAAAGTCTTACTTCAAGAAATTACAATTAACTTTTCACCAGTCCGCTAGACGTCTTTCTTCCCCACCCAGCCACCTGGCCCAGTAGTGCGTGGCAGTACACTTGACCTCTATAGGTGGGTGAGCAAAGCCCTGCCAGGAATAGATAGCTTCTTATTCCTGTCTCAGGGACATGAGGACTGTCATCATGTCTCCCTCATGATCACCTTCCCTCCCGAGGCGGTCAGTTGTGTCTTGCTACAAATGCATTGAATTGCCTGGTAAGAATCTTTCCTGTTGGAATCTAAGACACCTCTGGGGCTTTGCTTGGGTTGCAATTTTGTGTTTGTTTGCCTATCGCTTTCCATCCTCTGTTTATCTGGGATTTCCAAGCCTTCATTTAGAACTGATTTCCTCTCATTTCAATGGTTTAAATACATGGAGAGAAACAGTGAACATCAGGAAGATAAGTAGAAAAATAACAGGTATGATTTACAGAAGCTGCAAATGAAGGTCTTTCAACTCCAGCCCAGGTCTGAAGTTGTACTGAAGAACCCATAATCTTGTGACTCTTGAACACCGGCCACTTTCACAGACATTCCCTTGTATACAAGTGTGTGTTCACATATGACATGGGGCAGGGCTGGGGTCGGTAATTACAGCGCAGTAGAAATGTATGGAGCAGCATTGTGACCATGGAAGTCCCAAAGCCAGTTCTGCTCAAATCCACATGCTCAGTCCTAGCAATGACCATTTCCAAAAGACTGTCATCTTAATTTATCACTATTCTATCCATAGATAACACTGCCTGACCCATATCAGGAGCCTGTAAATATATGATAGTTGAATTAATGAACTTGAGCTTTTGTGGTATCCCAGTAGTCTCTCCTACCATTTGGAACCAGTATTCTATTTTAATTTCTGGCTGACCTATTATTTTTTTCTGATTATATAGTGACCCTCTCAGAAAGAAGGGTCCATGTCTCATTCATCTCTGTAGTTTCAGAGCCTAGAAGAATGTTGGGCACCCAATAGGCATTCAAAAAGGAATTGACAAGTGATGAATCTGTGAGTGGGTGAAATGGTTGACTGGATCAGCACTGCACTCAGTTCCACAATCACTCACTTGGACACGTGAACATACTCCCCCACCTCTGAGGGTCTTGCTCTTTCACAGGTCCCCCAGGACCCCCAGAGGCTGTGACTATAGATGAAATTACAGATACCACCGCTCAGCTGTCCTGGAGACCTGGACCTGACAACCACAGCCCCATCACCATGTATGTCATTCAAGCCAGGACTCCGTTCTCCGTGGGCTGGCAAGCAGTCAATACAGGTACCATATTGGATGCCTGGTGCTCGTGTCTCACAGAGGCTTCTTAAACTCAGCATAATGGACAGAGCACTGTGGCAGAAGCCAAGGGCCATCGAGGTTCTCATTAAGACACAACTATGAATGATACATTGTGGCAGTGTTTCCTAACCCTCAGTCAATGGTACTATCATTTCTTTAATATTTTTCTTTATATCAATTCACATTTGTTTGCTTGTTTGTTTTTCTTAACTTGCCCTAAGCAATAATGTCTATGAAATGCTAGATCTGTATGTTGGTCATAGTTTTTCTTAACATACATATTAAAATACTTTAGTTGTAAAAAAAAAAAATATATAACATTCAATCTGCCTATTACCTAAAATTATCTGTGTGCTACTGATGATACACTTTGAGAAGCCGTGGATTATGCTAGTCTACATAGTCTATGTAAAGTTTATATATGGCTCTCAACAAACCAGTAACTAAGGACTGCCTAGAGCCTCTTGACTTGCTATCTATTTTTTTTTTAAGATGGCTAAATTTGGACATGAAGAGTCATGAGATTCTGTTATATTAAAAGCCATGTGAGTTGCCATACCATCCCTGCCCCTCCAAACTGACTCTTGTTATTTTACGTAGGTTTCATTTGAGGAAGAATGGACAAATAAGTAATTATTGCCAGCAAGATACACACTCCTCTGGTCCTCAGGGGTTGGCTGTGTCGTCTTGATATTTGAAATAGAAATACATGGGGTGATAGGAGTAGTTCTGTGCAATTCAGATGAATCATATTGATTTTAACAACCTCGTTGTTTTTTGTTTTTTGTTTTTTATTTTTTTACATCAGCTTGTCCAACCTCAGAAGTGGGTTTCTGTGTTTGCAGCTCAATCTCTTTCTTCTGAGTCACATTTGTGCTTAGGAAGGAAAGACAGAAAAAATCTGGAAGTTAGGGGATCATGCTAGCCCTGACTCTGCTACTCAGAAGATCTCTAGGCAACTACATCTTCTGTTAAATGGGCATGATGAGAATTGTGTATGAACCAAAAGAGAAACAATTGTGAAACATTTTAAGAACAAGAAGTACTACAGAAATATAATGAAGAAAAGGAAGAGGATGAAGATGCTGCTGATAATGATGGTTTAAAAAAAAAAAAAACAAAACAAAACACTACAATTTGCTGAGCCCTTACTGTGTGCTCTATGCTTTGCTAAGTGCTTTTTTTTTTTTTTTTTTTTTTTTCCTCAACAGTGGTGTGAATAGATACTGTTATTAGCCTCATTTTATGGTAGGGAAACCAAAGCACTGGAAAGGTTAAGAGACTTGCCCAAGGTTATTGGGGTACTAAATGTGGATTCAAGTTTAGAATCCAGATGGTCTGACTCCAAAGCCCACACTCTTTACCTTTGGAGGCTAGGACTGTGTTAGTGTGGCCTAAGGAGCCTGGCAGCCACTGAACCCTAGGCACCAGGATGATGGCCTCAGCTTTGTCACAGGGGACCTCCCTTTAAGTCTTCTTGGCCACATGGGAAATCTTTATTTTTTATTTTTTTAAGTAAGCTCTATACCCAATGTGGGGCTTGAACTTACAACCCCAAAATCAAGAGTTGCATGGTATACTGACTGAGCCAGCCAGGTACCCCTCACATGGGAAATCTTTATGATAACCCATTTAAAACTCAAACAGTTGTTCAGTGAGCCTGGAGGCAATGTCCATTGCTTGTTACTTTATGGCATCAAACAGTGGGCCATGTCCTATTGGGAAGGAGCTCTTCTCCAAACAGTTCTGGGTGAATACTGTCAAATTCTGCCTCTCTGACTCCCTGATCTTCATGGTCTTTCCTTTTAGGTTTACAGATTCTTTCTTGAGATGTGTTAGTATAGTTCCTGTCAGTGGTATTATAGATTCATAATTTTGTTAACGTCATTATTATAGTAAGTTATAGAACTTGGGCCACACAGTCAAAGGTGCAAATTCAGTGCAATCTTGGGTCAGTAACTTAATCTTTATAAGACACCGTTTCCTCATCTACAAAAATGAAGACAGTGATTTTACTTTATTCATAGAATAGTTTTAAAAAGTATACAGTGTAGACAACACTGTGCAGTAAATGTTGGAAAATGTATTAGGTGATAGCAATAATGATTACAGTCAAGTGCCTTGGGGCTTTGAAGACCATAATGTCATCTGCTGGTATCTGATTTGAACCTGTTAGTTTAGCAAAAGAGAGTTCTTGAATTACTTCCCACTAACAGCTGTTGAACAACTCGTCTCAGACCAACTACAATGCCCTGCACACAGTAACGGTAATGATGATGGATGGAAGCTCCTCTCTGCTTGACATAGAATCCTGTAAAACATCCCCACCTTTTGATGTCTTTCAGTCCCAGAACTTATTGATGGGAAGACATTCACAGCGACTGTCGTGGGTTTGAACCCTTGGGTCGAGTATGAATTCCGCACCGTTGCCGCCAATGTGATTGGGATCGGGGAGCCCAGCCGGCCCTCAGAGAAGCGGAGGACAGAAGAGGCTCGTGAGTAGCAGCCACGACACAGACTCTATGCCAGTAGCTATGATCTCTTAGGAAAAGGCTTTGAATTCTTCCTGCTCTTTAGCCCTAACAAGGCTCTGTATTAGCACCCCCTTCCCTTGAATGATTACATTGATCAGAAACCAGGTGAGGACTTGCTCAGCTTATTGAGTCTCAGTCAAGAGTTAAGTTCTTACTCTCCACTGGGTCTTCTTGTATAGGGGGAGACACCCTGTGCTTAGTTCTTCTAATGCCAACTTTCTTCATTGGTTCATTTTCACGAAGATTCTTCAACCAGGAATTATTTTTTAATACACGCCCCACATTTCAAATAAAATCAACACACAGAAATCATGAGTTGCAAAGAATAAATTTTTTAGAAGTATTTGGTAAGATTTTCTTACTGACCTTTCCCAGAAGCTAAGATTCAGAACATCCTGCTAACTCACACAAGCCCAGGCAACAGTTCAGTATGAGACCCTCCGCACCCACAGCCTGAAGGAGCACAGGGCAAGAATAACAGGCACTTGCGTCAGTTGTACATTTCCTTCTCTCTTGTCAAGTGGGCGGCCTACGTGTGGGTCTTTGCAGAGTCCCCAGCTGTGACAAGGCCAAGTGTGTGTTGAAGGTTCCTAAGCAAACGGGAACTCTGACCCTACTCTTTGGGCAGAAATCCATCTAGATCTATTTTATTGGCTTTCACTGAGGGAACACACCCAGTCACCAATTTCTAAATTCTTTCTGGAATCTTTCATTTATATGGTGGTAACTAGCTAATCCCCATGCTTTCTTTTCCCCCTCCAAAACTGTCATTGAATTGATTCCTCTCAGCAGTTCTGAGGAAGAAGCTAGCATAATTTCCCCTCTTTTACAGAGAAAACTGGGGATCAAAGAGGTTAAGCACAGTGAGCCAGGGGTCAACCTATGTCTACCACTTCCTTCAGCACCCAGCTCAAAACTCACCTTCCTCTGAGAAGCCATGAGCCCAACCCTACTCTGAGCAGCCTGCTACTTCAGAATGTCACTGCATTTCATTCTGTCTGCACCGTATTGTTGTTTATTGTCAACATCCCTGTGTAATTGTTCTGCATGTCCCTCTCCCTCCAACAAGATTGTAAGCTCTGCACAGGCAGAGTGTGTATTGTCTGTCTTTTGTGTACCACCGCATCGTTAATAAACGCCTCTCCAAGCATTAGAACCAGAACCTCAGTCCTTTCAAAGCACTGAACCTCAGCCCCTAGGGATGGAGCTGAAAGCTGGTCAGACTTGTCACATACCTTGTCTACCTTGTTGAATGGGAAACAGGTAACCAGTAGTGATTTCCTTGGTATGTTTCACTTCTTTAAGCTGATGCTTTGGGCGGCTTGAGCACACTGGTCCTGATCTCAAAAGACAAAGATATATGTTTATCAGCGTATTTGTTTAAAGGGAGTCACTTCAGCCAGGTGACCTTCCTGCCCTTCATTTGCTTTTACCACCTGACATGACTTGTTTTTTGTTTCCTGCACAGTCCCCGAAGTCACCCCAGCTAACGTCAGTGGTGGTGGAGGCAGCAAATCTGAGCTGGTTATAACCTGGGAGGTAAATGAATCATGGAACAAAAGGAACGCTCAGTAGTATAGGCTATTTTATTTTTTTCCTCTGTGTGAAAAAAAACTCTGAGAAGTTTTCTCCTGTGTTTTTAAGAGCCAAAACTCAGTGGAGTGCAAACACTCCATCTCACCTAGCTAATGAGTAGCAGGAAAAGATGGTGTTTGCCCATTAATTCTTGAATTAAGTTTTAATTGGATGCATCACAGAAAAAAAAATCATGAAATGGATGACAACACAAGAAAAAAAATATATATATACATATATATGTATATGTATATGTATACCCATGAAGGCTGGTTTCAAAGAAAACCAGTTTTCCTTTCTTCCTGAATTGAGACATGGGCAATTGATTTAAAACCTCTGCCAGCAATAGATTGGGTGTGCCAGCATTATTTCCTGGCCATTGGCTTTGCTTCTGGAGCCCTCTTCTGTGAGGTATTTTTAAAACAACTTGGAGGTAGGTTAGTCACCAATTTATTAAAAATTTATTTTGAGAGAGGAGATTGAAGTTTTATGAAGTGTTCTTAATGTTTTTGAAAGATTCTAGACAAAAGTTCTGGAAGTTAAAAATCTTTCATTTAATTAAAGCCCCAGCAGTGAAGGAAATTTCTCACCCCCTCCGGCTTAGCTCCTCAGTTCTGAGGGGGAGGATCTTGCCTGCGCCAAGATGAGATCTGCAATGCGATCTTTTGTCTCTTTGCCCCTGGAGGAAGATTCGTATTGGATGGTACATGTTGCATTGTTGGTTTCTAGATCAACTATCCACTGAATTTCCTAGTCATTTCTAAGAATTTCAGAGCTGGGTCTCCCCCATCAACAAGCAGGCTCTCCACTGCAGGTTCTCCCTAGTGTTCGTTTAACCTTATTTCAATACCTCATGCATAGCTAAGATAGATGGATGGCAAGGCCCAAACCCGTCTCCTGACAAAATCTGAAGTAAGATAGGTGGGAAGAATGTCTATAAGAACGTTGGAAGGTAGGGTGAAATGAAACAATCTTAGCATTTGAATCAAACTGCTGTGATTTCTGAAAACTACCTCCCTTCTTTCCCAGACAGTCCCCGAGGAATTACAGAATGGCAGAGGCTTTGGCTATGTGGTGGCCTTCCGGCCCTACGGCAAAATGATCTGGATGCTGACAGTGCTGGCATCAGCCGATGCCTCCAGATACGTGTTCAGGAATGAGAGCGTGCGCCCCTTCTCTCCCTTTGAGGTTAAAGTGGGTGTTTTCAACAATAAAGGAGAAGGCCCGTTCAGTCCCACCACAGTAGTGTATTCTGCAGAAGAAGGTATGATTTATGCTGCCTCTATAAGGGATACTTGTTCGGCTATGAGATGTTACTGACTTTAGGACTGAACTGTCACCCAGCTCTCCTGACCCTTACTCAAGTCAGTTGGCTTTCCTTTCTTCTTACCCTCTTATTTTCATAATCCAATGACCAGGACTCTCACCTCTGGCAAATGCTAATTAACAAGGATATGTGTTAAAGGAATTGCTAGCTACGAAAACTTGGTGCTTAAATTTAAGCAGTCCTGAATTACTTCCCTTCCATCTACCCCCAAATTTAGAAGCCAAAGACTTTTGTCTTTACCATCTTTGTTCCCACTCCATTCCAGCTATTAATCATGGCTCCTCTATAAAATGATGGTTAGGGTCCTAATCACTAAGGGCTGTTATACACCCATGGGTTATTTGCTCCTTATAATGCCAGTATCTAGAAGCCTATCCGGAGGAGGCTGATAGAGTAATTACTTTTTCCACATTCATCTGTAGAACCCACCAAACCACCAGCCAGCATCTTTGCGAGAAGTTTGTCTGCCACAGACATTGAAGTTTTCTGGGCCTCCCCCATGGAGAAGAATAGAGGACGGATACAAGGCTATGAGGTAAGTAAGAGATACGTGCATCTGGTCTGGGAACTTCAAGACACATTGTATTGAGAAAAACACTCAGATTCCTATTTAGAGGAATTTGTTTCAGAGAACAATGGCTTCGAGTAGGCATTAGTTGAAAAATTAACATCCCACTGTGAGATCACCCTTTTTCTGGTACACTGCAGAAATGTATTTTTCAAAATACATGTGGGTCTAAGCATTTATAAGAGGGTTGACAAAATGAGCTTTGACTTTTGACACACGCGAATCACTTGGGCTCAAGATAAATGTAGGGGACAAGTGAGAAATGGCCAGTAATGGTCGTGCCAATTTTCCTTTGCACTATGAAGCTAAGAACAAAAAAGGTGGGGGGGGGCCTTCCTATTCTGGGTAAGTTCTCACAGCACACCAAGCCCTTGGTTCCGAAAGTTCCGCGTATGAGTTGGTATAAAAAATTAATTCCATCATAAGAATCTGCATTTTTTAAAAAATCAGCTGATGACATTGAAAATATCCCCAAAGATATGGTTTCCAAGGTCTTCCCTTTTATTTTCTCAGGTTAAATACTGGAGACATGATGACAAGGAAGAAAATGCTAGAAAAATACGAACAATTGGAAATCAGACATCAACAAAAATCACCAATTTAAAAAGCAGCGCGCTGTATCATTTAGCTGTCAAGGCATACAATACTGCAGGGACAGGCCCATCCAGCGCAATGGTCAATGTGACAACCAGAAAGCCACGTAAGAACATCCTTGCTCAGAAATATTTTAGGGATTCATCAGACACATCCCCAGTTCATTCTCCATCCCCACCTCCCAATGATCATTTGCATACTAATTGGTATCATTATGTGGATTCAAATTTACCTTAGCATTTTAACTGAACCTTTCCGAATACCATGCAAAATTCATTGCTCCAGAGGACAGAAAGATAAATGTTTTTTCCTCACGGGGAAGGGCTACTTCTTTTAGATATAAATGTTAGGTGACCAACTGAATCTTTTTCCATTTGCAATGCTGTATCTCGTCAGATTTTAGTGACCTTGAAGACACATATTAGTGCAATAGCCCATTAAATTGCCTCCACTCTTGAATTCTAGTAAGGATATATTCCACAGAATCCATTGAGACTTAATAATCTGTGACTTCGTATATCTTAATTTTTTTATAGCACCAAGTCAACCCCCCGGAAACATCATATGGAATTCATCGGACTCCAAAATCATCCTGAATTGGGATCAAGTGAAGGCCCTAGATAATGAGTCGGAAGTAAAAGGATACAAAGTGGGTAATTTCTTTTTTGCAGAGGCCCCTAATCTTGCTGTTAGTGAGAACAGTCTCTTCTTAGGAAATCATATGACTATGTTCTCACTTTCCCTGATGACGTCCCACAGCCCCTCTAGGCATCTCTGTCCCCAGAGTGGCTTGCTCTGAGTTTTATAAATAGTCCATGGCAATAAGGCAGTTGTAGAAAATTGACTAAACTTTGGAATCAGGCAGAGTGAATCAGAAATGTTTGAAGACCCTGTAGTTGTGTCATCAAAAACTCATGAAGAACCACGTTTGTAACATCTCTCCAGTCAGCTTTGTTTTGTGCTTGTCCTGGTTGACTTTTTTTTTAATCAACAATATTATGAATGGTTAATCATTTTTGTTCATGTTCCTATAGTTAGATTTATTTAGAGAAAAAGAAGCAAGGAATTTGTAGAAGATTCATTGGCCTGATCCCAGAGTGCTAGCCTGACTTTAAAGAGCTAGAAAAAAAAATGTGAATAGCCTTGGTGCCACAATTAAAAGCAGTTGGTAATATCTTGTTTTGTTTTACTAGACATGACATTCGAGGCAGTGCAGTGCAGGCCAGACAAAAGCAGTCAGTAGGCTATGCTTTGTGGTATTTTTGCAGAGTGATTTTGAGCATAGCAGAAAGGCATTTTAACTAGTTTTAACTAGTCCAGGAACTAGTTAAAAAGCATGGGACCCTTGGAAAGTTCTTGATAAAACCAAAGCTGGAATTGGGAGTTGACATACATGGTGGTAGAACCTTGGGTATTAAGATTAGAGAGAGATTCAGGAAAAGGCTCCCTGTCATGGATTCCTTTTCTTTTATTCACTTCGCACAGTGATTTGTATTGTACCAATGGAGAAACATTCCCTAAAAACTAATCTCCAGACCTTTTACTGGGCCCTTTTCTAAGAGCCCAGAGTCTTCTAGCATATAGCATAAAGAGATAGGAGACCCACATATTGGTCCTCTATTGACTCTGTGACTCTAAGTAAATCATTTAACCCCTTGGGACTGCATTTTCTCTTTCATTAAGGAGAAATTTTCTCTTTCTATTTTCTATTTCTATATTTCTCTGAACTTTGGCTCAGACATTTCAGTTGGGCCATGAAAAAGGGAGAAAGATAGGTCTCTGGGAGAAAGATCGGTCTCTGGGAAAAAGTGTTACAAGCACAGTGAATGGGGTGTGCCGAGGTCCTGAGGTACACACATGCCAGTATGATACAATAGGAAGCATGAGAGACTGTGGTGAATTAGAGACTTTCTCATTGTCCAGAAGGAGCTGTGGCTTTTGAGCTCTTGCATATTGTTACCAAACAGTGTGGCTATATCTTCCAATTTCTTGGTAGAACTCAACATTTTTTCATGTATAAGTTTTTGGACAGTTTTAAATATTGACATCTAACTCAAAATAAAATAAACACTCCAAGAGCCAAATAGTTAAAATATGCAGGCCAGATGTGACCCATGGGCCATCAGTTTTCTACCTCTAACCTCCTTGTTTTGCATTCTTGAAGACAGAGACCAGAAAGGAGAAACAATTTTCCCACATAGATGGTGGCCAAACTAGTCTGAGTTAAGAATATAGGCTATTGACCCAGACTGCCTGGGTTTGAATGCTAAATCTACCCTTTACCTTTCATAGTACCCTGGGCAAATTGCATAATAGCTTCAGGTCTCAGTGTCCTCATCTTTGATACCTGTATTAGAGTGCCTACCTCAATAGGTAATGGTGTTAGTACTTAGAACGTACAGTGTTCATTGGTCCCATTGAAGATGTCAGGCAGTTTCCTCCAAAGCCACAGTGCAGCTCCCCAAAGATGAAGAGCCCAGGCGTCCCATTATATGGTAGCAGGTGGTGACAAAGCTCTCATTGCTTGTGAGGAGGACATCTCCAGGCACCGAGTGTATGACTGTGTCAGTGAAGTGGAGAGGTTCCCTGCCAGGTTTCATACATAGTGTTTTGAATCAAAGCACAGGCCAAAATAACACAGTTAGGGGCTCTTTCTCCCTGGTGTAGTGATCTGGAAACCCAGATCCCTGGTATGTATGGTTGTAGCCAAAGAGTGGGAACAGCCATAGAACATAAAAACTCCTAAATGTTGTTTGTTGTAGTATACAAGGACATCCAATGAAGGACAAGGAGCAGAGAAAATGCAGTTTGAGGGAAAGTAGCTGAGAGTCCTATTGTTAACCTTGATTATGGGAGTGTCTCAGTGATTTCAAAATACCCAGGGACTACAGCGGCAAGAACAGAAGCACAGAACTGTGCACTAAGCACCATCCTCAGAGGGTCACTCAAGTCCAAGGAAATCACACCTTTGGGAGGTGGCGACTTCACTTTTTTGGGGACTGATGGTCTGGACACTTCACATATTGATCTACATCTGGTGAGGAAATCAGAGGTCCAACAGCTCCATTTTTAGCCACTCTTCCAATTCCCAAGGCAAAACTTGTCATCTTTGAGAACTTAGGACAAATCTCCACTTTGATGTTTCACCCAGACATTGAAAAATGGACTACAACTGAAATAATTTCAGGTTGTCGATACTGTCTAATGTGATAAGAACAAAAATTAAACTTCTCTTACTTTTCATTAAAATAAAGAACATACGGCATTCAAACACAAAGTAGGCATTGAATTGTGTTTGCTACTGTTAACTCCCATGAACCTGCCCTTTCCCCCTGTCTTCTGCCCTGGATTATATGAAATGCAAAGCTCAGCCTTCATACAGGTCAGCTGAACCGAGTGTTTGGTGTAAACAAAGGTTTTACAGGCTTTTATTTAGGTTCCAAGGCAGTCCCTAATATTACAAGACTGATAAGCCGTGCTGGTAACGGAGCTGTTTTCTCCTGGAAGTGTTTCCCCTGGATTTCTATTTGAAACTGGTTGAATTCTGTGTGCTCTGGCAAGGACCAGAGGTAAATCAACGAAGCAATTCATTCCTCAAAGCCAGATGTGCCCTCGCATCCCATCAGCCAGCCCACATTCCTGAAGGGCCGTGATGAGACGCTTTGACACTCCCGAATGTGCCTGAGGATTTATTTGAGCCTGATCATGAGCAAGGGGACGCCGAGTTGGATACAACTGATGCTCCGGAGGGGAAGCGGGCGCTTATGAATCTTTCCACCTTACGGAAATTGTTTTTTCCACCTTGTATTAGAGAGATATAAATTAAGGTGATGAACTGCCAGGAACAAATGGGATCTATACCATTTTAGGGAATTTTTTGAATTTTATGTGTGTTTGGTTTTTATTGCAATAGTGGAGTGGGTCTTACGTCTCTAACTTCAGCAGATCAGAATTTTGAAATGTGGGCTAATCTTACCCGTCTCAAAGTGCCATTGGTGGGCCAGAGGCCTTGGCATTATCTGAGAACTCGTTACAAATGGAGATTTTTAAGGTCCAACCTCAGAACTACTAAGTTGGAAACTGAGCTGGGGTCCAGTGATCTGAGTTTGAATGAACCCTCCAGGCAATTCTGATCCACATTCAGGTTAAATACCTGATTTAATCCAGGCTTTGCAGCCACAGTAACATCACATAAAACTTTCTCTCTCTCTCTCTTTTTTTTTTTTTTTCCCCACAAACCACGCCTCAACCTCACCTCCGTGGAGTCTAACGCTGGAGTGCGGCTCTAGCAGACTTTCTGAGCCTCCTCACTTTGGCCAGTCTAAGCTGGGTACCTCTCAGCCTAGGGACTGTCCTCTGCATTGCAGGATGTCCAGCAGCATCCCTGACCCCCACCTGGTAAACAGTAGTGCCTCCTGTGACAACCAAAACTAGTCCGCAGACATTGCCAAATGCCCCCTGGGGGAGAGGAGCAAAACAGCCCCCCCACCCCCCCGTTGCGAAGCACTAGGCTAGAGCGACAGTATTTTTTACACATTCCCCAAGTTCTTCCGCCGCACATCCAGGAGGGAGAACACCGATCGCCCACCCCTCTGTTTCTCACTATGAGGAGAAACTGGAGGTTTTGGAGGACCATAATTTAAGAGTTGGGGTTCAGGAGCTCTCACCTTGCCACGTACCTGCTCTTTGTCCTCATCCAGCCTCTGTTTTCTCATCTGCGGCAAGGAATACTAACGCCTGTGTTGTCTGATTGTTGTGATAGTTAAACACGGCGATGTCGATAAGGCGCTTAGGTCACAGTCAACATCAGAAAGTATTTGCAGGACAATCATCATCCCCGCTGTTATATCCAAAAAGGCAGATGCGCTTGTCCAGGCTTTTAGGTTTTGTTTCTGTTGGTGGCAATCGGGGTAGGCAATTCCAGGTAGGGGGGTGTGTTTTCAGGAGACCTAGTTGGGAACCTCATCAAATGAGCCACCAACCCAGACTCCCATCCAGGGAAGGCCAAGAAGGGAAACAGGAGTGGGACTGTTGAAGCTATAGACACTTCTGGAGTGACAGTGATGGCCACAGAATATTCCCTATTTTCCACATAGCTCAGAAGGAGTTCCGGGGCGGGGGGGAAAGGGGGTAATTGCCCTTGTCTTTCGGAGATCATCTCCCTGTGCTGATATGGGCTCTCTCCAGAGGTTTCATGATAATGATAATGAATGATGCCTGCCTTGCGCTTCTCACCTTTGCCAAGTATGTTTATCTCGCGTTTCCTTTAAGCCATCATAAACACTGTATGTCTTACATGCTTCCTTTGAGCCTTTCCTTCACTAATATGCAATCCTCATGCAGCCTTGAAAACAGCCCAGTGAGGCGGGTTCATTGTTTGAAGCTCAGATTATAAAGAGGACTATAGTCCCACATCGGAAGCCAAGTTGCTTCCGATGCCAAAGCCCCTCACATGTGACTGAGCTCTGTGCAGCCTCCAAGAGGAAGTCGTTTTCCAGGTGTGTCACCTGAGCCTTCCAGAGGTTCTGTGTGGCCACATGGTGCATTGGTTGACAGATGCTGCCTCCGTCCGCATGCAGCAGTGTCCTGTACGCTTGTTCCTCATAATGAAAATGTGGCTGCAGACATGCCCCTTACTATAAATGAAGCTCCCAGGGGCGTGTGGGCAGCCTGACTGCCTCAGGGTGCCCACATTTCGCTGGTGCCCAGAGGTGAGAACAATGACTGTTCCATCTTTGGGGCCTTTGTGAGGACAGCAGGTGACACCTGTTCTTTCTGTATTGGCAGGTCTTGTACAGATGGAACAGACAAAGCAGCACATCTGTCATTGAGACAAATAAAACATCCGTGGAGCTTTCTTTGCCTTTTGATGAAGATTACATAATAGAAATTAAGCCATTCAGTGATGGAGGAGACGGCAGCAGCAGTGAACAAATTCGAATCCCAAAGATATCAAGTAAGAGTGTTTTTCCTCCCCTCCCCCTGCCTGCTGGCTCTCCTCTGTCTTCCCAGTGAGTTCGGGCTTGGACAAAGTAGAGCCTACAAAGAAAGGCTTCTGTAACAATGGTCAGTCCTGCCCCCTTTCATCAGACAACTGATGTTTGCTGATCATAGGTGGTTTCATAAAAAAGACAATTTGACTAGTTTTGACTGATTTAATCAGTTGCCAGTCAAAAATCAGATTAAAGCAGCCTCAAATCAGTCACACTGGTTTTCCCATGTGGACATGTGTGCATCTGTAACAACTATAAAACTATCGCTCAGCAAGTTAAAAGCATGTCTCAGGAGAAAAAAGCAAAGGGTTTTTTATTTTATTTTTAAAGATTTTTATTTATTTATTTGACAGACAGAGATCACAAGTAGGCAGAGAGGCAGACAGAGAGAGAGAGGGAAGCAGGCTCCCTGCTGAGCAGAGAGCCTGATGTGGGGCTCGATCCCAGGACGGTGAGATCATGACCTGAGCCGAAGGCAGAGGCTTTAACCCACTGAGCCACCCAGGCGCCCCAGCAAAAGATTTTTTAAAATGTTGAGGCAATTTGTCTTTAGCAAAACAGTGTAACTCAGTGTCTGTGGCTGAGAATATTTTGAACTCAACATTATTAATTTTGAATGTGTGTATGTAACATGTACCTAAATACATGTCTATATATAATCAAGATTATCTTTAGTAACAAAGGCAGAACAGTGTGAGAATATTTTTTTCAGCAAACATAGTTAATCCTGTTCTTTATATATACATATATATGTTATATATATATACACACACACATTTGCATATATCTCAGCAGAATATTATTTTTTATTGCGTGGTTTCATTTATTAAAAAAAAAAAAAAACAGAAAAGGCAAATCCATAGAGACAGAGGTCAGATTAGTGACTTGTAGTGGCTGGCCAGTGGTATGAATTGCAGTGTAATGGGTTCTGCGTTTCCATTTGGGGTGATGGAAAAGTTCTGGAACTAGGGGTCTCAGTCTCACAACCCTGAGATCATGATCTGAGCCTAAATCAAAAGCCAGTTGCTTAACTGACTGAACCTCCCAGGCATCCGAGCACTTATGTTTTTAAAAAAAAAAAAAAAAACTGGGCAGCATTGAATTGTATACTTCACTAAGGTAAGGGCTCTAAATTCTGTTGAAAGGAACTAGAGATGTGGAACCAGAGATGTGGAAGTAATCACCAAGCCACAAAAACACAAGATAGGGGTTTGTTTGGGGGTTAATTTATCTCACTCTGTTAAAAAAAAAAAAATCTAACTTCATACTTTCTTATCATTGTAAGGATTATTTGGGTTTTTTTTTTTTTAGATTGGTTATTCTTGGTTTAATTCATTCTAAAAACAAATCTTAAGCAATAATATTGGTATAATTAATTGATTTTAGATGATAAGCATAAAACTGTGAAAAAAACAAGTTCTTTCCCTCAAAACATTGTCTACTTTGTTGGTCAAAGATCTTATACACTTAGAGAAACCTCAAACAACAGTTGGTAATCTGTTACTATGAAAAATGTCAGACCTACAACAAAGGGTTTTATTTGAAAGGCTTGAGATTATTTTGTTGAGAAAAAAGGATATATTCAGGCAGACATGAGTTTGAATCCCAGTTCAGCTATTTACTAACTGGTTGATCTCAGACAAGTATCTTACTCCTCTGGGCCTCTGTTAAATAACGTAAAAACAATACCAGATTTGCTTATAGTTTGTGTAAGAATCAAGTGTCCCGTGGCTCTATGTCCAGTGCAAAGGTAGAGTTAAAAAGGGAACAGCAGGGGCACCTGGGTGGCTCAGTGGTTAAAGCCTCTGCCTTCGGCTCAGGTCATGATCTCAGGGTCCTGGGATCGAGTCCCACTCGGGCTCTCTGCTCAGCCGGGAGCCTGCCTCCTCCTCCTGTCTCTCTCTGCATGCTTCTCTGCCTGCCTCTCTGCCTACTTGTGATCTGTCTGTCAAATAAATTTAAAAAAAAAAAAGGGGGGGGAACCGCAACTTTTATTTTGCTGCATCATTGATATAACATTTATTAGTAACGTTATTAGTAACATTGAAGTTTCTTCTCATGTTAGATGTAGAACCCTCGTTTTGTAAATGCATCAGCCGACCTCAAGAGATGTGAAATAACTTACTCCTAGGTTCCTGGCTAGGGAGTCAGAGAACTGATATTAAAAAGTCATTAGTGCCTGCGTGGCTCAGTTGGTTAATCATCTGCCTTCAGCTCAGGTCATGACCCCACCATCCTGGAATGAGTCCTGCGTCAGGCTCCTTGCTCAGCAGGGATCCTGCTTCTCCCTCTGCCTGCCCTTCTCTCTGCTTGTGCTCTCTCTCTCATTCTCTCTCTGACAAATAAATAAAATCTTAAAAAAAAAAAAAAGTCATTAGGAAATTGTTATTTCTGGTAGGATCTGGCCAGCTTTGCTGCTGCCTAAAGCCCCGTGGCCTCGTTTTCCTCTGTAGCCAGGGTGAAGCAACAGTGAGTGAATTTTTTCTCTCTTTTCAGATGCCTATGCAAGAGGAGCTGGACCTTCCACGTCAAATGCATGTACGCTGTCTGCCATCAGCACAATCATGATTTCCCTCACAGCTAGGTCCAGTTTATGACAAAAGTTATCTAAAGGACTTGCTGTTTATAATATAAGCAACATTTAGCTAGTTGTTTTGAAGACACCCAGTACTAAGTAATATTGTTGTTCAAGTACATCTTATTACTGGAAAAAAATGTTTTTTGCTTCTTTAGGAATGGCATTATACAGTACTTCCTCAAAGCAAATCTAGCTTTGTCTGAAGTTTCTTTGGAAACTCTGCAATGCACTGAAGACATCTGTAATATGATGTTACCAAAGCAGTTTACATATGTCCTTATATGCATATTTTTTATTATATATTTAGTGTTTTATAGAATTTTTTAAAGTTAACATGAAATGTAGATATTGATTTTTTTCCTCTGCTGTAAAATGCTGTGGGCAACACAATCATACGATTATTGTTTGAGAATATTTCCTTTAGAGAAAGAGTTTGAAACTCACCTTGGTAAATAAATTGCAAACGACTTGTACAGTTTTACAATGATTCAGTGGCAGAAGACCTGAGGATTTGGTCTGTAACTCAAGGCTACTGTACGTAAATGACTCTTTGGATGGTTAATGCCTTGAATCAAGTCCTTTTGACATGTACAATATATTTTCCCACCCTATTGTGCATTTTGTTGTTCAACGCAACTCGAGATGGTTTCAGGAATGGCTGTAAATTCAAAACCTAAACTAACTGCCCAAGAGGTACCTTGTGCAATATTCCCATCCCTGAATTTAGCATTGTACAGTAAGACTTTCTTTTGACTCAATAAGTTAGCATTGTCTTTGTAGTAGCATTATCTTAGACATTAAATTTGACGTTACATATGCAGTAGTAACATAGGCCAAAAGTGACTGTAGTCAACCAAGTCTTTCAGAGGATAAAAGATAATTTTACTATCTTTAAATGTATCTGTCTTGAATGTACATTTTTTATAAAGGTAATTCTCTGTTGATGGAATCATAATTTCTTTATATATGTGTATGTCTTTAATAATAGGAGTCCTTCTTTTGAATCAAAATCATATATGGAATTTGGCAAATTTCTCCTATTTCAGCAAATAGTCACCACAAAGAATATTTTCATGACATGATAAAAGATCTTTAGTATAACCTATGTTATCTTGATGATTATCCTGTTTTGCAGTAGGTAGCTTAGTTGCTTTGTAAGCTTTACCTTCTAAGTCTTAAAATCACACATTGGAAAATGACAATATCAGAAAAAAAACATATTCTTTTGAAAAGAACTATTTGTTATAATGGGGGAGGTTTTGTAAGCTGACACTTGTGGAACAGTGCATATAAAAGGCAATGAAATTTTCTATAAAAATTTTCACATGTAAACACTCTGCCACCTTTTCTTCTTTCTCAGAGAGCTCAAATTTGCCTGCAATTTGTCATTTTTGCTTACAAATAATATAAGTTAACTTTTCAACCTTCTAGCTATATTTATCCAGTAAAGTCATAATCAGGATTCCACTTGTGTAAAAACTAGGGCGGTAACCAGAAAAAATATTGTCAGTATTTCAAGCTGTGTTCCTCTCTTAGTTTGATATGGTTACTTCTATGTTAAAATAAAACAGAACTTAATATCACACTCACAAAAAAATCAACAAAACAATAAAATGAATGAAAAAAAATGACACCCCAGGTAGTTCCCAACCCCAGTGTAAATGATATTTACCAGTGATCTAGCATATGTAATCTTTTTTTAAAGGTATTGTTAATAAATATTCTGTCATTTGTAAAGATACTTGTCTTTTGGGAGCATTTTTCCTGCCTGCCTGTCAGGGAATTTGTTAGTTCACCCTTGTCCTTGTTATAATTTGAAACGATAGAGGGACTCAAAAGTCTCTGGCCATGATCCAAAGCTAGATGACCCAGAGCTATTCCTTTGCAATTGACAGCCCTGAAGACACCATTTCAAATCCTCTTTGGAAGCACAGAGGGTCAAAATCCACAAATAAATATCCTGAAGCTCAAACTTTAATAGTTCCTCTTGATTAGCTAAGTCTTTTGTATGTTTAACTTAGGGATATCTGTTGTTTTAAGGTATCCTCCACCCAATTGCTAGAAGGATAAAATCTAAACTTGATCATTTAAGACCCTTCTTAATCTAATAATGTAACTTTGTATCCAGCCACACTGAGCCCTCACTGGCCCCTAAACACTGCTTGCTTTTGGTCTCACCTCTGTGCCTTTTGATCGTACAGCTAACCCTTCCTGACATGCCCTCCCCACTCTTCTTTCTCACCCAGTTCCCAACTGTCCTAGGGTAGCCCAGCCCCAGCTGTCTGTGAAGTCTTCCCACATATTAGCCCTTCAGGATGTCCTTCCTCTGAATTAGCCACAAGCCCTGTCAATACCACTCATTTAGTAATTAATCAGGTACTACTTTTGGAAATCTCTTGTACTGTTATCTTGCATTTTAACGTAACTCCTGTTATTGTTACTTAATTTTCCTTGTACGTATGCCTTGTCTTCCCAACTAGATTGTAAGCTCCTTGAGGGCAGGGACTTTGGTCTTATCTTCCATGTACTCTCCATAGTGCCTAGCACAGTGCCTTGCAATAAATAATCATTGATTAATTCATTGAAGGGGTCTTTGACGTAGCATTTTGCATCAGTTGCCTGCCTGTGTGCCACAGTGACCCAACCAGAGAAAACTGTGTCACGGCTTTTGTTAGGTGGTGGAAAGCATTAGAAGGCCTGGCTTCAGACTTTATGCTTTGAAAAAGTCCTTTGTATCTCTCTGCTTCATCATCTGATAAATGAGGACCTGGATTAGCGAAGTCGAACTGAGCTGGAGGTATTTTTGGAAAGGGCATGGTAGGCACCTTCACTCACACCTGTCTGATTTGTTGGCTTCCAAGGTGGTTGCAATTCGAATCACTGGTTGCAAGCAAGAGAAAACAAAATTGAGTTAAATGGAGCAAACAAAAAGGAATAACACAGATTAGGTCACACGAGCTAAGGAAACACCGAATGCCCAAGTGTTGGTGAGAATAAGAACCAGGCTACTCTAAGAATCCAGACTGCAGGAACTTCGGAAACTATTCCAAGTGCTCTTCTGGAAATTATTTGGCTTTTGTTTATTATTTTGATGCTAATCTGCTCCCTATCCTTGATCATGCCAAACCTGCACTCATAGCTTGTTAAAGAAAAAGTGAGATGACGTTTCCATGAGATGGGATAATAAATGCTAGGAAGATCTAAGCAACACACTTTGTATGCTTAGCTATCCCAGGGGACTTCCCTGGGCCCTGCTCCCAAATACTGCACTCGCATGGAATATGTTGCTATCTGGGACTGTGACTCTGAAGCAGGAGCACTAGGAAGGGGCCTATGTGCTTTGGTCATTTAACTCTTTCAACTGCTTACCCTTACCTTCTTTGTGTGTGTGTAATCCACCTGATCCACCTGTGATTTAACTGTTTAAAAGGAAATTCTATTTTGCCAGATAATTGGATTCTCTCAGTGTTCCTGCAGAGCTCAAACACCCTATGTACAAAACAGCATCTTTGCATGGAGGTAGAAGACATGAATGATAAATTTCATTTCTCAGGTGAGCTCAGAATTCTTCCAGCCTGTGAGATTGGGGCTGCCATAGCTTTTTATCTGAAGATAAAATTACAGAGTTATTCCTACCATCAGATTTTTGGTTATTTATATCCAGAAAGCAATGTTCCATCCTGATTAATCTTTTCCCAGTCTCTCCCACCACCCTTACCTTTCTGCAAAGTATGCTCAAAGAATGTTGAATGTTGAGTGATAGATCATAAAAAGTACATAAATAGCACATAATTAGCTACTAAAATGATGTGTAAATTTTAAGATAATTTGATGTATGTAATCACCATCAGATGATTTCTATATGCTGTATTGGATTATCCATGCCTCTGTTCTCCTCCATTAACACAGATAATCAAGAATTGACTGTATTTTCCTGTTGTAAACAATTAAAACAATTCTCTGGCCAACCACAGTGAGGAGCAAGCCTTTTACAATGAAAGACATGTAGTCCATTTCTAGGCACACCCAAAATTACTCCATCAAAAATAAAAGACATTGGACCTTACACAGGTCACTTAGTACAGTGGATCCTGGAATCTGACCACCTGGAATGCATTCTGACCATTGGCACTTGTTATATAGGATTAAGTTTATAAAGTTCTAAATAAATGCACAGCTCCCTAAACATTAGCAACAATTTTATAGATCACTTACTGTTCTTCCTCTCAAGCAACTGAGATAGTCACAGAAGCCAGACAAAGAATGTCAATGCTTCCCATAGCCAAAATGAGTTGAACTCAACACATATGTCCATTATCCCCTTTTATGTAAATATTTTCATGTCTTAATATAAATATGTAGTTATTTAAATAACAAAGTTAATAAAATAAAAAATATTTAATAATATTAATACTTATGAAAGGAGTTAGGCAGTAGGGTCCTCACTCAGATGCCAGCTTTTCCACAAAGTCTTCAGTTTCTCCATCTCATTTGTTTGACTTCCAGGGCACCTCATCAGTGCCCACACATGTCTATCATCCCATTATCTATTATTTATTTATTATTTGAGGGAGAGAGCATGCATGAGCAAAGGAGCACAGGCAGGGAGAGCAGCAGTGGGAGAGGGAGAAGCAGACTTCCCACTGCGCAGGGAGCCCAATGCCAGGCTCTATCCCAAGACCTTGAGATCAAAACCAGAGCTGAAGGCAGCCGTTTAATCAACCGAGCCACACAGGCACTGACATTTAAATCACTGTGTTCGTGTCTTCTTCCCAGTACACAGAGAGCATCTTAAGTTTAGAATCTGCTTGTGATTCTTAACTGTACTTCTCAAGCACCAGGCCTATATCCCTCCCCCATTGCTGACACGAACAAAACTAGAAGGGGAAGAGTGTTTGGTACCACATGGCGTGATTTGCTCAGCCCTTGCCCTCCTGGCAGGAGTTAGTTAAAATCCTAAGATGTAGTATCTCCTGGTAGAGTTTGTGCTGTTCGTAACAAGTGGTAAGAATATGTAGCAAAAGGCCTGGGTACAGCTACTGGGACTCTCACATTAAGATATCCCAGCCTTGGGGCACCTGGATGTCTTAGTGGGTTAAAACCTCTGCCTTCGGCTCAGGTCATGATCCCAGGATCCTGGGATCGAGCCCCGCATCGGGCTTGATCCCAGGATCCTGGGATAGAGCCCCGCATCGGGCTCTCTGCTTGGCAGGGAGCCTGCTTCCTCCTCTCTCTCTCTGCCTGCTTCTCTGCCTACTTGTGATCTCTGTCAAAAAAATAAATAAAATCTTAAAAAAAAAAAAAAAGATATCCCAGCCTTGTAGACTCCAGACCTTCAGATCTCTTATATGTTTTTTTTTTTTTAATACTATCTCTTGGTGTGGTCTTTATTACTAGAGCCCTGCTAATCTACAACTGTCCGTAACTGTTGATGACAAAGGACAGAGGATAAGTTTGTTTAAACTGTGAGCTCTCTTGAGTATTGCAATTTACACTTGAGTCGAGGGATTGGAACATTTAAACTGCATGGGTCACAACATGAGGGGAAAAGGCTTCCTTTTGGACTGGCATATGGTAATCACACCCTGCCAGGGTGAAGTCACCTGCCTTGGAGTCCCCACGGTGTGTGTGTGGGGTGGGGGGTGAGACCAAGGGACCAGTACTGGCACTTTGCCACAATATGGAAAAATGTGATGAGAATACTAGCTGACATCGATCACACTTCTGGTATGTGCCTATCTCTATGCAAGTGAACCTACTGTGGAGTCACTATTCATTATTCATATTTGACACATGGGGAGCCAACACCAAGAAGTATAGTGGTATGACCCAGGTCACAAAGCTGATAAGGGAAACCAGTAATTGAGGTGCTGGTAGATTGACTCCAGTCAAGTCCAGTCCAAAACATTAGATAGATATCTAGGTAGGTAGGTAGGAACATAGACAGACAGAATGATATTCGTTGCCACACAGCAAGAAGAAGAAATAAGGTGGTGAGCTTCCCAGGAAGTTGTATA
Source organism: Lontra canadensis (assembly GCF_010015895.1). Lineage (NCBI taxonomy): Eukaryota > Metazoa > Chordata > Mammalia > Carnivora > Mustelidae > Lontra > Lontra canadensis. The sequence goes on from NW_022631028.1 coordinate 14,662,516, forward strand.
TGAGTTGTTAAAAAGTGACCAGGGGTTTACGTAAACCAAGATCCCAGGTATAGGAATCTTTCAGGGAAACCTCATATAGCTCAGGTGTGGTGATTTCTCTGCTCCAAAGCAGTCCCGCTTGGCTATTATTTTTTTACTGCAAATGGTGCTTTTTGCTTGTTTGTTATACTGGACCTCAAACATTCTCAGAGCTATTTTTCAAATGGTCTATCCTGCAAGATCCGAGTTGCCAGATAAAATACAGAAATCCAAGTTTCACTTTTAAATCCAAGTTTCATTTTTAAAAAATCAATAATTTTATAGTGTATGTCCCATGCAAAATTTATCTGAAATCCAAATTTAACTGGGCTTCATCTATTTTTATTTGCTAAGTCTGGCAACCTCATGCAGGGAGGATTCATCCTCACTGATGTATTCAGTTTCTGATGCAAAATTCCAGGATCTTGCTGAAGTGTTATCACATCTCCAAAGGTTCATGGTTCTGAGGTGTTGAGGGGGATTTCAGAAATGTTTTAAAGGGTTATAAAAATGGGCTTGTTGCCCAGAACATAACTATAACAGAAATAGTTGGAAAAAAAAATTACGAGGTTGATGTAACATTTATCACTCTTCAGAACCAAATATCTGAGACCAAATAACTGAGAGGTTGAATTGGCCCAGTCATTCCTCTTTTGTTTGTCAACAATTAAAATGTAGACTGCTTTCTCTGTGTTGAGCACTGTGCTGGGCACTGGAAAACCACAGAAATCTGATTAAGGCTTCCCTCTTCAGGGTTCACTGGAGGTGACAGAAACACATGCTTATTTGCAAATGGTGTAAAACGTGTGAACAGATAAACGTATGAACAGAATTCTGGACCCTTGTTTCTTGCAAAACCAACTTGTAACAAGGTTAAGGTCAGTCAAACACAACACATTTTTTCACCACCACCTCCCTCCATTGAATGATTTTCTTTTTTTTAAGATGTATTTAATTGAGAGAGAGAGAGTGACAGGGAGGGGCAGAGGGAGAGAGAGAGACTCTCAAGCAGTCTCTGCTGAACACAGAGCCTAACAGGCTTGATCTCACAACCCTGAGATCAGGACCTGAGCTGAGCCAAGAGCTGGATGTTCAACCCAGGGCAGCATTGAGGTGCCCCCCATAGTAAAGATTTTTATTGATTAAACATATTTCCCAAATTGGTTGCTTTGCTTTAAAGAGAGAGAGAGAAAGAAAGAAACAGCACACTCAAATGTAACATTTTGGATCCATTAAGCTATGTACAGATAAATACTGGACCGAAGTCCAAACCTGGCTCATTGCCTGGTTTTTGTAAATAAAGATTTATTGGAACACATCCACTCTCACGTATATACTGTCTGAGGCTGCTTTTATGCTATAATGGCAGAACTGAGTGGTTGCAGCGGAGGACAGATGGCTCTCAAGCTGAAAATATTTTCTATCCAGATCTTTTAAGAAGAAACTTACTGACTTTTGAACTCCGACCCCAGTACTTTACTGTTGACTTCTTTCCCACCAATTCCCCATGCCCCTTCTCAGGTTTACGTCTTCTTTCATTTCATCACCTGAGAGGGACAGAGCTTTGCTTTTCGTTTTAATAAATCAAACTAACCTCATAACACACCTTCGTGGTGAAAAGAGTCCACTACAACTTTAAGATAACGCGCGGGGGCCACGTGGTCTAATTTTGCTCCACCTGCCACTCATTTGTCGCGAGCCAATAGGTAGTGTCGGCTCCTGGGAGTTCGGCTGGAGCTGGGTGGAGCTGGGTGGAGCCCACGTGACGGCCGGCTGGGGAGGTAGAGAGCCACAGAACTGTGAGTTCTTGTTACTTCATGTTTTAAGCTTTGGTGATGGTGTACTCTCTGGCTGTCGCTGTCCAGCTTTAATAAATGAGTCTACCCGGTGGAGCTCCGTTCCTTCGAGCTAAAATTGAATATACATCGTTTTCTGTGCTGGTACATTTTTTTAAGAAATTCACTTTTTCATTGTCTAGCTAATTCAGCCAGTTCCAGTTCGGTGGTTAAGTACACAGGCGGGACATTGTTCTTGACCTCAGCATGTCTTCACTTCAAATGAGACCCCCAAATTTTAAATAGTATAGTAAGTGATAGGATAGGATCAAACGGAAGTTACCTGGGGAACACGGATTTCCTGGTGGCAAAGGAGTGAGATGTAGAAGATAACTGTCAACTGATGACGAGGAAGATTGAGAAGGCTTTGTCCACAGGAGAAAGCTTGCACTGAAGCATGGAGGGTTGCGAGAGCGCGGCGTTCATTACGGAGGGGCGCTCCTTGGGGATGTGGCGGGGGAGCCACTGAGGACCTGTGTGCCCGGGGGCTTAGCGTAGACAGGAGCTTTAACTTGAAGGGATAGACTTATCTGAGGGCCTTGGAAGGGGATGATGGAGGCAGATGTGCCTTTTATGTAGGTCCTTCCAAAAAAGACAATACTGGAGGCCAGGATTTTAGTTGAGTTGTGATGGTCCTGGGTGAGAGATGATAAGGACGATGTTGGGGACAAAGATGAGACTATGGGGGCAGGGAATAAGAAAGGTACTCCTGTCCGGTTTGTGAACTTGGACAACTCACCGTCCTCTGTGTGAAACAGTTCTCCTTCTGAAGTGAATTTACATTCACATGTATTACCTAAAACAGAGGGCTACTGGCCAAAAAGATAAGATTGTCTTTCGGTTCAATATAATATTCTTTGAAAAATGGCTTTCAAAAAAGTTTGTATTCTGGAACTTGATTTGTAGGGTGTGGAAGCAGGACTGGCTACACGGTCATTGTCACAAAGATCCTTGGGCTAACACCAAGTCCTGTTCTAATTAGGTTTTTCACCTTGCCTCGTGCCACCAAAGACTGTTTTCGGTTCTCTGTTCTCGCTTCTAGACACCTACTTTTTCTTTAACAAATTAGCACCTAAGGTTTATTAATTCCACCAACAGATGGTCCTGACACATATAAGTCTCACCATGAAAACGTTTGGATTTTTAATCAGGATGTTCTTTGCCCATGTGGAATTCTTGCCCAGCCTGCATAAATAGCTTGAGGCCTTGAGGCATTTCAATAAGGCTCAGATGGCTGTGCTGTTGCCACACTGAACTTCCCCCTCCAGTCTCCCCAGCACTTTCCCTATGCTGCACTCAGAAATTTCCAACTTCCAAGAAAGATATTGCAATAAAATCCTATTGGAAAGGATGTCTTCGAGAAGTACTGTTTGTTCTGAGCTTTCGACTGAAGGCTCTTTGGGAGACAGTTTGCCCTCTCTCTTGTTCTAATGGGTGATGGAAAGAGGTGGGGGCCAATGTCTAATCGACCTGTTGACGAGGGCATTTATTGGTAAGAGAATGTTCACATTCTGATTTGTCATGGAGAGGCTAGTGAAAACTGGACAGACTGCTTAAAACATGCCACATCCAAAGCCTAACTCCTTCTGGACAGCATTTATACATTACCACTTAGCCACATCATCAGCGAAAAAAGGACTAGGGAACACTAGCCAGATGGTCGGGCACACATGTGTGTCCTGGTTATTTCCAATCATGTTCTCATTAGACACTCATCTTCCTTTCCGTGATATTATTATAGGCCTTGGTGATCTCTGCCAAATATCACTCAGTTCCAACTACAGGCAAGGATCTGTGCCAGGGTTGAAAGAGGGCTTAAAGGGTCCAGTGGTCTTAGTCCCTGCAGATAAAAAGATGCATTTCACATGATCCCCATCCTCCTGGAGCACACACTTTGGGGAGCCATCCAAACTGTGAATGGTATGTCCTACAGTGCAACAGCTCCAAGAGAGGGGCCGAAGCCCAGAATGAAAACCCAGAGGCAGGATCAACCAAACTGTTTTTGAAGGCTTCACAGAGAAGGAGACATGGAATTTGGATTCCCGAAACATGGGTAGGAGCTGAGCAGTGAGGAAGAGGAAGGTCATAATGCACTGGGGAGACCTCTTGATCTACAATGTGTTCCTCCTGAAACACACAGACTAAGATCCAGGTGCTGGTACTGGTTCAGTACCTAGGTGAAGGCTGGCTGCTGGGGTTGAGGGAAGCATCTCTGAATCACACCCACAAAAGAGGACTCAGCCAAATTAGGGGCAGCTTCCTTTTTCTCTTCCAGCCTCCTAGCAGAGGCAGTGGCCATAACCTTAGGTTTCCACGTTCTGGTTTTGAAAGATCTCAGACAGGAAACAATCAGCCCTAAAAGGGGACAGTCTGGGGCAGGACCTTTCCATCACTTACTCCTTCAGTAGTGGGTTTTCAAATTTTGGTATTCATCAGAAACACCCAGGGCTGCTGTTCATGAAGTGTGACTGGGAAACAAACATCAGCATCACCTGGGAACTTACTAGAAATGGGGAGTCTCAGAGCTCACCCCAGATCTACTCAATCTGAAACCGAGGTTAGGGCCCAACAACCTGTTTTAATGATACCTCCAGGTGATTAATGCACTGGCAAGTTTCAGAATGTCTAAGAATATTCACTAAAGATCAGGTTCTTGAACGCCATTCACAGAGATTCTAGATCAGTCAGATAATCATTTTGCCAGTGATTGCAGCACCCTGATGGGCCATGCCATCTTGGTCTTATCTCTAAGCAGGCTTCAACTTTTTCCCAGCAGTCTTTTCTACAGTACAGGGCTTACTCGAGCCTTGTATGCAACCCTTCATTGTGCACTTTTTTCAGTGATTGCACCTGTAAAATGGGGCAGTGATCCAAAGGATGTGGGTTTCTCAGGATTAGAGATGATGCGTGAAGTACCTGGTGTAGTTCCTAACCCTTGGCATCTTAGCTCAGGCTGCTATGACAAAGAACCATACTCCAGGTGACTTATAAACAACAGAGATTTATTTCTTATTTCTGGAGTCTGGTGTTCCCAGTTCAAGGTGTCAACATGGCAGGGTTCTCAGAAAAGCCCTCGTACTGGTTGCAGAATGCCAACTTCTCCTATCTTTACACAGAGGAAAGAAAACTCCCTAGGGTCCCTGTAAAAGAACACTAATTTCCTTCCTGAAGTTTCCACCCTCATGATCTAATCACTGCTCAAAGACCACCACCCTCCTCCTCCTAATATCATCACCTTGGGGTATAGAGTTTCAACATGGATTGGAGGGGGAAGGGCACAAACATTCAGTCCCTAATACTTGGAAACAGGCAATAAAAACATATAGAGTATGCTGCCATACCAGGGGTTTGGAATACTGTGACCTCCTTTCTCTGTCCTAAGCTTCCTACTCCAGGGCCAGGTTCCATCAGCACTGTTGGGAGTCCTCTCAATTACTAACTGTTCCTCCTACCTCTTCTCTGCCCTTGACACACTTGTATGCACTTGGCTCTATCTGTAGCCCACTGCCCATCATAAAGGCCCTCAGTCTACATGCAGACTCCTATAGGAAGATGTCGAGAGGATGCCTAGATTGGGATGTTTGAAGGGATGCTTGTAGGATGGACCCAGAGCTCCTTGACTAGCACCCAACAAGCTGCTCTCTATGTGTAAGCAAACATCTCTCCAGAAAGTTCTTTCTTGATTGAGCAATCCCTTTCCCAACCCAATTCTACCTAATGGCTCTCTCAGTATATTCCTGAAAATCAAGGCTGCCTTCAAGACTATAATCCCAAATAAAATCCTATTCTCTGCTTTGGTATGGAGTGATCGCTCTTCATGTTGAGTTTGCCTCAAATCGAGCTTCTTAAATCATAAATAGCCCTCCACCCCCCCCCACATGACTTGAAAGAAAAAGTATTCTAGAACTCGGGAGTGGGGGGAAGCACCATGGCTCCCACTTGTTCTAGGAAAGACAGCCTTGAATCTAAGCTCATAATTAACTCCAGGCTGGGCAGAATGCTTTCTCGCTGATATTTCAGTTGAGTATTACCATTGGCAGCCTCAGCTATAAAGCGGGCCCCACCAGTTGACATCAGCCTTAAAAACTGTCTCTTGCACAAAAGTTTGAGGTAAGTAACGTAAAGCATGGAGATTGGCAGGTGAGACGTTGGTACCCTGCAGCATAGGAAGAAAAGACATGTCAGAATGGTCAGATTGATCAACCACCCTGAGAAGCAAGGAGTTTTTGAGGAGGAATCCATGCTTCTAAGAGATTCGTCTGAGTGTATTGCCTCGCAGCTAAACTGAGTGTTCAGTAAATGTGGAGCTCTTCTTAGCCAAGAAACAACAGTTCCTGTTCTTCTTATCGCTGAGGCATGTGAGTGTGAGTTCATTTTTGAGAATGTTATAGTGCCGATCAAAACGCAGAATCTTCCAGGGTCTCAAGTCCAGACTCTTCCACATAACTTATGACTTCAATTTCTGTTTCACTGGAAACAGTTTTCTGTAAAACAAAACATCCTCCCTTAGATGTCTTGTAGTACCCTCTTTGTTCTCTTGAATTTCTTCACAATTATTTCCTTAAGTGTATTTTCCTTATAAAAATAGTAAATGTTCACTAAGAAAATATGGAAAATAAGAAGAAAACAAAAATCTATCCACCACCCTGTCTTCCAAACACAGCTCATTGTCTTCTCTCCAGCCCTGTTTTCTAGGTACAAAGTTACCTTTAATTAAATGAAGCAAATGGATAGTCAGCTTCATAAATTACTTTCTGTGTGATATCATGTAATATTTCAAAATATATATTCTTGGGCTGCATCATTGAATAGTTCTACCACTTTTCATTCATAGTTTATTGTAGTTTCCCCTTAAATTTGGATATGTATTTGTCTAAGTTGGGCTATTATAATGTTATTAATGAGAAACTTTGTGACAGAAATAACCTACAAGAGATATTTCTCTACTTTGTTTACTCATTCAACACATTTTTAAAAAGATTTTATTTATTTGAGAGAGTGCATTGTGCATTCTCACACACACACACACACACACACACACACATACAATCATGGGGAGGGGGGCAGGGAGAGGGAGCAGGGAGCCCAACTCAGGCTTAATTACAGGACCCCGAGATCATGACCTGAGCCTAAGGCAGATGCTTAACCAACAGAGCCACCCAGGCACCCCTCATTTAACACATTTTTTAATACCTATAATACCTGTTGTACCTTAGACACTGCCTTGCATTGAGTATGCAGTGACAAACAGCAGATGTGCTCTCTGCCTTAGGTACTAGAATTTAATGGTTTATACTTCATTTTGGAAGGAACCCTCTCTGGTTACCATTGTAGAAATAAGGAATAGAAATAAGGAACAGCTGGAAACTGGTTTGTAACAAATCTAAAACACAGGATACATTTTTTTTTGTTTTAAACAAAAAGCTGCCTTCTTTGTAATTGATAAAGGTCAACTTCTGGCCTTCCATCTTCCCTCCCACCTCTCCCTGCTGGTACCAGTCCCTTGAACGTTACAAAACAATTTCTGACTTGGGTCTGAACAAGCAAAAACTTGCTTAATGAGAGCTCAGGGATGGCAGATATCCTCCAAATCCCAGAACTCTGGGTACCCACACCAAGCTCAGACACTCAGGTTGTAACTGAAAGCAGAAAGCTTCCTTTCCCACTCACTAAAGGCTTCCTAGTGGGATGCAAAATCATCACTGCCGATAGCACTAATTGCCCCCCCCACCAAACCTTGTAGCAGAGGCCGCGAGGGTGAGTCTGAAGGGCTTTACCTTCAAAGCTACAGGCTGGGGCACTGCTACATAGGGCCCAGGTTGTGGTCAGCTCTGAACTTGCTTGCATATTCTCCTAGGTAGAGCATTTAGGCCATAGGGGGACAAAATTATGGGGCAATACTTCATTTTCTGAGTTCTACTTGCTACCTCTGTTGGTCTCTGTCTCTCATGTCTTTTTTTTTTTTACATGAAATGCAACAATGTGAGAAGAAAGTAAGTTGTCTAAGAGGAGTCTAGCAATGTTGAGCTATGACATTAATCCTTTGCTTATTTTGAAACCAGCTTGTCTACCCCAAGTTGTTATTTTGCACACATGACTTGATTTTAATTAACAACAAACCACAAGCTTATACAATAAGCTCTTAAGCCAGTTTCTTTCACCAGCTTCAGAATATTAAAGAAAATCTTTGGGGGCTCTATAGGGAAATTAGATACCAGCATTAAGATGTTCCATTAAGAGACAAGACAAATGACTGCCGTGGGCTGCTAAAATCAGATGTAGTTTAGCAGGGATGAGTATGCTGGAGCAAGGAGGGATTGACAGCACAAATTCAGATGAAACCAAAACAAAGTTTCACACTGGGGTCCGTTCTTCTTCCAGAAAAGCTATGGGTTAACAAAAGCAAAGCCCCTATTCCCTGATAAAGGCGAACTCAGGATGGAAGTAAGGATAGAGTGGTTCTTCTGTCTGACTCAGTTATTTGCCTGACTAGGTTTGTAACTACTGTGGTCTATAATTATTCCAAACACCCAAATCGAAAACTCTAAAGGTCACAGCTTACTAAAATGATCCATTTCAGTCAGAGTTTGACCCTTACTGCCCTACAACCACCAATTTATTCATCCCTTCATGAAGCACTTCGTTAGAAAACTGAATTTGTTAAGAAAGTAGCTTGACCTACATGAGGGATCTGTAAACTATAGCCTGTGGATAGAATCTGGCTTATTGCCTGTTTTTGTAAATAAAGTTTTATTGGCCAGAGCCAATCCCCTTCATTTGCATACTGTCTGTGGCTACTTTCACACCACAATGGCAGCATTGAAGAGTTGAGGGAATCCATTTGGTTGTTAGGTATTTACAATCTGGCTCTTTATAGAGAAAGTTTGCTGACCCCTAATCTAAATAACCACTTAATTTAAGGACAGATTTGACAAAGTGTATAATAACTGTACACTGAAAATCATAAAACATTGCTGACAGAAAATAAAGAAAATCTAATGGTCGATACATGATGCTATGTCATGTTTACAGATTGGGAGACTCATTTTTAAGATGTCACTTCTTTCCACATTAACCTACAGTACAACACAATCCTAATCAAGATCCCAGCAGCTTTTTTGGTAGAAATTAATAAAGTTGCTCTAAAATTTATATGGGAATGCAAAACAAAATACCTAGAATGACCAGAATAACTTTGGAAAAAAATCATGTTTGGGGGCGCCTGGGTGGCTCAGTCAGTTGAGTTTCCAACTCTTGGTGTTGGCTCAGGTCCTGATCTCAGGACCATGGGACTGAGCCCCACTTAGGGCTACACACACAGCATGGAGTCTGCTTGAGATTCTCTCTCTCGCTCTGCCTTTGCCTCTCCCACTCATGTGCTCTCTCTTTCTCAAATAAATCTTTTTTCTAAAGATTTTATTTGTTTATTTGATAGAGCACAAGCCAGGCAGAGCAGCAGACAGAAGGAGAAGCAGACTCTCCACAAGCAAAGAGCCCAATACGGGGCTCAATCCCAGGACTCTGGGATCATGACATGAACCAAAGAGGGACACTTAACTGACTGAGCCACCCAGGAGCCCCTTAAATAAATAAATCTTTTTTTTTTTTTAAATCCTGTTTGGAAGCCTTACACTAACCTGATCTCTAGGTTTGCACTAAAGCTATAGTAATCAAGACTGCTTTGGTATAATGATAGACAAATAGATCAATGAAAGCAAGTAGATAGTCCAGAACTAGACCCACACATATATAGATAACTGATCTTCAGCAAAGATGCCAACACAACTCAATGGGAAAAGGATGTTTTTTTTTTTCCCCCAACAAAATGATGCTAAAACACTTGGGCAGCCATGAGTAGGTGAGCATTCAGTTAAGCCTAAGTGCTCTGAATGGCAAATAGGACCTCAGGAAATGCATTTTTGAGGAAGTCATTTGCCTTCTCTGTTTTTTGTTGTTGTTGTTGTTTGTTTGTTTTTTTTTTAACTAAGGAACTAGGAAAAGTTCCTCTGAAAAATGTTACTGATTAGGGTATCCATGTGCAGAAACATCAGAGCTAAACAGAACATTGGACCATCTCATCTATGGCCCTTGACTACACAGAAAAAGAAGTCAGGGCTCATGGGGTTGAAGGAATTGCCCAAGCTCAGTTAAGAGACGGCTGATAGAAAAAATTCCGGTCTGACTGGTGAGGACACTTATAGCCGAGTAGGACCTTTCCAATTCTCCAAGACAGTAGTGAACATATGTAACATAATATTGAGCCAAAGAGCAGAATGACTAGAGCAGCATCAAGTCACTGGCCCCCCTGGATAGACACTCTGCCCTGGAATATGCAAAACCAGTAACCTGATGACTAATCCCTGGAGACCCAACCCTGAGCAGATAGGACCCATCATGAGAGCCTTCAACATTACCTCAGGGCTGACGATTACAAGGAAATCTTTAAGACTATTTTTCGGTGCCGGAACCGGTGGAAACAGCCTGGCCCATAAGTGACCTCTGAAAACAGAGAAAAGCAGAAAATTAGGTGAGCAAAGCAGCCTTTCTTGTGTTTCAGTATCTGCTCTACAAATTGACCTACTGAATCTCAGGACCTGCTGTTCTATAAATTGAAAAACTGTATTGACCAAGAGTTACAAATACTATATTTATTTATATTGTAATATTAGTTGGGCTATGATTTGGCTTCTGAATCATCCAAGAAAGACATGATGGTACCCACTTCACGTTGGTGCATGTTTTCAGGCCTAATTTCGGAACATGGGTGATTTGTAAGCCCTTGGCGCCCCACCACTCACTGTGATGCCGGCTCTAGCCCCCTCACTCAACTGTGCTGGCTCACAGAGTTGCCTTTGGTGTTCCTCTGCTTTGAACTGCCACCCTCCAACCCACAGAATATAATATTTATAATAATGTTTCAAACCTCAGTAACTTTCTAAATTATGAAAGGACTGAGACAGAACATGTTCTTAAGCCTCCTAAATGGCTCTTTGCCTTACTTAGAGCCAAAGTGGGTGAGGAGTTCTTATGGGGCATTTGCAGGCTCATGGATTGTTCACCAGATCTGCATGACCTTTCTACAGTCTATATTTGACCAAAGGACAGTCAGCCACTCAGGGACCAGGTGAACAGAGGGTGAAGGTAGGAGTCGTCACCTCCTAATTGGAGATCATACCATGGGCACTGGGGTGACTTCAGTCTCCAGGGGGCTGCCTTCCTTTACCCAAGCTATAAAAGGAGTCTGCTAGTGGCTCAACTAAGAACACCAAATACTGACAAGGCAGTAAAGGAATCAAAAGAACATGAAAGTAAAAAGCTTCACAGAAATGAATACACTGTCCTCAAATTCAAGAAGGGTGTGTAATGGCTGAGGGGCCCTCCTATGCTCTGTCTGGTTTCAATAAATCACCTAAAGATGTTTCTCACTTTTTAATTTGGTCCCTGCTCATCTTGGAAAGGCTGTCCAAAAGACAGCAAAGTGCTGTAATTCCAACTGCTAACAAGCACCCTAGCGAATGCATGGCAGAAGTGTAAAAATTCAATACTCAGACCTCATTGGAAACATTGAAATAAAAAAATACCTACATTTTACAGATGAAAGTGAAAATTAACAGGATGAAGCAGATGGTTCCCACAAGAATGATGAGAAACCATTCTGTGGAGGGCTTCTGATCATCGTTTCCTGATGGAAGAAGAAAGAAATCAGAGCTACAATCAGCTACAGATATGCGAAATTACTTGAGGCAGCCATCAGAAAGCTTGGATTTGAGTTGCCGATGCTGGGTGAGGCTGGGCAAGTAGCTTAGCCTTCCTGAGCCTGGGATTTTTCGTGAGGGTGAAATGAAGCCTCTTTTAATATTAAATCATGATTTAGGCAGTCCACAGGTATTTATAGACTGCACTTGATGTAGTAATGCCTCCTGAATCTTGGATCTTATCAGCTTTGGATGAGTAGTAAGGTTTTTAGATGGAAAAGCTATAAAAGCTCAGCCCTCCTAGTAATCTAACTGCATTATAATAAAAATAATATACAAGGTTGGAAACTTAACTTTTAGAGAAAGTAAATGATGGAATAATACTCAGAGTTAACCCTAATGCATCAGACTCTGCTAAAAGTACTTTGCAATCTTAATTATGTTCAGCACCTCTTAACTATTATTCCCATTTCACGGATAGGAAAGTAGAAGCAAATTGCCATTGAGAAAGTATAAATATGTTGCATACCATCTCACTCTCCAGTTAAATTTGCTTCTTATCTGCATTCAAGGACAGATTCTTCTACTAGTTTTCATGATATCTTTGGGGTGTGTGATGATTTTTTAAGATACTGGAAATGCTTTCAGGAAAAGCCCCAGGTCCTTAACCACATGGTTGTTAAAGAGGCAATGCACTTGTTAAACTGCCTCATTCACTTCCAGAGAATAAGGCAAATCCTGCATTATCTCCCTGGATGCAAGTTTGCTTTCTGTGGGAGAGGCCACTCACTAATTCATTCCTTTATTCACCCGTTTCACAAATATTTATCAGACTCCCACACTATGTTTGGCCCTGCAGAGCTTGCTGGGAGCTGGATTAAAGCACACATGTGAGCTTTCCCCGTGTGTTATTTAGATCCATCAAATAGGAAAGGCTCTAAGCAAATAATAACACAGGTAATGACTTAATGCCAGCTGTGCTAAGTGCGTGGGGGAAGTTCAAGCCACACCACACCAGAGGAAATGGACCCCAAACTTCAGTTTGCCATTAATTGTTTCGTTTATAAAATGAAATCGAGTAAGTGGAACTTTCAAGTCCTGATAAATACCCTAAGTCTTCCCAAAGCTCTGACATAACTTCAAACTCAGAACATTCAACATATCAAGAGGGAGAGATGTCTGGAGGATTTGATGCTAGTGAGTCCAACTTTGCCTTGATCTCTTGCTGTTTTGCCTCCTGAGAACTCTTATTCAGGGTTTATCTTCTACTTCCCCAAAACTTTAATCTCTCCTCCTTCATCTCTTCCCTTCTGCTTTCAAATATTCATAGAGTCCTTTATCTTGAATAAGCCATTACTTTGCTCTGCCATCTCTCCCAACTATCATCAAATACCTTCCTATTTTATTTCCTAGCCTAATTTCTTGAATAAGGGATTCAGGCTGCTTCATTTCCCACCCCAGAAACTGCTTTTTTATTTGTTGATGGCTGCCTCCTAGTCAAATTCAAAGGACATGTGGTTTCTTTTTCCAACTATTTTACCTGGCCTCCTTCCTAATTTCAGACATGATGGTTGTGCCCACCTTGATACCAAGTCATTGGCTCTTTAGCCCAATATTCCCCTTCCTCTGTGGCATTTCTGTCTTCTCTTTTTAATTTCAGTGGACCCTCTCAGCTCAGCTCGGGACCCTTGGGTCTCTTCCACTGGAAAGTGTGTTGAACACAGCTGCATCTTTTAATTCTGTGTGTTCTTCTACCAGGTTCTTAGTCCTGGCCCAGTCCTAACACCAAGGTTCCACTTCTAGCTAGGAAATTTCCCATAGGTGAAACCCACTTAGATATTTCTCTAAGCGGACAATGTTGAAAACTAAACATCTGCTCTCCTTCACATCAGAACGCCTTCTCTCACTGACTTCCCCATGATGGTCTCCATATTGGGATCCTTGAAAGTCTCTGATTCTTCCTATTCTCTACAGCCCTGCCTTTCTCCACTGACTCAGTTAACATCATCACATCATACACACTCATAAAAGAGAGGCCTGCCTTGGTCTCATGGGTGCATCCTTGCCTAGTGTGGAAATCTGGGGTCTCTTCTCTGCTTGCAGTGGAAGTCACCATTCTGGGCCTTTGTTCCCTCATCTATAAAAACAAGCAAGTTGAAATACACAGTCTTTAAGATTTGTGCCAAGTCAGCACCTTTTCTAATACCACCGACTCCATCCAGGTCACTGTCATTTCCGACGTACTTACCTTTAACAAAATTGATCTTAGGTAGTTGTTTGTATGGCTGAAGTTTGTAAATTTGTCATAAAGCATAAAAAATAGAAACAATAATCGGACATAACTAACAGCTTATTTTCTGTACTTATTTTTTTACTGAGTGTTCATGGGCACCAGACACTATGCAAGGTGCTTATCATGCATTTTATCATAATTCTCACAATAGCATGTCGAGGTGGGCACCATGCTCACTTGGCAGATGGAGAAACTGGAGCAGAGAAGGGCCGACTCTGTCCACTGAGGACACAGCTCGCAGGGGGAGTTGGGATCCCAGCCTGGGATCAGCTGAGTGGTGGTGCTCTTAACCGTGATGGAGGGATCCCATTCCATGGCCCATCATCCCCAAACTGAGGACACATGGCCCAGGCAAGAGCTCCACTTAAGACATCCTAAGCATTTCTCTATCATTGAACATGCCCCTGAGAGTCCTCTTCCTAGCTGGGTACCAGGGAAGCGTTGTTTCACTGTTGGGTCCCCACTATTGGACATAGCAAAGTTGGCACACTGTGTTTCCACAGGAGGGGGCTGGCTGCATTGTAAACCAGCAGTCCCCCTGATATTCTCAGGCTGCAGTTGGGACTGAATCCCTTTATTAAAAACCTACAACCACAGTATCTTTTTTAAGTTTTAGGTTTTGTTTTTTTAGAGAGAAAGAGCATGTGTGGGAGCAGAGGAGGAGGGGGAGAAGGAGAGAGAGAATTGCCAGTGGACTCTAGACCCAGCATAGAGCCTGATGTGGGGCTCGATCTCAGAACCCAGAGGTCATGACCTGAGCCGAAATAGAGTCAGATGCTTAACTGACTGAGCCACCCAGATGCCCCAAGTTTTAGGTATTTATATCTATTATTTTACAAAGAGGCATTAGTCATACTTTGTAAAAAAAAAAAAAAATTAATAAAAACCAGATACTCAAGGAGGCAAAACTTTTATTTTCCCAAATGCCACAGATACTGAAACGTTTTAGGAGTAATACTCAGTTGTCTGGGTTGTGACTGAGCATCCCGTGAAGCCTCGTTTTTATTGCACTGGCTCATAGCTAATGGAAAGAGCACCTGGGATGAACTAATACCGTCAAATGCCATCTAGCTTTATTTCTCAGTCTGATGTCCTGAATAAGGGATTTTCCTGCTTCATTTCCCCATTTCTGAAACCCACCATTCCATGCTCTTAACCATTATTCAAGTACGTTAATAAGTTCATTCAGAAACTCCAGACTCCATTTCCACATATGGGATATAAATTTAGCAAGGGGTATGTCAGCAGAAAAAAATTATCTGGTTTGTAAGTAGGTTTAACAGGTAAAGTTTGAGTCCCACAGAAAGAAAGAGCTGTGTTGTAAATATTATCAGGGTCACACAC
Organism: Lontra canadensis; assembly: GCF_010015895.1. Lineage (NCBI taxonomy): Eukaryota > Metazoa > Chordata > Mammalia > Carnivora > Mustelidae > Lontra > Lontra canadensis. Next base: position 14,677,701 of record NW_022631028.1, read on the forward strand.
TTGGTCCCATTTGTGTCTCAAATTGTGAAATACCTCATAGTCAGATGCATCGTGCGCTGATAATAGTACCGTTCACTTCTGACCATGATTACAAAAATCTTTTCAGTTAAACCACTCTCCACCTATTCACTTCGGCTCTCACTTTGATAAAGTTTTTCACTGAATTAGCAAAAATACAGAGACAACTGATTTTATTTCATTCAATCAAAAAAAGTTATTGATGCATGTAAGTTGCTATGTGGGAAGCAAAGTTGTAGTCGCTGCTGGAGGGAGTTGACAAAGGAGTCGTTTCTCCTGGCCTGGCTTCTGCAGTGTTCCTGATGCTCTTTAAAAAGATTCCCCTTGGGGCGCCTGGGTGGCTCAGTGGGTTAAAGCCTCTGCCTTTGGCTCAGGTCATGATCCCAGGGTCCTGGGATCAAGCCCCGCATTGGGCTTTCTGCTCTGTGGAGAGCCTGCTTCCTCCTCTCTCTCTGTCTGCCTCTCTGCCTACTTGTGATCTCTCTCTGTCAAATAAATAAATAAAATGTTTGGAAAAAAAAAAAAAGAAAAGAAAGAAAGATTCCCCTACCACCAAGTAAGAACAGAGCTCACCCCCAGAGAACAGAGCCAAGGTCAGTGTTATGGTGAAGGAAACATAAACAGGTAGGTAAAATTAGTACAAGGAAAAGCTTTCACATACTCACTGCCGAAAGGAAATTACTTGTGGATTATCTACTGTTTAATTTTTAATGCAAAAGTCTCGAGTCCATTACATAAATGAGTGAATTAAAGTTAGCATCAACTCTGATTTTACTGAAGGTAGAAAAAATGGGAACAGGTCCCAAGGGTAGTACATATGTCCTTTGGGTCAAAGTGATAAAAATTTCACTACTGAAAGGTTGGGAGATCCCTGAATATATCATTAATTTGAATTTTGGGGTCTCTGGCCTTAGAGATTTTCTTAAGAAAAAGGATTTCCAGATAACTTGAATCTTTTCTCTGACTCAAGGAGAATGCCTTTCCTACCCTAAAACGGAAGCCACAGATGTTTCTTTTCAAGAAATTGATGGGCCCTGCTATTTAGTTATGCAGAGATATTTTAGAAAGAGGAAGTCACACCATCGGTCCTTCTAAGGAGAGAAGCCCTCCAGACCCTCCACCTCATACCTGGATGCTCTTCTGACGTTGTCAACTTACAGCGTTTGGGAACTCAGCTGTCTGGTTTCTGGTGACCTTCATTATCATTTTTGACATCTCGCCATTTTACCTTGAGAACAAGCCAGCTGCTGAAAATTCTGTTCTGTGACATGGCAGTGTGAGGGGTGGGGGTAGGATGCTGCATGGAGAGGGGGATGGAATGTGATGGTGGCAACCAGGGAGAGAAGATAAACCTAGGCACCAGACCAACTTAATCCCTTCACCTGCATCTGGCTATTTCTGGAACTTTGTCAGATCGCTTCCCTCCTCATGCTGTGGCCCCTCTTGGTGCCGAAGTCTGTCATTTATGCATTTAGGCTAATAACTCCGAGGAGGGTCAATTCAATGTGGAAGCTGTTCCACCTTAAATTGTCCACACAAGTGTGGCTCTCAGTGCTTCCATATTGATTTTGAATCTGACTTCAGACTTAACAATAGGTTTCGAGGGAAAAGAGCTAATTAACAAATTGATGGGACTCTTCCAATGAAGCAGCCCTGGTCTGTTACATAGAACCAGCAGGTGCTGGGACAAGGCAGGCAGCACCAGCAGATGCCAGGTCACGGAGAGGCTATGCCTGCAATCTGCCCATGAAGCTGCCCATAGTTTGCCTCTCGTTGCAAGGGGAGGCTGTGGCATCTTTGGTGAGCAGTACCCCAAACCAGGTCAGAGGCTCCCATCGCAAGCACAAGTCAGAAGTAACCCTTTTATGTGGATGAGCTTTTTGAGGCAGCTCTCAAGTGGGCTGTGGGTTTTACCTGGTTTAGGGAGAAAAAAAGAGGGCAGTAAATGCAGTCTCAGTGGTAGGGTGGTCCAGGGTCCAGAGCAAGATAGACAAAACGTGCCCTGTGCTCCTATCTGAAAATGGGGCTCAAGTAGACTGAAACACGGAGAGGAAATGGAGACTGTGCATGCATGCGCACCAGTGTGTTCAGGATTCACTGGAGAGATGGCTGCAGGACTGCTCATTAGGCCTCCCAGGACTAGACGTGAGGAAGTAGACATGAGAACTTGTTTTTTTGTTGGTCTCTGCTTTGCAGGCTTTCCTACATAGCACTCCCAGGCAACCCAGCACTTTGTTCCCTAAGAGTCTCCTGGGTCTTCCATTAGCCTGCTAGCAAGCACCCTTGAAAGGCTGTGGTCCTTGCATAAAAATAAAAAACAAGGGAGTGACATAAGTCGAGCAGAGACAGTCCATTATCATATGGTTTCGCTTACTTGCGGAGCATAAGGAATAGCACGGAGGACCCTGGGAGAAGGAGAGGAGAAGTGAGTTGGGGGAAATTGGAGGGGGAGACAAACCATGAGAGACTGTGGACTCTGAGAAACAAACTGATGATTTTGGAGGGGAGAGGGGTGGGGGTGTTGGGCAAGCCTGGTGGTGGGTATTATGGAGGGCATGTATTGCGTGGAGCAGTGGGTGTGGTGCATAAACAGTGACTTTTGGAACACACACACACACACACACACACACACACAAATTAAATTTAAAAAGAAAGAAAGAAACAAGGGAGTGAAGAGATGTTGGCTTGGTTGTTATTGACCACCGAGGTGACCTTGAACAGGTGACCTCTCCAGCTTCCATTGTCTATTTGATAAAATGGGGATAAGGACTGAGTGAGTGGGTAAAGTCGTCAGCCCAGTGGTAGTACATAATAGGTGCTAAACAAATATTTGTTATTATAATTGCAATTAAACACATTGTGGCAGAACGGAAGAAGCAAGAGGATTTCCCTAAGTCGTCAAAGCAAGACCAAAATTCAAGGGCTGTCAGAATCCTGAGAATGCAGAGTAATGAACTCAGACCTGGAGGGGAAAGGAATGCACCAAATCATCAAGATACTAGGGAAACAGGAACACAAGGCATGGAGGGTCCTAATCCTCAAGGGTCTGTGTTAAAATGAGATGACTGACAACTTGATCATAAGCTGGCTCCCACTGCCCATCTTCCTGCCTTTGTCTCCCTGGCTGGCACCATGAGCTCTGGGATGTGAAAGCATGACGGAGAGAACAGGGTGAGGAACCAGTCCTTTGGCTTGGTTCCAGACCCAGGTTTACCACTTTCTTGCTTTGTCCCTTCAGGCATTTCCTTAACTTCTCTGCATCTTTTTTTCACATAATCTATAAATCGACGTAATTAAGGAAATTTTTTGTTTGTGAAGATACACAAGATCGCATCGATGAATGTGCCTAGCATGGTGCCCGGCTCAACAGTAGTCCTTTCTTCCTCTGAGCTGTTGTCCCACCCGCAAGGCCCTTCGTGGGGTAGAAATCATGTGTGGAAGGCCAGCGTGGACCCCACTAGAGGCGGCCATGCCAGAAAAAACCCTGCTCCTGACAGTTGGAGACTGAGTCTGGCATCTTCCCTCTAGCTAGTCCGCTAGTCCATTTCCCTCCGTCAGGCTATGTGGACCACCTAAGAGTGAGATGGTCCCCTCCCCCAAGCCCTGCCGCCAACCCCCCACCCCTCTACCCCCTCCCGCCCCCCCTGCTGAGAGCAAACAGTGGGCCTGCCAGGCACTACCCAGCCTCTGAAACCACAAGAACCTGGACCTAAGGACACGGTTGACTGACCTGACTACCATATTCACCAACCTGAAATCCCCCATTTGCAAAGAAAACCCAGAATCCCCACGAGTTCCCTCAGCCTCAGGCAAGCCCAAGTGGGCTTCTCAGGTTATTAGGTCACCTCTTTGACCAGTTTTGTCAGCGTTCATCTCCTCCCTCATGAAAGCCTTTTCATGTGCAGAATTCTTTTTGAAGACCTGGGGAAACTGAATTTGGGACCTCTGCCATGTTTGCCCTTCCTGTTTTCCTTTGCTCGTTTTCTCTCTGTTCTACCGCAGTGAGAGACTTTAAAAAGAAAGTATGTGGTGACAAAGCAGAAAATAAAGGAGGAGAGAGCACAGGAGGTGTCCAGGGCTGAGGGTGAGGCTGCAGGACCTGCCCTTGGCTTCTGAGTCCAGGTGACCCGGGCCAATGCATGTGTTTCCTCACATATTCCCAGCCTCTTAAAGTCCACAAGAGGTGCTTGTGGGGACCTTACTTTCATCTCAACCCAGATGTTTAAACACATCCCTGATATTCTGCCTCCACCTACTTTCCTTAAGTCCTTACAGGCTCTAGGCTGGGTCACGTGGCTCTAAGAACCAGTCCCCCCCACTGCTGCCCCAAACTGTGACGGGAGAGCTAAGGCCCAGATTTCCTCTAACGTGTCTTGTGGAAAGAGATGCCTCCAAAGGCAGCAGAGGATGGCGGGAAAACTTTGCTCTACTCCTGGAGGTACAAATGCTACCTATCTCAAGCCTAAAGAAATCTTTAAATTAAAAGGTATTTTTATTTTTGTACCTGGTATTGTCGTGACATAGCTGGTGGCCTTCAGATAGGGCCTTCAGTGAAGTCGGGGGCAAACCCAATTGCTGGTTGGGAGGGCCATGCCTGTGATTGCGGTTAAGACCCGTCTCTGATAAGGTCTCAGAAAGACTGAGCCTGACCGGTGACAAAGCAGGAAAGGCGTGCAGGGTAGACTCACATAACCAACACTCTCTTTTCCAAAGGGAAGGGTACAGCTGTAGGGCATTTCATTTTCATAACTGCTTTTCTCATGCATGGTGTGTGAGGTTCAGGGAGTGGGGAGAAGGAGAGGGAAAAGGGACTGAAGCAAATGGAAGGCTTCATAGGACCAGGGTCAGGAGAGCAGAGGTTTAGGTAAACAGGAGACAGCAGAGATAACAGGGGAACAGAAGAATCCGGAAGTTAAGAAAGATTTAAAAAGGAGAAAGACGTGTGAAAATTAGGAAGTTAGCTCTTAAGATAAGACGCAGAGGCCAGTCGAGGAGGGGCAGTTGATAACCCGTGGTGATAAAATGAAACCAACTGCTATTTCCATTTGAAAACAAACATGTTTTATGTGTTGGAAATCCTAGCACAGGAGGGCCCATCTAGGGCCAAGGTTCGGGACACTTGCCTGCTGGATCCTCTCGCTGTCAAAACTTAGCCTTCCTGGGTCTCATTATCGAATAACCTTGGGCTATCACGGGTTAATGAGTGAAGCAAATCTATTCCACTTTGCCGATGGATGTCATGTATCTGAGAAAATTAGCTATTAATAGCCACTTCTGGGCTGTTTGAGAACTACTGATTTATTTAATATCTCTGGGTCTCCATTTGCTTATATGAAAGGAGATGGACTTAATAATACGTGAGAACGAGGTGGTATTTGCGTGGGGCTGCAGAGTGGAAGTGGAAGGGGAGGGCTCCAGGGCGCCATACATACAAGGTGGGAGAGGAGGAAGGGTGTCTGAAGGAAATGAATGTAGCAACAAAATTGCCTGATAGACTGCAAGCTGAGCGGAATTATGGTTGCATCCTGAAGGGGTAAAGAAGAGCCACGCAACATGTCCCAGAGGAGCCCGGACTTCCTATTATGTTTATTAATCATCTTGATGAAAATGGAAAGTCTGCATTGATTAAATTCACTAATGATCCTAAACTGAGCAGGGGAGTAAATTCCAGAAACGATGGATTTGTAAGGTGAGTGGTAATATTAATCAGCTCATCTTATGAAAAGGGTGGCAGTAAATGAAATGGGATTTGCCATAGATAATGGCAGTGAGGTATACCTGGGGGGGAATTATAATGAGGCTAGTTCTGAACTAGGAAGCTGTTATTTGGGAAATAATAACGGGAGGAAAGCTCTAAAGTGGAGAGTGAATAATAAATTAAAAACAAGCTTAAAATAAATTCTCATTATGGATCACAATTTCACTCTCAGCACTTCTGTGGTGGGCTGAGGGAGTGCAGAAGAATCTTGGGGTGCAGCTTTCACATTTTGAAGTGAAGGAACTGGGAACTGGGACCCAGCGAGGTTAGGCACAGGTCACTAGTCAGGGGTGGCAAACCCAGGCACGATCATCACCATTCTGTACCCTGCCAGGGTAACAAGAGATCGGCACTCCTAAGACCTACATGTAGCCTGAGAATCCCTCTCAGCACAGCACATGAAGCCAGCCCTGATCCCTTGGCTGGTGAGGTGTTATCTTCTGCCATCAAACACTTGGGTCAGAGAACTAGACATTGACAGAGTCATGGCTGAAACCCAGATTTCCTGATCTGTCGCTTTCGCTCTGTAAGTTCTAAACTGTCTATGGTCAACACTGACCTGAACTTCATGATTTAAACACTCAGAAAGCAGAACCGGCGTCTTAGCTAGGGTTCTCATCTTGGTTTCTACTGTGTTGGTTTGAAGTCCTTGGACAGCATGGAAAAAAAAAAATCTCTGAAGCTCTATGTGCAGTAATGTTCGGGAGACATTCAGAAATATCAATAATTCAGAGCCAATGAGTTTTGTGCCCTTGGAGAATAACGTAGACTTAAAAAAAAGTGACCAAATATAAGTAATGAAAATTAAGCTTCTATCACAGGCATTTGATAAGAAGAATAATCTTGTTAAAAATTTCCTGGGACTGATTAATGTTCTGTTTTGCTCTTGGCAAGCGAAGTGAATCGACTTTGTGCAGAAGAAGCAGTGTGGAGGGAGGTTGTGTGTGTGCTGGGTCTGTGGAGCCAGGTGGGGGCATCAGCCTGGGGAGGAGAAGAGGCTGGGAAGACTGACCTTGGCACAGCTGGGAAGTAGGTGCACTTTGCCCGATCTTTGTTCCTTTTATCCTTCTTTCTTGTCCCTCTTCCCAGGAAGACTTGTGCTGCTCCTCTGAGTTCCAGTGGGGGAATATGGGGGCCATCCCTTAAGGGTGGGCTGATTGTGTGTCACACAACTCTAGGGGATGCCCTTCCCCTTTGCAAACTCTGCAACTCTGCATGGCCAGCCCCCCTGCAGACTCATAGTCCCTCTGCAGTTCTTAGGCCTTTTCTCACCTCACCCAACCTTCTTTGGAAATCTACCTGATACGTGTCTAATCTGACTCACATCCACATAATCTAATGGGTCACTGCCCACGAATTTCCTGAAGACCCACCCATTAGCCTAAGTGAATGACTTAAGTGGAAACTTTTACAACGGGCCTGAAAGAAAGCTCTCCTTAAGTACACTCTTCAAATGATCAATGAATACCCCATAGGATGAGTGAGAAATAACATTCACATGCTTGACCAGCCATAAGCACACAGTTAGCTCCCAGGATCTCATCATTGTTTAATTTGTTCAGCACTTTGCGGCTTGCCATCGTCCTGTCACCCCGTGGCCTTCCACAGGGAGCTCTGCCTCTTCACGTCTACCACTCACTGGGCATACAGAGTTAAGCAAATTGCCCAAACTTGCAAAGCTACTTTCTCATCTGCAAAATAGGTTTGTTGGTAAGATTCACGGAGGTAATGGGCGTAAAGCATAGAGCAGTGTTTGGCAAACAGCCATCCATAAATGTCACCTATGATCATTGTTTTTTATTTCATGGTACCCTGTGAGGCAGTGAGGTGGACATTATGTGTTTTGTCCAGGGAACCCAAGCAAAGTCAGAAGGGACTTTTTCCAAGGGCATGCAGTCATCACATAACACAGCTGGGTGTTACGTTCCTGCCATCTAGGTACAACTCCCGTGTTCCCTCCACTGTTCTGTGTTCTCATCGATCTCATGCAACACTGAACCACGTACATCCACGTCCTCAGGCTGCCTGGTGGCAGCACACACAAGAGTTAGGTTAGCCACTTTTTGACTGTCTACTTTGCCATGAAACACCTATGGAAACCCAGTACATCCAGGAAATGACAAACAGGCTGTGAATTTATTGTCTTGAAGGGGCAAGGCCACACCTCCAGGCTATGGGATCGCTGTCTGAAGCTGAGTGAGCATGGCAGGGGTCAAAAGGGCAGTAGGCTGACAGAAGATGAGGCATTTGGGTCTATGAACGAATGTGTACACTTTCCAGGATTATCGGTGTTAACCATGAGGAAGGTCGCTCACTTTAAAATAAACAAGAGACTCACCCACGTATACTGTTTGGCTCCACTCACTCCATAACCCCGTCTGTCTGCACACAGAGCTCACTGCTGCTCTCACTTGAATGGAATACTTAGAAATATCATCAGTTATCGAGATGAATGTATTCGTTGTCATTTTTTCTGTCTAAATGGGGAAAAAAAGAGCGTTATAAGAATCTCTGGACGTGTAATTTAAGTCATGTCAGCTATCAGAATAGAAGGTTGTACCTAAGTGACATGACTCACTGTTACTTGATCCATTGAAAATCAATAGGACATGCACTGATTCGTTTATTCTATAAAGTTTTAGTTTGAATGTGTTGGCAGCTACCCTTTGGGGTAAGCAATCTTGTAACCAAAATAAAGAAAAAATCAATGGTAACATCTAGATGATATGTGTGGGTCTAGTGATGTTTCCTGATGAACAGACTGGAGTGGCCAGTAGAACGCATAATCCCCCCTCATCTTGTCCCGCCATATTCTGTAGTCATATTACTAGACAGTATCACTTGATTTTCATGCTCTTCAGCAAGCATCAGCAAACCACAGCGTGTGGGCCCGTCCGGCCTGCTGCCTCTTTTTGTAGGGCCTATAAGCTATGGATGGTTACTGTATCTCTCAATGATGGAAAAATCTCAAAAGAGTATCTCATGACACATGAAACTGAAATTTCAGTATCCACAGGTAAAGCTTTACTGGAACACGCCCGTGCCTATTTGTTTACATATGTTTCCTAGGGCTGTCTCTGTTCCCCAGCGGTAGAGCTGAATAATGGTGATAGAAACCATACAGCTTGCTAAGCCTAAAATATCTGGCCATTTACAAAAAAAAAAAAAAAGAAAGAAAAAGAAGAAGAAGAAGTTGTTTGCCATTCTCCAATGTGTAGGAATGTCTCAAGCTGAAGCCATCGGGTGGGCACCGTGATAGAGAAGAGAAAAGAGCAGAGTCCTTGAATCTAGGAAGGGCTGAGTTTGAACCCTTCACTCCAAACTACCTGCAAGGCAAATTCCTTGACCTGAGCCTCTATTTTCTCATCCATAAAATGGGAATAACAACACCCAAGCATGAATTATTGAACTAAATGGAAGTACCTTTGTAATTCCAAGTTTAAGAACGTACTGGGTCAAATCCTATGAAAACTATGAATATTCAACCCATCTTTGATGAGCAAAAACAGCAATGTTAGTTAGTTGAATATAATAATAGGTGCTCAGTAAATGCTAGTTTGCCACAGGAGATTTGGGCCAACGTCTCCAGTGTGACAGCGAGGCTATTTTCTCACAAATGAGCCTTTCTCCATTCTTCTCTCTACTGCTCAGTGTCCACACCATTCAGCTAATCCTGTAGGCCCCACACCAGAGACGTATCCCTGACACCTGCATCATGCATTCTTCTGGTTGTGCCCCCTTGCTCCCCCACCCCACGACCACTACTTGACGTCTTTTGTGATCTTTGGCTTGGCCCATTGCCAGAACCACTAACCCCACATGCCTGTGTCCATGTGCCCCCTCCAAGCACGTCCAGCTTTCATGCTGCTACCACTTTTATTCTTTGATTTTGCAGATGCAGCCGCAGTTCTGTACTGAATCGAATTCTAGAGTAGCTTTCAGTGCCTCTGGCAGTGGATTTAAAAGGAGAAACCAGGGGCGCCTGGGTGGCTCAGTGGGTTAAGCCTCTGCCTTTGGCTCAGGTCATGATCCTAGGGTCCTGGGATCAAGCCCCACATAGGGCTCTCTGCTTGGCAGGGAGCCTGCTTCCTCCTCTCTCCTCTCTCTCTGCCTGCCTCTCTGCCTGCTTGTGATCTCTGTCAAATAAATAAATAAAATCTTTAAAAATATATAAATAAATAAATAAATAAATAAAAGGAGAAACCCCTTTTTTTTTTTTCCTTTCCTTTTAAATCTCAGTCACTCTGGGAAAAGTCCCAGTGTAGGATCTAGACTTATTATCCCAAGGTTGGCTTTATGTCCAGACTGACTCAGTTATGGCCACTTGGCTGAAGGAGCCATGCTCTCTTACGCCTTCTGCCTAGACCCCCCTCCACTCCAAGAGCACTTGGCAGACTGCTGGGGGCCAGAAGCTATTTATTTCTGAGCCTCAGTGAGGGAAACACAGAAATTGAGAGGACAGCTTCAAAGCTGTTGTAGCGATTTGACATGGCCCCAACATCCAAGCCCATGCTTGCTGGGCTTCTCTCTGGGTATATTTGATTTTTCTAGCCTTTCCTTTTTACTGTATTTTACAAAAGAACAATTGGAAATTGAGTTAGAAGTCTAATGAAAAATTAGAAATTAGAGGGATGTCCATTATCACCACTGATATTCAACATAGTACTAGAAGTCCTAGCCTCAGCAATCAGACAACAAAAGGAAATTAAAGGCATCAATATCGGCAAAGAAGAAGTCAAACTATCACTCTTCGCAGATGATATGATACTATATGTGGAAAACCCAAAAGACTCCACTCCAAAACTGCTTGAACTTGTACAGGAATTCAGTAAAGTGTCAGGATGTAAAATCAATGCACAGAAATCAGTTGCATTTCTCTACACGAACAACAAGACAGAGGAAAGAGAAATTAAGGAGTCAATCCCATTTACACTTGCACCCAAAACTATAAGATACCTAGGAATAAACCTAACCAAAGAGGCTAAGAATCTATACTCAGAAAACTATAAAGTACTCATGAAAGAAATTGAGGAAGACACAAAGAAATGGAAAAATGTTCCAAGCTCCTGGATTGGAAGAATAAATATTGTGAAATTGCTACCTAAAGCAATCTACACATTTAATGCAATTCCTATCAAAGTACCATCCATTTTTTTCAAAGAAATTGAACAAATAATCCTAAAATTTATATGGAACCAGAAAAGACCTCGAATAGCCAAAGGAATATTGAAAAAAAAAGCCAAAGTTGGTGGCATCACAATCCCGGACTTCAAGCTCTATTACAAAGCTGTCATCATCAAGACAGCATGGTACTGGCACAAAAACAGACACATAGATCAATGGAACAGAATAGAGAGCCCAGAAATAGACCCTCAACTCTATGGTCAACTAATCTTCGACAAAGCAGGAAAGAATGTCCAATGGAAAAAAGACAGCCTCTTCAATAAATGGTGTTGGGAAAATTGGACAGCCACATGCAGAAAAATGAAATTGGATCATTTCCTTACACCACACATGAAAATAGACTCAAAATGGATGAAGGACCTCAATGTGAGAAAGGAATCCATCAAAATCCTTGAGGAGAACACAGGCAGCAACCTCTTCGACCTCAGCTGCAGCAACATCCTCCTAGGAACATCGCCAAAGGCAAGGGAAGCAAGGGCAAAAATGAACTATTGGGATTTTATCAAGATCAAAAGCTTTTGCACAGCCAAGGAAACAGTTAACAAAACCAAAAGACAACTGACAGAATGGGAGAAGATATTTGCAAATGACATATCAGATAAAGGGCTAGTGTCCAAAATCTGTAAAGAACTTAGCAAACTCAACACCAAAGAACAAATAATCCAATCAAGAAATGGGCAGAAGACACGAACAGACATTTCTGCAAAGAAGACATCCAGATGGCCAACAGACACATGAAAAAGTGCTCCATATCACTCGGCATCAGGGAAATACAAATCAAAACCACAATGAGATACCACCTCACACCAGTCAGAATGGCTAAAATTAACAAGTCAGGAAATGACAGATGCTGGCGAGGATGTGGAGAAAGGGGAACCCTCCTCCACTGTTGGTGGGAATGCAAGCTGGTGCAACCACTCTGGAAAACAGCTTGGAGGTTCCTCAAAATGTTGAAAATAGAACTACCCTATGACCCAGCAATTGCACTGCTGGGTATTTACCCTAAAGATACAAATGTAGTGATCCGAAGGGGCACGTGCACCCGAAAGTTTATAGCAGCAATGTCTACAATAGCCAAACTATGGAAAGAACCTAGATGTCCATCACAGACGAATGGATAAAGAAGATGTGGTATATATACACAATGGAATACTATGCAGCCATCAAAAGAAATGAAATCTTGCCATTTGCGACGACGTGGATGAAACTAGAGGGTATCATGCTTAGTGAAATAAGTCAATCGGAGAAAGACAACTATCATATGATCTGCCTGATATGAGGGAGAGGAGATGCAACATGGGGGGTTAAGGGGGTAGGAGAAGAGTAAATGAAACAAGATGGGATTGGGAGGGAGACAAACCATAAGTGACTCTTAATCTCATAAAACAAACTGAGGGTTGATGGGGGGAGGGGGGTTGGGAGGGGGGGTGGGGTTATGGACATTGGGGAGGGTATGTGCTATGGTGAGTGCTGTGAAATGTGTAAACCTGGCGATTCACAGACCTGTACCCCTGGGGATAAAAATATATGTTTAAAAAAATAAAACTAATTAAAAAAATTAGAAATTAGAATAGAATTTTTTTTAAAAAAAGAAAGCCAGTCTTTCAGCATCGGTATTTTGGGAAGTGCTGGTTACAGAAGTGGGTCTCCTCTGCTCACCATGCATGTTTCTACTCCCCTTTTCTGATTTTGCCCAATTGGCCCTCAGTAGGGGGTAGCTTGGCCTACCCCCTGTGCCTGCTAAACTAGGCCCCTTGATGGCAGAGACACTATCTTATCTTTATACTTCCCACACAGAAACCAATTTCTAAGTATTGGCTGAATCAAATTGGATGGAGTGGAATTTGCTTTGCCTACTATCAGTAAGAGGCCAGCAGTAATCCTAACTTCACTACGCTTTGCCAGTTTAGTGACTTTGGGCAAAGGGGCTTAATCTCTTGGCCTCACTTTCCTATGTAATGGGAATGAGGGTGACTTAATGGAGTTACTGGGAGGATGGAATAAATTAGCATAATAAGGCTTGACCCAGAGCTGATGCTTCCTCAACTCTGGCTTGCTTCTCAGTTCTTTGTCCCTTCAACTTTTTGTTCCTTAGTGCTAACAAGTATATTTCAGTTGCAGTGAAAGACAGAAAACATAATATTTACCATCTTAACTCTGGCAGTGAGTACATTCACCTTGTTGTGCAACCATTTCCAGCACTCTTGGACCCTCTGATACCGAAACTCTACTCACGAAAAACAGCCCCCACACCCCGCTCCTCCCAGCTCTTAGAAACCACCATTCTACTTTCTGTCTCTCTGCATTTGACTACCCTTGGTATCTCCTGTAAGTGCGGTCCTATAATATTTGTCTTGTTGTGACTGGTTTATTTCACTTAACATGGTGTCCTCAAGGTTCATCCAGGTTGTAGTATGTGTCTGAATCCCCTTTCCTTTTTAAGGTCGAACAATAGTGCATTGTACGGATAGACCACATTTTATTGATCTGTTCATCACTGGTAAGTGGACACTCGAGTTGTTTCCTCCTTTTGGTTGCTTTGAATAATGCAGCTATGAACATAGTTGTGCAAATTTCTCTTTGAGATGCTGCTTACTGTTGTTTTGGATGTATACCAAGAAGTGAAATTGTTGGATCCCACAATAATTCTATTTTTTATTTTTTGAGAAACCGCCATACTGTTTTCCATAGCAGCTGCAACATTTTATATTTGCACCAATAGTAGTGCTCATGAGTTGTTACCTGATCCTTGTGTTATTTTGAAACCAAAGTATGTCCTTTCAACACAGAATGTCAGTAAAGTTTGGTTTATTTTTACAAAACTTGTGTAGATACAAGTTACCTTTGCCCTTGTTAGTTCCAAGTTATAAGCACAGCTGTCACTGAATAGAATTTTTAAAATGTTTCTAAGAGAATGCTATAATCAGATATTGGAATAATCTGAAGAATTACCTGAAAATAATTTTTCCTTGCGTTGTAAATCTTCACTTCATATTCAAAGCAGTGAATTGGAAAGGCAGAAATGGGTTTCTCCCACTGAATAGAAAGATGGGTTCCTTCAATCTCTGCTGTGACATTCACGGGAGGATTAATTCGATCTAGGTTAGAGAATGAAAGGCCAGTGGTCTGGGCTGATAAATTCAATCCACTCATACTCCTCAAGGCATTTCTAAGATACAATCCTCTCAAGTACCTACCCTTGGGATTTAGCTGACTGATCTCCAAGCCCCAAGACCCCAGTGGCTCACTGATGACTCCTATTTTGTAGTGCTGAAGAGATTTCTACTGGAATCTTAAAGGATTCCTATTCCAAATGCCATTGAATGGTGGGGTCCCTTTCCCCTTCAGCTCACTGCAAGATCCACCTCACTATCCCTGTTTCTCCTGCAGGACCAGACTGGTCAACCTCATCCTGGAGAGAAACTGCTCTGGAGCTTTCCCCTGAGCCCTGCCTCTGCTGAGCCAGGTGTGTGACCCTGGCTAGTAATTTCCTCATTCTGAGCTTCAGTTTTGTTTCATTTTGTTTTGTTTGCCTTCTTTCAAGTTTGTTTGGGGGATGGAGTGGGAAGTTTCAACTTTCTCTTGCATAAAAAGAATGGATTGCACCACATTTGTCTTAATTTACAACTCTACAGTTCTCTTCCCTGACTTACCACTTGATTATCTTGTAGTGATGTGGGTGGAAATGATTTCTAAGTAAGTGTTCTTCTATTAGGTTATGTAACTTAGATCTCACAATTAATGAATCATAGAGGCAAGCTAAGAATGGGACCTGTTGGTTCCAGAGCCTGCCATTCCCTAAGCAAATAAAAATGTAATCAAGAATGTATTTCTTTTAGTAATATGAGGAATTCATCTCAAAGAAATGAAAATCATACAGGAAAAAGAATTCCTGTGGTCTGTGTCAGGTTGTGTCCATTTTCATATTAATATTGTTTCCTAGGTCCTCCTCAGCATTTTTTATTACCAGTTTTCAGGAAAGTGACATTTTTAGGTCATTTGAGAAATAGACTATTGAATAGAATTGCATAACCACTTTAGTGAGATGGTTCTTTAAAAGAAGTTCTATTTCATTTGATAAAGATTTAGATAAATCCTGTCCCTTTAAATAATATTTTATATATTTATAATTATGTATAATTACCAGGCACTGTGCTAAGCACTGTATGGTTATTAACATACTTAATTCTCACAAAAACCTTGCAGGAAGTATTAATTTCTCCCCATTTCTTTCTAATGAGAAGACTGAGGTACAGAGGAATGACCAGCTTGTCTATAGTCCCTCAGCTAATCAGCAGGGGAGACAGGATCCAAGCCCAGGCAGCCTGACTCCACAGCCCATGCCAGTAAATATGCCACGATTGAAATCTTGAGCATTAGTAATAAGAATGTGATGGGAAAGGCTTCTGACAAGTTTCATTAATATAAGTATCTAGGATGAAGGAGGCTATTTCTATTTTGAGAACAGAGCAAATGAAACCTTAATATGGTTAGATCTAAGAATCACATGTTGAACAAGACATTTTCAGATCACCCACAGGAGATAGACCAGAATGGCAAGGGATCCTAAGAGGAAAGCACAAGGAATTGGGAGTGGGAAGCCTGGGGAAGAGAAATCTCAGGATAAGAAAGCTGGCTGTCTTTGGCTAGCTCTAAGACCATCTTGGGATGGAGATGAGAATTATTTGGAGGTGGTACCAGTCCATCACAGGACCAATGCGCAAAAACATCGAGTCAGAGCTAAGAAAGGGCTGCTCCCTCCAGCAGTGAGTCACGTGTCTGGTTCAGTGATTCTCACGTGGTAGGGATTCTGTCCCCCATGGGACAGTTAGAAATACTGGGAAACATTTTGTTGTCACAGCTTGTGGGGGAGGATGCTGGTCTAGTAGGTAGAGACCAAGGATGTTGCTCAAAATCCTGCAAGGCACAGATCAGCTCCTGCGAGATAGTTACCCGACCAGGAATATTGGTGGTGCTGAGGTTGAGAAAGCTGGTCCCTGTGATTGTCAGTCAGGGGACAGAAGGTCACTTAGTATTGGAAAATTAGTCAAACTAGGTGATCTTGAGAATGCCATCTAATGCTGGGATTTGGTTATCTCAGCTCTGAGTTGAGTCTACCTTACCAATTGCATGCAGAGCAAACAGCTGATCAAAAGGCTTGATTGTGGCACATTGGCTAGAGCCATTAGCATGCACCGCCAGCAAGTCACTCCCTCTGCTTCTGATAAAAGTCCTTGGAAACCAGCATGCGATGTTTCTCTTCAGTGTGTCTTTCCTGTACTCCCGGCATTCTTCGGTCGAGGAACCATACCTAAATAGCAACACTCATAAGTGGTTAAGACGAGAGGAAAAAATGCATTTGCATAAGTAAAAATAGGTACTCACCTATAGTAGAGGAAATATTGGGTATCCTTGGGGGCATCCTTGCCAACGAGCCAGGTACAGTAAAGAGAAACTTGGTATGGCCTTAACGGATTAGAGTTATTTAATGTGGTCCTTGTAGTACACGTTAAATTCACAACTGAGGTTCCAGGAGACCCTGGATAGTCAATAAGAGGGTCAAAAATAAGAATAAAACATTGCCACGACAGCTCTTAAATTTTGTCCTTTCTCTGAAACTGTAGTGATTGGGAACATCTTACCATGAAAAAAAGTAATTGTTACTACAAGTTTTATAGAAACCTACTGGCAAAGGGCCAGATTACTAGGCGATGAAGCTAGGATTCCAAAGCCTGAGTTTCTGGCATTAAACTTTATGGCTACTTTGGGCTAAGGAGGTGTGCATGTGGGATTTCATATTTGTATGAAACTTTAAGAGCAGTGCAAGAGGTTGTCATTCAGGGCTTGGGGCCCAGGAACTTTGATATCCTAATGCCACATTTTTCATTCATTCATTCATTCATTCATTCATTCATTTATTTATTTATTTATTTATTTATTTATTTGACAGAGATCACAAGTAGGCAGAGAGGCAGGCAGAGAGAGAGAGGGAGAAGCTGGCTCGATCTCAGGACCCTGAGATCATGACCTGAGCCAAAGGCAGAGGCTTAACCCACTGAACCCCCCAGGAATGCCTAATGCCACATTTTTCTATAATGAGCTGTGACACCTTGAAGCCCACTCTCCCGGACCTCAGCTTTTCCAGCTGTAAACAGGAGAGTTGGCAGAGAAAGGTCTCCAGCACTGCTTTCCGTCCTAGAAATATGTGATTCATTAGGTCGCACCCAAATGGGTCCTGAATAACAGAGATTGCTGCTCCGAGGGAAGTGGGTGCTGGCAGCACTGAAAAAATAACAATACTTCCTCCTGCACCTGGGGGGCTCAGTGGGTTAAGCATCTGTCTTTGGCTCAGGTTATGATCCCAGGGTCCTGGGATGGAACCCCACGTCAGGCCCCCTGCTCAGTGGGGAGTCTGCTTCTCCCTCTCCCCACCCCTGCTCTTGCTCTCTCGCTGTCTCTGCTGCTATCTCTGTCTGTCTCAAATACCTAAAATATTTAAAAAACAAAAACAAAACATTCCCTTGGAGAGTCTATGCACACTAGTCTGTTGAAGTCAGCTTTACTGTGCAAAGATATTAAAGAATCATGCAATTTTTCACCAAACGCATTATGTTCACTTCACCCAGAATTTGTGAAGATTTGACTGGAAAGCCTTGTTTCTGTTTCATACCACATTGTCACCATGTTAACTAGGGCTCTCTTCTGAACACATGTGGTGAAACTGGCCTTGTGGATGCTCATAGGAGGGGGAAAAACACTTTGCACTGAGGGACAGGGAGGACCTCATCAAAGTGGGAGCCCTTAGATTGAGTCTCAAATGATAGAAGAGGTCTTTTTAGCTTAGTTTAAGTCAATTCTGTGATCATATTTATCACTGACAGCCAATGTAGTTCAAAGCAGAGAAGAAGACAGGCTCCTCTTGTCTGCAGAGAAGTTGGACAAAAGGGACACTAGCTACTTTGTGTTATTACCATGTACTGCCGGATAGGTTTTTTCTGTATATTCAAATACGACAAAGGTACATAGACTTAACGTGTATGCCTTGTACTCAGTGTGCTGTTGCACACCCAAATATAGTTTGGAGTCTCCTGTTATCTGTTTGTCTCCCACCTCTCTTCTAAGGAATTATTTGGTATGAATTAAGTTTGATTCAAGGGAGAGTTAATTTTTCATTCATGTCCCCATATGTTGGCATGCTCAGAGAATAATTAGAATTGAGGACATGTGATTCTGAGGTGGCCACACAGAGGTCTGTATTTGTGACCTTGTGTCTGTCTACCTTAGATTAGTCTCTGAACCTTGAATCGAGGCCATTGTGCATTGGCTGCTCCATGGTTTTTGCAGCATGTTCTCATGAGTGACAGAAAGATGTTCCCAGTGCCACTCTCCATCCTCGATACAACTCAGGGGTTGTGTAGCCATTGCATTTAGTGAGGTGACAAGATAATGGTTGGACGATTACCTGCGGGCCAGACGGGCCAAGACAGCTACTACTAGGAACACTCACATGACCTGGGACACAGTGATCCTTCTCTCTTTCCCATATGTGTGTGTGTGTGTGTGTGTGTGTGTATGTGTGTGTGTGGTTTTTCCAAGGGTTTAATCACAGGTATCACTGATTCTACATATCAGAAACCCCAGTTTTCCACAGAGGACAGTATAGACAGTGGCTGCTATCTATCCTCGTTCTTCGTGGTGGGTTGTTCAGTGTTGTGGCTTCTGTGAACCATCAGAAGCTTCCTTCAGTTTGCTGTGACACATCCTAGAGTGCAGAGCGGCATAGACAGCACAGGGGGGATCGCTCCATCTGGAAGGTTGTATTGCTTGCTCTCCCGGCCCAGTAAAGCATGAGACACCGTCCCTGCTGCCCTCCCACCCCAACGCTTATATCTAGAGGTGGCAGTGTATAAAGCTATTAATTTGTGAAAGATAGAGGCATATGTGCCAAGTGAGTAACATAGCCCATGAATGGGTTTTGAGGAGGAAGAGCCTTCTTCGGTGTATAGGATGAAAAATAAAAGGGCTTTATAAAGGAGGTCCAATTTGATTTGGGCTTTGAGGTATGGGAAGGATTCAGAAAAGTAGGCAGAGGGGAATCCAAGAAAGCAAAGTCTCTGAGGGAAGAAAAAGCTGCTCCAGAAGAGGGGGTGCGGGGGCAGAGTCCACGTCAGAAATCTGTCTGAGAAAAGCAGAGGAATCGTGTTGGGTATGGTTGGAAAATGTCTTACAGCCCAATTATGAGAGACCTCATTGGCCGTGATTTTGCTGATGACCCTGTGACGTGGGAGCAGGGAAGTGAGACGTGCAAGCTGTGTGCAGGGGCGCACCAGATGGAATGGGGTGGATTATGATTTAGGAGGAACTGCCGACTGACTATGGAAAAGAAAAGCCAATTACTTTTCCAGCTTTGCCTGATC
Organism: Lontra canadensis; assembly: GCF_010015895.1. Lineage (NCBI taxonomy): Eukaryota > Metazoa > Chordata > Mammalia > Carnivora > Mustelidae > Lontra > Lontra canadensis. The sequence continues at coordinate 14,697,078 of NW_022631028.1, forward strand.
TGCAAAGGAGGAATACAATGCGAGGCTGTTAGGCACCCGTCTTACCCAGTGGGGCTTTAAGCTCCGCAGAAACCCAGTTGCTTGCAAGGAGGGAGTGGCCATCCCACGGAATGGTCTGCACACTGGCTGAAAAGCCTTGATGAAGAACAGTTACGCGTTTGCTTTCAGTGTTTCTGGTTTCATACTAAAAATAAACCCCACAAGTCATGATACAGAAAAGGGAAAGAGCATTAAAAGAGCTATTTTAATCTGATAGGCATTTTCTTCCACTCTTTAAATGGCACGTAAATAAAAGGCAATGAACTAGTTCGGATAGAAAAAAAATTAAGCACGTGATTTCACAGGTACATATCTGCTTATCCCCAAACTCATCAGGTTAGGTAAATACATACAGCTTTTTATACACCATTCATACCTCAACAAAGTTGATTTTTAAAAAATGCACAAGTAAATAAATGACCCAATTCTAGCATTTGGGTGTTAAAAAAAAACCCAGTACAATAATATATAATGATTTAGCAGTGATAGATGAACACATTCCTATAAAAACAAACAAAATACTATGATTAGGGCTCACATTCACCTCAGCCATCTCTCTAGTCCCAGTCTCTTCCCCAGAGGGTACTTTCTAAAGGAAAATTCTCTAGAATTCCATATTGGAAGCAAAAACAGCTAATACTAGGGCACCTGGGTGGCTTAGTTGGTTAAGCCTCTGCCTTTGGCTCAGGTCATCATCTCAGGGTCCTGGGATCGAGCCCCATGTCAGACTCCCTGCTCAGTAGGGAGCCTCTTCACCTTCTCCCTCTGCTCCTCCTCTCCTGATTGTGCTTTCGCTCTCTTGCTCTCTCTCTCTCTCTCTCTCAAATAAACAAAATCTTAAAAAAAAAAAAAAAGCTAATACTAATTGCATCTTCCTTCATCTTATTTTACTACACATGTCCTAAGTATTGGGTGCTTTAACATAATCCCTTCTGTGGGGTACGGCAAAGCCCTGTCTCTGAGATGTGTAGTGACCGGCCCAAGGTTGCCAAGGCAGGAAGTGGTGGACCCTGGATTTGAACTTTGCTTCTCTGGCTAGGTCTCCTCCAGCCACTTCCCATTTTACTCCACTGCTCTCTTCCCTATCTTTTTCTCTTTGCCTGTTTTCAAGTATCAAATCTGTTTTACCTTCACATTCACTACACTTGCTTTTCTTGGTGAAAGAATCGGGGCAAAGTTAGAATGTTTGTGCTGCTGTGGAATGCCTAGCAACACGCATGGCAATAGTTCACTGTCATTTCAACAGGCACCCTACTCTACTGAGAGTCTAACGGAAAACCCTTGAGTCCATATTTTTGAGGGGGGAGGAGGGTGACTTAAAAGTTCATTCGCTGGGGAAAAAGCAGTCAGTGTTAAAATGGACTCTGAATAAAGACGACTGTCAGAATAAATACTTACATCTTCTTCTTGCGGAGCATTTATTCTCACGTGATAGCCTAGCTCCACATTCTCTGGCTCTTGATCAGGATTTGGTTCCCAGCGCAAAAGAACTTGGGCTAGACCAATAACGTTGATGGTGAAATTGGTAGGTGGGAGAAGTAAAGCTGTTGGTGAAAAGGAGCCACGTGATCCTCGATTGTATGGAGGTAGCACTTTTAAATTTCCCAAGACCTTCAGGGTGTAGTATAGGATTTTATGAGTATTAGAATGTATAAGATGGAAATAATTTTGGAAAAACAGTTGCTTAAAACTGCTTTTAATTCATTATCTTTCCAACTTTGCCAGGTATTTCCCTGTAGCATATGCAGGTTTTTTTTTTAAACTGAAATATGAATACTTTAATATATCATTTCTTGTAAATATAGTCTTCAAGCTGAGGGCCATTATCTATAAATCAGCTGGAAAAACTTACTGGTTTGTGGCTAGAATTTGCTTTAATGACATGGAAGGAAATAGGATAGAAAATATCAGGGTATATGACATATAATGACTATGTTTCATAAACTTCTTTTTTCTACTACATCAATGTACTTCAATATTTGTATTTGCACTGGTTCTTGAAGTAAAATTAATTTATTTCTCATTATGATTCAAAGTCAAAACAATTTATGAGCAAAACTACTTAGACCTTAATAGAAAAGAGGGTGTTTTCTTTGAACCACTGTTTTCAAAATAAAAACTTTCCTTTAAATTACAAAATCAATGCCTGATCATTGTAGGAATTTTGGAAAGCACAGGTGAGCAAAAAGAAAAAGAAAAATTACCTCTAATTCTGCAACGGAGAATAGTGTTAATATGTGATACATTCATTATTTTCTGTCCTTGGCATATGTTGCTACAACTTTTTAAATTGCTTCCTAAAACTAGGACAATATTGTACACACTATTAGGAAACTGAATTTTATTCACTTACTACTTGGTCGGATATTTCCATTGACCTTTAATTTTGAATAGCCTTGTACAACTCTGCATCCATACCTGCCACATATAGGGCTTGTAGGGCTTTGTCTATAAAACACTGTCCATTATGGTAGCCACTGGCCGTATATGGTTATTTAAATGTGAGTTAAACCAAATGTTCCTTACCTTAGTTGCATGAGCCATATTTCAAGCACTCTGTGTTGCTTACGTGTAGTGTCTTCTCCATTACAGAATGAGGATATAGAATAGTGTCCTTATCATAGAAAGTTCTCTTAGACAACACTACATACAGACCATGTGATAATTTTCTTTTTTTAGACTCTGTCCTTATACCAAATCCATAGATTAACAAGTTTCTGAACCAAAACATAGTGGAAGTTTTTTATTCTTTGGTTGTGAGGACTCGTAACCAACCCCTTGCTTGCATGGGAAGCCATTCCACACATGGGCTCCAGCTCCATTCCACAGAGCCCATGCGCCCACACTCCGAATATGATTCCCCATTGTCATCAAATGTGCATTCCAGCCAACTTCGTTTTCTTCAAGTACTAGTGTGTTTAAAGAGTTTGGATTCTGATAAGAATAAATATTCTTCTTTTAACAATCCATACATAGTTTTCAAATTGAGGGATTTTTTTAAGAGAAAAAAATAAGGCTATCATTTTTTGTTTTATATATATATATATATATATATATATATATATATATATATTTTTTTTTTTTTAAAGAAACACTTCTGAATTTAATAGGTGGTACCTACATTTTTTATCAGGAAGTGAGTCTGCTCTCAGTATCACCATAGCCCACAACAGAATCAGTAATGCAGATGCCATGATAATCCCATCCTACAGAAAACAGAAGGATGAAGATCCAAATCACCACCAGATGCCATTTTTAAGAGAAACTGGAAGCTACCTTTTACTGTAAAATGTAGAACTTTTCCCATTTAACATTATGAACTATCTATTATGTGCTAAAAATACAAATATGAACAAATCTTGGGTTTTGTCTTTAAAAAGTGGATCCATAGTCTGAAGGGCAGGATGAAATGTAAATGAATAATTGTAGTCCAGTTAAACACTGTTGCAATAAAGGTGTGAATGGGACACAGTAAGAACCAAGAGATTTTTGAATTGACTCCAGAAGGATTAACTAGCGTTCTTTTTATTTTTCCCCCTAAAGATTTATTTATGTATTTTAGGGGGAAAAAGAGAGAACAGGGGAGAGGGATAGAGAAAAAGGGAGAGAGAGTTCCATGAGGACTTGGGCTAAGCACGGAGCCCAACAACGCAAGGCTCAATCTTATGACCCCAAGATCACAAGCTGACCAATCCCTCAACTGACTGAGCCACTCATGCGTCCCCTAACTAGAGCTCTTGTCACACAAAGGGGAAAGGCAGTCCTCGTGGAATCCACAGCAAGGGCAAAGCCAAAGAACAGAAATTAAGTGGGTGAGTTCGGGTACTGAGCAGGAGACCAGAGCAGATCTTTGAACAGTAAAAATTCTGGGAACTGTTAATCAGATAGCAAATTCTAATTTTAATTAACAAGTATTTAAATATGAGGCAACATGACAAGAAACTTTAAAACAATTTTAATGTGAGGAAGAGACACTATGTATCACAAAACTTGGAATAAATTTATGACACTTTGAGCTTTGGAGAGGTTAAATATTTTGATGAATCCAAATAGGGCCAGGCCCTAAAAGGAATTAAAAACACAGTTACAGGCCTAAAAAAAATAAACACCGTCTTGCTACCTACTTGAAACAACTGGACAATGAAACAGACTCTAGAGTTGTAACGTTGTGATAAATCAACATGGCAGCCTGGAAAGTGTGGGTGTTACATTAACATGTCAGCATCCTGTAGGACACGATGTCAAAGAAGGGAGTGGATGCCTTGTTGGGAATTGTCGATTAGAAATCTTGAGGGTTTCCTCTGGAGATACTGAAAGGCATTTTTCATATGGACTAGATTTTAAGGAACAAAGAATTTTAACAGCTTCCCAGTGTTGTGTGCTACCCTGGGTTTTACAAAGAACTGCTTTCATCTCTCATGCTTCCTTTTATTCCATGGGTGGCCCACATGGTTATTAGCCAATTGACAATGAAGAAAAAGAGTCTGAAAACGCAAATAATTTTCCAAAGATCAAACATCTAGTAGATAATGGAATTTAGATGTAATCTTGGATCTTCCAACAGCAAAGCCTATGCTCTGTACTAATTTAAATGACTTCCAAGAATTCAGTTTAAAAATTTATTTTAAAAAGGACACTTAGTTGGTTCAGTTGGAAGAGCATGTGACTCTTGGACTCAGGGTCATAAGTTTGAGTCCCACATTGGGTATAATGATTATGTAAAAATACAATATTTTTTAGAAAGTTTATTTAAAAGGACTGGTATTTGCAAATGTAATGGTGGCAGAACCACAGAAGATGACTTTTGGCTAAATGGAGAAAAAAGAAATTCTTTTTTTGTTAAATAAATATTTTATTTATTTATTTGACAGAGACATAGCGAGAGAGGGAACACAAGCAGGGGGAGTGGGAGAGGGAGAAGCAGGCTTCCTGCTGAGCAGGGAGCCTGATGCGGGGCTCCATCCCAGGACCCCAGGATCATGACATGAGCCGAAGGGAGACGCTTAAGGACTGAACCACCCAGGCGCCCGAATAAAGAAATTTTTAATTATTATTTTTGAGCTTACTATTTAATCAACTTATTACTTTACTTACTACTATCACTATTAACTTTGTAACGAAATTAGTAAAATATCTCAATATAGAACAAACAGCAATGTCATACAAATCATTCAATTTCTTTTTCAAATAGAGAATTGCTAATCAGAATTGTGCTACTTTTGATAAAAGTAATGTTCTCTTACTCTGATCTCACACTGTGTAGAAACAGGACTTTAAAAAATGACAAGGACAATAAAAGGTATTTTAATACTTAAAAATTTTTCAACAAGTAAGAATTTTAAGGAGTTACAGGGAAGCGTTAGTAATTTGTTGAGAAGCAAAGACACAAAAATAAAACTAAAAAAAAAAAAAACCTTTAACAAATAACAATAAAGACCGTTTCCTCTGCAAGGTAAGGTCACATCTTTGAAACGTCAGCATTTCCTGAAATGTTATATATGCACTAACTTTGCACTAATTGTCATTAAGAGGAATTCTAGGTCAGAAAAAAAAAATGCAAGATTGATATTCCCTAGCGACCTGTACTGACTGGCAAAGTGAATAGTACGTTATGACCAAACATGTATTTGTTCTTTGCAGTTAAGTAATTGAAAGATGAAACTGTTGAGTGTCTAAGTGGGGAGATAATTGAATATTTTACATAACCAAGCACCTTCCCCTAGAATTCATTACATATTCCAACATCGTAGCTGCTGAAAAATGGAATTACGTTTTATATTCAATCACTCAAAATTTTTCCGATGATGATTATTATTATTTTGGGGGGGCTATTAAACAGCCATACCCTTTTTTTTCTCATCTCATTGCGATATTTTCCATTCAAAAAGGTGACACAACAAAATTAGGTGTCCTACAGACAACACAAGACACTCAAATAGAAGTCAAAATATTAGTGAAAATGGCAATTTTTTTGTGAGCCAGCTAAATTCCCCCCAAGTCTGGGTATTACTGGAGCTTTGGCAGTTGACCCGGGTTTTCCGTAATCCTGTTCATTCTCTGTTCTGTTTTCTGAAATCTCCTCCAGCCTTTGTCCGTGATCCCTTATTATTTCTGGTCTCAGGCATAGCAATTACCACTGCTGGAAAAACAACCCAAATCTCTCCAGGCCATGTCTTTAATCCAAAGGCATATTGTTAAATAGATGTCAGCTGGGCAACCTTTCACTGTAGAAATATAAAGCTACCTCTCTAACTTAAAAAAATATACATCAAAATGACAATATGATCAACTACTTATGGCTACCGATTAAAATCCACCAGAAAGCTATCAAGTTGTTAAAATAACATTCAAATTAAGCAGAATGAAGCAAACTTGGACTTAATTACAATAATCACAAGTACAAACTCGGTCTTCTTAGAGATATCATAGGTTACTTGTTTCTGTGACATTTCACTGAGTTTACCTAAAATTCCTCGAGTGCCTTCTAAGAATCTGCCTTCTGATAAGTGTTCTATTGGAAATTTGGGAGAAAACAGGAGCACAACCTCTTGCACTACAGATGTTTGTAGAAAGTTGGGTAAAGTTTTGGCAATTGGCAATGGATTTCCCCAGTGTTCCTAAGAATTGGTCAAATTCTACAGAAGTTCAGACTTAAGAATACTTTCCCCTCTTTTTTTCTTCTCAACTTATTATTATTGTTTTTTTTTTTTTTTGCCTGGGGCATTTGTTTTATAACCAAAGTTGTATATGCAACCCTGTTTTTAGAGCATTTTTGAGTCACTTGTGGTGACATCTAATTCCAGACTCAACTTCAGTGCACAGAAATTGAAAAGCAACAGAGAGGATTCATGCTCTGTTAGGCTCTTAAAAGTAAAGAGTTTACTTTTTTACTTCCTCTTTTTTTCCCTGTACAGTGTAATCAGCAATAAAACTCATCTCTTGAGAGATGAAAAATAAATAACCCAAGGTGTACAATGCAAAGGACACATTTAACATTTAGGTATATTGCATTACCCCCCAAATGAAAACCCGTGCAGGCTTCCTAAAAATATAAATGAGTGATAAGGACTGCATATAATGCATGAAGTTTTTTTCTTCTTATTCTTGGATTTTGGCCAATTTTTTGAAATAGTCATAAAATATAAGTCATGGGTTCAAATTGTTGCCCTATACATTAATAAACAATCTTTAGCCAAGGTAGGAATGGTGCTCCATTGAGAAAATGAAGGAAGAAGGACTTTGCTGCTCATCTCCCAACAGTGGTTAAATATCTCCCAGCTAATGCCATGTGGTATGATTTGCCATCCCGCATCCGTGCTCCCCCACTCCTGGCCATACCTGCCTCTGGTGATCCTCTTGTTTCCAACAACCGTGCTCAATAGCAGAGGGCCAGGACTAGATCCATCCTGTCCATGCGTTTGGCTGCAGACCCAGCCCCTAGCACAACATCAGGCACAGGGCAGATGCTTAAAGTGCCTGGTCCTGTAAAGAATAGAGGCAAATTAATACTCTATCAAGTCAGTAGGCTAAAACCTAGCCTGGGGAAAAATAGATCAGAGCACAGGAGGCTGGGAGCATGTTAACAAGCCTGGTCCATTTCAGGGGCGGGGTGGGATGTGTGTGTGTGTGTGTGTGTGTGTGTGAGAGAGAGAGAGAGAGAGAGAGAGAGAGAGAGAGATACGTTTGGTACCTTGCCTAAAAATTTCCCCCAGTAGCATTTCATGTAATGAAAACAAATGAGGTGATTTGATTTCCAAATCTTTCTTTCATTTTGAAAGGCAAACTTTTAACAAAAAGCTACACACATTAATATATTTTTTAGTAACTACAAAAGAGAACACAACCTTTCATGCAAAATAAAAATTGTACCAAGTAATGAAATTTTTGGCATGATAAGCCGTTAAATTGAGTATTGAATACATTAATCAGTATGGCTATAAAAGCGGTCACTTTTCACTTGTTCATGAATGTTAGGCTCATGGGGTATTGAAGGATTTTTATTTTCCTTTTTTAAAAAAAATTTCATTCAATCTATTTCTCCTGTGTAAATAAGAATGTAAAAAAATTATGTTGCTTTGGGTAAATAATTAACAAAACCAAGTGAGATATTTTAGCTATTTTTGTTTTAGATACTTCAAATTATTGTACATCTTGTATCAAGTCAAACAATCTTGAAAAAAAAAAAATCCCCGAATCCCCAAGAGAGACAAAAAGCAGAATGACTTCAGTTAGATACAATGCAATCATCTCCTTTTTGCTGTTGTTCCTTAATGTGTAGCTTTCTTAACTCTGAAATGTCCTCACAAAGATATTTCATTAACTGCTATACCCTGTTTTCTAACCTCAGGTATTTTCTGAGAAATCTTGGCAGAGTCTATATTTTCCTTTTAATCCCTAAAGTGTCTGCAGCAGTGGAAAACCAGTCTCCCATATAAGGGTCAACAAAAACCGTAAGTGTCTTGTTAATATGACTCACCTGGCCACGGACTTAATCTCCTCAGTTACTTAGCTGAGTTATAAGGGCGCAAGAATAGAGTGCCATTCCCAGAATTGATATGAGCTGCCTGATAGACGTTTTATAGCACCATTATTAGTTCTGCCCCTGCTAATAATAGTTACAAGGGGTTTTGTTTCCCCTTTTTCTTTAAAAATTCACCATATTTTTAGAAATCATTATTTCCCCCTTTTCCTATCCTCCTTCCCCCCTTCCCCACGTACTGAGGTGGAGCACAGGGCGATCTTAGAGAAAAAAGGGCATTTGCTCACTTTGCGATGAATCAGCCTTGGATCCCCACTCAGTGAGAAGTGTGCCGGCCATGCCATCAGGAGCAGCTGCAAGGGCATTGAAAATGAATCTTCTTATCTCTGGGTGTACTTTTTGACTTAGAGGCGGTTCTTCTTCACTGTTTCATCATCACAGCTGTAATGGTTGCACACTCCCGGGCCGTTTGCTTTGCCATGGGGGTAAACATAGCTTCTCTGAGCACATTTCCAGGAGCCTTTGTAAGAGCAGTTATGGACCGAGCCTCAAGAGCAACCCCCGGAGGAATGAAGTGAAAGATCTCTCTTGTCCAGATAGCCACTATCTGATAACGGTCTCGTCTGCATTTTCATTCTCTTTCAAGAGGTTTGGCTCTCTGTTCAGGAGCTGAAAGTAACATTTACTCATGGGTGACAAGGTCAAGTGTTCTGTGGGTAGTCTCGAGCACTGTGTGTCTGCGTTCTTCATAGGCTTCATTCAGCCAAGGTACGCGTTGTGCCTCTGTCACCCACACAGCGCTGGGCACACGGGAGGACAAGCAGAATAGTTCTGTCTGTGTGCGGCGCGATAGCAGCACTTCTCAGACCTAAGAGAATGTCTTAGGCTTTTTCTTCTTCGCTAGCAGGCCCTGCACTGCAATACTTGTGTGTGCCAGGGGCAGGGGGAGTTTCTGAGTGTGATAAACTGCTGGCTAGCCCATCTAGGAGCTCAGTGTAGCCCGGCTCATTCTATACAGATTGTGACAGACGGTGGCAGCTGGGTCAGTGCCACAGCCCAGGACCTTGTTCCTCCTGTCAACTCCCAGATTCCAGCAGAAGAATACCTCCGCTGTCCTCGGGTTGCTCTAATTGAAGTAAACTGAGTTGCGTTTTTCCTTTGCTTTGTTCCATTTCTGTCTAGGAATTTTGAGGTGACTGACTAGCAAAGCTAATTTAAAAAAAATGGGGCCTAGGGTGTGGATGGATAAGAATAGCACTGATTAGGATGCCTGGGGTGGCTCAGTTGGTTAAGCGTCTGCCTTCTGCTCAGGTCATGATCCCTTGGTCCCGGGATGGAGCCTCTTATAGGCCGTGAGCTCAGCAGGGAGTCTGCTTCTCCCTCTCCCTCTGTGTACATTCTTTCTTTCTCTTTCTCTCTCTCAAATAAATAAATAGAATCTTTAAAAAAGGGGGGGTGCCTGGGTGGCTCAGTGGGTTAAAGCCTCTGCTTTTGGCTCACGTCATGATCTCAGGGTCCTGGGATGGAGCCCCGCATTGGGCTCTCTGCTCAGCAGGGAGCCTGCTTCCTCCTCTCTCTCTGCCTGCTTGTCTGCCTACTTGTGATCTCCATCTGTCAAATAAATAAATAAAATCTTAAAAAAAAAAAAGAATAGCACTTACTGTATTAAGTATCTGAGCCAGGTACCAGTTATTGCCTTTGTAAGGGGACCCCCGCTCTTAGCCCAAGGAGCTGAGTGACAGTGGCCAATGAGAAGCCAATGCAGGAGGAAGGGGGAGCAAGGGCCAGGAGGCAAGGAGGCAGTTGCCAGGTGAGATCAGTTCTACTTGCAAGACGAGGAACCACCCTGAATGAGACTTCCAGGAGGCTCAGTGTAGGTAATGTGTAAGAACAGTGAGTGGGGTTCTTAAGGTACCTGTTGTAGCAGTTGCCAAAATGAAACTGGTCAGTCATTATTGGATGACCTGAAAAAATGCGATTTTTCCCTGGAGAAGAGGGAAGTGGCAGAGAGACATCCATTTATTTGCTAAAAAGCACCCTGAAGAGTTGAAATAGAGATCAGCCTCTGACATACTCTAGGACATCCCGCACATCTAATGTCAGTTGTAGTGTACTTGTCACTATGGAAGCCCTAAAATAGGTATTAATTGTTGCAAGGGCCAGAATTTCTGGCCTGAGAGTCTGCTTTCATGTTCTATTTCTTATATTCAGTTACTCGAGAAGTAATTACTGAATGTGTCTGTGCACAGCACCAGGCACTGTTAAGGACATAGAATTAGATTTGGCTACTAGCCTGGATACCATCTTCTTGGATATCTGATCTTCTATCAACTATATCAATAATAACTTTAAAAATGCACTCACATTTTGTTTCCATGTCCTATTTCCATCGTAGCCTGAAGAAAAATGAGTGCTTTGTGTAGTTTACTTGGCAACAGTTTTCTTCTTTAGAATAAACTGTAAATGTCAAAAGATAGTATAGTGGAACATGCTGGAAGAATCCCCCAAATTGTTGGTTTTTTTTTTTTTTTTAAGTAAAGTCAAATTTGCCTGTATTCTTTTAGAAGAAAAGCAATCTGAGTTCAGCCAAATAGTATAGGTGAAAATATGAATAGAAGAACAGGAAGGAACTCAGGATTCAGTGGTCCCACATTGGACTCTAGTTGTAGAAGTTTACTACAGGTGTCTATAAATAGGAATCCATTCCATGGAAATATGAAATGGAGACCAAGATTTATATGAGAGAAAAAGAGTGAAATTCATTATACCTTTACTTGTCATAGGAAAAATAATATGGAGACAGTTGGAGAAAGATAACTTTCAAAAGTTGAAATATGTAGATAATAGAGTTTATCAAGAACTTTTAATAATACAGGTTACTACGGAAAGATGCTAAGTAAAAACAACAGACCAAGTATACATATATAAATAGATTTTTTTTCATAATCTCGTTTTTAATCAAAAGACCAAACTGATCGGAGCAATTATCTCTAAGTGGTAGGTTATTAGTTAGCTATTGCTGCAAACAACCACCCACAAACACCACAGTGGTAAACATTGATAAGCATGTATTTCTTGCCCAAGTGTCTGAGTTTTGACTAGACTCTGGCTAAATTTGGCTGGGTTCCAGATCAGAGTGGGGTAACGTGTATTCTACGCATCCGTCATTCTCTTGGAACCAATGGCTACCCAAGGTGGGTTCTTTCTATGGTGATTGCAAGTGTTCAAGAGAGCAGGACCAACTGTGCAAGCCTATTTTAAGTATCTCCTTATGTCACATTCATTGACATCCCAAAAGTCAGGATAGATGACATGGCCACACCCAGAATCAAGGGCCCCCAGCCCACAGTGTACTCCCCCACCATGATAAGGCCATGAGAAGGGTGTGAATGTGTAGAACTGCTAGAGGGCAGAGAAGAATTGGAACCAATGGCTCGTCTACTGCAGTGGGATTAACATATCCCTCAATTTTCTTCTTATGTTCCTATATGTATAAATATTTTATGCTGTATAAATGCAGGAAAAAATAAAGTACTAGAGACATACAGACTAATGGAATAGAACTGAGAGTTCAGAAATGAGCTCTCATGTTTATGATTAGATTCTTGACAAGGATGCCAAGGCAATTCAATGAAGAAAGAACTTTTTAGCAAATGGCATGTAAGTATGCGAAAGAATGGTGTTCAACCCATAGCTCATACTGTGTACAAAAATTAACTCCAAAGGAATCAAATACTTAAAAGTGAGAACTAAAACTCTAAAACTCATAGAAGAAAACATAAGCATGAATCTTAGTGACCTCACATTAGACAGTGGTTCCTTGAACATGATCCAAAAGCAGTGGAAGAAAAGGTAGGTCTGTCAGACTTCAGTGGAATTAAAAGCTTTTGTGCTGCAAAGGATACCAGAAAGAAAGTGAAGATAATCCACTGAATGGAAGAAAAGATTTACAAATTACATATCTGGTAAGGGACTTGTAACCAGGAAAAAAACAAGGAAATCTTACAACTCACCAATGAGGAGACAAATACCCCAATGAAAAATGGACAAAAATATTTGAATGGACATGTCTCCAAAGTAGATGCCCCAATAGACAGCAGGTGCATAAAAATCTGTTCAACATCATCCACTGGAAAAATGCAGGTCAAAACCATGAGGAGATACCTCTTCACATCCACTAGGATGGTTAAAATTAAAAAGACAGCTAATAGTGTTGCTGAGGATGTGGAGAAATTAGAAACTTCATAGGTTCTGGGTGAAACCTGTTGGTTCCCACTGTTGGTGGGAATGTGAAATGGTACAGATGCTTTGGAAAACAGTCTGGCAGTTTCTCAGAAAGTTCAACATAGAATTATTATATGAATCAACAGTTGCATTCCTAGGCAAATACCCAAAAGAATTGAAGATCTATATCTGCACAAAAGTTTGTATGCGAATGTTCATAGCAGTATTATTCATAATAGCCAAAAAGTGGAAATAACACAGTGCTTGTCAATCAATGATTAAAAAAAAAACACCCAAAACGTGGTATATCCATGCAATGGACCGGGTGCCTGGGTGGCTCAGTCAGTTAAGCGTCTGACTCTTGGTTTCAGCTCAGGTGGTGATATCAGCGGGGGAGTCTGCTTGAAGAATCTCTCTTTTCCTCTCTCACCAGTCCCCACCCTTGCTCACTCTTTCTCTCTCTCTCTCAAAAGGTAAAAATAAAAATAAAACAAATCCTTGAAAACCTGAAGTTAAGTGAAAGAAGCCAGTTCACAAAAGATCACATATTTTATGATTCTTCTTATATGAAATGTCTAGAATAGGCAAATTCATTGAGGTAGAAGGTATATTAGTGATTGCATAGGTATGGGTGGGGGAGTGTGGGCAAAATGAGAAGTGACTGCCAATGGTGATGGGGTTTCTTAGAGGGTAAAGAAAATGTCCCTAATTGTGGTGATGATTGCCAACTTGGAGACTAGGCTAAAAATCATTGAGTTACATACTTCATAGAGGTGACTTTTATGATGTGAATACATCTCATTAAAACTGTGATTTATTTATATATTTTTGGAAGATGTCCTAACAGGATTTAAATAGAATCCTAGGTAATTATTAGAATAATTCCAGCATAAAATCAATGTGTAGGTTTACCACGTGTAGCTAAAATTAAGAACATATCTTATTCAAAAAAGAATCCCAGTGGCTTAAGCATCTTGAGTTGTTAGTGACTAGTTCTTCTTTTTACTATTGCTTTTATTATTTTTTCACTTGTATTGAGGTAGAATTGACATATAACATTATCTAAGTTGGTGTACAACATAATGATTTGTAGTAACTACATATTACAAAATAATTTTGCAGGGACCAATTCTTTACATGCAAAGCCAGATTCAGGAAATCAACCAGAATGTAGAAACAAATGAACTATATAATTAAGCTTACTTTATTAAGGTAAATTAGTATTCTGTTTCAATCAAGAGATAACTTACCTCATGCCTGGGAGTGTCAGTTGCTTTATATACGTTATCATAGCACAGCCCTATAAGCTGATTTTGCAGATGAATAAACTGAAACTCAGAGAATTTAGCCCATTTTGGTTGTAATACTCCCCACAGTCACATTGCCCACAATGACAACACTTCAGTTGTGTAATTGTCATGATTATTTTAAGAGAAACAGTGTAACAACTACTTAACAAGGACTAAGTCTCCTAATTAGTAGGGGACGGGGATGGGTCAGGGGTGGGGGGAGATGCCTTTTGAGAAACTTCCAATTATTTCAGGTTAAGTCTGAACATCATTTCCAATGGGAAGACCTGTCTGACTCTACTCTTTCTCCCAAGTGAGTGTTCATTCTGCAGCTGAAACTATTTTATTTTTATCTTGTTTTGAATATTATGTTTATATCTCTGTCTCCACCACTAGATGAGAGGGCAGGTCTTAATTTGATCTAGCCTGGTTTTGTCAGAATACATCAGAGTATTCAGTTTTAAGGAAAGAAGAGGGATTTTGTGTTGTTACAATAGGGAATTCCATAGGTTTCTCTATTTGATGGTGGAAATGCAATGCAGAACATCACAAGGAAGCTGGTTTAGACTCTTGGTTCCGATCTGAGGCTGTTGATAAGTCAGAATCTTGAAGGTGATTATTCTCAGTCTTTACCCTTGGGCCTCTGTTCTTTTAACTATTATTGAAGTCCCATCTTTTAAAATTAATGACCCAGTATGAAATTTCAGAACAGCTAAAATTGATTTGTCTATTTACTTACCTCTTTTAAATGTAAGATAAAATTGCATTTGTGTGTAAAATCCCCTAGCACCAATGAAAATTGCGATTCTACATTTTCTGAGAAATCTCTTTATTTGTCCTCTGGGAGATCTTAAACTTTAGTTGGCTTCTATTAAACTTTTATGAGAACAAAACGAGTGAATGACTTTTCTTTCAAAGAGGTACTTTTTGTTGTTTCGAAGAAAGAATACATTCTTGAAACAGAACATGTCTCTTAAACAAATTACTCAGTGTCGCTTACCCAAAAAAAGGGGGTGGAAGTGGGGGAAGGGTTTGAGGTTTAACCAGCCTCAACTCCCAAGTTGCAGAATATTAAAATTAGGTCAAAATTATGTTTTTTATCTGACTTGTCCAAATATCACTTCAAATATCTTCCTCAAGGGGCTTAAAATGTTATTATAAATTCTTATGTTTATGAGAAGCATTCTTTTCCTTTCTCTGTTCTATTTCAAAATAGAGATGCTCCTTGGAGCAGTGATGTTTTAAGGACACGGATGCCATAGGTCCTGGAGTTGGGTGCTGGCAGGTGGGGTGAGGAGCTCTGATCTCAGGGTGATCAGTCTGCTGTTTAATGGTTTTTACCTCTGTTTAGCCATGTGTTTTTGCTTGAAATCAGTCCCTCTGCCTAAAACCAGAACTAGGAAGAAATGGAGAAAGTATACAGCACTAAGGTCGACACAGTTAATGCCCCAAGTTGATCAACCAGTTGTTTTGTGACATGATAATCATTGGTGTTCCCATGTCTTCCTATCCCCCTAACCATGAAAGCACACACTTGAAGGTTGCAGTAGGCTGAATAGTGCCCCCCAAAGATGTCCATCTCCTAATTCCTGGAGCTTGCAAACATATCACCTTACATTGCTGATGTGATTAAGGTGAGACTCTTTCAATGGGGAGGTTATCCTGGATTATCCGGGGAGCTCCATGTAATCATTTAAGGTCCATATAAAGAGGTAGCAGGGAGGTCAGAAAGGAAAGAGGTTATATTGCCGGCTTTGAAGATGGAGGGATGGAAGCTCTCTCTTGAGGCTGGAAAGGACCACAAACAAAACCAACAGAGATTCTCCCCAAGTGCCTCTAAAGGGAATGCAGCCCCGTGGACCCATCTGAGACTTGTGACCTCCAGAACCGGTAGACAATAAGTTCATGTGCGAGGTCCTTCCACCCATTTTCCGTGCTGCAGCCAGACTAGTCACATGAAAACACAGTAGGTTTATGAAAACACCTGCTTAAAAAACCTTCAGTGCCTTTGTATTACCATGAAAATGACGTTCAAGGGGCACCCTGAGGAGTGCCCAGCACTGCATGGTCTGGTCCTGCCTGCTTTTCCGGATTCATCAGCGTTCACTAGTGATTCTGAGTCAGACTGTCTGAGTTGAATTCTGCTTGTGCTCCTCACTACCTGTGTGACGTTAGACAAATTAACCTCTCTGTGCTTATGTTTTCTCATTGGAAAATACCTTATTGCTTGTTCCTGAGGATTAATAAAAATACAGTGCTTGGCCCTGTTCTAAGCATACTATAAATGACTATGTAGCCTTGTCATTCCTGTGAGCAGTCACACATGTGACTGACACCTAGTAGACACTAAACAAACATTGGATGGATGTCTGGATGAAAGCAGCATTGCAGTCTCAACTGTTTGACATACTCTGTTACTTCTCCCTGATTTGCAGAAATGATTCAGTTTTAAAGGAACCCAAGCAAAACTCAGATGAACAGAGACAACTGAACATTTTGGAGCCACATTTTGGCTACTAAGTATGTAAACTTGAGTAAAAAAATCTGATTCACTCAAGAAAGTTGAAAGGTGTCCACTCCTAAGGGAATCGTCAGCCAGCACCGAAGTGCAGGCCAACCACGTGGTAACTAACCAGCACTGATAACTAAGAGCGGGTTCGTATTTACAGCAAATAATGCTAAGCTGTTTTTAATCTCATTTTCTTTACTTTTTAATAACGTGGTATCTTCTAACTGCGGAATAATACTCCTGGCAGTAGTGTTTCTGTGATATAATGGAAACTGGCCCTACTCTACCAGCCCTCTCTATTCGCATTTACTTGGGGGTAGACGAGAATACTTCCTGTAGGAGTTCTGTGTAATAAATGTCAGTTCCTTTGCAGGTAAAATTGTATTTCCCTCAGGCTGGGTCTGCACTAAGAGGTAATAATAAACCTCTAGGGTGCAGCAGAGAGGACTTTTGCTTTGATTTGGTTGTCCTCACCATTATCCCGGGGCCGTGGGGGATGGGGGATGGGGGGACTGGGATGAGTGGTATTCTGTCTACAGACTTCTGCTTTAGTTTAATGGCCTCCAAGTTCTTCATTCTACCTTCCTATGGAAATACTTTAATAGTTAAATTTATTTGAATAAGCATTTCTTGAGAGCCTTTTTAAATATATATTTTTAAACTTTCACGTTCTCGTTTTTGGCTAAGATACGGAAAGAAAATATTTGGTCGGGTTTTTTTCAGGTATAATTTACATAAAGGAAAATTTACCCTTTTTAGTGTCCTGTTCATGTGTTTTGACAGACACACAGTCATGCGCTCAGCACCACCGTCAGGATATAGAACCATCCCATCCCCCTCAAAGTTCACTTCTGCCACTTTGTAGTGAGCCCCTCTGGCCATCTGTAGTTCCCTGTGGCAACTGGGCTGTTTTCTGTCTCTATACTGTTGCCTTTTCCACGAGTCATAAGAATAGAATCCTTATGTAGCCCTGAGTCTGGTTTTCTTTATTTTAGATTTGATACATATCAGGAGTTAACTCTTTTGTATTGCTAAGTGATATCCCTTTGTATGGATGTACTACAGTTTACTTATCCATCCATCTGTTGAAGGGAATTTGGCTTTTTTCCAAGTTTGGATAATTATCAGTAAGGCTACTACTACCATTTGCATAATTTTTTTTTTTTTTTTAAAGTGGGCTCCATGCTGTGGGCTCATAGGACTTAAAGTCACGGCCCTGAGATCGAGACCTGAGTTGAGATCAAGAGTCAGACACTTAACTGACTGAGGCACCCGGGGGCCCCACATGCATTTGTTAATGGAACATAAGCTTTCTTTTCTGTCAGTTAAATATCAAGCAGTAGGATTGCTGGGTTGTACATTAAGATTAGATATAACTTTCTTAGAAACTGCCCAACTGTTTTCCAAAGTGATTGCAGCAGTTTGTATTCTTATCAACAGTGTATGAGTTCCGGTTGGTCCACATTGTCCGAAGCACTTGACATTACCAGGTTTTTGATTGAAACATTCTAATAGGTATGTAATGGCATCTCATTGTGGTTTCAATTTGTATTTCCCTAATAACTGATGATGTTGCCTGTCTTTACATGACTGGTTGCTAACCATGTAGCTTCTTCTGTTATATTTCTTTCTATATTATAATCTGTATCTCTATACTTTAAGCTCTTATTAAAAGTAAAACTTACGGGGCACCTGGGTGGCTCAGTGGGTTAAGCCTCTGCCTTTGGCTCAGGTCAGGATCTCAGGGTCCTGGGATCGAGTCCCGCATTGGGCTCTCTGCTCAGCAGGGAGCCTCCTTCCCCCTGTCTCTCTGTCTGGCTCTCTGCCTACTTGTGATCTCTCTCTGTCAAAGAAATTAAAAAACAAACAAACAAACAAAACTTACTGGGGCACCTGGGTGGCTCACACAATTAAGTGTCTTCCTTCTGCTCAGGTCATGATACCAGAGTCCTGGGATGGAGCCTGCCTCTGGCTCCCTGCTCATTGGGGAGTCTGCTTCTCCCTCTCCTGCTCCCTCTGCTTGTGCTTCCCCTTGCTCACTCACACGCGTTCTCTCTCTGTCAAATAAAATCCTTAAAAAAATTAAAACTTATTTATATTTCTTGCCACTGAATAAAAATACATTTGTTTTTAAATTATTAAACTTGAATCCTAAGACCTTGCTAGATCCACTTACTCTAGTAGTTTTGTCGATTCTTACGCAGTTATGGCATTTGAAAAGACAATGTCGCTTCTTTCCTGATTATTTTTTTCTCATGTTAATGGTTATGAACTATGGTAAATATTGAAAAGAAAATGTGAAACTGGACATCTTTGGCCTGCTAGCAGGGAAAATATAGTCAGTATTTTACCATTAACTATGATGGTAGCTGTACATTTTTCATAAATGCTCTTCACCAGATTAAGGAAGTCTCCTAATCTTAGTTTTCTGAGAGTTATCATCATTAATAAGTGTGGTCTTTAAATGCCTTTTCTGTACTTATTGGGATGCTCATACAGTTTTCTTTTTTAGTCTGCTAATATGGTGAATAACAATGACTGGTTTTCAAATGTTAAACCTATCTCGAATTCCTGGGATAAATGAAACTTGATCAAAATCCAGTTTGCTGGATTCAGTTTGCTAATATTTCATTAAGTATATGTGTTTCTAGGTTCATGTGGATATTGATGTATAAATTCTTTTTTGGTTATATCTATTTCAGGTTTGTTATCAGTGTCATGCTGGCCCCAAATAAGAGGATAAATGTTTTCCCTTCTATTTTCTGAACAAAAATTTCGCAAGATTGGTGTTATTTCTTCCCTGAGTGGTTGATAAATTTGACCACTAAAACCATCCGGGCCTGGAATTATCTTTGTGGGAAGCTGGTTGAACAAACTTCAATTACTTTAATAGTAAAGGACTATTTAGATTTTTAAAATTCATTCTGTTTGTGTTTTGAGGTCTATTTCAAAGAATTTGTCCATTTCATCCTCATTGTCAAATTTGTTGACATAAAATTGTCCAGAACATCTTCTGTTATCTTGTTAAAGTCTGTGTGTCTATGGGTCAATGCTCTTTCACATTGAATTCTTTTTTTTTTTTTTTTTTGCTTGGACAGCCTAGTTAGGATATATGAGTATATTCATTTCCATTGAATGAATGTATTCATTCAATGCTTGGCCTCTGAACAGCAACTTGGAAAATTAGTCCTGTGCTTCTCAAAATGGGATACCTAGTAGCCCTGAAGATAAGAGGTGTGATCATTGGAAATCACAGAAATACTATGGCACATGAATTTTTTTTTGAAAAATTTAGGGAAATTAAAATGCTATTAAAAAGACTATACTTCTGAAAACATATGATGCAGGTTTTATTTTATTTATTTTTAGAATATTTTATTTATTTATTTGAGAGAGAGGGAGTGTGCAGGAGCCGGAAAAGAGAACTTCCTGCTGGGCAAGGCGACCATCGCAGGGCTCCATCCCAGGACCCTTGGATCATGACTTGAGCCAAAGGTAGATGCTTAATCTATTGAGCCACCCTGGTGCCCCTATTTTATTATGTTTTTAAAGATATGGGTAAATTAATTGAAAATGTGCCTTTTTAAGGATTTAGAGCTTTACTTCTACTCCTTTGCCACTTTATTTACTCTTCTCTGCCTTGGAAACAATGAAAGAACTGAATCAAATCCAAGTTTTTCACTTTGTAGCTCCAATAGCCTTCAGACTTGACAAAAACCAGGTGGGAACATAAAATATGCCCAGTAATTTCAAGGAACCAGAGGGCTTAAATTTAGAAGTAGTGTGTCTGAAAACTTGACGATGTGTCTCAGGCAAGAATAATAACATTCTCTGTGCATCCCCTGCTTGCTGGGAAGTAACCTGACATTTGGGCCTGGCAACCCCCTGAAATAGGTTTTATTGACCTTCTCATTTTACAAAGGAAAAGAGTGATACTTGTCCAAGATCACACAGGCATGAAACGCAGGTGGCCGTTTGACCACCCCAGGGCAAGAGAGAGGTGTAGGGGGATGTAGTTAAAAGAAGTAAACAACTCTGGTGCCTCGAATTCCCCAGGAGCACCGCCTGGGGAGAAGGGTCGCTGGCTTCAGAGGCGCGGGAAAACCGCGCTCCGCCTCTAGCCCTGTCGTAGGGAGGCGGCAGGGCCGGAGAGAGTCCACCCGGGCCCCGCCCACGTCCCGCTGCGATTTCCCCATTCGCTGACGACAGACGCGCGGCGGTGACGTTACAGCGTCCGCTGTCCGGAAGTGCGCGGGGTGGCGACGACGGCGGCGGCGGTGGGGCTGGTGAGCGGGCGCGCAGGGGGCGTGCGGGTGCGCGCCGCGGGGAGGGCAGCGGGGCGGTGAGGAGGCCAGCCTTCCCTCGCGCGGGGCCGCTTGGTGGGGGGAGGGTGCGAGCCTGGGGCGGTGAGAGGCGCTCTCTCCACTGCGGAGCCGAGCTCGACGTGCAGGTCGTGGGGCCGCGTCCCTGCCACGTTCCAGTGACCGCAGGCTGAACCATAGGGCTTCCCCGGGCATTTTCCGTTCTTTGTGGCCGGGCCCCCGGGGGGTCTCACTAAGGGTCTCAGGTCTGGCACCTGGCGTGAGGGGCGGGACACGCCACTTCAAGGCCAGGGTCCTCAGCGGGTTTTTCTGATTTGAGGCGGAGTTGGAAGCACTCTGTTTTCTTCCCCACGTGGTCTGGGCGGGGAGGACGCGTCTCGCCCCCTGGTGGGAAACGCCGCTTTTTGAAACGGGCTTACCACGGAAGGCAGTGGCTCCCTAGTGGTTTGCGTAGGGGCCACTTGAAGTCTTGCTGGTCCCTCAACGGAGACCCACTTCACATGGAGAGTGTGGGTGAGACTCAGGAGCCGGCAGGACGGGAAGGAATGGTGATTGAGAAAAAAGCGGGCAGGAAGACAAGTCTTGGGAAAATGTTTTAGTGCCTAGGAAATGCCCTTGGGACATAATCTTCGGTGCCGGTGGGGAAGGACAGTGGCAAACGTGTGAATGTGCCGTGTTTTGAGTTTCCTTTTCTGCAACCCCTGGTCTTGGCAGCCTGCTCTCCTGAAGCTGTAACTGAAACCCATCGCTCCGGAGAGTAACAGTAAAATGCGTACGTAACGCGACGCTAGCATTAAGTGCTTCAGGAGTACAAGACTGCATCGCCAGCCACAAGCCTAGATCTGGT
The DNA here is from genome assembly GCF_010015895.1 of Lontra canadensis. NCBI lineage: Eukaryota > Metazoa > Chordata > Mammalia > Carnivora > Mustelidae > Lontra > Lontra canadensis. The sequence continues at coordinate 14,718,787 of NW_022631028.1, forward strand.
CTCAAATTGTCACTGGTTTCAGTGTTTTCATCTGAACAGGAGATGAGGGTCTCTCAGATGTGAAACAGAATTGCAGTATATTCCTTTATTTTCCTTCCCGTGTAAATTTCATTATCGCACCTGCGTGTTTGTCTTGTAGATGTGTGGTTGGTGACTCTGCCCCCCAGATGCTGAGGTGCCTGAATCCCTGGCGCGGGCCATTATTGAGCTGTAGTTGGAGTAGCCTGTGCCTTTTCAAGCAGTATCTATTTACAATGAAGCTGCAGTCTCCAGAATTCCAGTCACTGTTCACAGAAGGATTGAAGAGTCTGACAGGTGAGACATTAGGATGCTTTCTTCCATTGGAAGGCCAGGTAAATGGAGAAATGGAGGCTTAATGTGTTTTAGCCAACACTCAGGGCTGTTTTTGTTTTTGTTTTGCTGTTGAGCTAATGAAAGAAAGGTTTACTGTAGGCAATCTAAAACTATAGCCAGACATAAAAGAGTCAGTCAGTGACTTCAGTTAAAAAGCATGGTTCTTTTGTATCTTACGCTGACTACTTTAAAGATACATTACAGAATTGGGTCTACTGACTTCATGAGTAGATTCATTTTTTTCTTGTTTTGTGGATGAGGAAAGAGGCTTAGGGACATGCCAAATTTTTTATAGTAACTAGAGAGCTATGCAGTCTGCTTTCAGTACCTAGCTTGTAACCACCAAGCTATATACATGTCCTTCCTGATCATAAATGCCTTCTGAGTGAACTGAAGACAGAAGGAAATAGGAGTCTCCTCCGCTTGTGCACATGCCAGACTTACTGGAAGGGGCACAGGAAATGACCTAAGCTAAGTCCCCGATTACAGCAGCTTCATGTTGCTTGCCACAGTCTTACCATTCCTTACTTAGGTCCTCAGTCTCAGCTGTGCTGTTGCTGAAGCAGCCACACAGCTGCATTTCCAAGCCGGTGGTATTTTATGGACCCTTCAGAAATACCTAAAGGTATTTGTGTGTAGAAACATGACCGGTACAGTGGCAACCCAGGCTGTGCATTAGGTTCACCTGGGGAGCTTTTAAAATACGCAGATGTTGGGGTCCCACCCTGACCTACTGGACTGGAATCTCTGGGGAGGATGGGCATCTATAAATTTTTATAAGAACTCTACTCCATTAGTTCTGATGCACAGAAGGTGGAGGAACCATGGCTTTGAATTGACTTTCCTTGTATGAGTTTATTCCCAGAGCTACTTTTCTATTCCTGAATTTAGATGCTTTTTTAGAAACATGTCAGAGGTTTGTGGTCCAGAACTTGTTGATTCATACAGATCTTCATGTGGTCTTGAAGTGGAGGGTCTAAAGCTGATACTTGATGCTGAGTTGTCATTACAGTGAAAAATGCTAGAAACTCCAGTCCAGTAGAAATACCAGTCACATGTGCAATGTTTACTTTTCTAGTAACCACATTCAAGGTAGAAAGAAATGGGTGAAATTAATTTTAGTAATTATTTTTGTATAGCATTTCATTTTATCACTTAAGATGCCATCATTTAAATATAAATGTATGTAAACATTATTATTGAGTTGTTACACATCCTTCCTTGCAAGTCCTTGAAATCTAGAGGTTAGTGCATCCGACCGTCTTCATTCAGACTTGCTACATTTCAGGTGCTCAGTTCAGTAACTACATACGCCTACTGTTTGAATAGAACAAGTTGAGAAGCTTCAAATCTGAGTTGAATTCAAGCTTGTTCTTTCTTTATATGCCTGTCCCAGCTCCTAATCTCATCTTCAGTTGCAAGAGGCCTCTTGGAAGAAAGGTGCCAAATGCTTGGATGTAGGTAATTAACTCTTAGTGGCCTGTTTCAGGTCCTTCTGCATTTTTCTTTTGGAAACAAGGCTCTGGATATTGATTGCTATAGGTTTTTGAACATCTTTTATTTTAACCATTTTCATTTGGCTTACTAACCCTTACCTCAAGAGTGGAATTGTCTCTACCTTAAGAGGTGAAATCCTATGGGTTTAGAGACTCAGTATGGTGGGAAGATACAGATCTCTCTGCCGCAGTGTCTTGTCCTCCAAAGCCTGGCAAATGGTAGCGTGGACATACTCTAAAGTTGACTTTTTTTAGGGTAGAGTGGAAGTGGCAAGAATGGAATCTTTAAGCGCAAAACTCATCAGTTAGAAAATCAAATAGTTGGTTTTACCTGGTTTTTGCTACTTTGTAAGACTTGCGTATTCTGGTAAAACAAAGTGTTCTGCATGAAAACAATTCACACACACACACACACACACACACACGATGGTTATTGTGCGGTGATGCTATGCAGTTGAATACTATACCGGTTCTCGAATCCTAGTAGCTGCTTTGCCACATGTGAAATTAGTTCAACTAATTAGTTCAACTTCCCTAAGCAAGACTTAGGGAAGCTAAGAGAGTGGATTATCTTGTACACTCTATAGGATTTTATAAGTTGTCAGTTTATTTCATGTAATTTATTTTTCCTTTTGCTTGAGGACAACATCGTAGAAGCATGCTAGGGGCATAGGAGATTTTTCCCCCATTCTGTACATGAGACTGAACTTCAAACATTGTTTGGACAAACCAGGGCTGCTTCGGCCACTTGGCTGTGGTCCGTAAGAAATGCTGGGCATTAGCATTCAGTGGTTAGCTTTTAACTGCTTTGGTATGCACTGTCATAAAGCCATCATAGTTACTTTGGGGACAGTAGGAACACCTGATCACTCTTCAAGTTTGGGAGCTCCTGGAAACACTAAAGAACAGATCGTTTCTTTTTTGGTAGTAGTAGTCATGACATGAAATGGTCTTCCCATTTTAGTTCTACTTTCTGCATCCCCTGCCTCCAAAACTTAAAATTCAAAATTATAAAGGGAAGAAGTTAATGAAAGTTAGATTGAAAAGTAAATTAAAAAAAAGACAAACATAGAAGTTTTCTGACATAATATCCTTTTGATTGCTGATGATAACTACAAAGGTTTACTATTAATAGTTTGGAATGATGAGATTATGCATTTCTTAAGTCTTAGGCTTAAATTTACAATTAAATTTAGCTGTACTAGGTATTATTTTTCTGAGTATATCATTGGAATGTGGATTTCTGTGAGATTGCAGATACGAGTAATTGAGGAAAAAGTGTGTCTAAGTTTGATAATTCCTACTCTTCTAGGTCAGTATAAAGTCATTGCATTATTTACAGTTTTTATGGCTGTTCCACACAGGCACATACATATGCCTTAATACGCCTTTCTCAGTTATATTATAATGTTAGAATTGTGAGTTTTTTGAAAATAGTTATCCATTTCCATGTGGCTAATCAAAATGATGAATAGATTACTTTGAATTTTGGATCTCTTTGTGTAATGCACTTAATTATTAGGTGAGTTTGAACTTAGAATTTTATTTTAGTTGAGTTAGCATGAGACTCTTAAAACAGAGGTTATCTTGTATTCAGTCTTGACCTTCTTCCTCCTGTTAAACTAGGTTCAAATGAAAGTAGAACTTACTCATTTTTTTGCATTTCACAATAGTTTCCTACTGTAGTGAAGGAAGAAAACCTTTAAAAAATATACTTTCCAGTGAGGTCACTCTGATCTATTTATGTTTTTTGAAGCGGGGATATCACAGTTAGGTTCCGTCATGAGCCGGGTTGGTGTAAAGATGGGTAAGATAGGTATTCTACCCTGAGACTGAACAGGCAATTTTAATATAATTAGTATGCATAAAAAATAGGCTTCTGGGGGTGCCTGGGTGGCTCAGTGGGTTAAAGCCTCTGCCTTCGGCTCAGGTCATGATTCCAGGGTCCTGGGATTGAGCCCCACGTTGGGCTCTCTGTTCAGCAGGGAGCCTGCTTTCCTTCCTTTCTCTCTGACTGCCTCTCTGCTACTTGTGATCTCTGTCTGTCAAATAAATAAATAAAATCTTAAAAAAAAAAAAAAAGGTTTCTGTAGTAGCTTAGAAGAGATTAATTTAACTCCACCATTAGGAGAGGCTTCCTAACCTGAATCACAAAAGATGAGTAAGGATAAGCTATTTCAGTGTTTTTCTCATTGTGGATAGTAACCCACTAGTGGACCGTAAAGTCAGTTTGGTGGTCATGACCAGCATTAGAAAAACAGAGGAAAAGAGGGTGGAATAGATGAGATTGTGTGGTTTGAAGTAACAGTATTTCCTGAAAGTTCGGTTTAGGTAGGAGTGACTGACATGCAAAATGTCTTTCTGGTGTGAGTTGTGCACCAAGGCATTTCATGGCCAGCTGCTTTCTAGGTGAGTAAGTTGGGAAGGTGTTTGGGTGAAGTGACCTGTGCAGCAAGCAAAGTTAGAGAGGGAAACTACAGGAAGAGTTTGAGGGTAAAGCGTAATGCAGAGATTAGTGAGAGAGGAGACGGAAGTGGGTCAGGAAGCCCTGGTATAATGTTTTGCAGAAATGTAGATACTGTGCTGGGAGTAGTCAGAGCAACCATGGCATGGCCTAATGAAGCGAGTGATTTAGAACCCTCTGTCTAGACGGTGGAAGTGGGATTTCAGGGGGCTGGCGTAGCACTCCTGTTCAGGAAGGAGACGAAGAAGCCCTGAGCTAGGGAAAAATGAGGATAGAGTCCAGAAACATTTTGGCAGTCTTTAATTTACGGGGTCATGGACCTCTATAAATCTCATGAAAACTGGAGTAACATATATGGCTTTTTTTGTTGTTGTTTTATTTTGTTTTTCTGACTACCATACATGGCTTTTATATTTTAAGAGACCACGAACCCTATATGAAAGAACCCTTATTAGAGACAGAGTCAGTAGGACTTGATTAGAAATGTGGAATGAGAGGAAATGATCACATACTCTTGGGCAGGACTTAGGGTGGTCTGGGACAGCTAAAACTTTAAGGCCAGAAGGTAGAGGAAGGGAGCATTTGTTACTTAGTAGCAGATCATTTTAGGTAGTCTCCAGAGTTGGGCTGAAGGTTTAGGAAGAACAGGAAGAGGAAGAGGATGAGCAAGCACAGATTTTGGGTTAGGATGGAGGTTAACATACTAGCTTGTGATTAGGGATGCCAGAACTCTGATGTATTTCCCTCAGTGCTCAGGTCAGTGCCCTCCAGCTAGAGACCAGGTGAGTTATTAGTCCTTGCAGTGAGGGAGAACACTGACCATGGAGAACGTTGGAGTATCTCAGCCGAAGGTTTTTAGAAAGGACTTCTTGTAGGGTTTGTGCTTGTATTCTGTGTTGGGGCGGGTATAAGAAGTACAGTTTTCCTGTGGGTTAGGTGGTATCAGGACACAAGGATAAATCTGTGATGGGTATCTTGATTCTTACCTCAAAGGTGAGAACACGGCTCTCTGCTTTCTCACCTTTCAGGTGAGAAGATGAGAACACAACGCTATGATCTGTTAACCGATGGGTAAATAAGAAGTCACACATATTGTCATAAGGTGGTGTCCTTGACAGTGTTCATGTCTCCTGTGTTCAGACATGCTTACTAGTTGTCTTCTTTTAACCGATCCGTCATGGTCACTGAGTGGACTTGTCTGATGTGGGTGTTCTCTGACATTGTGTTCAACAGGAGAACAGCAGGGCCCGACTGTGGGTGCCAGGCCAGTTTGTGGCAATACCAAGGCTCAGGGGGTTGTATAAGGCCAGTTCCTGGATGTCATTCTCCCTGGGTGCCATATGCTGTCCTTTGGTCGTGAGTAATTAACAGTGGACTTTATCTTATCTGGGTTCTGGGTCTCCTGTACTGAGGCCCTCACAGTAGTCTGAGATTTCCTGTGGCTTTTCTAGAGCTCAGAGAGGAGCAGAAATAAACATTGTATGCAGATTAGTTCTTGATGGATTCTTAGCAGTAACATCACACCTGGGGTGATAGACTAATGTTTGACAGTGTCATAGTTTCATGCATGAACATTGTAGCCTCAGCATCAATACACAAAGGGAAATATGTCTAAGAACACCTCAAATTTCTGAAGTATGCACAGAAACTTGGCAAAAAAGCAGAATTGTTCACTTTTTGGTTGTAATTAAAATGTGTATCGGTGACCTTGGGGGATTGTGGAAGATAATTCAGAGATAATTCTGAATTATATTCTGAATCTGGCAAGAAAAACAATCTGCAACTTCCTGCTCTCAGAGTTGTGAGAGGCATTCTACTTTAGGTAAGTCAACTTCATTTCTCTGGGCCTTATTCTCATTTTTATATGGAAAGGCGCAGTTAAATAATTTCTGCTCTCCCTAATAGATTGGAAAAACCTTGTACTTCTGTAATTCGTAAGTAAATTGAAGTAAAAAATATTCTTTCTCCTTTCAGAATTATTTGTCAAAGAAAATCATGAGTTAAGAATAGCAGGAGGAGCAGTGAGGGATTTATTAAATGGAGTCAAGCCTCAAGATGTGGACTTTGCTACCACTGCAACCCCTGCTCAAATGAAGGACATGTTTCAGGCCGCGGGTATTCGTATGATAAACAACAAAGGAGAAAAGCATGGAACGATTACTGCCAGGGTGAGTGGAAGGTTTGACAGCAATTACGTTGTCTTTTTTGTAATTTTTAAAAGTTTTATGTGGTTTTTTTTTTGTTTTTTTTTTTGTGTTTTTAGTTTTAAAAAGCAAGTGACAAAAAACTACTAAAAATATGTCCGTCTCTCCTCCCTCGTACACCCTGCATCCTCCTTTGCTACAGCTACTTTCGATCAGTTTTTATCGTACTTACCTGTTAGCCCCACATTTCTAAGAAAGTCGTTTCTATGCTGCAGTGTTGGTCTTTGCTTCACATTTCCCAGTTATGTGCGGACTTGCTGCCCGGGAGAGTCGCACTATGCTTGGACCGTCGTGTCTGGTCGAATTCATGTTCGGTGTTCACTTAGGACTGTATTGCTTACAGCTGGATTATGAAGTGTATCGTGCCTGCATGTCTTTCTTAGGTGTTTTTCCTTTCCCCTGCACTTGACAGCATTTTTCATTTATGTAGCTCTCTGTGTGCCACTAATTCATTCCTGTACTCTGTAAAGTTCCTCTCAGTAGATGAAACCCATCAAGTTTCAGTTCCCGTGTTTTGAGCCACCTCACCTGGTGCCTTCTCTTTTCTCACATGTGCGTGCTGTGGGCTGGCTCCGCATTCCTCGTCCTGAGATTGGCCGGCACCAGGTCCTGGGAATTTCCTGGCCTCTTCCTTGTTAGACTTCCTGGTTCTCGAGTCCTATGTGATAATTTTTCTTGTTTTCTTTCTTTCTTCCTTTCTTTATTTGCTTGTTTATTTATGGCTCTCATTTTAATTATCTGAAACCTGAAAAAGCCTTACATGTTTGCAGATATTTTTATTTTACCTTCACACTGGTCTGATTGTTTTATTGGCTGTGGGATTCCAGGCTGGCGATCATTTTCACTCAGAAATGGAAAGCCTTTGTTTCCCACCTGCCAGTGCTGCCTCTGGGAAGTCTGAGCTCATTCAGATTTCTCCTCAGACCAGAGCCCCCCTCCACACCTTAAAAGGAAGACTTTGTGATCTTTTTAGGCAGTGTTAATAATTTGAGATGTTGTGCTTTGGTTTGGATGTGGTTTTGCATCAGGGACACTTAGTGAGCCTTTTTGTGATCCTCTCGTAATTCCGTCCCCTTTGCTCAGGTTCTTCACCTTTGGAATCTACTGTGATGTTGGATGTTGGACCACAGGGACTGATCTTCTGGTTTTATTTTTTGTCTCCTGTTTTATATTTATTTAAGGATTTTTTTATTCTTTTGAGAGAGAATGAGCACAAGCAGTGGGGAGGGATAGAAGAAGAGGGAGAAGCAGACTCCCTGTTGTGCTCAGAGTCTTAGGGGCTTGATCCCAGGACCCTGAGATCATGATCTGAGCTGAAGTCAGTCACTTAACTGACTGAGCCACTCAGGCGCCCCTCTCCTATTTTATATTCGTATCTTTATTTTACTTTCCATGAGATTGCCTTAACTTCGTCATCCAGTCTCTTATATTTGCAACCTTTGCTATTTTTAACATTTTTAAGAGGGGTTTCTCAGAATATTTCTTTTGAAAACTTCCTCTTCTTGTTTCAGATGCATTATCTTACTTCCTTTAGGATATCAGTTATAGTTACTTTGACACTGTCTCTCTTTCCTCTGAGCTTTTTCTGTCTTTCCTATTGGCTTTCCTTAGATGGGGGTTTGGTTCTCTTCTTAAGTTTGGGTGAGCCTTTGGTGTTTGTAAAGTGACTTGAGAACTTTACTGTAATTTTGTGTAGGAAATGTCAGCCAGTTAGTTATGGAATCACCCATTTAGTATCAGCAGGCCTTTTCATTAGGGGAAATCCGGGGAATCCTTTAGTGTCATTCAGGTTAGAACAAGCCTGGTTATTAGCATTTGAGAAACCAAGAGGGGAAAGAGAATGAGGGTCTTGTTGATTTTTTTCACTTTACCTTGTTTTCATTGTAGTACTTCACTCCCACCATCATCTGTATCTGGTGTCCCAAATTGTGACTATTTATAGTTCAGTCTTTCTGCTGAGTTAATCTATGGTTCTCTGCCTGGATAAGGGAGACATTCCAGGGGTCTGTTTCCTACAGTGATTTTCAGTCTTCCATATTTCAAACCCTTTTCTTACCACTTACCTTTAGAGAAAAGTTGTGCTTCAAATTCTTGAGTTCTAGAACCCTATTGTGAGCTCTAACTTGTTTCCAGAAAAGAAATAAGATTGAGAGGAATTCTAGAACAGACTTAAAGTGATCATTATTAGCTTTCAGTTCCTATTGAGATTCCAAATTCCTCAGTGGCATGTAAAAACCTTTGCTGTCTACCCCTAAATGCTAACATGCTATCTGTCAGCAGTACTTCTTGTGCATACATCCCTCTTTCTCTCCATGTGCCTTTGGTCATCTTTTCTCTTCATTGAAATACTCTATCCACATGTGCATGTGCAGATCCTACTTAGTTTTCTTTCTCTCTCTTTCTTTCTTTTTTTAAAGATTATTTATTTATTTGAGAGAATGAGGGGGAGAGAGAGAGCATGAGAGGGGGGAGGGTCAGGAGGAGAAGCAGACTCTCACTGAGCGGGGAGCTCGATGTGGGACTCTATCCTGGGACTCCAGGATCATGACCTGAGCTGAAGGCAGTTGCCCAACCACCTGAGCCACCCCAGCACCTACTAGTTTTCAGGGCTTAGCATGTATGTCATCTGTCCTGAAGCTACTCCGCTTTTGCCAGCTGGAGCTCATCTCTCTTCCCATGATAAATATATTACTTTATTTCAACATCATTTATGGTTACCAGTAAAAGAATTGCAGAAGGTTTTAGTAGTTTCATATTTCTTCTTCTATCAGTCCTTTGCTCAATGGTATTTGTTGTAAATTGAATTCAGCTCTTTGCAAACTGGAGCTGTTAACTATTTCAGAGTAGCCTAATTGGAAATGAAGAATTGGAATACACTGTTTTGAGGGCCTCTTCCGTTCTCTGTCACAACATTTGTTAGAGTTGTCATTTTTTTTTTAATGTCAGACTCATCCTTTTTAATTGAGATGGATTTATTTCTTAAAAAATATTCTTTGGATCTATCTTGAATATTGTGGATTTCTTTCTGTTTCAGAATACATGTGCACTAGGTGACTTTTAAAAGAAAGAAGATACACATGTCAGGACTCATTTATTTTTTTCAACTCATCCAGTGATACTTAAAAACTAATTAAAAAACATTTCATTACAGCTTCATGAAGAAAATTTTGAAATTACTACACTGCGGATTGATGTTGTCACTGATGGAAGACATGCTGAGGTAGAATTCACAACTGATTGGCAAAAAGATGCTGAACGCAGAGATCTCACTATAAATTCCATGTTTTTAGGTAATATCTGGAGATAATGTTTTAATCTAATCTTTCTGAAAGCGGTCTTTTTTTTTTTTTTATAGATTATTTATGTGAGAGAGAGAACAGGGTGAGGTACAGAGGGCAAAAAAGAGAGAATCCCAAGCTTAGCCTGTTCTGGGTGAGGTGCCCATTGCGGGGTACAATCCCACGAACCCAAGATCATGACCTGAGCAGAAACCAAGAGTTGGATGCCTAACCAACTGTACCACCCCGGTGCCGCTGAAAGCCTCCTTTTCAAGTGAATCTGCATCCTAGAAATGTTCTCCAACCTACGAGGTTGCATTAGTTTCATCAGAGAGTGTAGCATATGGGTTAAAAGATGAGTCAAGAGCCAGAGTCCTGGGTTCAGATTCTGACTCTGCCTCACTGGCTGTAAACTGAGGGTGCTAATATCTGCTTCCTTTGCAAGGCTGTCATGAGGATTAAAGGTGTTAATAATTTTAGGTCTTTAGAACAGTGCCTGACACATGTACACATTCTGTGTCCACTTATTAATTGCATCTAAAAATGGTTAACATTTTAGGTAAGAAAAATGCACCCACATACATTTCCCCCATATCATTCTCCATTGCTCTTTTGTGTATGCCCACCCTAGGCTTTCTTTCCTCTTTTCTGGTGCCCACGGCACACACTTGTGAATGACCTCAGCACCTTTTCTCTTGCTGTACCTAGACACAAGGTCAGATTCTTTCATAGCATTGCATTTTAGGAATCACCTGTAATCAGAGTTGGCATGCGAGAGAAAACCCATTTATTATCTTAACTTGATTTTTTTTGTTAAAAAATTTGAATAGGTGAATTAAGTTAGTGCTTTATTGAAGCATTATTTGTTGTCCTTTAAATTGTAGTCAAGCCCTTTGTGTTTAAGACTTTGGATTAGAAAAGAGAGCTGAAGCAACTACTCTTCATAACATAGTTGTGGCAACTGTAATAGTGAAAGGATGAAGGACAGGTTCCTTGCTACCCAAAAGTATCCTGTGTTAGTAACCACTTTCAAGTTGAAGGTGGTATAAGGTGTGGAAACGATTACTCTGTCATCATAATGAAAATCCTCTTCCAGATTTCTTTTGGTTAGGAAAAACCGGTATTAATGTAGGTCTTTTATAAAGGTCATGTGGCCTTAAATGAACTTGAAGACAGTGGGGGAAAACCTGTAAATAGGATTTGCTTCATGGAATGGAGATGGGGGTTGTATGCCAAGATGGGCATCTCTTGCTAACCGCATTAATGAATCGTTTCTAGAGCAGCTACTAGGTTCTCAGTTACTTGATACACTTTATCGCATTGAACTGTCAGAAAAACTTCATTAAATATTAAATCCATTTGCTGAGGAAATAGGCTGAGATTTTAAGGCGCTTAGCTCAAGTCACAGACTGCCATGATTGGAACTTGGATTTCCAAAGCCTACATGATTTATGACCAGAGGGAGCCCAGTTGGGGCAGTGTTTTCTCTCCATTATGTGACCAAACTGCACATGTTTATTTCATCTTAGCTCATTCTCATTAAGGGTGAACTGCTCCAGCTAGTGCAGTGTATAAAATTTGCTAACTGGCTTCTCCTAAGCATATCTAACTAAAAGAGAGAAGCTCATATTCCTTTCCAGTATACTGCTTGATAGAAATAAAAACTATTCTTAGTGCTACTACTGTTTTCTAACATTTGCTGAGCCCTTATAATGTGCCAGGCACTGGCACAAGCACATCACAGAAATTTAATCTTCCCAGCATCCCTGTGACGCACATACTGCTGTTTAACCCACAGTAATTGGCTTAAAGTCGTGCAGCTGGTAGATTGCAGAATTAGGATTCCAACTTAAGTGTCCTGGCTCTGGAGGTCACATTCTTAACCACGACATTATTCTTAGCAGCTCAACTTTATTTCTTATTTTTATGCACCATATTTTGAAAGTGCTATTCAAAGCAAAAAACAAAGTGCACACTGATAGGATATTCTCACTAATTTTAACTTTCAACCCATTTTTCTGTCCAGGCTTTTTTCAAGCCTTACTGGATGAAGCATTACGAGTTCTGGCATTTCTGGTTACTTTGCTTCTCGAACCTTGCTCTTGTCTTTTTTTTTTTTTTTTTAAAGATTTATTTATTTATTTATTTGACAGAGATCACAAGTAGGCAGAGAGGGAGAGAGGAGGAAGCAGGCTCGCCGCTGAGCAGAGAGCCCGATGCGGGGCTCGATCCCAGGATCCCGAGATCATGACCTGAGCTGAAGGCAGAGGCTTAACCCACTGAGCCACCCAGGTGCCCCTGTTTTTTGTTTTTTAATTTCCTGCAAATTTTTTTTTTTTTTACTGAAAATGACTTTAGTACTTCCATGCTCAGCAGGGAGAGTCCAGTCTTGTCATTAAGAAACAGATATACCACATATAGTTGCTACTTTGTAATCAAATTTTGGCTGTTTCCTCTCCACCCTCCCATTTTCTGTTCTTTCTTTGAATTTGGAGCCTTTTAAATATGCTATACATATCAAGATGCCATATAAATCAGTTTGGGAAGTGTTAAGCCTGAGCTTACTAGTATTCTGCATTTGGGTTATCAAAGAGCATTGAACTTGAAACAGAATTCAGTTGCGCAGTTGTTTTTCAGTACTAGTGGCAGTCTCTCTTGGGATCACTAACCTCCCCACCTGGATGGTTGAATGGTGTGGAGAAGGTGAGGATCTTACACAGAATCTTGTGCAGACACCAGGCTAAGCTAAGTGCAAAGCCCCATGGGGGCTCGATTCCACAACTCCAAGATTGTGACCTGAGCTTTAACCAACTGAGCCACCCAGGTGCTCCAAAAAAATCTGCATTTTTAAAGGTTTTTATGTCTCCTTAGGATATTTTTAGCTAATTCTTCTATTTATATATGGTATTTTTGTTTATAAGAGCTTTTTGTGTATTAGGGAAGTTAGGTATTTGATTCTATATTGACTTAAATATTTTTCTCAGTATGTCAGTTATTTTATGCTTTTCATTATGGTGGTTCTTGCCATGCAGACATACTTGATGTTTAGGTGGTTGGATTGTTTCTTTTAAGGATCTGGTGTGTTGTGTGTGTGTGTGTGTGTGTGTGTGTGTGTGTGTGTGTGTTCTCTTGGTAAACCCCCAAGTAGAATAAAATCTGCATATTAATTTTTGACTCCCCCCCCCCCCACTTAATTACTAATAGCCTACTATTGGTAGGAATCTTTACTGATAACAGAAACAATCGATTAATACAAACTTTGTGTGTTGTATGTATTATACACTGCTTTCTTACTATAAAGCAATCTAGACAAAAGAAAATGTTAGGAAAAATTAAGAGAAAAAACGTCTATAGTCTTGTTAAAAAAAAAAAGAAAAAACACACACACGTGTGTGCGCTCGTCCGCACCTGGGTGGCTCAGTTGGTTAAATGTGTCTGTCTTTAGCTCAGGTCATGATCCCAGCATCCTGGGATCAAGCCCTGAATTGGGCTCCCTGCTCAGCAGGAAGCCTGCTTCTCCCCACCACACCCCTCAGCCCCCCAGTCCTGCCCATTGTGCTCATCTTGCTCTCTCCAATAAATAAATATAACTTTAGGAAAAAAGAAATTTACCGCTCAGTGAGCCCATAGAGTGCAAACCTGTGTTTAAGAATTAACTCTATATTTTGAAAGGTTTTCCCCATTCTAAGATCATAAATCCCCCCCCCATGGTTTATTGTTTAGTTCTTCCAGATTCTTTTTCCTGTTTATTTTTTTTCCAGATTATTTGGCTCTTCTTTATTTTTCCATGCTAACTTGAAAATCAGCTTGTTTGGTGTCTCCACACCAATTCATTTCACTTCTGGGTATTACCTTTTTAATTGCTGTTGTGAATACACCCTTTTATTCCATTATGTCTTCATTTGATAGTGGGCATTTATGAATGGTGTTCATGTCTGTATTTTAACTTTGTAACTCTTCACTTAGTTTTTACTGTTTGTAATAGTTTTTAAAAGAGAATTTTATTTTCCAGTTCCTATTTGCTAACAGTGATCTCTCCCCTTTTTTTTTTAAATGAATAGGTTTTGATGGTACCTTATTTGACTACTTCAATGGTTATGAAGATTTAAAAAATAAGAAAGTTAGATTTGTTGGACATGCTAAACAGAGGATACAAGAAGATTATCTTCGAATTTTAAGATATTTCCGGTAAGAATTTTTAAAAAATACTTGAATAATACAGATTTTAATATCCCAGAGCACAATTCCAATCATGTGAAATGCGCAGGTCAACAACATGGAGACATCCCAAATGTCTGTCTCTGATAGACTGATTAGTAAAGTGTGACCTAACTGTGAGATAGTACTTAGATACTTCCTATTATTTTTTCCCCCAAAACACAGATACTCCATTCTGTGATGGTCTTGTATAAAATTCAGCTTTAAATCATTTTTTAAATGTCCATTTTTTTTTCTTGCACTGATCATTACATAGATAAGTGAGTGTTTACCATAGGCCAGCCACTTGCTGGGTGCTTGGAATATGGAGGAATGAGTGCCTTTGCCTTTATATGGCTTACAGTTTTAGATGAGCTTGCTAAAAGCATGAAATGAATTTGGATAGTGTTGTGTTTTTTTTAACTCTGATTTTTTAACTCATTTTAAAAATGATTCTGATTGGCTAGTTTATGCCTAGTATTTTTCATTGGTTGGGATATTTAGAATATTTTATAATGGAGCGTACATATTTTGTCAGTAAATGCTTGTCCTTTATTTGTTTATTTAATTTTATTTATTTATTGGAGCAAGAGGGAGAGAGAGAAGCAGACTCCTCTGCTGAGCAGGGAGTCTGACTTGGGGCTCCATCCCAGGACCCTGGGATCATGGCCTGATCCAGAAGCAGATGGTTAACCAACCAAGCCACCCAGGCGCCCCAGTGCTGTTCCCTTAAATTTGAGTACTTGTAACACTCTTGCAGGTAACAGAACACAGACTGACATCCATAGTTACTGTCATTTAATCTACATTATTAACAAACTGAATTTTAAAGATTTTTTTTAATTTTTTATTTTATTTTATTTTTTTTATTTGACAGATCACAAGTAGGCAGAGAGGCAGGCAGAGAGAGACAGGAGGAGGAGGCAGGCTCCCTGCTGAGCAGAGAGCCCAATGCGGGACTCGATCCCAGGACCCTGAGATCATGACCCGAGCCGAAGGCAGAGGCTTTAACCACTGAGCCACCCAGGCGCCCCTAAAGATGAGTGTTAGTACAGGCATATGTTAAGGCTTCCAGTTCTGAGATTGCTAGAAATACACTCCACTCTGTGCAGCTAGATCAGTCCTATTTGAAACTCTTCATTCAAAGTACTGATGGGCACAGACAAGTAAGCTTTGTACACACTGTTCCATTGATGACATTCTGGGCTTTCCAAGAATGTTCTGCATTATTCCTCCAGTAAGGGTACCAGTTTTAGGAAGTACATTTGATGGCCATTCTAAATGTCTCAGTCACTGATTTGGAAATGAAAGTGAGCAGAGGGTTCTAGTTCATGCTAGTTTAAATTTTATTGGCTCTCAGATTTTGTCATCTGGGAGCAAAAAGAAGGTAAGGAATTAAACAGATGTCTAAAGCCCCTCTTAAACCTAAATCATCTGCGTTGTCTCATATTAGATGTATAGTATAGTACCAGTAAAATGCAAAATGAGATTTTTCTGGTGATATGCCAACATAGAGGTAACATGGCATGAGAATTTTGTTTTGCAGGTTTTACGGGAGAATTGTAGACAAACCTGGTGACCATGATCCTGAGACTTTGGAAGCAATTTCAGAAAATGCAAAAGGCTTGGCTGGAATATCAGGAGAGAGGATTTGGGTTGAACTGAAAAAAATTCTTATTGGTAACCATGTAAATCATTTGATTCACCTCATTTATGACCTTGATGTGGCTCCTTACATAGGTGAGAGCCAAGTTATAAAGTATTTGAGTTTTTCACAGTGAAACATCTGGTTTAAAATTTCATACGGAAAAATGTTTGACTAATACAAAAGGAGAAATGCAGTATTTTAAAATAAGATAAACTTTGGGATCAGGGGTGGGACACAGTGGCCTTCGGTGTCAGACCTGGTTTTGAATGATGCTTTGCCACATATCAGCTCTGTGGTTTGGATTAGTTCCTCGATTATTAGTTGCTGAATCTAAAAAAGGGGTGTGAAGGTAATAGCATCTAAGAGAAGGGATGAAAGATTCAGTGAGTTAATACATGTAGAGCACTTTCAAGAGTGACATACATAGAAATTAATAAGTATATTCAGAAAGAACAGTGATCTATGCAGAAGCACACTTCAGGAAACTTGGGGGTATGTCAAATACAGTTTCTGAATGGTAGTAGGGGTGGGTGGATGGTCTGTGAGAGTAGGTCAGTGGGCAGTCATGAGTAAGTATCTCTTGCAAGTCTGACACTACCGCCACTGCCTCCGGACCTCCAGATGTAGTTCATTAATGGGAACTCATGTGTTAGGACTCCCTTAGGTTTGGGGGACATTATGGGAGGGAATAGCAGCAGTGTTTATCAGTGGTTAACCTTTAAGATGGAGCGTCAGACTGAACCAGTGAGTTCTAGTGACTGGGCATTTTCTATACTATAACCGAGGTTGGTGGAGGATAGGAGTGTGTTTTATTAAATTTACGCACTATAAAAAGTAAAAACTGGTGAAAAATTTTTTTGTCCTTCCAGGCTTACCTACTAATGCAAGTTTGGAAGAATTTAACAAAGTTAGTAAAAATGTTGATGGTTTTTCACCAAAGCCAATGACTCTCTTGGCCTCATTATTCAAAGTACAGGATGATGTCACAAAACTGGATTTGAGGTTGAAGATTTCAAAAGAAGAGAAGAACCTTGGCATATTCATAGTTAAAAACAGGAAAGATTTAGTTAAAGCAACAGATAGTTCAGAGCCACTGAAACCCTATCAAGACTACATTATAGACGTAAGTATATACAGGCTTGGTCAGAACTAATTTATTAACACTAAGACCCACAGTCTGTTCTGTAAATGAAAAATTTCACCTCTGTTATTTATTTGCATTTGAGGATAGGGTCAATAGCAAGCATTCTCATGTGTGCTGGAAGTAAATGTCTGATTCTGGCTTTTAGGCTAGGGAATCTGACGCAACCGCCCGCGTATATGAGCTCCTGAAGTACCAGGGAGAGCACGGTCTCCTGCAGCAGATGCAGCAGTGGTGCGTCCCTCCGTTTCCTGTAAGTGGGCATGACATCAGAAAAGTGGGCATTTCCTCAGGAAAAGAAATCGGGGCTCTGCTGCAGCAGCTGCGAGAACAGTGGAAAAAAAGCGGCTACCAAATGGAGAAAGATGAACTCCTAAGTTACATAAAGAAGAGTGAAAATTGATGCGAGCTGGCACTCAGTAGCAGAGAATTTGGGGTAAGGTTAGATTTTCTTCTCTCCCTCTTAGTGAGATTTAAGAGACTTGAAGACGTAGGCGAAAGAAAGCCAGCTTAGACCAGCTTAGAGGACCTTTTCAGATCAACAGAGGTCTTCTGTGGTGAGTTTCAGGCAGTAAACTCAAGTCTACCTCCTCTTAATCTCATTTATATCCTTGAACCTTGTGATTCTTTCGGAACAACTCCTGCTGTGATAGTACAGTTGGCTTCCCCTGTCTTCATCTGTGTCGGCGTCCCCCTCTCCCACCCCAGGGTAACGCATTACTGATCTTAAAAAGTGCTGTCTTTAAGAAAGAAGTGTTTGATGTTTGCAGTTGAAATAACTACATTATTTTACCATTGTCTTTTAAGTGTCAACTCTTACTTGAATTTCAAAATAAAATTGTGTTGATAGTAGCTAATAAAATATCCTATATAAAACTATAAAGACCAGGTATGTCCCTGGTGGCTGGCATTCATACACCCAAAACTTGTTCTAGCAGTCTCTAAGTTTTAGTACGTAGTCCATATCGTCCTTTGTTAACAACGATTTCTTTATGCATACTAGGCCTGAGAAAGACTGGCTTGACAGTTACACTTGAGCCTTTTATTTTAATAAACATTCCCTTTGGAATTGGAAGATAAATGTGTTTATGTGGTATATGACAGTATACATCAGGTTTATAGACGGCAACAGTACTCCTGTACACTCAGTCATTAATTTTTTTCACAAATTAAAAAGATATGGCCTACATTAAAACATCCATGACCAGACTTGTATGTATGCTTTTTAAAGGCTTGAGCCCCAAATGCTTTCAGTAGGTAAAGGGGTGTACAGTGCCAAGTATTGTTTCAGCTGTTACATTCTGACATTTTATGATTGATTTTACTTTTTGTGTAGCCAGTCCTAGCATCTCCGTCCCTTGTGGGGACAAGTTAGTAATTTAAGTCTCACTAAAATCAGAGAATCTGTGTTTCTAAATAGAAGTATGTAGAGAGAGGTATTTCAGAGGTCTTATTTTGTTACTTACAAAACCAGTTTAAAATAGTGTTAAATGCATTTCTTTTAAATATCTGAAAATTTTATTGGCCAGTGTTTGTTAGTAAACAAAATAGAACACTGTGAGACTATACCCTTCAGGTAGCAAAAGTAAAAGTAGTGTGCACTCTCTGTGACTGTGCTGCTGGCATAGGGTAAGGCTGTCTGAAGAACTGGTTACAGTCCTATAAACCCAAGGTTGTTAGTACTACAAAACCCCTACAGCTTGGGGATGTTCTACAGAACGGACAGCGTTCTTGAGATGCTTTTCACTTAACCTCCTGTACATAAATACACAACATGAGATCTTCTGTTGAGCATTTTAGTTTAGGCAATCATAACCATTGCACATTTGGTAAAAGAAAATATTAATAAATTAAAACAAGAGATTTAACAGTCTGTTTTTGGCCTCATACATTTCTCCCCATTAGTTGAACTTTCCCCAATTATGTAAAGCAGTGAAGTTGTCATATTTACACAAATGTGAAAGGATCCAATCAACACTTGAACATAGAAGTGAAGAGGTAGGTGGCTAATCAGTCTAAAACTTCATCTTAATGCTTAAATTAACCAGCTTGTGAGTAAATATTTTACATTATTTAAACAAAGATGGTGTAGTATTGTTTGCTCTTAAATTTTACTTACAGATTTTCAATTTACATGGAAGGGAGGTGCTTACAAAATACAGTTACTTTTAACCAGATAGAAGGGAGGTGTGTTCTAATAAATATCTCTATTCCGTATTAATTTAGGTTCAAATTGGAATTTGGAACAGAATAACCAGGTTGTTCAGACAAACACTGAGCGAATAAGTTATATTTCTCACTAACAAATGCGTAAGGAAATGAACACTATTTTGGGGCTCAAACTGTATATTTTAACTCTTTAATATTTTCAAAATTTACAAATCCGTATGAGAGAAACTCAAGAAAATTAAAGGACCTTGTATTTGGCACCCTAGCTTTGGGAACTTCTGTCAGAGCACAGGTAAGAACTTGCTGTTGGTTCCATGTATCATGAGCAAGTGGCTAACCGCGTGTTAGAGGAATTACCAATAAGTTTGTGCAGGAAACCCATCTCCTCCCTTTCAGAGAGGTCTTCATGTACTAGCAGGCCAGACTATAATGATACCAAGGTACTAAGGTAGATATTCCTAAAAACCAAGTTTTCTAGACTGTTTTTCATCCTTTCAATAGTATATTTTAATTTAAAACTTCAAATACCTTTTGACTAAGAAACTGCAACCTTCCATGTAATGTTGCTTTTTACTTGGGTATGCATCAAATGCAGTAATTTCCAAAGCAGATCTGATTTTACAAGACCAACTTAATAAATACTAACTTTATCTCCACTGCATTTGTTTATAAGCAAAGTATTACTTTGTCGGGGCTTATCTCATCTTCAGTGTCTGGGATAGTGGGCAGCAGAGCAGATCGAGTCAAACCCCAAAATTTTTGAGGTGACATGTCTTTTTTGGTGGCCGTAAATTTCCATCCAATATGGCTTGCACAGATCCTACACTGGGCAATAGTCCAAGCATACCTACAAAATTAAAGAAGGGTATCAGCTAAGGAAACACATCTCTGTACCCCAAGCCTATCATTGTATAAGGCTGTTACCAAGACAGAGCTAAATTCTATATTGTTTCCTGAAACAAATTTGATTGTGCTCTTAAGCTGTGTTTATTTTTTTTCTCTCTTGGCATTGGACAAAAAACTGAATCTTGTTGATATGGATTAACTTACAGGTACCTTTCCTTGGTGGTTTTGTATTGCAGTCATGTTACAAAACACCATCCACCTCCAGAAATACATTCTTGTGAGTTCAAATAGGTGGTGGGAGGGAGAGATACATGAATTTCTCATCTAAAAATCTAAGAACTACTTCACTGAAGTATGATTTTGTCAGAAAATTCATCCAGAAACTCAAATTATAAGTAGCAAACCAAATCATGTCACTGGAACCATTCCCTCGGTATATTCCCACATGTTTATTAACAAGTTAATTCTAGTTTTAATCCTTATAAATAAGACTGGACAATCCAAGTGATATGGTCCTATGTCCAAAATGGCAATTATTATTTTTAATTTATTTCAGACAGAGAAAGCCTGGGGGATGGTGTTTTAAGCAAATGTGGGGCTTGATCTCTTGATCTCAACTATCTTGAGATCACGACCTGAGCAGAAACTAAAAGATGCTTAACCAATTGTGCTACTCAGGTGCCCCCCAAAATCTCTGCTTGCCTCTTTCAAAATCAAAGAATGACCCAGAATTCCCTCATCCTTACTCTTGTCAAGAACCCTAAGTAGTTCCCAGGTGGTGCTGCTGGTCCTAGGCTCCTACTTTGAAGGGCACTGGGCTAAAGAAAAAGAAAAATTGAAGAAAACCTGAATTCAATGGCTTTTCCAGCTGTTTTGTCTGTCACTGCTTGGGAAATACTCTCTAGTTTGACATACTACAGAATGTGGTTTAGATACAGTTTTACTGGGTTATAAGCCAGCTGGTTTTCAGAATGAGCTAAAAGGAAAAATGGAAAGTCTGGATGAAATGCATAGTTAATTTAAGGATAACTGCAGTTGGCAACCTTCTAACTTCATATTTCGTGAGAGTGTGCCAAAGTAGCTGTTACTAGCCATTCATAAAATGAAGAGCATTGAAATAGTATTCATCTCATTGTCTATTTTTGATTATAATTCTAACAACTCTGCTTAGGACTCTGTCCAATTAAGGCAACCGCCCCCCCCCCCACCCCGCAAAAGTAACCACCACATTACCCAGGAAACCAGCTGTGCTCGGTAGAAGGCCGGCCTATGAGGTTCAAGTTGCAAGCTTTATACACGGTCAGTGTCTCATGCACATATCCATGAGGATTCACATAAGCTGCCATCGGTCCACACAACGATAAACTACAAGAGATAATCAGCATAGAAGATAAGTCAGAATGGAAAGGAGAAAGTCTAATGAGGTTGTAAGAGGTAACATCAGACCTTTAGTATGTAAACAGGAGGTTGGGAGTCAGCCCAGTTTCATTCAGTCTACATGTTTGTAAAACGGAGCTCATCTAAAGGAGTCTCTGAGAGTGGAAGTACAGTGAAAAGGTCCTATTAGGCATCCTTAGGTAACTGATTACTTTGTAGGCAACAGTTTCCTTACTGTCCTGATTTATAATTATCATTTTGTACTAAAGTAATTCTTACACATTTATGTCACACAGGATCAGTACATGTTCAGAAGGGCCCTATGTGTGCCTAGAAGATCCTATCTGAGGCATTCATCTTAGGTCCTTAATCACTAGGAAGATAAACAAATTACCTAGCAGGAATGGGGAAGAAAAGAATTGCCCCCTTGTTTGACTTTACCATGCCCGTTACTTGTGAATAATATCTTATATCACCACTGCTGCTGAGCACCCAGTCAGGAAGGATTTCTTAAACTCCCATAGAGCATTTGCTGAATGACTGTTTTTAATAAGGAAGATATATGGATAATGGAAATACAGCCTTGACTATAACTCTGTTAGAGCAGTTGGGAAAATGTATTCAGAAGTATACTGAACATTTCTCACCTGAATATTTCATTTTTGGTGGTTATTTCTGTTTCTTGACATTGTTTACAGCAAAGAGATGTACACTAAAAAAAATTAAAAGAAAATTAGTGGGGAACATTCACACTTGTTTAATTATGTAATTACACAGCCCATCAAGAAACTAGAGTATTGCTCCTTCTAAATACCATGCTTTCCTCCAACCATTCAAAAACAGAGTTTTAAAGCAGGACTGAGAAAACCTCTGAGATCTGACACTCACTTATAAAACTACTGACTTTGTAGGACAAAAAGTAATAGATACTTATAAGCACAAATGCTTTATGTAGAAATGGAAGTGTTTGAGGGATGTAAAAACAGTCTAAGTGTCTGTATGATCCCAAATGAAATATCTAAATTATCCTTTAAATCATGTAAAACTAGCGGGGTGGCTGGGTAGTTCAGTTGGTTAAGTGTCTGCCTTCGGCTCAGGTCATGATCTCAGGGTCCTGGGACAGAGTCTCACGTTGGGCTCCCTGCTCAGAGGGGAGTCTGTTCCCCCCCCCCCCCATTTATGCTTGCTGTCTTTCTCTAGAGCACTCTCTCTCAAATAAATAATTAAAATCTTGAAAACAATAAATCATGTAAAACTAGCGAACAACTAGTTTTCTAATTGCATGACTACACGACTGGGTCCCATAGATAATCAAGCCTAAAATATGGGTGTCATGAACATGGTAACTTTACTCACTTTATTCATAATATCTAGTTCACAGCGAAGTCGTTGGATGGCACTACCAATTTTAAGGAGCTGAATCCTTAATACATCATCAATAGGAAGACAAGCAGCTACTCTGTAAGAAAAATCTTAAAGACATGGTGGTTTTTTAAGTTTTAAATTTTTGAAGCAGATACGAATCATACAATAATGTCTTTTTGAAATAAACCCTCTCTACAGAGTTCCCAAAGAATGTACCAGACATAATTATAAACAATACTAAAATACACTAGCTATTGAGTATATATTCTTAGGAAGTTCCAAAATTAATTTCTTTTCCCATAATTGGTTTTTTAGAAATGTCTTTTATTTATTTTGAGCAATATAGGTGGGAAAGTTTATTGCAGCGAGTGGCAAGCTCCAAAGAGCTGCGCCCCAGAGTTTGGGTTTCTTTTATTAACACTTTTTTTTTTTTTTTTTATCTTTTAAACATGAAAATCAAACCCATGATATAAGAAGTCAGTCTGCTACAAGACTAGAAAGATGGCTACAGTAATTGTACCTTATAACCAGAGAGATTATATGTACGTAAGATAAATAAGTCTTAGAACTAGGGTCCTTTTGAAAGCCACCTTAAAGAACAGGGAGAGTCCTGACACTCAAGTTTCTGAATGTGCCCCATTTACTGCAATTTGGTCTATGGCCATAACACCCTGAACATGCCTGATCTTGTCTGCAATTTGAACTTAACAGGAAAACTGCTTAAGATTAGACTGCTCACAAAACTGAAGAACTCTGTTACAATTAACTACTCATTTTTTTTAAATGCTCAAAACAAATGTTTTGAATGAATAAAAATACAGAAAAATGATTTACTAAAACATCAAAGGCCATAGGAAGGAAGTAGACTTTGCATACCTATTGGATTTGAAGGAAGAGAATCATCTTTTAGATTTTCATCCCATTCACGCAGCTGTTTCTTGATTCTATCCATTAAAGTTTCCTTGTTTAAAATAAAAGCAGCCATAATAAGGTTCACAGACTTTTTAGAACTTAATGCCAGATGTATTAGTAGCAACTTAAGTCCTCACTGTACTAAAATCTGAATCCCTGTTTAAGAGTGTCTGTTTTCTTACGCTCCGATGACCAAAGTCCCATTGCATGGGCCCAGCACTAAGTTGGCTTTCCAGGCCCCTCTCCTCCACTGTCTTTTCCCAGTGGCATAGGCTCCTGACTTGCTGTCCTCTAGGTGTTCTCTGATCAACTGTGTGTGGAACTGGCCTCTCTTCTCCCCCTTTCTAGGATGGCTTTCTGACTCTCTTCGTAGGGACAGTGGCTCCTATAAACTTCACAAGCACTTGCTACCTACATACCTTACTTGGCACCTCTTTAGTAAACAACAGTGCATACTATCTTTTCACAAATGTACACGAACAGTACTTGTTTATCTGTAATGGCCCAAAGCTGCTGCAGGACAGAGTGAACTGTAGTTTCCTTTAGTGTTGTGCTTGCGATAAGTGTTCAACCTTCAGTGCTTAGTCTTCTGAAGCAAGATTCCACATCTGTGCATGAGATGATTCACTAAGGGAAATGACTAACATTTGTTGAATGTCCTACTATGTGCAAGTACAGTAACCATCATTATTCCCATTTTTAAAATCCAATTATTTAGGTAAGTAATTTGCCCCAACCACAGAGGAAACGATAGAAGAGCTTCAAACACAGTCTTTTGTGTCTAAAACCCAGATTCTTTGAACAAACCCAGTTTAAGTTTTGAAAGGCATGGTGATGCCTAAGTATTACAATTTGAGAAGCAAAACACTTGAGGATGTAGAGGACTAACTGGGGATCAGAAGATAAGAAGTTCATATTTTCGTATACGGAAAAAAACCAAAATAATATTACGGGATTCTTTAATTTTCTAAATCTACCTATGCTCACCACATTTCAAATCCTTAGTAGACCCCAAAATGTCTCATCCTGTCTTAAATTTATAAGCCACTAGAAACTAGGAAAATGAAAAATTCTATAGATTAAAGGCAAAGTGAATTCAGTAGTATCTGATTCTTTCGTGCTCTACCTAAATGTAAAAGATTGGATTAGTTCTGAAAATGAGATATCACTGAGTATGAAAGACTATGACCCTTAATTATGACAAGGCTTACCCCAGAAAAAAGTACAAGGTAATACTTACAGCATCATATAAGGAATATAGCCAGCGAGGCCATGAAGTCAAATTTGCACAATGAAACTTTCTCTGAAAACAGAAAAAAAAGTCACTTAAGAAACTCTATAAAGATTCTTATAGTGGAAAGAAAAATACCTGAAAATTAATTTTGACCCTGGAAAAAAATTTTTACTTTCAAAAATATGGAACATTTTGTAGATAACCCTGTATCTGATAGTTTTCTATTAAATTTGACAATCATGTTTTCTTTTTTTTTTTTTTTTAAGATTTTATTTATTTATTTGACAGATCACAAGCCGGCAGAGAGGCAGGCAGAGAGAGAGAGGGGGAAGCAGGCTCCCTGCTGAGCAGAGAGCCCGATGTGGGACTCAATCCCAGGACCCTGAGATCATGATCTGAGCTGAAGGTAGAGGCTTAACCCACTGAGCCACCCAGGCACCCTAGAATCGTCATTCTTACTGGCAAAGTTCATGAAATTTCAGTGCCAAGCAAACTTAGTAAAATTAAGATGAAATTGAAGAGTGACTAAACATACTTCTGTTGACCACATTACCTGCTTTTATACTATTGATTATTTGTTGGTTCAGTATGTGCAGTGAAAATATCATCCAAATGGTCTTTATGTAAAACTCTAAATGGCTTTCAACTGAATTACCAAGAGGCAAACATAAGAAATGAGGCAATTCAAAGAAAACAATGATCATACACTTGAGACTCAGCATGATTAAGTCTCCATTTAACAGAATTCAGGAAAGGGGAAAAGCACTGGGTATGTCTTCCAATTATAGCATTTTGGAATCCAAATGAGAGTGTGCCTAAATCCACAGAAAAATGTGAATTGTACTTAAATTTCAGTAGAATTTCTACACTTGATGAGAAGGCTCAATAATCACTAAGATGTCAGTCCTCAAAGTTTATATTCAAGGTAATACCAACATGATTGGAATTAAGAAGCATAAGTTAAAGTTCATTTGGAAAAATAAATGTCTAAAAGCTACCAAGAAAGTCTGGAGAACAAGGTGTTTTATAGGACACAAAAATATGACTGGGAGAACAGACTGCAGTAGTGCTGTTAGCCTCAACAAACTGGAGACAACTAAATGTCAAGGAACAGTGTAATACCTTGTTGTGTATGTATACAGAAGAGGATATACTGCACCTGATCAAGCAAGGCCTATCAAACCCGAGGAGAATAAAGAATGATTACATCTTTCTCAATAAAGAAAACAAAACCTACAGAGGTACAGATACTCATACTTTTGTAGACTGTTAACTGACATTGGGTATGACACATGAAAAGTGGGTGGGAAAGGAGGAAGGTGGCTCAACACAGACTGTCCCATAGTAGAACAAGCAAAGCAAGCTCTTAAGACGTAACAAAATGAAAGGGAGATCCTATGCTTGTACTTGCAAGACCGAATGAATGTGAAATGGGGAAGGTACACGATACATGTAGGAAAGACTTGGGACTTAGCTGACAGTTACGAACTAACCCTTGTGCTGCAGAGCTCATACCCTACTCTCTTCTGCAATCCTGTGCTTGAAGAAGTCCAGAATCTAAGATGAGACAATAATGTTCCCCTTCTGTGACAGTCAGAAATGGGAACCTCAATTGTCAGGGACCAGGATGCTAGGAGGAGGTCAAGAGTTTGCTCTACAGATGTTCAGTTTGGAGCTGCCTCTCAAGGGGACATGATAATTATTTTTAAATATTTTAGGGAAATACTTACATGGATGAGGATAGACTTTTCAAGGCTCATGAACCAATGGATTCTTTAATGAGATGAATTTTAGGTTCAATATAATACTTCTTGTATTTGAAGTTACCAAAAGATAGGTCTGGGATGGCCTCCAAGTACATGTTTGAAAAGTAATTTAAGCCAGAGGAGCCAGAACATAAGACACTTAAGTTACTCTCCAATCAGTTCTTTGTTTAAGCCAAAAAAAGTTAAGACTAAGGATTTTGATCACAGTACAAATAAATACTACAGAATAAACATACAAAATAAAAACACACTAAAGCAGCCTATCAGGCAACCCTGACTATTCAATAATAACAGAGGCGTCTATGTCCGTATGTGTCTTACAGAAGTTCTCTAGTTTGGTAGCATTATCATCCACGTTCCAAAGACAGGGAAGCAGAGGCACAGAAGGATGGTAAAACTTGCCCAAGGCTCATAAATGGGGACTGCTAGACTGTGCATCCAGGGAGTATGACTAACCATAACTCAAATATTCAAAAAATATTTTGAGCGCCCAGTATGTGTCAGGCATTAATTATCTTTACACATTTGGGGTAAACCAGGGATTAAAACAAAGACTAAAATTCTTGTACTGTGGAGCATATACTTACTGCAGAGAAGCTTACTTTCTGGTGGTATACTCAGAATTACAAAATGACAAAAATCCAACAAAGCTTCAGTGTGGCTGACTGACACACACTACACACTCCCTGTTCAGTTATTAACCTACACTTAGAACGATGGGAGAATGATCATTTTTGTAATACAAAAGCATATAATTTTATTTGGCACTCATGTCAAGATAGGAGCCAAACCAATTTATTCATCTATAAACATTCCTTCCCATGAGAACATAAGGCGACCAGAGAGCATGGCCAGCTAGTCTACTGAGAGCAGAGCAGCGGGTCAGGATGGTAACCACATGCCCTACTGCCCATGCGTGCTTGGTGAATGTGACCAGCCTGCAACACAGGTATCTCAGTTCTGTACCTTTTTACAGTGAGAACGCCATTAAAATTCTTTTTCAGGATTATCGTGACAGACTCTAAAGTTCTAATCATAGATCAATTAAATATATTTATCCTTCATATTTGTGATGTGTTTTATACAGTCAACTATACAAAATGAAGAGAAGTACACCAAAAAAGACCAGCTAGCTTATACACAGCAAATAATGCCCAAATTTAGGCCATTGCAGTATCTCCAATTTCAAGTCTAATTTAGACTTCTGATACAATAAGCAGAGGCTCCTGTCTTGTATCTGGGTAATAGTGATGGTAAGTTCTAGCAATTTATTGGCATTCTTCACATAGATCAACACCATGACTTACTTCTTAAAAGGGCTACACCTCAAAAAAGTTTTAATACCAGCCCAAAAGTTAGGTGCTTAAAAATGACCACTGACTGATTATCTAGAGAAGATGTAGTCACTCTGGGAACAGGATTAACTACTGAAAGAAGGCAGAAAGCCCCTTAAAATGAAATATCTGTTACCTGAAGGAAATTCATCACATTCTTCATTTTTAAACTTCATAACTATAGCTCCACCTTTGTCTTCTAATAATGTGGAATATTTAAAAAAATGTGAAACTCCACTTAAATGGTTCTTTGAAGTACAATGAAATTGGAAGAGTAATGTAAAAGGCTAAGCATGAATAGTATATCATCATCACTGATACACACAGTGACCAAAAGTGGTCATTTATTGTATTAAATCCCATCACGATCAGCAATGTAAATAATGAAAATAATCTATCCAAGCAATTCAAAAGCTACCAGTTTTTTTTTTTTTTCCTTCCTTCATTTACCAAATCCCTACTTGAATGAAAAAAGGGAAATGGAAGGATATGCTCTTTCCTGCTCTGAGAGTTCTAAACTCCTCAAAGCAGATACACAACTACAAGGATAAGATGTATGCCTGGGAAATCACAAATCTGTCCACGGAAGTGCCTGACCATGCAGAGCCTAAGATTTCAAGACTTTTTTCTTCTTTACTATAAAAATAGGCAATGGATGTTACTGTTTTACTGCCCCTATTATTATTCTGGGACAAGACAAAAACAGATTCTTAAGTTCCTATGAAAAGGCAAAGAAAGCAACAGTAGCCACAAACACCTTGAAAAAAGAGAAGACTAGCAAGGGGGTCACCAGTTATATTTATATTTACAAAAATTATAAATTGTCAACGGCTGTAACAGTATTATGGAGACTGACAACAAAGCAGAAGAAAATGAAGAATCATGAATTTGGTCTACATGACATCCGGTCATAGCAGTGAAGGAAATTATGAGCTTTTCAGAAAATGCTAACAGGACAATAGGGAGCCATCAGAAAAAAAAACAGAACTGAATTCATAGCAGGATAAACCATACATGGATAAAAGCTTAAAAGTTTTGATTTCATTAAGAGCAATGAAATCAACAATCAAGATAAAAGATGGCATTTTTAGTATTATTTTGTTTTTTACAAGATTCCTCTGGGGAAGTAATTTCTAGATATAATTCAGAATACAGAGGCATTAACAAAGGTAAATTCAATTACCTAAGGACAAAAAAAAAAAAACCTTTCTAAAATATGCCAAAGACAAGTCACAAACCAGGGAAAATACTTGAAACCTATTAGTTTCCTGACATATGATGAACTAAAAGGGTAAGTTTCCTGACATATGATGAACTAAAAATCTACAAAGGACAAATACAATGAACAGATGCTTCCTAGTAAAGAAAATGCAAATTGCCATTCAACACAAAATGTTACACCTCATTCGTATCCAAAGAAATTCATATTCAATCTCCAACAAGATTCTGTATTTTACTTATCAGATCATCAAAAACTAAGTTGAACACTATACTGTCTGTGAAGCTGATACCAGGGTACACTTGGGAAAAACCTTCAGTAAGACAGTCTGAAAATATCTGTCCAAATTACAAATGCAGCTTCCCTGTCCTCCAATAATCCCATGTCTCAGAATTTATCATACATACTTATGTGTATGAAGGGTCAGTGTACACGGTCATCTTTGGGGACTGGTTAGACACAGGCTAGTGCAGCCACACCAGAGAACACTGCAGCTCTGGCAGTGACAAGGAAGCTATGTTCCAAAAGCCAATACAGAAAATCTCCTATTTAAAGAACAAGGTCCGGGACAGTGTATCTTTCACATAAGAAAACAGAACAAAATGAGAATATCTGTGTCTTCACAGAGAAAGTACGGCAGACTTGGAAACCAATGTGTGAGCCTGCATTGGAGGGCTTTGCCCTTGGGAATCCGTCAGTGTTCAGTTCTTCACTGTTCCATAGGAGCATGGCTTATAAATTTAGCAAGACTGGAAAGATGAGCATCAAACACTTTAATTTGTTTCCACATTTCAGTTTTTTACATTTCACAGTCAACTCTTTTCTGATGAACGCAGTAGGGCTGTAATAAAGGAATGAAGAGATAGTCTGGGTAAGGAGGGAGTGTACTTAAAAACGTGTACGTCATGCCCCCGAGTAGGTTAAAGAAACGCTTCCTCACTGAGTCCCCACTACAATAAACCCAGGGAGGGGTGAAAGGCACTGAGATAGGAAATAAGTAAACATTAGTTTCAAAGATTAAATCACAGAACAAGGAACATTTCCAGATGGAAATGAACTCTGGAAGAGTGTTCCCTGATTATCCTGGCTGAACTCCTTAGGGATTAGGGACATCATCTCTGATGCTGCCCTGCTGGAGTGGACGATGACACAGGAATACTTGTGGAAGTTTAATTCTTTGTCATTTGGGATGTGCAGTTCTCAATGGCAAATGTGGAGAAGTGTGTGCAGTTTCAAGGTTCACTGAATATACATCAGGAAGGCCACACTCTGAGACCCTCGAAATACCATTTCTGCTAAAAAGGTGGGGCAATTTGGTAAGCTTGGGTTGGCTTAGAATCACACGAGCATCTTCCAATTCTGACTACCTACTTCTCAGACATGGAAGAAAAACTGATGTACTGCTGAAGATGCTGGTGGGTAGTATGGGGCAGATGTGAATAAACTCTATGAAGAGGAGTGACTTGAGCCTTAGATCCATCTAAAGACAAGCGGTGTTATGCGATCTAGTCCTGTGGTACATTAGCACCTGGCTAACGGTGTGGTAAGCCAAACTAGAGACAGGACCAGCACATGTGGACTGCCAAGGACACCTACCATCCTCTTTCCCTTCACTTTGTGAGTGGCTCAAGGCGGAGAACAGTTTTTTAGGCCATCTGCAGTCCAAAACAGATGAAGCAATTTTTCTTGCCTAGTGATCTAGACCCAAATTTCAGAACCTAACAAACTTTACTCAAATTTTAAGCAAGGGAACACATTTAACAATCTGCAATACACACAGGATGAAGGAACTGTATTTCCTAAACCTAAAACCGTTTATGCCTCTCTTCTTCCTTAGCACCTTCTGTTTAGTCCTTGGCAACTCTGAACATGAAAGTAACCGAGTGCTAATGTTTGAGGGTCTAGAATTACAATAATTATTATTATTGTTATTATAAAAGTAAGACAAGAGGGTAAAAACGGACCTGGTTCCAAATAAACATGCTTCCTTGGTCTTTTCATGTCTGGCTCTCTTTGCCTGTGGTAAGCCAGTGGCAGCCCTGCTGCAAAGGCCTAATTTGGAATTTACTGTGAACAAGCTACAGGACAGGAAGTCAATCAGTAATTCATACAAAAATTAGAATAAAAAAGCAGTCTTATTTGTTTAACTCATAATTTAACTCATCACTCATCAGGGTTAAGATGGCAAGATCCCACAGACAAGGACACACAGCCAGCATGGAGCACTTAAGCCAGGAATGAATGACTGTCATACCCTACGCTTACCACTTTACAAAGAAAAATTGGGATTTTTTCATGGTTAATTTTTAACAACCAATCTTAGTGCAGAAGAATGATACAAATCAAAACACTTGATTTCTCCTAAAAAACAAGCCCATGGTTGAAACATGCAACTATCTAAATATGATAAATAGGCAGCATCTTGATGCAGTTTCCCCGCCACATAACATCACACCAGCACCCGGTGCTGAACACACTATTAGGCATTAAACAACTTAATAAATTCCAAAGCTACTTCCTTGGAGCCATGTACCTCAGAGCTGACTCTGACATACTTATTTCAAGTGATATTTAAAATGACCATGGTGACAAAATCTTCCACTGTTCTACCATTAAACTAAAACAGGGGTGAAAGTATGTCTCTATCAGGTTTGAAAAAAGAAGGACTGCCTAACTATACAAAAGTTGCCTACAAACTTAAGGCAGTATTTCTTAAATCTTCAAAAATATTAGTGTTAAGGTGGCATGGGAATCCTTAAGCAATCTAAACATTTATTAGATTCTTTCTAGAAACACTTGTTAAAACACACAAAACCATGTCTCTAATTGTCCAACTGAGAAACAGAATAACAAGATCAAGAAGCCTACAGACACCTGGTTATGAGCCTGCTGCCTGCCAAGAAGCCATTCTCACAAGGCCCTCTCTGAAAACTAGACGAACTCGACCTCAAGAACATTAAAAATGGTGGTACATGGACTAGTGCAGAATACTCCTTTTTCAATTGTCTATACTGATATTAAATCAGGATCTTATGGTAATTTACTCACAATTAAAACCTGCATGACTTGACAAAGAATAGGGGTGATTAGTGCACAATTTTTCAGGTTAAAATAGAAATTATCTCCATATTTTAAAAAGATAAACCTCAAAGAACCTGTACTTCCTAAATTTAAAAGTGGATAGTCATTTCCTTTAGGCAGGAATTGTATACTCAAAACTGATACATCGCAAAAATAAGTAGAAAAAGGCTTCATCAATTATTTTCTAGAGTGATCTAGCCAAAAGGATATGTGTAAGAACTAATGCCGAAACAACCAATGCTTTAACAGAGCACATAGTCTCAAGCCAACTTTTGTGGTGTCAACCACAATGTATAAAAAGACAGCTAAAAAGCTTTTCTTTCAGAAGTCCAGAAAAATTGAAACACATGGCTACTATGTGCTACTTGAAACGCTTCTTTAAGATAATGTGTTTGTAATTCAAGAGCCAAACATCTGATCTGATGGTAAGAGATTTAGTAAGAGATTTCTCCAGAAGTAAAAATCACAAACTATTAATTAATATACAACTGACAGGCATAGCAGCAAGAACACCTTTCAGAATTGTGACATTCTACTATTTTTGCAAACTGCTTTTACATAAATGGCTGCCCATGAAATTTTCAGAAGCTCTAGCTTGATCAAATGCAGCTAGAGTATTACCACAGAAGGTGTCTGGGGAATGAAACATGAGAGCTGTTTGTGTTCCTTTCTTAAATACAGGAAAAAAAACAACCTGTCTTCATTTTTTGAAGATGCATAAAAAGTCAGTTTCTCACCTTCTGGTATTTCTGCCACCATTTACATGAATACTGGTCTTCCCATGAGACAGGTTTTGAAGGAAATATCTGGCATTTATTGAGGGATTCTAACTGAACTGCAGACATGGTTGAAGGCAACACACATTCAGGAAGAATTTGCACTTTAGCTTGCTGGATTCTAAAATAAAGAGAACCAAGCATGGTGTTCATTTTTAAAATAAACTAACTCAAACTATTAAGTTTCTAAACATTATGGGTAATTTTAAATACTAAGATTTTCAGTTTTCTTTTTTAAACATATCCATAGGATACTGATGTTAAGATGCAAGAATTTTCAGAAATACTTTATTCCAGAAATTATACCAATGTTAAAATCAAAGATAACCTAAAGCATAGATTTTCAATCTCTGTGAAATGTAAAGGGAGATTTGTGTATTTCAGATAAATATAGAATCTACTGATGAAACGAAATTTAAAAAATCAAATTACAACCATCTACTACTGCTTGATACTTCTAAATTAGTTTCTTAGACATTCTTAAATACCCTACAATCCCTCCCAGATCCCCATCTGCTGCCTGGCTTTTACAACTGTCCCTTCTCCTAAGTCTAATCTAACTGGAAGAATAGGTAGAGAAAGGAATAGAAAATAAGAACCCACTTTTATGGATAGTTAAAATAAGACTACAGAATTACATGTACCCTGTATTGATATGTGCATTCTTTTTTCTCCTCCTCAAACATTTAACCTGAAAATGCAAAGAATCAAAATATGCGTATTATCTTTTCTTACCTAAAAATTACTTAAACTCCCATGACAGTGAAGTCACTATTTCCAGACTACTTGAGAATATCATACCCACAAACATCTCATCATGAAGAAATGCCAACAGGAATACTGTACCTATGAGCTATTTTCTTTTGAAGCATTTCTCCTAGAGTACGGCTCTTGAAATGAAGAATATATTAGTACATTCGAATGCTCGAACAAATCACTATCAGACTGACAAAGTTCAATGTATTACAGTTTCTGCTTCATTATTAATTATGTTTAGAAATTCTCAAGTGGTTTTTCATATTATTCACTGCCTTGACCCACAAAAAGTTAGGAGTGAAATTTTGATACTTCTACTTATTTATTAAATGAAAATGGCTAACTTGGTTAGACTCGTTCCACTAACTTTATCTCCCTCCTGCAAGCTCAAATTTATGTATGCATGACTGCTGAAAATCTTAAAAAAAAAAAAAACAAACATGTTCAAACTATAATCAAATTGTTCTCATATTATTAGAGGTCATTAAAAACAAAAAAAAATCTCTTTCTTCAGCTGTCACATGAACACAAATCTTATTTTTAAAAACAAAGTGTGTGCCATTCTACAGAAATGTTTAGAAATCTGAGTCTTCTTGAAAGTCATCAGCAAGTAAATAATGAATGATGTTTAACTCAACTATCATGCAAGATTTTATTGTATTATGCTAAATTGAAAGATTTATTTCAATTTTATAAATTGAAAGATTGGCTTTCTGATCCTTTTACAGATTAGTCTGCAGTACCAGCTGTCCCAACTGCCTTGCAGGACTGAGCAACGCTCTCCGCTGCTTTTGCTAGACATGCCCAGGGTCCGCTGCACGCATGTGCTAGTTCTCCCACCTGGTGGGTTCTGTTTTAAACAAATCTACTTTTCTTTCTTTCCAATCTGTATATAGCAGTTGCTTTGTGATTACAGGTACATAATTTATGTAAGTAATATTAAAAAAACAATGAAATATGACTTAAATAAAATGGCTTTAATGAATAAAGCTGAGCAATAAAAACTGCTTCCAAATTAGGTTCAGACAGTTCTAGTAATTCAGATAATTATTGATTATCGGTTTTGGATATGACAGGTAAGAGAACTTGTCCTGTAATTCCCAATAGGGTATTAATCTCCTTCTCTCCACATGCTAAGGAATCCTCAGGAATTTTTGAAGGGTTCTATGGTGATTCAATGACACACTTCTACTTTATCATTAACTTTTCAAAAAAACAAAACCAACCAAACAAAAAAACCCTTCCATGTGTTCAGAAAATGCTGAAGAAATAAAGACTCCTAACTCAGAAGAGGCCAGAAGGCAGGGCTATATAGTTTTTAAATGAAGGGTCATTTACATTAAAGAGATATGACTATTATCTAGCACTACTTGACTGGAGAAAAGGAAAATGGCTTGAGTTTCAATGTATTACAAGTTTCAAGGTGCTATGGAGGGAGTTCAAGTAGAGTAAGAGGAGCGTAAGTTTGGAAGTCAGGGGACCTAGAATCAACCAACTGTTGCTTACTAGCTGCATGAATTTGGGCAAATCACTTCATCTCTCTAATACTTAGTTGTCTTATTTGGAAAAAGAGGAAAATGCCCTATATTATCTCCATCTCACCATTTCTACTAAAGGGAGTTATAAGCCAGAGGGCCAAAGCAACCAGAGAAATCCCACTCTAGGGAAGCCTTTTATAGTAAGAAAGACTCACCTCTGTGAGAGGTCTTAGCAGTGGGCCTATGGAATAATAAAGAGAATGTTCCCAAGCCAAATCTTGTCTAACCCTATCAGTTTCATGTTTACCTTCATTAGAGTCAAACATAGTTCTTTGACCTGTTTTCAGAGTTAATGGTCTACTGCCACCTTGTGTTGAAAAGAGTTTTTCCACAATCAAAAGTGAAGAAAGCCTCACAAACATACTTTTCTCCCAAGTCATTTTTCTTTTATGGTTCCTATAATATAGTATCCACAAATAATAAAAATTTTGTAAGGAGGATAAGAAGTACTTTAAATATGGAACTGTCAGTAAAATCTGCAGTAACAGAACAGCTTGCTAATTATCACAATGCAGAGCCCCCAGGAGCACACTGTTTCATTCATTCACATAGCATTTATGGTTCTAAGTGTAGAACATACAGGCAGCTCATCTATTGATGGAGACTGATAAACAATCCTAAAATGATAGTACAGTGTGTTAACACCCTAAGAGTCTGCACTGGGAATGTTCTGGGGGTACCACTGAGGGCTCTGGTATCTCATCCCTCATTTTTCTATGCTTTCTCTAGCCCCAAAGGGTTGCTTTATTTGTCCATTATACTTCCATAATTCAGTGATATTTGTAAATGTCCACCATGTGAACAAGACAACACTTCTGAAGTTCCACGTGTTCACAAGATATTATCTGTTCAACACAGAGGTCAGGTAACATTTTCAGCTTCACTATAAAGAGACCAATTCACTAGGACTGGGTGAACCCCAAGAATCTGTATCCTTATAACACATCACAGGTGATTCTTATGTGCCAGAGTTGAGAACCACTCCCTCAAAAGGTAACATCAATTATCTGGACAAATGCTTATTTTGTTTTGCTTTGTTTTTAAAAGAATAAAGAAAGGTGAACTGGATTTTTTTTTTTTTTTTTGATGAGGTTAGTGATACTTTAAAAGCTTGAACCATGAGAACCATACCACAATAACTGTTAAAACAACATACTCAGAGAATCTCCAAACTTTATAAGGTACAGAGACAACAAGCATTTACTGACCACTTATTATATGTGAATACATTCGTGGGTGATGTAAAATTCACACCAGAGATGGGTGTTAACTGCAAATGGCTTCTACAGCTCAGATGGAACAGCTGGCAGGTGCAACCGGTGTGGTTTTCAAATATCACAGGAATACTGCAAACACCACAGCTGTCCCGGTGCCGCACACAGAGAGAGCGCAGAAGCTTGTGGCCTCTCCACTCTGAAGAGAGGCCTTCAATCCCAAAGAGGCCCAATCCCCAAAGGCAATGCACTTTGGGTTTATATGACTATTCTCAAACCTGGAGGGTCATGAGAATCACCTGGAAATCATGAAAAAAAGACGCTACAGCCTCACCCAAGGTTAAACCACTCTTTAGGGATGGGAGATGAGAATGAAACCCAAGCTTCTATAGTTTTAAAACTTCCTAAGTGGTTCTGATGCATAGCCAAGATGGAAACCACCAGGCTATACCTTCAAAGGAAAGAGAACTAATTCAAAGTTACAAAATGTTAAGGATGAGTACAATAGAAAAACAAATATAAGAAAACCACCTCATTTAATGATGTACACATAGCTTTAAGATCCATGGTATTTCTTACCCATCTGACTGTGTTCTTAGCTCAAGGACTTTGAACCTTTGTCTTCCAATTGCTTTCACTTTCACTATCTCAATTCCGAAATCCTGTTCTTCTCGATAGGCATATATCTCTGCTGTTGTTCCAAACTGTGCTTCCCTCTCCTGTATATTACTTCCAAGATAAATTTTAAAAGGAAATAATTTTGAACATTTAATTTTTAAATATGCAAAGTTGGCAAAAAAGTTTAAATGTGCAAAGTGGCAAAAGCAATACACATGATAAAAAAGTTACAGCATTTAGCCCTACTGCAAAGCTATTATCATTTTATTTTGTAATCACATGAGGAATGCAGACATAGAAGGCTTCAGTATTACAATGAGAGCAAAAAACAACAACAACAAAAAAAGGAATTCCAATTAGAGCTCTTTAGGAAAACAATAGGTCTCTGTAGTCATTGAAAATGATCTAAGACTGACAGGGGTTTAAACTCTCATTTTCCAAACGAGACATTCTTTTACTTCAGTAGACCGTCATTGCCGCTGCTTAATCTTAGCAGCGTTGTAGTCGGGTGGGAAATCCCCGAGTTCATCTCCTGCCTCTACCACTGACTTCCTTTGGTTAACACAGAACACCTGAAATAGCAGTTTGCCACTGGCCTGTAATGGGACAACGCAGGAATTCCGAGACACAGAAAAGAACAAGTTACTCCTTTGTAAAAGTAATCCTTTACATTAAAATGTCAAAGCCCTCTTTCTCTTTAAATAATGACAGTGCTTGAAAATAAGATGCTAGAAATTTTCATTAGACAGAAGTGATTAAATTTCAAATATAGAAAGTTTGTGTGTTACAGTGAATGTCTGATCTAAATGGTAATAAGAACAGTAAGAATAGTCCAACTTGCACTTTCAATCTTTTCATCAAAATTTCTTACCTCACATCCTTATCTAGTCTCCTGTGCATGCAAAATAATAGTCAGGTTTGGCTTCAACACTGACCTCTGCCGTGGCTCTACATGAGAGAGAATGTGTTAAGCAAATTCATTCTAATATTTTACCTGTATGCAAGAACGGCAAAGGTTCTGTCTTTTTGAATTAAATTCCGCACCATGCTGACTTCCTGAGGACGAAAAAGCTGAAGAGGTAAGGTCTGCCCAGGGATCAGGATCATCATCACCTGTGGCAGAACTGGAATAACCTGACAGCTGTCGTCATCATGCAAAGTCCTGCCATGAAATTCTTCCATATCAGCGCCCAGATACTATTTAAGAAAACACAGATACGCTGTCATTTTAGACATGTAATAAAAGTACAAACTCAACGTAAGGAGCAAATCAGATTAAAAGAAATATAAACAGACACAAGTATTTATTTAAATAATAAAGTCGGTGCATCAGCCTCCCACACAAAAATCTAATTCTGATTCTTAACGAGTGGAAGTTCTATTATCTTTTGAGGAATGTCTCACAAATTCTAGAGCATTTTTTAGTTCAAAATATTTTTCTTTGACTAAGATAAAAAACATCTCTATGTCCAAATATCACACATGACAACTATAAAATGTTAGAATGTTAACTAACACCCTAGTACCAAGTAGTGCAGAGAGTAAGGAGTACTTTAGTAGCTCCATTACTAGCAGAAACATACGGAGGAAGACAATTCTTCAAAGAATTGTCCAGGACATAGTATCAAACCACTTGAAAATTAGCATGTGTTTAGAGTTAAGCATGTGTATTTACTGGCAAATGCCCATGTCCTCATCCACAATTCCTACTATGAAGTAATATCCAATAAGGCTAACCTCAGTCACTTGTAAGGAACCTCCATCTACTGTCATATGTATGCATCTACTGTATAAGATTTGTTATAGTACATACTGTATGTGATGTTGGCAGACTGGTGTCGAAATTTATGACGTTTGGTTTTTTGGCTTCTTTGCTATCCTGGTCTTCGACTTCCATTTCAATTTCATCTTCTTCCTCACTCTCTGCTATAAAAGTAAAAGAGTATGAGAAACAAAAAATGGATGCAAGAAAATGTCAAAGCAATATTCCCCTTCAAATGCATAATTCCTTCATGAGGATTCTGAGCCCATGAGAGGGCTTCTTCTAAACACCACTCGCATGTGGTGATCTCCACATCTTGTGAAGAGGCAGCCAGAGCCTGGGGTCTATGCCGGGCTCTGTTACTAATCACTTTTTTTTTTTTTTTCCCTTGGAATAGTTCAAGATTTACACAGAGATTGCAAAGACAGTACAGAGATTTCCTTTTCCTGTAGCTCTCCCCTCCACTTACCCTATAAGCTAACATCTTCTATTAGTATGGTACACTTGTCTAAGCTATCAGTGTGGGTACATTACTACTAACTAATCGCCACGTTTTATTCGGATTTTCTTATTTTCACCTACTATCCTTTTTCTGTTTCAGGATCCCATCCAGGTTGGCACATGACATTTACCTGTCATGTCTCCTTAGCCTCTTTGGGGCTCATTTCTCAAACTTCCCTTATTGTTAATGGCCTTCACATTTTTTCACATTTGTGAGGAGTACTACTTAGGCATTTTGTAGCGTGTCCCTCAATTAGAATTTGATGTATTTCTCATGATTACACTGAGGTTATATACCTTGGGGAGAACACCACAAGAGGCTAAGGGCTGTGTTCCTCACATCGTATCAAGGGTGCGTACGATCAATATGACTTATCACTGCTGATGTTGACCAGAATCACCCGCCTGAGGTATTCTTTGTCAGGTTTCTCTACTGTAAAGTTACTCTTTTCCTGCCCTCCACATTGTACTCTCTGGAAACCAATTATATAGCACAACTCACACTTAAGAGGTGAGGGACTATGCTCCCTTCTCCTTGAAAAGGAAGTATCTACATAAATACTTAAATTCTTCAGTGTGTGAGATTTGTTTCTTCCCTCTTGCCAGTAGTAACTAACTTAGACGCCTTACTTAGACAACTTACTTCACCTGATTATGCCTTAGTTTCCACATGTGAAAAATGACAGCCAGGAACAAGAGAATCTCTAAGCGTCTTTCAAACTCTTAATTTTAAAAGTTTTTACAGAAGATAGGAACGAAAGAGGGAGGGAGGGAGAGAAGGAAAGAAGGAAGGAAAGCCCTTTAATTAAAACAGAAAAAGTTAACATTACTACCCAGCAAAAATATTCTCATAGCAGGGACATCACTTCCTTGGCTGTCACTGTACTATGAAAAAATGAAATGTCTATAATCATTTTCATTCCAATTTTGTTTTGGAATTTTAAATTAAAAATAAAGCTCACATGGAACTTAAAACATCTTTTAAAGTAGTATCTTAGAAAACTCTCCCCACACATAATTTTTAAATTGTAAAAACTAAGCCGATCTACTTTAAAACCTTGATGTTATTAGTAATAGAAAGTTAGAAAAATAGGTGCTATTCTACTAAATGGGAGTCTGTCCTGTTAACGCCAGCTGTGGGTAAAATTCCTACCCTAGATCAGCAGTTCTGATCGCCCCCTCAAGGGATATTTGGAAATGTCTGGAAATATACTTGATTGTCACAACTAGGAGAGCCCTACTGGCATCTAGTGGGCAGAGGCCAGAGATGCTGCTAAACATCTTACAAGGATTGCATCGGGCAGGACAGTTCCTCACAACAAAGAATTTTCCAGCCCCCCAAATCCAACGTGTTGAGGTTAAGAAATCCTGGCCTAGAAAAACTGAATCTCATTTTTTACCTCATATTTCCTACACTTTTACATGCCCCAAATACACTTCTAAACAGGTAAAATGTCATTACAAAACTGTCATTTTCTTTTGTGTATGTCACTATTTAAGTCAAGTTACTTCCAGCTGGGTTCCTGACAAGAAAAAAAAAATGTTTTTCAATGTAGTAATTGCCCTGGACTTTCTATTAATTCTCAGGAATTCCTAGATACAGGAATTGGTCAAAAAG
Organism: Lontra canadensis; assembly: GCF_010015895.1. Classification (NCBI taxonomy): domain Eukaryota; kingdom Metazoa; phylum Chordata; class Mammalia; order Carnivora; family Mustelidae; genus Lontra; species Lontra canadensis. Next base: position 14,759,655 of record NW_022631028.1, read on the forward strand.
AGTAACATAATTATTTCAACTTATATTTAAATGGTTGGCCAGTTGTCTAACACTTCACACATATTTTTGCTAAAATCAGAGAATTTTCACCAAAAGAAAAAAAAAAAAGAATCTCAATCAATTTCCTTATATACAGTCGCCTTTCTCATAAATATGGCCAAAACCCACTTCCCTGTACTCGGTTGTTTATTTATTAATGTTTCCGTTGGCCAAGAGGGATTCTATGCATCTTAAATATTAAACTATTTCCTTAGCATTTACAGAGTGTTGCTCCTCAAAACAACTCATACTACATGGACTTATGGGTGATCCAATGTTTCTTTACAAATAAAACTCATATGATTTAGAAAAGCTTTATTATATCTACAACCTCTCTGGGCCTTCTCACCCCTGATTCTTTTTTTCTTTTTTAAAAAAATTATTTATTAATTTGAGAGAGAGAATGTGCGCATGGGAGCGTGGAGGGGGAAGAGGGAGAGAATCTTCAAGCAGACTCCCCTCTGAGTGTGCAGCTGATGCGGGGGCTAGATCCCAGGACCCTGAGATCATGACCCAAGCAGAAATCAAGAGTCAGTTGCTTAACCAACTGAGCCACCCGACAACCCCTCACTCCTGATTCTTTTCAACAAAACACACGCTGTGTTCGGAACTACCAGGGTGAAGCCTGATGACTCATCTCATGCGGGAGCACCGCATGAATGCCGACAGAACATCAGTAACCTTCCTGAAACACTGGATCTGGCAGCTTCAGAGTGGGGCTAATGTCTCTGAAATAAACAGCTCAGCTCTTCAAAGGCTGACACACTTACCTTCATGTCAATTCAGTTAGGTTGGCTTCAGGAACAACCACCGACTCTGACTCTGGTTTATTTTTACATAAAAGGTCCCTTCTATATGGTGGGCATGCATTCAGTCTTCTCCTTCAATTCACACAACTCCCAGGGGACAAATGCATCCTTCGAGAAAAGCCTTCCTTGGGCAACTCCCTGTAACCCACAATTGTTTCTTGGCAACCCACAGAAAAAAGCCTCAACCCACTGGCAAGAGACTCAAGCTCCCCCAACAAATTAGACTCAACCTACCTCAGCGTAGGCCTTCTCTTCCACAACCCCATCCTAAGTGTATGCTTTTGGATGTCTCCAGATCCATTTCACAGTGCTTTACCTCAATCCCTCTTAAGGACAATAACAGCATTAATTTACCAGGTCCTAAATCAACTACCTTTTGCCTCATAGAGATTATAAACCTCCTCAAGTACCAGACTGTGTATCATACCTATTTTCAACTCCACATCTAACCGGCCGAGGTGAAGGAACTCACCTAACAGACCCAGTTTGTCTGGTAACCTCTTAAAAAGCATCACTTCTATAGCCTTCCATGACAAATTTGTACAATGAATTCATACACTTTTTTTCCGCCCAGGATTCTAATATAAAGCCAAGGTCTAAATTTTCGTGAAATAAAATGGAAAAAAGAAAACAATATAAGATCACACTCCTAAGTCTCTATCGAGCATATTCTATATTCTAAGCATATTATACCTGCTTGAGCTACAAACCTTGAGAAAAACATACCAATACTGCCTTGGCACTGAAGTGGTTAAGCGACAGAGGCTATGCTGACTGAAGGACTAGAACTGCAGTTCCGGCTCTGCAACTGTGTCACCTTGGGCAAGTCACTGAACTAATCCACTAATCCATTTCTCACCTACCAAATCGGGATCAGAGAAGTTATGCGGGGAGGATTAAACAGAGAGATGTATGCAAAGCGCTTACTGTAGGACCTCTAAAATGGTAAGTGCTTAATACTTGTTAGCTGTCACTCTTATTAAACGGAAGAAGTCCAGAAAAGTAACGGCTGTTAACCTGTCCGGGTCCCCCATATACCCTCCCTCTTTCCCCCTCAGTTTTAAGCCGCTTCCCTGGAGCCAAGCTCTGGACACACAATGGACAGAGAAAGGAGGGTCTCTGTTCTTGGGAGCAGGCCCCTCCCCAATCCCAAAACCCTCGCCCATAGCTTGGGGCGACCCGGCGTGAGAGAGATGCGCCGGCACCCGGTCTCTGGCCAGAGGCCTGACGTGCAGTCGCCTTTCCGGGGCGCCCCGGCAGGCCTCGGTGCCCCGCCGCCCGTCTCCCTAGCCATGCCGCGCCGCTCAAGGCTCGAGCCTAGCCCCGTCCCGCCGCCGGGTGCCAGCCCCGGGAGGTTACCAGGGAGGAGCGGCAGGTGGTTGCCCATGTTGTGCGCAGCGTCCTGCGGGTCTCTCTCGCCGGCCATGTCTGTTTACCCGAAGAGGAGGCTGGGACAGGGCGGTGCCCGAGCAGCCTGGGGAGAGTCCGCACCGCGCCGCCGCACCGCGCACCGGGGCCACAGCGCCCTCTGGCGGCCCCCGGGGCCCACAGCGCGGCGGGAAACCGTGCGGCCCGCCCCAAGGCGGACGCGCCGGGGGGTCAGAAAGCTGTCCCTGCCACTCGTGACTTCCTGCCCACTGCGGTCTTTGCGGAGCCTTTGCTAGGTTCCCGCCCCTGGCGTGACATTTCACCTGTGGGGAAACTGAGGCTTGGGTCCTTGTCTCCACCTTGCGCTTAATGAAGGGGGCGTGGAGCAAATAGAAACCCGCTTATAGGGCATTAACTCTGATTCCCAAAATACAAAGTATACGTATGAAGACTGGGAAAATGCATCAGTTTTTCCGAGGGCAGTCAGCTTATAGCTGATACTCTTTTCAACAAATTTCAGTAGTTTCCATATGTGTTCCAAATTGATATGTATTAATCAGAAGCAAATGCTTGAAAGGATTACACAGAATAGAAAAAGGCTTATGATTGACTGGTAAGTAAGACTGTCTGAATATAAAATGGCTGAGTCATTATGACTTCAGTTAAGTAAAAATAAGTTATTATATGGCAAAAGAAGTAAGGTATGCAACAACGAACACAATTCTGTTACAGTAGTGGGGCTGTGACTGGTAAGATTTTGGTTTTGGAGAACGGACAAAAATTTTTGTAGTGTCGTCATCACCATTTCTTCTGCCTCAGAGGAGAGCTGAGAAATCTTGAAATTGAATAATATATCTCAACATGGTAAGAAGGGGTGGGGTTACAAGGAACCAGCAGCATTGCTCTGGAGAAAACAATAATACATCTGAGATTTAAATAGAAGTTCAGAAAATGTGCCTCACTGAAAAGTTTAAAGCTAAAACCTCCTAATGAGTGAAATTCAGGAATCCACTCTGTGTCATCCTGCCTTCTGTCCCGAAATCACTTTGTGGCCTTGGTAGAGTCATTTATGGCCTCAGGCCTCTGTTTACCCATTTGCAGAATAAGAATAGACCCAGTACTGCCCCGGATTTGTTCTGGTGAAAATTGTCTGCAATATTTATGACAGTAGCACCTTTTACATTTGGGTTAATGACAATTACATAGAATACATCATTGTAATATTTAGTGGTAAGATGATCACTCTAGTCAATTGAAGAGTGAGTATATGCCAGAATGACAGAAAAGAAAATGCAGGATAGAATGTGGAGGGAATGGGTGTCAGAGAGGGTGAACCAGGGAAAAGGATGAAAGCAAGTGTACAGATACACATGTTTGATGCTGTAGCATTATCAACCTCACTGTGATTTACAGAATTTCAACAAACTGCATTTACCTGTACAAGACGTTTCTTTATACATCAAGCATCCGGCCTTGATGTGAAGAAGACGTGACCTGCCCATGGTCTTCCCCAGAGGTGACACCAAAATTGTGATCTGCACCCTGGGTCAGCCAAAACCCCTGTGGACAAGAAAGGACAGCTCTAAGTCTGGTGGGGTCAGCAGATGCGGCTGGAAAAGCACTAGCTCGTTCTTTCTTCTTTTGGGCCCTGCTCCAGGGTCAAAAATGCTACCATCTCCAGACCTTTTACTCCCCATTCTCCTCCTTTTTCTCCCGACCATTCCCATTCACCATCTGCTCCCTCCTTCATTTCATCTCTCCAGAGTCTACCCAGTCATCCAAAGCTACATCTTTCAATAAGGATGATAAATGATTACTGAACAAAAACATCCATGTAAGCAAGTTTCTTGGATTAAGCCTTGATTATTAAAACCAAAAAGGAAAACACGACCATTCCCATTTATTTTTAATTCAGTAACTTTATCCTGAAACAAAGTATCATACTGAGTCCCTCACATTTCTTCTTGTTTGCTGAAATGTGTTCATTGATCAGGAGCTCTGCAAACCAGAGGGGAAGGAAATATATACATTCATAGATGGTTGCCTTGTAGCTCAAGCATTGACTTTAATAGGACATAATTAAGACTGGTATTAGATGAGAGAAAATGAGAATGAAAAATTTCTGGCTTCCGCACTTTATTAGCAGCAAGGGATAAATATACTGGGAAGAGAAATTTCAGACTTCTTTCTGTTTTTCTGTGTTATTGTTCTCTTGTTTTTTAATGTGTTGCAGAATATTGCTACCTTGGTTGAAACAGTCATCTCTTGCCTAGGCTTTCCACCCTTGTCCTCTACAGCTCATTCTTAACACAGCAGCCAGAATGATCCCAGGAAGGCACAAGTCAGATCATGTAACTCCCCTGCCTAGAACACTTCCTTCAATGGCCATCACGTATAAGCCAGTTCTTAACGGTGGCCTTATAATGCACAGTGGGCTTCCACACCCTGCTCTGGCTCCCCTTTGCTATTCTCTCCAGGCTGTCACTACTTTCCATCAATCCTGACCTTCATGTTTCACAACTGAGTAGGGGCCACACTCACACCAAAGTCTTTGCACTGGCTATTCCATTTGCCTGGAATGCTTCTCTCCCCCTCCCCCATCCCTAGTTTCCAGGCAAGAGGCCCAGCCACCAGATCAGTGAATCAGGGGAAACCTGAGCCCCCTGCCGTTTGAGAGGATAGGAAAAGGGTGGTGTTTCATCTCTTACCATTTTTAATTAAGAGATTAATACATTACTTTTGAAACTGCATACGCCTTCCTGTTCTTTACTCCTTGGTACAAAAGCACATGTCTCTTCCATTCCCAAGAAAGAGGCCAAATACTGGTGACCTCCCAGCGAAAATTACGAGAATTTGTTTGGTCTTTGTGATATTTTGAGTTTTTCAATTTGTGGGCAACATTTGGAAATTGAAAAGTACACATATAAATCTTTCTTTCTTTCTTTCTTTCTTTCTTTCTTTCTTTCTTTCTTTAAATAGGAAGATTTGGCAGCTGTAGGTGGGATTCAAGCAGGGAACAGTTGTCTGCAAGGAAGTGGCAGGTGGTCCATGTAGATGGGTAGCACCATTGGGGCCAGTGTGTTACCTGCCCGGATCTGGCAGATAACTGTGTTTGCAACCTCTTGTGTGAGCACACATCGACAGAGCGACACCCCATGACTTGCCCAGGCAGCCCTGGCATGTGTCTGGTGTAGCACAGTAATTATTGCCGGAGCACACTCTGCTTCCCCCATCCTGTCTCCAAAGTGTGCTCGCGTGTACCATGAATTCTGTGCCCCTCAAAGGTGCTCCAAGCTCTGGGTCCGGCCTTTGAGAGCTGATATGACCATCATTCAAGACTTCGTGCTCACATTAGGTCTCCCTTGACAATTAAGAGTCGGAGTTGGGGATGGTTCAGTTCTTTGTAGCTCTTTGATTCAATCAGAAAGGGGATCATTTCCACCTAGTTCCAGTGAGCTATTCTACTGGTGCTGTCACTATCTTAAAAGTCTTTAGAATAAAGTTATGGTAATTCTCCTATTTATGGTCTCCAGAAGCCACAAATACTTTCCTAAACTTGTCCAAGTGGAGAAAGTTAAAATTTTTTGGCAACCTACCTATCAGGGGTAACCCCCCCCAAAAAATCCACAACATATATCCAGGATTACCCCCTTTCTTCTGTCTACTTCTCACCTTCAAGTGCTGGGTTTGGCAGCCACTGCATCAGAATGTGTGTCTAGATATCTGTGATCCCATAAATCCCAGGGCTCTAAGGGGATGAAAGATGGATCTCGTCTGCTTTATGCAGACCTGCAGGGGAGAGAACAGGGAAAACTGCTCTGTGAGCAGGCATAAGAACGAGATGTAGTAAGGATATTTCATAGCCCTTTCAAAATGTTGACAATTTTATTAACTACTCACTTTCATATTTCAGTAATATTGGTGAAAAATTTGGGATTTTAAAAAACACCTTTATATATGTCTTTCACTGCTTTGGTAATATTTTCAGGTACCCCAGAGCCTATTCAAGTCTCAGGTCTGTTGGATTGTTTGCAAGAATGATTATTTGTGACGCTACTTAATGTTGCAATTTACTGAGACTTCTTGCCATCACATCCATCTCTGGTTTGACAGGTAAAATAGGGAAGATTTTGCAAGATAGTAAAATGGTGAACAATTTATGTTTTTAAACTTGTGTACAAAACTGTTTCATGATTCACCCTCTAACTCTTCCTGATTGCATGGGGGTGTTTCCAATGTAGTAAGGAGTACAGAGTGCTTCAGGGAGAGGAGAACAATGCTGGGGGAGAGGAGTCCTAGATTCAACCCATGGCCTCGACTCCCATGGTGACCTTGGGCCACAGCCAGGTCATTTCAGTATCTTCTCTCTTGGCCTTGTATTCAAGGTTTGCAATGGCCAGGAAGCAGGAGGTTTTGCCACAGTAACAAAATCCCAGTGCCTTAACACAGCAAGGATATTTTTTGCTCAAATCAAGTCTGCTTTGGGTGTGGGAACTCTTGGAGATGTACCCCCAGTGTAGACTGCTTCCATCTAGGGCGCCTCCATCTCAGCACGAGCTTCTGGAGAACCGAGCATTGCCTCTTAGGTGCTTCTGGCTGCAAGTGACACACACCACCTCCATTCTTCTTTCAATGGCCACCTTGAATCGGAGGGCCAAGCCTGACTTCAAGGGGCCAGGAAAGGAATATACTTACTCTGTATTTTGGTTCCATGTTTTGTAACATCTGCCACAGGGTGGAAGGACATCAGAGGTTTTCCTGTGTGTGCATATGTGCACGTGGGCGAAGGTATATTATTTGCATACACACATATGTTCACACAGGTATTCCTAAGTATATATATTTCAGAATAGTTCGCTGAAACAACGTTTCACACGCATGCATAAACAACTATGAGGAAGGAAACTGGAATGGTTGAGATTGACACTTTTAACTCTCCTCACCGTTCTATACTTGCAGAGGAACCAAGTTCCAGGATCCCTGGTGGTTCTAAAATGCTGTGATGCGATCCAATGGCCTGGAACCGAACAACTTCATAAGCCGCTGGCTTGAAAATAAGACACCAGGACAATGACCAAATTCAGATGTAATCAGAATAATCTATCTCATTGTATCTGTACGTGAGAAAGTCCAGCAACTTATGAGGGAAATTCGAAGAGAGATGGAAAACCAATCAAGTTAGGGTCTGAATACATATAATTCCAAATGCATGAATTGAATTTGGGTTCCCCAGTTCTAGTACATGTATCCTGAGCTGCAACTGACATCAGTTGGTCATTTATATTAGGAAGCAGCAGGAAAATGTATAACCTAGGTGCTCATTGGGAAAAATACCTAATATGCCTGAACAATGGGGGTTTTAATTAATGAAAAATAGAAAGATGGACAAAAGAGAGTCGAATAATGTGCTCAGTGAGGAGTTAACTGGAGAGCCAGGAAGACCAAAAAGAAAAGAAAGAAAAAAAAAGGGCTAAGATGCTTTGCAAGCCAGGGCCAGAGCTAAGAAACGAATCCTGATGTGTTCGGAGAGAAAAACCATCACACTGAGACTCTCCACTCTGTATTGTTTGGCAATTCTTCAGTTCCGGTTAATCATCGCATTCACTGTGTGCACGTCACGGGGCAGGGGCTGCTGCAGGAACTGAGGAAATGGCCAGAAGAAAAATCTAGACAGAAGTGCCTGTCCTGACAGAGCTTACATTTCACTGGGAGAGAGCGGGTCATGAGCTAGCAGAGAAAAAAGATGACTCAGACAGATCTCTGTCCTTGACTGGGTTATGCTGTGGGGGTAGAGGTAAGGGAAGCAGGCCTATGAACAACGTAGCAGGGTACCCAGGGCTGGGGGCCACACTGCATGTTTTTCTATGACCAGTGAACCAGGATGGCTGCTGGAGAGGGAGGGGCACATTTCTCTACAAGAAGGGCAGGGACCTTCTCCCAGGAGAAGGACTGAGTGGAAGGGGGCCACAGCCACTTTGTCTCAATGGTTACACACACAGTGCTGACACGGGGCTGGTGTGGCAGCCGCCGCACAGGGAGGCCCCTCTTCCAACTGCCCACGTTCCAACAGTGACATCAGACCCCTTCATCTGGCTGCAGCAGGAGCCAAAGTTGGGACAAAGAGCAGTGGGTAGACCTGACGTTGTATGTGTCTTAGACAGGAAGGCACATGGAAGACGTTTATCACTCATTCTCCTTCATAAAAATTACTTCCAGACTGATACTATCTATCCAAGAACTTAATCAAAATTCAGGACCCCAAAACAGGCATCCCGTGACCTAAAAGAATTCACCTTGAGTCCTTCCTCCTAGAGTTCAATCCTATGGAAATAATTCAAATAACAGATAAAAATTTGTGCACAGATTGTTCTTGGCAGTATTATTTAAAACATGGAAGGTAGAAACAAAATGTCCAATATTTTGTAAGTGATCGGCTATCTTCCTACTAAAATATTATCTGCTTAAGTAATCCAAACTCTGTTTCTGTTCATTACTGAAAACCCTGCCTTGTGTACAGAAAGAACAGCACAAACAAAACAACGTACAGCCTAAACGATGAAATATTCTGAAAGAGTGGTTGCCTCTGGATGCTGGGATTTCCAACCCCCACAGCATCTAAAACATTTCCTTTTATTTTTTTTAAAGATTGTATTTATTTAGTTTGAGAGAGACAGAGACAGAGAGAGAGAGAGAGATACAATGAGTGTGAGGAGTTGCAGAGGGAGAGGCAAACTCCCCACTGAGCAAGGAACCCAGCGGGACTCAGTCCCAGAACCCTGGGATCATGACCTGAGCTGAAGGCAGACGCTTAAAAGACTGAGCCACCCAGGTGCCCCTTTATTTTTCCAATAGGTCATAATTCTAAGTAATTTATGAGTATATGAAATTATAGGTAATTACTTTCATAATTAAAACAAAAGGAAGTGTACTTTTTCCCAGAGAAGTCACAGGTGTAGCTGAGATGAGATGCATGTAAATAATTGTATAAGCCATAATGTGGCAAGAGCTATGTAGCAGAACTTCCTGCCACGGGAGGATAGCATAGAAAGAATTACTTTACTGGACGGAGTCCTAAACTGTGCCTGAGATTCATGCCTATCTGAACAGAAACATATGAACTCCCTCATAGTATACCAGAGCTCGGATCCAGGAACATGCTCTTGAGATTATCGCTGTTTCAATATGAATTCCCTGTATGCTCGGGATTGTTAACAGCCTGACAAAGCACTTCCTCTAAATGAGAAGACTTATTCTGGTCCTGTCACTCAGGAATGAACAAACATTTATTAAACATTGACAGACCTCAAAATCAATCCATGTGCTTTGCATGTGTCCTTTCACCAAATTTACAGCAACCTTGGGAGGGTCATTTCATCATTTCTATTTTGTATGATCACAAGTCCCTTTCTCCCTATGAAGTGAGAGGTTCAAGATGAATGATTTTCATTGTCTGCAAATCTGTAAATTCAAGTCTCCACAGATCTTAGCTCACTGTGTGTTCCTTAACCTTTGTCCTATCCTCTTTTGTCCCTGGACTTCCAGGACCTGGATCTACCTCCACATTCCTGCTCTTACTGTAGATTTGTAGATTCTTGTTTGCAGTGCTGTGTGACACTTTGCCTCTCCCAAGAAAGACGAAAAGAGAACCACATGAGGGGATTAGGAGATGAAGAATGCATGTTGGTTTCATTCACTCATTCATTCATTCACTCAGAGTTTCTCTGAGTATCGCTTGAGTCCACTCCAGCTTACCAGGCTTTTCCTGGATGGATTATAAGTGGATCTGAGAATTTAAGCCCTTTTGTTTATTTGTTTGCCGGTAGTAGACACAAGCCCATCGATTTTTCACTTTGATGCACAACTAAGGATTGCTTATTAATAAGGTTTAAAAATATGGATAACTAAAACTTGGCTTTCATAAATTAAAATTAAGGCATTATTAGAGTTTGCTAAAAAACTTCCACTGTATATTCTATCAGTAAGTCTGGAAGCCACCCTGTGCTTTGGCAATACTGCAAAGCTTCTGCTGAGAACACGCAAGCATGAAGCAGAGGGACTCCTGCGGCTTTCTGGAAGGGTGCTGTGTTAAAGGGAAGAGCACCTGTGCTGCCTTCAGTTGGTTTGGTTTTGGATTGTTGCTCCTTTTATTGCATTCATTTTGTTGAGAAATAATGTTGGGATTTGCTTTGGTTGATCACCGGGTTGGTGACACATACTTTCAGGGATTTTACTGTTATGTGCTCGTTTCAATACTTAGCCATCGCAGAATTCTTTTGCTTTAGAAAGCTGGCACACTCAGGATGTGTGGAGGTACATTTTTCGCTCTGCTGCAATGAGTCAAGATGTAAAAAATTGGACAGCCGCTGATGTACAGCCCAACCTGATGTTCTTGATACTTTATTACATGGCCATGTTCCTGTTGGCAGGAGTCTCTCTGTGCTGGCTGTAGATGCTTGGACAGTCACCACACTCCAATCAAGCAAACTGACGGTGCTGCTGGAAATTTATATCATGCCCGTCCCCTGAAAAAGCAGGCATCCTGGGATTAACCAGGCCCACACCACAGGCTTATTCTGTGCCAGGCTGGGGCTTGAAAGAACAGAATGGTGAAGCTCTTACTATTCGGAAACACTCAAGCATAAATCTTGCTGATGATAAGAGTTTGGCCCCTTGCATTAGGCAGTGATATAATTGATGAATACAAAGAGAAATAACCCTTTTCCTGCAAAAAGTATTTCCTACTTCACTCAGCTCAAGTATCCCTTTATCCAGAAATCTGTTCTGATGTCTACAAGCAACTAGGGCATTTGTCACTTTACTTTGAAATTTTATTTGTATACATTCTATTGCCCAACTGTGAGGAATGCCTGCTGAGGGCAGGGACTGTGCTTGATTCGTGTATGCTCAGCAAACAGCCCAGGGGAGGAATGGGGCTTAATAAACAACTGTTGGACTGAATTCAGCTTAGAAAACAATGAGGCAGATAGAAGAGGCCAGCCTGTGTCTGTCCAGTCATGGAATGTTCTACTGGAGTGATGGCTTATAGACAGAGCCCAACCATCTTTAAGAGTGGTGGTAGACCTCCACACTCCAAATTAAGATAGAAGGAAGAAACAATGAAGATAATCATAGTGACATTTCCTTTACCTGAATGCTTTCTACTGGATAGGCTGTGGGAGACAGACTATTATTATATCTATCTATTATTTCCATTAATCCTTCCAACAGCCCTGAAGGGAGACATTTGTAAGTCTACTAGAAGGGAACCAGTGTTGAAGTTCTGAGATGAAGCCTACCCAGCACTAAAGTAGCAGAGCTGGGAATTCAAGCCCAGACCAGTCTGTCTCCAAAAAGAACTTACTACAGGTGAAGAAAACGAGAGGCAGTATTTGACAATATGATGGGCACACAACATGGGAGGATGTGAAGAGTGGGGGTGTGGGAGGGTTATGGTGTAAACTTTGGCAAATACAAGGGACATGTCTTCCCTAGAAATAGTAGGAAGGAAGAATGATATGGTGGGGACTGGAGTGTGTGCTAGGCTGTGTCACAATCCTCCAGAGATGTCCACATCCTACCCTTAGAACCTGTGAATATATTACATGGAAAATGGTGTATGTTTTTTCCCAGATGTATTCAAGTAAGGATCTTGGGATGGAAAATTATCCTGACTTCCTGGGTGACTCGACAGAAGTCACCTCACCGAGGGTCCTTATAGGAAGGATCCATGGGGTCAGAGAAGGAGTCATGACAAGAGAAGCAGAGAACCAGTGAAGTGGGAGCCCATGCACATGGTGGCTAGCAAAAGCTGGGGAAGGCAAGGAAACAAATTCTCGCCTTGAGCCTCCAGAAGGAACACAGTCCTTCCAACACTTGATTTCAGCCCAGAGATGGACTCTGGATTTCTGACCTCCAGAACTGTGAGATAGTTATATTTGCACCATTTTAGGCCTGGAGCTTGTGGGAATTTGGCACAGTAGGGAAAGGAGATGAATGCAGGGCCCAAGGGGAAGAGGTCTTGAAGCAGAGAAGACGTTTCTGAGGTCAAGTTGGTCTGGGAGTGAGGATGGAGTAGGATGAGGGGCTGAGGCAGTGCCATTCAAGGTGGGCCCAGGACACCCGGAGCACTTGCTCAAATGAACAACCGCAGGCCCCACCTTAGAACTTCACAGTCCAACTGCTCCTGCAGTGACCCTCACGGCCTCATGTGTGCTGCTGTCAGAAGAGTGATGACCAAGGATAGCCCACATAGATAAATAAATGAACACAGCTGACATGAGAATATGAATATGTCCTGGCCTTTGTGGAGGGAGCAATTCAGACTGGAGGCAGAATAAACAGGTTGCTCGGTGTCCCCACCAGCTGTGATCATGGATGTTAATGACTCCCTCATGACATCCTTCTCAAATGGTGACCATGTTCCTACCAGCGTTAGGTGCTGTGGACACATGATGGTGAGCAATGCAGGCATGCCCATCCTCTCCTAGAACCTACAGTCTAGTGGGAGAAACAGACATGGCTCACACAGACATGCGAACATATATCATAAATGACAGATGACATGAAGAGAAAGTCCAGGGGACTGTGAGCCTCTAACTGGAGGACCTCACCTGTCTGGAAAGGGAAGTCAAAGAAGCTTCCCTCAGGAAATGATATCTGAAGCATTAGTAAGAGTTGACTATTGGAAAGGGGTGTATGTGGGGAACAGGATACAAAAAGCAGAAAAGGCACATGCAAGAGCCCTGGGGTAGAAGGACCTAGTGGGATAGAGGTCAGGGGGTGAAGGTGAAATTGGCTGAAGTCAAGCTCCAGGGAAAGCAGTGTCTGGTGCTCAGAGTGAAGACTTTCAATCTCCCCCATAACAATGAGTCATGTGATCAGGTTTGCATTTGGCTACAGGGTGGTGGGTCATTTGAGTTCAGTCTACAGGGGGATGGATGAGCAGACCCCCGTTAGGAGGCAGTTAAGGGTACAGTTAAGGTACCCACCAGAGTGCCTGGGACCCGGAGGATGCCCCATTCATGTTAACCTCCATGCTAGTTTGGGAGCTAATTCCACAAGACTGCCATGCCGGTTTGTCTTTTCCAGGAGGTCAGATTTGCAGCTGACTCTACACTTCAGTCTGAGAATAAATAAGTTCATATATTTTTCTCCAAATGTCTGGCAGATCAGCACACTGAGACAGTGTCTGTGAGTGAGAAAAAGCAATATGGCGGTGCCCTGTTCATAGGTGGTTCAAATGCATCCAAACAATTGTGTACAGCCAGCATGAGAGAGTTGTCCTGTGGGTGACGGCTCTGAGAGGAGCTCGGGCCCAAGTTTTGATTTTAGAGGAGAGAAAGAAGGACTGTCCTCACCCAAACACAATTATCGTCTGTCAGAACAAGGTACAGAAATCAAAGCAACTGGCAGCAAATGTAATTTTAAACAAACCCGTCCGTAGAATCTGTGGTTTTTCTCCACAGTGACAAGGATTCCTAAAGGAACAACTGGAGGAAAATAAAGATGGTAGAAGGTAAAGAAAGAAAGATATTGATGCCATCTGCCATATTTTTACGAGCTAACATGACCAGAACATATTGATTACTGTAAAAGTTCCCTTCAGTCAGGAGACCTGCTATTAATTTTCATGTCTCATTTACCATAATCTTTTATAGCTTTTTTACAGTAAATCCTCTTTATTTTTGAGCTGGAGTGTGAAGATAAAAACGAATTAGATGGGATCTGAATTGTTACTTACTCTAATGGGCACCTCCTGGAGGTGTGCCCTTGGGCAGGTTATGTCAATTTTCTTGCCTTAATTTCCTCATCTTTCAGGTGGGAATAGTGAGAGTTCTCACCTGAAAGGCTGTTGTGAGGGGAGAAATGATAATGTGGTAAAGCCTTGAAACAAGGGGGCACGTGGTAACTTTGAGGTTGGCTGTTACTAACTTCTGGGCATCACTCAAAGCGATACCCACACCTACCGTCAGATACACATCTTCCCTCACTCTTCTGTTTGCTCTTCTGTTCTCTGGCTAGGTACCAAGCTATCGCCTCTCAGCAACAACCCCATCATCCTCTCTCTGGCTTTGTGATGTTGGGGCTTGAACGATGAAACCAGGGGTCAGCTTCGACAGCTGCCAGTAGGGGTGCTCGAGGGATACCTCAAGGACGGAGGCGGGGACTGGCCCCTTCCTGCAGGCTTCCTGTTGCTAAGCCCTGCACTAGCCATGCCTCACTGCAGCTGTCAGTTTGTTCCCACGGGGGTGATCAGAGCCAGTCTGCTGTTTTTCCAGCACTTACAGAGGAGCCTTAAGGCGTCCCTCTCAGAGGCTCCAATACCAGCTGAAGTCGCCAGGCTCTGAGTTTAATAATGTCATCCTTTCCCTTTGTTCTTGCCATTCCAGGGAGTTAGCGTTTCCCGCAGCTGCTGTCTACCTGATGCCTTAGTGCCTTCCTGTTGCCTATTTAGTTATCTGGTTAGCAGTTCTTTTTTTTTTTTTTTTCTTAAATCTAGTTAATAATTCCATATCATTACATCCTCTTTTTCCAAATAACTGGGGTGGATCATATACCTGATTCAACTCTACCAGAAACACTTGTGTCCTTTGAGGCACACAAGTTCTGACTTTAAATATAATCTGCCTTATCAGAAACTTGCACAAATAAAAAAAGAAGGCAATCCACATGAAAAAGGAGCAAGAGGTCTGAACACCTGCTTCACAAAAAGATATCTGAATGTCCAATAAATGTGGGAATGTGTTAGGCTTCCTTAGTAATTTAGGGAAATGCAAATTAAAACTAATGAAATAGCCACTAGATGGATTATATTAAATACACTGAAAATACTGCACATTGATGGGCATGTGTAGCTTTGGGAACTCTCCAGCACTATGGGTATGAGTTAAAATTGATTACCAGTTACTTTTGAAAGTTGTTTGGAAGCATATATGTGTATATATATATATATATATATATATATATATATGGTGACCTTTATATATATAAAGGTCACTGTAAATAGACCCCATGACTCAGAAATTATGGTTCTAGGTATATTTCCAGGAAAAATGAGTGCAAGAATGTCCATAGAAGCATTTTATGTAATAACTCCAATCTGGAAGCAAGACAAATATCCCACAGCGATAGAACACAGAAAGAAACTAAAGGGTATTTAATAGTAGTAAAAATGGACGAGCTCTAGCTACTCCAGAACATGGATAATTATTACAAAAATACTGTTGAATAAAAGAAGCCAGATATAAAACAATAAATAAAATGTGATTTTATCTATATTTATCTATATTTTTATATTTTATCTATATAAAGTTCAAGAATTGACAAAACCAGGCTGGTGTGGGAAGTCAGGATAGTTCTTATCCTTGCGGGCGGGTATAGCGGAGGTTGACTGGGGAGGAGGACAAGGGGGGCTTCTGTGCTAGAAATGTTTTACTTTTTTTTTTTAAGAATTTACTTATTTATTTGACAGAGAGAGATACCACAAGAGAGGGAACACAAGCAGGGGGAGTGGAAGAGGGAGAAGCAGGCTTCCCACCAAGCAGGGAGCCAGATGCAGGGCTCAATCTCAGGACCCTGGGTCATGGCCTGAGCTGAAGGCAGACGCTTAACGACTGAGCCACCCAGGAGCCCCAGAAATGTTTTATCTCTTGACCTGGGTGATGACCGATTCCTCCACTCATTGTGTGTGAATTCACTGAGCTGTGCACTTTAATTGAGGTACATGTGCCACACTTCATTAACAAAGATTTAAAATATTTAAAGCCTGAAGTTTCCCATCTTCATCGGGCATTTATTTTAAAAAAGATGGCCAGCATCTCCCTCACTTGACCTTTTTCTTCAGAGCATTATCTCTATCTTTGGTTCCTTGGAGTTTCCTATGGATCTAAACACCAAACAAAGTTGGTTTGCATTTGGTTGACACAATTGATTATGGCGTCAGATACTGCCTACCAGGAAAATAACTCATGGAAGGCAGAATCTTGCTTGGTTTTGAATCAGAGTACATTGTCTGACTCGAGCAAGTGCTCAGTAAATGTCTGCTGAATGAATGCTAGGGGATCTTTGCCTAGACTGTCTCATTACTATTCTCATGACTCTACAACAGTACCTTGTATAGAGAAGACACTAAAACATTTTTATTGACTGCATAAAAATGAACTCTGAGAGCACGATTATAGTTTAAAGTACATGGTACCTCCCTGGAAAATTAACTTCCAATTTTCCTAAATTATTCAGTGAAGGGTACCTGGGTGGTTCAGTTGTTAAATGTCTGTGTTTGGCCCAGGTCATGATCCCAGGGTCCTGGGATTGAGCTCCACATCAGGCTCCCTGCATAGTGGGGAGCCTGATTCTACCTCTCCCACTCTCCCTGCTTGTGTTCCCTCTCTTGCTGGCTCTCTCTCTGTAAAATAAATAAATAAAAATCTTTATTAAAATTAAAAAAAATAATTACTTTCTGAATTGTCACCAGTTTCCTAGGGAATGTACATCACCATCCAAAGATATTTTCTGCCCTTTTTCCCCCCCTGCCAAAGTTTTTAGATACCCAAGAAACCCTTATTTGATTTTCTATTTCATAGAAGTTAGGAGTCGATATTACAGAGCTAGCATGCTATGATAGGAACAGTAGTGGCTTGCCCTGCTCAACCACAGACCAGCTGGTTCATTCTGGTAACTCTCTGAGCTATGCTTAGATTTTTGGCTACTCATGTTTAAAATGAAAGTGTTGGAATTGTTAAGGATAGTATATATGTGTCCTACTAGTGATTATTCTTTCCGTCCACCCATGGCGGACATTGCTAATCATATTATACTTGTCTACCGAGCCCATAACCAGCCTCAGCATGGCATACCAGACCCATACCCAACAGTAGCTGGCAACTCTATGAAACCTACTTGTCAATTCTCAACCAGATGACACAAAAAGTCCCTTTCAAGTCTGAAGTTCTGTGGTCCTATGATCTATAAAATGTAATATTCTCTTCAACGACGCTGAGGCACTGCATAATTTTGAAGTGCACTCAGAACGATCAAAGAAAGATTACATTTTATTACTCACAGTTTCAAAGTTAGGAGTATTTTATGGCATTATCAATCTTTGCAAATGAATAATCCACGGGTAGTGCTCATTTAACACAACTCTTCCTACCTGTGCATTTCATATTTAGAATGAGATTTGAAATGAGCACAGGGACACATATCCAGTACCCCAACAGAATTCGGATACCTCCAATCTGAAATTGTCCTGTCCCTTCAGTGTTAACAGTAAAATGAATTTTCCTAGAACAGTAACACCTGGCAGGTAAGCATCCCGTGCACTCCTTTGTTCAGAGAGTAAATTAGAGAAATCGGGAATAAAGATATGAGTAATTGCCCTAGCAAAGCCTGAGGTTTGAAGTAATAGAACAATATTGTCAAATTACTATCAAAATTGAGTTTATCTAATGGCTCTAGATGGACATCTTTACTGTTAAATATATTAAGCTGAATGTCTAGGGATTCACTGACAGCTTGTTGACATACTGTTACTTGGTGGAAGAAAGGGAAGTGAAGTCTGGTTTTCCTAACACTGTGGCTGTTAGGGTATCAGATCGTTGGTGAATAATGAATCATTAGTGCCTTTCATCTCAGTCCCCTTGAAGAAATTGTGTCCTCAGCCTGCAGGTAAACTGTCTTTTATTTATTCACCAAGAAGTTGGGAATTGAAGCCCATTTTCTTCTCTATCATTGCATATGAATTCTGAACTCTGGAGGCACAACTTTCAGACTGACAGGCAAAGGGTAGGGCTGAGACTGAACCTACATTTCGTGAGGCTTTGAGGGTCTTCACACTAAAGCATCACTGAGGTTTCACAGAGCACAGTGAATAAGCAAGTGCCTGTGAGTTGACAACTGGGGCCGAAATCCTGGGCCCTGCCACTGGGATGCATCCCTTAACCTCTTGGCCCTGTTGGCATTCGTCCAACTCTGGGGATGAATAAGGTTTCTTCCACCTCTAACATTCTAGACGGTGCCCATTAATGTTTCTTATGGAATCAAACCAGTGATAGTATGCAAATTATCCAGATAATTTAGGTCAAGATGGATTGCAGCCTGCTTTGAGATTCTACTTAATATTTCCAGATATGCATGCCTGTTTGTAGCCAGCGTGAGTTGAGAGCTTATGTGTCTGTTCTCATATCCCATCAGCTTCCTCCTTCACCTACTGACTCAGAATCATGATCAGCTTCCTGGTTTGAGTAGCAAGACCTCAAAATGTGATGTGACAGGTAACTTGCAAGATAGGCTCAAGCAGATTCTAGGACACGGTGATCGAAGTTTACTTGGCGATCTTGTTTTCCTTCTGATCATAAGACCTTCTATTACAGCAGAAAGAATACTTCAGGTGTATTCTACTTCAGTTTTGGGACAGTTCCTGATCTTTGAGTCTTGGTTTGGTTATCTGAGAAATTTAGGAGGAGGCCTGGGAGACCTTCTAGGTATTCTATTCTATTCTATTCTATTCTATCCCATGTATCCATTCCATCCTAGGTATCCAAATGCTGCTTGTGGTCTCCAAGTTTCTCAGACCCAGCCCACCTATCTTTCTGATTCAGAACCTCATGACAGAGGCTACTTGCCTCAGAATGTACTTTTATTATTTACACCAGGCATGCCCACTGCAACTGGCTTAACCTCAGTGACATTTGTTACAAGTTATCAATTCAGTTTTTATATTGGTCATCCAGTATAAAATCCAGTGGTTTTTCTAGGTGTGTGGAAAATTAACCTGGCTAAATATATCTGACTCAATGTATTTATACACACACATATATGCGATATGTGTGACATTCACACACATATGATATATATGTGGTATTTATACGCACATGTGATATATATGTAACATTCACACACATATGATATATATATGATATTCACACATATATAAATGAATATATATGTATACACACACACACACACACACGTTCACTTTTCGAAGAGATTGGAGATCAGTGTCAAAAAGCCTAAATTCGAGGATTCTTAAATTGGAATTGTTAAGGACATCAAATATGTGCCCAGTCTGAGGCCCAGGGTAAATGACCCTCAAGGATTCACTTACAGATGGCCCTGGTTTGCCCATAAATGCCATGCAAAGGGCGGGCTTCTGAATATTACTCGTATTATTAGGGTATATTTGGTTCCTACTGCTGCCATAATAAATTACCACAAACTTGGCAGCTTAACCAATATAAATTTATTACCTTATAGTTCAAGTCAGAGGCCTGACTCAGGTCTGAAATCAAGGTGTTGGCAGGGCTACATTCCTTTTCAGAACTCTGGAGAAGAATTTGTTACCTTGTCTTTTCCAGCTTCTAGAGGCTGCACAACTTCCTTGGCTCATGCTCCCTTCCTCCATTTTTAAAGCCACCAATGTCCTCTCTGACTCCCCTTCCACAGTCACATCTCTGTCTCTAATCACAGTCAGGAAAAATTATCAGCTTTTGAAGACTTGTGATTAGACTGAGTGCACCTGGATGAACAGGATAATCTCCCTGTCTCAAGGCCCATAACCTAATCACATCTGCAAAGTCCCCTTTTTTCCATGTAAAATAGCATATTCACAGGTGTGGGAATTTAAAACATGAACATCTTTGGGGGAGCCATTATTCTGCTTCCCTCAATGTAATCAATGGAGGCTTTTGAGAAAGTTTATTTATTTATTTATTTATTTGCAACCAAGGATGAGGGATTTCGAAGCTACAAAGTGATATTAAGTAATATGTACCATTTAAAAAGGGCATTAGAAACCATCTGGCCGAACCTCTCACTTTACAGAAGAGGAAACTGGGGCTCAGGCATTTCTAGGTCACAGGTGGGACTAGCAGAGGAGATTCACGTGGAATCCAGCCATCCTTGCTCCTAGCCACTCCCTGTGGCCCCACAAGACTGCTCTCTAAACTGAATGAAGACAAGTGCACACAAAATCTGCACAGTGTCGAATTCAAAACTCCCCACAAAGAGGCATTTTGTTTTTATAAAACCCTTGATGGGGGGTGGTGGTCTCTGTTCCACTTGGAAGAACAGTTTCAATGAGAACAGAAATTTGTTAAAAGATTTGTAATGAAATGTCAAGATGGTTTGCCATTTTGCAAAAAAATATCACTTTTAATCCCAAGTGACAAAATTATTCTGTTGCCAAAGGGAGATGGTATTTAAATAAAGGTCACACAAAATCAGGGGCAAACGCAACATACAATGTATCAGAAATTCAAGGATAAATTCAAAGAATCTTTGGACCTTGACTTTTGGCTACTCTGAGTCCCTAAGATCTACATATTCATCATTCCATCCATCATCCCACCCACCTACTGTCCCACACTGTATGTTACTTGTTTCGTACCAACCATGTGCCAGGGGCATTGGAATACAGTGGTGGAGAAAAAAAGAGTCCCTATATTTACAGGGATGAAAGTAGTAATTTAAGGTGTCCTAGAGTGGGTTCTATGCTTCACCTGATAACCAGATTTCTGAGTTGTACACATCCATAGAGGTAGAAGGGGCGGAGCCTAGGACTCTGTATTTTAGCAAGTTTTGCAGGTGATCTCAATACACATTAAATTTTGAATCCTACTGCTATAAATAAAAACAATTCAGTTGCTAGATCCCCACCTCCATACTTTCTTCATGGTTTACTGGCATCTCTGGTGAGGGATGAGGGAGCTGGAGAAGAAGGAAGAGCCAACCAGAACACATCCTTTCCCCCAAATAAGACTAGGACTTTGATGTACTATGTTCGTTAATTGATCTGCACCCCATTCCCTATGGGAGGTTCACAGACTTGCAATGAAGTGAACAATGCCCCTTGATGAACTTTTGGGAATGCACAAGATGCTCTCTAAACTGAATGAAGACAAGCGCACACAAAATCTACACAGTGTCAAATTCAAAACCACGTGCAATTCCGCTTTCTACCTTTCCATCATTTCTTCTGCTGGCATTTGAATAGCTTTTACCCATGATAAGAATATGTGTGTTGGGAAACACTTGGCATTTATCAGAAGTCAAAGTACAGATGTGTACCAGAATTTAAAGTGAATATTTGATGTGACATGACTAAGTTTAGATCCAAGAAAGCAGAGCCCTAGAAGGTTGCTTCCAGTGCCCTGACATCTACAAACTTAGTAAGTTACGATGCTAACCGTGTTAGGGCTTAGATCAATTATTTACATGTCACTTGATAACCCAGTGAAATCTGGGAAACATCAAATGTGAATTTCCTAGCTGTCCTTTGAGTTGATTGATTCTGAAAGGCACCCATTTACTGCTAAGATCCCAGCCTGAATAAGAGAGCTTTTCATTGCCAATGACCTATCACTGAAGAATGGATACATTCTAGTGGTTTACTGTGGGCAGCACTTCCCTGAGCAGCGTTTCAAAGTATGAGAGATATAGATCAGAACCAGTGTGACAGGATTCCTTGAACAATGTTAGTTCACCTCAGTCAGAGGGATTTTTCTAATTTATTCGTGTTCATATAATTTCTTTTTATATGAGTGTATTTTATTTATGAAGTATTTTTAATCCAATGAAACTCAGTTGACAAATGTTTATTGAGTATCTATTATGTGCCAGGAATACTACTAAGCATTGGGCATATGAAGGTGAAAAACACAAAAGCAACCCCTAATCACATGAAACTTATTACATTTTAACAATATTCCTGGAGGAAAGAAGCAAATAAAATAACAAGAATTTGTAATAAATAATCTGAAGGAAATGATATGGGGTTGAAGTAGGGAAGGATGAGGACGACCTAATTTAGTTTCAGCAAAACATAATAGTCTTTACAATTATAAACACTGATCTGATTCTCAAGTTTTGTGTGTAAGATTCTGGTAAAAGATTTTGTGTCTCTTAAATTTTTAATTGTCCTTCATTTCACACAAATATTTTATAACAAGCATCTAGCTAAGATATACTTGCATTCTAATTTAAACTCATGGCCTCAGAATTAATATTTTATTTAATGACTGAAGGTAATGAGAAATCACGTTATTGCTTTTTCCCCCCCAAGCATGATGTTCATTTTTCAAAGTGAAATTTAAAACCTGTGCACGAATGTCAGTTTGCCACAAGATGGCGTGGTTGATATTTAAGAGAGTGCCTTGGGCAGGAGGGAATTAGACCTTTGCAGTACTGTTCACAAACAGACTCACACACACAGGCACGCGCGTGCACACACACACACACACACACACACACACACACTCTGTTTCTACTTAAGGAACAGAGAAATGAAAACAAATGACAAAAGAAGGGCATTTAAAAAAAAAATCCTCAACCAAATTTTTTAAAAATGGGAACAATTTCACTAAACCTGGTCTGTGAAAACTAAAGTTGACTGGGTTTGTGGCCCGTCCTGGGTGGTCCGACTCTAGATACTGATGCCAATTTTTGAATTTACCAATTCCTAAAATATATTTGCTGCTAGGATAACCTCATTTCCTCTCACTGAGAGAGAAAGAAAGAAAGATAAAAGCAAACATGCAAGAGAAAATACCCTCTTGGTTATTTTAAGAGCCCCACTTTTTTGTGTACACTTTTTATGTGTCAGACCATGGTGACAAATTTCTACATTTTCTACTTCTACACTGGATCAGGATCACCAGCCCCCTCCCTGCCCTGCCTGCACTGTATCTCTGTACACTCTCCTGTTTAAATCATCATTATTTTCATCTTCTGGGTTAAATAAAAGGAAATCCCTATTCTCTATTATGCAGCTTTTCCCCTTTGTATATACAGCTTTTCTTGTATATTTTTATTTCTATAAACAGATTTCAAGAACTCCTTGGATTAGCTTTATAATTTAGCATTTGGATTTTCACATTTTTCTTCAAATTACCCCTTTTCTGTAGTCCTCCCCTTTGTGTGTACAAATCGTCCCCACTCCCTGCTGTACCCCCACCCCAGCAACTGGCTTCATAAAGCTCATCTACCCTAATGGTCTTATTTTCTAAAATTCTCACCTTTGCCTTCAACGGATTTTCATTTCTGTGGAACTGCAAAGATTTCTCATGCCTACCGTTGTTCTGGACACACCTCAGATAAATTTCAATTTCATTCTGCCCCGCCATTAAAGCCAGTAACTTGATCCTTACATTTTGCTAACTGATTTTCCTCACAGTGTGGACACTTAATGAAAATGAGAGCGGGCCAGATTCTCCTTATTTTAGTCAACTTTCTTTGTTTTGTGTGAAAACAGGTCATACTTTTTATTTGACTTGTTGGAGTCCACCGGACTAGCATAAAATCCAGAATCTGGGCAGCTAGTTCTGACAGCTCCACATTAACCACAAGACCTTGTACATGACCTCTTCTGGCCTTAGAGTCCTCTGTAAAATGAGGGCCTTGCAAAATAATCTCAGAGACTTCTACTTCGAATACTTTTTAATTCTGCAAATCACTGGCTTTGTACTTCACCCAACTTTCTCCAACATGGTGTTTGTTGACTCTTAATTAATATGCACAAGGCTAACCTGGCTGGGGATGGGGAAGTTGGGGTAGGAGGTTGATAAAAAGGAAGGAAGGGGGGATGGACCAAGGGGTAGGACCCTCCAACTGTCTCTCCTCCAAATCCCATCTCCCCTGTGAAAGTATCCTAGGTATAACAGAAAGAGAACTAAAACCTCACCTACTGAAGATGACTGGCTTTTGTAAGTCACCTTAAATCCTATTTGCAGCAATTCAGGGAACAAATATGACAAACACACAATGAGGATAAAACTTACAGAATTATAACTTTCAGAAAACTTACAGAAATTTCTCCTTGACAAGGCATAAGTGAAAGAGTTGCCAGTCCTAAAAGCATAAACAGGATATCATTCCTTAATTCTCCATAGCATTCCTTAGGCTACTCATTCTCAAACTTTAGCAGTCCATCAACATCATCTTGAGGGTTCACTAAGACACTGATTGCCAAGTCTCACCTCCCTAGAGTTTCTAATTCTGCAGGTCTGAGGGGAAGCTTAAGAATGTTCCCCAGTGTTACTCAGGAAGCACACTGAGAACCACACCCCAAGCCAAGCAGATGGCCTAACTGCTCAAAGGTGAGAAATTGAAAGATTTTCCTCTAAGATCAGGAAAAAGACAAGGATGCCCACTCTGGCCTCTTTTATTTAACATAGTATTGAAGTCCTAGCCAGAGCAATTGGGCAAGAAAAAGGAAAAAAAGAAATAAAGGCATCCAAACAGGAAGAAGTAAAACTGTCATTATTTGATGATGTGATATAAGATATAGAAAATCCTAAAGATTGCATCAAAGAACTGTTAGAATTAATAAATGAATTCAGTATTGTGGCAGGATGCAAAATCAAAACACAAAAATCTGTTGTGTTTCTAAACACTAATAACAAACAAACTATTGGAAAGAGAAATCAAGAAAACAATCCCACTGCAACTGCATGAAAAAGAATAAAGCACCTAGGAAAAAATTTAGCCAAGAGGTGAAAGAACTATATACTGAAAACTGTAAGACATTAAGAAACTAACTGAATAAAACACGAATAAATGGAAAGATCTTCCTTCCTCAAGGACTGGAAGAATTAATATTGTTAAGGTGTCCATGCTACTCAAAGCAATCTACACATTCAATGCAATCCTTACCAAAATTTCAATGGCTTTTTCACAGAAATAGAACAATCCCAAAATTTTATGAAACCACACACACAGAGCCTCGATTAATGAAAGCAATCTTGAGAGAGAAGAACCAAGATGGAGACATCATACTCCTTGATTTCAGACTCGTAAATAGTTATGAAACTATAGTAATCACAACAGTATGGTATAGGCAAAAACATAGACACTTAGATCAAGAGAAGAGAATAGACATTATAGAAGAAAAATCGTACATTTATAGCCATTAATTTATATTGAAAGAGCCAAGAATATATAATGGGAAAAGGACCATCTCTTCAGGAAATGGTGTTTGGAAAACTCGACAGCCACATGCAAAAAAATGAAACTAGACCGGTATTTTGCATCATACACAAAAATTAACCAACATAGATTAAACAACTGAACATAAGACCTGAAACAATAAAGCTTCTAGAAGCAAATATAAGAAGTAATCCCCCCGACATTGGTCTTACCGATAATTTTTCTTGAGTCTGACAGCAAGAGTAAAAGCAACAAAAGCAAAAATAAACAAGTGGGGCTTCATCAAATAAAAAGTTGCACAGTGAAAGAAACCATCAACAAATTACAAAGGCATTTACCTACTAGATGGGAGAAAATATTTGCAAATCGCATATCTAATAAGGGTTTAATATTCAAAATATATAAAAAACTCATAAAAATATTTTTAAAAACCCAAAGAATCAAATTAAAAAATGGAAAGATCTAAATAGGCATTTTTCCAAAGAAGACATATAGATGGTCAACAAGTTCATAAAAAGACATTACACACCATTACTTACTAGGGAAATGCAAACTGAAACTATCATGAGATATCTCCTCATACTTGTTAGAATGGCAATCATCAAAAAGACAAGAAATAGCAAGTTTGAGGTTGCGGAGAAAGGAGAATCCTAGTGCACTGTTTGTGGGAATACAGACTGGTGTAGCCATTGTGGAAAACAGTAAGGAATTTCCTCAAAATATTAAAAATAGAACTATAATGTAATCTAGCAATTCTGTTTACCCCAAAATAAAATAAAACAATAACAACAAAAACCCAAACCCTAACTTGAAAAGATATATGTACTACCATGTTCACAGCA
The DNA here is from genome assembly GCF_010015895.1 of Lontra canadensis. NCBI lineage: Eukaryota > Metazoa > Chordata > Mammalia > Carnivora > Mustelidae > Lontra > Lontra canadensis. Next base: position 14,785,633 of record NW_022631028.1, read on the forward strand.
GCATCATTCACAATAACCAAGGCATGGTAACAACCTAAGTGTCCAATGATGGATGGAGAAATAAAATGGAGTATACGTACACAATGGAATGTTACTCAGCCATAAAGAAGAATGAGATCTTGCCATTTGTGGCAACATGGATGGATCTTAAGGGTGTTATGCGAAGTGAAATAAGTCTGACAGAGGCTGACAAATACCCCATGATCTCTTTCATATGTGGACTCTAAAACAAACAAACAAAAAACAAAATTAAAAAAACAGTCAAGCTCGTAGACACAAAGAATAGATCAGTGGTTGCCAGAAGAGTGAGATGGGGATGGGTGGGAGAAATGAAGGGTGAAGAGGACAAAGGCTTAAAAAAAAAAAAAAAAAAAAAAAGTGCCGTATGGGAACTGGAAATCATCTAATCTACCTCTTAATTCTGCAGGTAGGGAACATCAAGTTTCCCATTATTAGCATATTTTAAATAAATAAATAAATAAATAAATAAATAAATAAATAGAGATAGATCAATCCATCTGAAAAACTCTGTAGGTATTTCTCTATAGTCTTCTGGCATCAAGTACTGCAGAAGAAGGCTCATAGACATCCTGTGATGGTTGTTTTCTGTTGATTTTGTCCGGAATGGGGTAAAGTGTCTCCATCTACAGATTCAATAATATCTCTCATTCCTGGTCCTTCTTCAGGAGCATTTATTTTTTTCAGTTAAGTTTGTACCACTTTCCTCCACATGTCCTGCTTCCCTCCCCAGGAATAGTTATTCCATGTCCATCCTGCTGATGGCCTCTCATCACTCTGCCCTTTTTGTAGCCTCCTATGTTCTGGAAAGGTTCTCAAGTTGGTCCACACAATGTCAGTTCCACCGTGTGCTTCCGCTACAGGCCCAGTCCCTTTTGCACTGCCAGCTTGCTAACTTTGCCGTCTGTCCTATAGGCTTTTTATGTCAATCTATTTTTTTACAAGACTTGTCATATCACAGAAACTCTTCTTACATCCTTTCAAAAATGCCAAGTGTTTTCTTCTGTGTCATAGAATTGATCATGTTCTGAAGTATGCTTGTATTCAACAGAATGTCTCTTTTTTGGTTTTGTCATATTTGTTTTGCTTTTTCTTTGTTCATTCTGGAATGTGGGGGAGCTTGAGTCAGATTGCCCTGCTGTAGACCCTGTTTACCATCTGTCCACGTGTTGGTAGGTTCTCCTTTTTACATCTGCTCAGGAACACATGAAGCTGTACAAACTAGGTTCACAGCTCTGAGATCGATTTCCAGAATGGAACAGAAACCCAAATTCTATGAATCTGCCCCTGTTCTTTCTCTATCATTCTGAACGGATGGAATACATTTGATCTATACTTCCATATTAAACTGCGTGTATTTTCTTTTATTATTGTTTTTGGTCTTGAAAAATTCTTAATCACAGAGAATTAGTTGCATTCCTTGACTCACTTTGTACCAGGCACTGGTATGAATGCTTTAGGTATATTACTTATATAAATTCTTGCAATAACCCTGAGAATTAGGCACTGTTGTCCTTATCCTAGAGAAAAGATTGAAGCACAGAGAAGTTAAGGAATTTGCCCCAAGTCACACAGGCAATAAAGGATTGGAGCAGGTTTCATATCCAAGCAGATCTCAGTTACTCTGTCACACAGAGAAATAACTAGAAGCATAGATATTGATCTCTGTCCCCAGTCCTTGAAACAGAGCTTCTAAAACCCTTACAATTGCCTGAGTGATCAGAGTATCTTTTCTTCTAACCAGCCCTGATGGGCTCCTAGGTAGGGGCAGGTCATAGGAAAGACCAACCCATAATAAGAAGCTTGGAACTTAGAGTTCTAACCCTCATTCTCTGAAGAGAGGAGAGGGGCTGGTAACTGAATTTTTACATTGATTATGCACACACGTGGATGCCTCATAAATCCTCCATATATATAATTTAGAGACCACGCGCCAGCGGGGTAGCACACCCCACCTCCACAGGGACACAAGCTCATGCACTCTGACTCTTTAAGATCTATGTATCTCTCCATCTGGCTGTTCATCTCTAGCCTTTATTATATCCTTTATCATAAACCCATAGTTCTGTGAGCCATTCTAGGAAAGTATCAAGCCCAAGGCGGGGGAGGGTTGCAAGAACCCCAATTTGTAGCTGGTTGGTCAGAGGTACAGGTGACAAACTGGGACTTATGAGGAAGTAGCATGTGGTGGCAGTCATATAACCTCTGGGGTCTTCCTAACTTCAGGTCGACCATATTAGAACTGAACTGAATTGGAGAACACCCAACTGGTATGGGGTGGTTGGTATAGGGAAAAACTGACACTTCAGGTCACGGAAGTTTCTGTGAATAGTAGAGAATAAACAAGAGGTTTTTGTGCATATACCTTGTCTCTCCTGTCCATCTTATTTTAATAGATGTGGGAAAATTTACCCATTTTGTAGAAGTGGGGAAAAAGCACAGGCCTGGCATGAGAATGAACTTGGAGTCTATCACTCCTCTCACCATACCAGGCATTTCAGAGTATGTGTTTTCATAAAGACATGCCAACCTTCTGCTCATTGCATGAATGTGTAAGCCTACCTACCCCCAACACCATTCATCCAGCAATGTCTGATTTACAGAATCCACAGAATTAGACATACTGAATATATGTTTTCAAAATCACTCATTATTACATCCCCATCAATAGTACACTTAGGAGGAAATGTATTTGTTGGCATTTAGTGCTTCGTAAATTATGCCCATTAAGGACAAATGAGTAAAAATTTCTAATACATTCTTGATTTTTCCTAGTTCATGAAACACACATAATTATACTCTGTAACAACGGAGAGCCTGAGGATTTCCCGTACTCCATTTTCAGGGGAAGGCAGAGGCAAGTCTTTGTAACACAAGCTGTAGTCTCATCCAGACAAATCATTATTATCCAGGGTGCAATATTAAAAAAACCATAAATCCAAATATTTGCAGTCAAAGATACTCTCCTACCATCAAATAAATCTCGCAAATTAGACTCTATGGCCTGCATTTCTCTTTTCTTCCTGCACCACCTTTTGCTTAGGGTCCTAGAATTCTGTGCTATCTAATATGGTAGCCACCAGCCAAGTGTAGCTGTTTGAGTGTAAGTTATTTGAAATCAAATACAATGAGATGAAATCCCAGTAGCACTTGCTGCATCTGAAGTGGTCAACAGTTCCACGTGGCTGGTGGCTGCCACAATGGTCAGTGCAGACCGAATGTTTTCACTATCTGACTGAGTTGTTTCTCTATGCTAGTAAGTACAAACCAGCCATGGGCAATGGGAAGGATTTCTTTTCCTTTCCTTTCCTTTCCTTTCCTTTCCTTTCCTTTCCTTTCCTTTCCTTTCCTTTCCTTTCCTTTCCCTTTCTTTCTTTCTTTCTTTCTTTCTTTCTTTCTTTCTTTCTTTCTTTCTTTCTTTTTAAACAATTTGATTTCAAGAATTTTTAGGACTAATTACCTAGTTCTTCATGGTGATATTAGCAACAGTTGACAGTTAAGCAGCATATGGAAATGTGTTGCTCAATAAATGTTTGCTCAGTGAATGAATGAATGAATGAATGAATGAAAGTTTATGGTGGGTTCATTTACATAGTGTCTCACTGGAACTTTACCAAAATTCTGGTGGGCTGGGCTGATAATTCTATTTTAAAGATGAAGAAACAAAGGATTACACAATTTGGTTGATATCAACTAGCAAAATTAAGAGATGAAGTTAGACCATGTTTCTTAGTCTAAATTTAGCAAAGAAGCTGAGGTGCAAAACAGAAGTTCTGTCATATTTTTAAGAACTCAGCAGTGCATAGCAGATACAGAACTAGAACCCAGGGCTCCTGAAGGTGGACCCAGGGTTCTTCTACTTCACCTTGACATCATGTAACTTTAGAACATACTTCTTGAGGTGCTTCGGTGGCTGTTGGTTGAGTGCTCTACTTTTAATTTCGGCTTAATTTTGTGGTCTTGGGGTTGTGAGATTTAGCCCCTCTTGAGAGTGCTTGAAAATTCTTTCCCTTTCCTCCTGCCCATGCACTGAAGTGTGCACTCTCTCTCTCTCAACTAAATAAATATTAAAAAAGAACACACTTATTTCTCTAGAAATATCCCTTCTTTACTACCCTCTTTGATGCTGAATTTGTGTCTTTGGTAATTATCTTCCATAAACTGTCTTCAAACTATGGATACTATATTAACAATAACATTTATAACTAGATCTTATTATATACTGGGGTCTAGTCTTGACACTTTACACTGATAATGCTATTAAATTCTTTTCAGAGCCCTATAAGGTCAATTCTACTATCATCCTGTTTTCAGGGTGGGAAAACTGAGGCACAGAGGTTTGGTAATTTTCTCTTAATTAGGGACTCCAACTCCTATAGTCTGACTCCAGAGCCTGAGGGAGAGAATCCTATGAGACTGGTTGAAGAGAAATATCTCTCTACAGGTCAGTTGGAGATGATGAGAGGGCAATTTCTGAGAAGCAGAAAAGAGCACCTCCTAGGAAAAAGAAAAAAAAAGACTTGAAGAGAAAGAGATGGTTTCGATCAGCCTCGTACATAGGGTTCTCATTCCAAATTATAGCAGTACCAGCCATGTGAGACTGTGTGTTTTTCACCTGCTTGCCACCCTCTGGTCCTGGACTTAGAAGGATCGATCAGCTAACAAGGACTGGGGAACCGAGAAATAGTCTGCTGGGTTCCCTTCCCTCTTCGTGGGATTCAGCACAACTAAAAGGCTTAACACAGTACCAGGTTGGGGGCCGAGAAACCCTGCTATCAGGTAAGAATTTGGAGTTTTGATTCTTGCACTGGAATGGAGACTTTAATTCCTCGCTTTGAGATTGTTTGGGGAATGGAGAGTGATGGGGAGATTTTGTAATTATCTGAGAATGATCCTTGATCAAGGATTCATCCAGGTGATAAATTTGAACGCATGATGGAGGACAGTAGAGTTATCTTCTGCTCGTTCCTGATCTCAGCTGTGTAAGAAAAGAGTCACAGAAGTGAAGTGTATTGCCATCCAGGTTTTAGGACTTTCCAATTTTATCTAGATCTCAACTTAGCTTTTAGACTAGAGGTTGGGCTACTTTAAAAGCCTGAGAGGAAAATTTTTAACAATGATGCTGTTCAACTTCTTCTCAGAATAGTAGTGGGGAAGGGGATTTCTCTCAGTGAAAATGCAAGGAGTGAACTCAGGAGGACCTGTGCCGATGGCCAGACCCCTGTGAGAAACTGTTCTGTCAGGCAATGCCCAACTCTGAAAATTAGCCAAATACACAAGAAACAGAAGAAGAGCTCTCCTTCCCCCAGGTATTCTGAGGCTCAGGCCCCTGAGAAAGAAACTTCCCATTCCAGGTCACTTAGTACATTTCCATTGGTCAGGTAACTAAAAGAAAATTATATCAGGCATCAAAAAAGGTAAGTGATGTGAAGCAACAAGAACTCTTATTTCTGGTGGGAACACAAAATGGGATAACCCTTTGGAGGCAGTTTGGTCTTGTTTGTTTGTTGGTTTTGGTTTTGGTTTTATTTATTTATTTATTTATTTATTACAAAAAACAAACATACTCAAGATCTAGCAATCTTATTCCTTGCTATTTACCTAAAGGGGTTAGAACCTCATGTCTACACAAAAACCTGTACCACACAGCAAAGGCAACAGCCAACAAAACCAAAAGACAACCGACAGAATGGGAGAAGATATTTGTAAACGACATATTAGATAAAGGGCTAGTATCCAAAATATATATAGATCTTATCAAACTCAACACCCAAAGAACAAATAAGCCAGTAAAGAAATGGGCAGAAGACACGAACAGACATTTCTGCAAAGAAGACATCCAAATGGCCAACAGACACATTAAAAAGTGCTCCACATCACTCAGCATCAGGGAAATACAAATCAAAACCACAATGAGATACCACCTCACACCAGTCAGAATGGCTAAAATTAAACAGTCAGGAAATGACAGAAGCTGGCGAGGATGCGGAGAAAGGGGAACCCTCCTACACTGTTGGTGGGAATTGCAAGCTGGTGCAGCCACTCTGGAAAACAGTATGGAGGTTCATCTAAAAGTTGAAAATGGAGCTCCCTATGACCCAGCAATCACTCTACTGGTTATTTACCCTAAAGATACAAATGTGGTGATCTGAAGGGGCACATGCATCCCAATGGTTATAGCAGCAATGCTCACAATAGCCAAATTATGGAAAGAGCCTAGATGTCCAACAACAGATGAATGGATAAAGAAGATGTGGTGTATGTGTGTGTGTGTGTGTGTGTGTGTGTGTGTATGTGTATGTTTTCCGTTGTATGTATGTATGTATATATGTGTGTGTGTATGAGCTGTGTATACACACACACATGCATGCACATACATATATACATACATACAATGGAAAACTATACAGCCATCAAAAAATCAAATCTTGTCATCTGCAACAATGTGGATGAAACTAGAGGGTATTATGCTAATTGAAATAAGTCAATCAGAGAAAGACAATTATCATATGATCTCTCTGATATCAGGAATTTGAGAGCCAGGGCGGGGGGTCATGGGGGGAAGGGAGGTAAAAAAATGAAATAAGATGGGACTGGGGAGGGAGGCAAACCATAAGAGACTCTTAATCTCAGGAAACAAACTGAGGGTTACTGGAGGAGAGGGGGGTGGGAGGGATGGGGTGGCTGGGTTATAAACACTGGGGAGGGTATGTGCTATGGTGAATGCTATGAATTATGTAAGACTGATGATTCACAGACTTGTACCCCTAAAGCAAATAATACATTATATGTTAATTAAAAAAAAACAAACCTGTGCCAGATGTTCATAGCAGCTTTATAATTGCCATCATTTGGAAGGAACCAAGATATCCTTCAGTAGGTGAATGGATAAATAAACTTTGGAATAAATTCCACACAATCGAATATTATTTATGGTTAAAAAGAAATGACCTACCAAGTCATGAAAAGACGGGGGAGGGTACCTAAAATACCTGTTACTAAGCAAAATAAGCCAGTTTGAAAAGGCAATTCATTCTATGATTCTAATCATATGATATTCTGGAAAAGGAAAGACTATGTAAGAGTATGACAGTAAGGAGATCAGCGGTTGCCAAGAGTCAGTGGGGAGGGGAGGGTGACGATGTAGAGCACAGAGGATTTTTAGGGCAATGAAAATAGTCTTCATGATATTATAAGGTTGGATACATGTCATTATACACTTGTCCAAACCACAGAATGTACATTGTCAAGAGTGAACAGTAGTGTAAACTATGGATTAATGATGAGTCAGTGTAGATTCACTGACTATAACAAATTGGCCATTCTGGTTCTAGACATTGATAGTGGGCGAGGCTGTGTGAGGACAGGGGGGTTATGGGAAACCTCTGTACTTCACACTCCATTTTGCTGGGAACTTAAAATTGCTCTAAGGAATAAAATCTATTAAAAATTAAAAAGTTAAAAAGAAACAAAAAAAGAGATAAAAGTGGAAAGGGAGGCTCCCAGAATTTTCACTAATCTATCTCTCTGTATCTCTTTCTAAGTTTGACTTTATCTCCTCTTTTGCATCATTTGGTTGTAATGGAAAAATGGAAGCCATCCCTAGCTCTGGCCTGTTGAATGTCTGACTTTGTCCCGAGGATATCCAGAGTCCCTTTCCCGCCAGAGTGACCCCAGAGATCCAAGGGAGAAAGTAAACTAATTACAAAATGTAAAGCAGAGGCTGTACACTGGTGGCCTATAGGCCAAATTCTGCCTGCAGATGTGTTTTCTTGGCCAACAATTAATTTTATTTTTTAATTTGAACTACTCAATACAGTTTAAAGTTATGCTTCATATAAAAACTTTGATTTTTAGCTTCCTTTAACCAGAGGTAGCAACACAGGGCTTAGAATTCCACAAAGCAGCAGTTGGCTAACCGTCAATGGTTTGATTTGTACTACCTTCTGGTTCTGGAAGCAATGAGGCCTGAGACCCTGGTTGCAAAGGGTTGCATCTATTTAAACAATTATCTAGGAGTAGATATGCATCTTTTTTAAACTATAAAATTCATTTAGGGTATGGACAGCATAAACCAGGATGTTATATATCTGTTATTTCCTATAGGAAAATTCTGGAATCTTCTAAAAACTAGAAATTTATAAAGGTGTATCAGAGAAGCTTCTACCAAATGAGGAGATAGTGAACGTACAAGAGGAAGCAGAAAGTTGTTTTGAGAATTGGGGAGGCTGAAACTGCATTTCTAGTTTAGTCTCGAGTCATCTGGGTGATCTCGGAAGAGTCTCTAATTTCCTAGGCTGCAGTTTTACTATTATAACATTAGGGACTGCTGTAGTTAATATTCCTCAAAGAGCATTTCTCAGCATACCCATCCTGAGTCTCTGTTCCATTTCCAAATAGTTTGGGAAACCTGCATCTTTCATCTGGCATTGGAAGACAACCTTCTATTATGGCCACATTAAAGAAAGTTCTTATAGGAATAAAACTTCATTAACTTTGTTTAATCTGGTGCATTCTGTAAATTTACCTGACAGAAGATAGCATTTATTCATAGTGCAAACTGTGGCACACATTTTGATGAGTCACTACACTGAGATCTGTGTGTTCAAGAGTCCCATGAATGGTGTTAAGTACACATTGAGAATTTGTACACGTTGAGAATTTGAGGGATTTGCATTTCAGGATGTTTCTAATTAATTCACTTCACTTTATCCATTTTTTTTCTGCAGAGAACATTCTGTTTTTCTCCCTTGCTAAGATAACCGTGCAACAAATTAGCAATGGAAAGTATATTCTTTGTATTATCTGAATTTGATTCTCCAAGGTCTTCCTTTTCTAGGTATAATGGATGTTCATCCCTTCCAAAGTGACCATTATGCTGCTAAAATAGTGAAGTCTGGCAAAAGCAGAGCTGTTGTGGAAACATTAAGAAAACATAATTATCGTAGAATGGCACCACCCAATTTGCATATTGTTGAAATGCATATTGATGGGAGAAGGAAACAATTTCAGGAAAATATTTTCTGTGTCATGATTTCCATCCTCTTTGTTTCTCTTATCCACGTGGGGCTGATCAGAATGCTTTATTGCACACATTTGAAATAAATCAGGATTTAAAAAAATCTATTTCCCATGAATGAGGCAAGCTTAATCCTTTATGGCTCCTCAGGGGTGAATATGGGAGCCCCTAAAAAATATAGCTCCTCCAGGAGTACTAAAAATTCCTTCAAAGAGCTCATGGAAATGCCATTTCCTTCCAGATGATGTGACACCAGCATGCAGGCATGGGGAGGTTAGCCTTTGAGTCAAATGTACCAGATATTAAGCAAACCATTAAGGGTTATACTGATAAATTTAGATTTATGTCTTTAAAACAGTCCAGATAGGAACATCCACATTCTTCATATAGAGTGCCACATTTTTCCCCCCCATACAAAGGGAGAGATGGCTGCATGTAGTCTTTTCCTTGTTGAACCTCAACACTTTTCATTCCTCTTCCAAAAGCACTCAATGGTGAGGGACTTGGGGCTGATGGCACATGACTTCTTACAGTGCATTAGTTCACCTTTGGCACATCAGAGGATTATCCTCTGCTTAGCAAGAGACTAGGATCTAGCATTGAAAAGGATTCTGATACTAATAAACTAAAAGTCTAGAGTCGAGACATTAAGATAAAATTTGATGGGAATGTGTATAGAGTGTTTTCGTAAGTTCAAAAAAGTCACTAATGCATGGATATGTGGACCATGGAACTTGAATTATCTCTATGCTTATTGCAAGTAGGCAGGTTCTTAGGTTTTATTAATAAAAACACAGTATTTAACATATGCAGAAGGTTTCTGTCCCATAGAAACCTGTCCTCTACATTGGTCAGTCTGGGTAAACACTACTGCTTTTGATCTCAAATGCCTTATTTTCATAGGAACAGTGATAAATCAGAGTATGTAGAAGAGGCTGACGGGAGGCTGGGGGAGGAGTGTCTGGAAACTCAGACAATTTGGAGACTGGGAACTCTAAAGCAGAGGTTGGGTCTGGATCATGTTTGTATCCCCCAGCAGCTGGCTGCTGGGAACAATTAAGACTGTATAGACCCCAGAAGAAAGGGCTTAAAGGAAAAGTGACAGATGGCTACACTGTGGGGAAAAAAGGCTGACTTTCTCTCTCTCTCGGGGAAAGAAATTGGGTTGGTATTTGTAGATTATTGCCATGCAATATTGTAGAATATTATGTCTAATGTCTAATGTTGGAATGTTAGAATGAACTCAGGTTAGCTTAAAATTTTCCAGTCTTTGCCTTCACTCAATAGTCTACCAAGCACCTGTGCTATTTCTTAAGGCAAAAGGACCTTAAATGGGTTTTCATGAATTGATGCAGATTTATATAATGCTTTTTGTGATTTCCTCCCCCACTTCCTATTGTTCAGCTAAATGTTTTAGAATATCTCTGTATTTTCTACATTATATCTCTTCTTCCATCTCCAACAACTCCATAATAAGCAAAAATTGTATTGTAAAATCACAGCAAGCAGAATTAATCTGATATTATAATTCTAGGAAAACCAAAGCATGAGATAGAACCCCTCATTAGACTTTCCCCTCATGGTCCTTTTGCTATGTGGATTGCCATAGTGACTGGGGAAAGTGAATTCAAATATCATAACATTTCAGCTTAAAAGTATCTGTGAAAGTTTTTCCTGCCCAACTGGGTTTAGATTTGAACTTGGCATGATTTCTATTGCATGGGAATACTATGTATTAGTAAAGTCTCTCAGGGTCTTTCTGAATAGTTTCTACCTTGTTTTTAAGTAACCATGGGTCCAGAAAGGACCACAAGAAAATGGCAGTGGGCAGGTTGGTGTGTATGTTTATGTGGGAGTCTACAGCTGCAACACATAAACCAGACAGGAAGAAGCTAATAGTTCTAGGACTTTCAAACAATTAGGATCATCATTTTTTAAAAGACTATTTATTTATGTATTTGCCAGAGAAAGAGAGAGAGCAAGCGAGCGCACAAGCAGAGGGAGAGGCAGGCAGAAGGAGAAGCAGTCTTCCTGCCAAGAGCAAGGGACCCAATGCAAGACTCGATCCCAGGACCCCAGAATCATGACCTGAGCCAAAGGCAGATGCCTAACCAGTTGAGACATCCAGGTGTCCTACAACTAGGATCATCTAATAACGTCACAGTGGTGACCTCTTCACCCTGGGCATCTTCAAACAAGGAGCTTAGAAGGCTAGCTGTGACAGGAGACATCATGAAAGAAAAAAAAAAAAAAAGAAAGAAAGAAAGAAAGAAAAGGACTACCGGACTGTTTGAGTTTCCTATTATTACAAGTCAGTAATAATCAAACAACAATAACAAATGAAGTGTAGATGTTCAATTCTACCTGCTACCCAGATAGTAAGCCAATTTTTTAGACCAATACCAATGTCCAACTCGATTTCTCTGTCAAAACCTGAGAGGGACATCCATGATAACATGACCCAGAAAGAAAAAATACCTGTTTTGCTTTACTGTGGGGACAAATCATCTTCCAACCTGTAGGGAGCAGGGTTTCTGGAACAGTCAGCAAAAATGTTGAGGGCCAGGATGAGATTCAGCAAACACCATTGAGCTTCTACTCTGTATCAAGAACATGCTAGACACTTCAGGAGAAAGATGAACAGAGTCCCTTCCCTCAAAGACATAACAGACAGACATGGAGGAAGCTGAATTATCTCTAATTCTTCCTTCTCTCCTCATCCCTTCATGAAGCCAACTGCTGAAATCACAGAATCAGTCCCCATAGGATAGCTTTTCTTCCTCTTTGCTCCTTCCTCTTATATCCTGACTAGTTTAGATTTGTATCTCTGGGCCAGCTCCCTCTGAAATGGTCTTCAAATCTCTGAACTTGCCACTGCTAATCCTTTTAACGCTCTGCCTCTCCAACTTTGATCATGTTACCTGAAAAACTAACTCTGACTTCCAGTGTCCTCCTCAAAAACTGTCCAAAACTCTAAGGTTATCATGAAAGTCTTAAATTTTTCTGCTCCAAATTACTTTCTACTATTACCTATGGATGCCCTTTGTGATATTATTCGGACACATACAAAGCATGGCCATTTCTAGGCCTTTTCTCACTGTTCCCTCTAGCTGGAATGTCTCCCTCTGATCACTAAATATTTAAACCTCAGCTTCCTGCAGTATCAGTTCAAACTCCCCCTTCTCCATGAAGGTGATCTCAATTACCTCACCTGGAAGTAACCATTCCCTTTTCTTAAGTGACAATAGCACTTCCTTGTCATTCTCTTATGGCAGTTTCACATTCTCACTTAAACTATATTTAGCCGTAGAGAGTAAAATAAAAAGAAAAGTGCTTTTGGCAAATGATGAAAGAAGAAACATAAATGATCTATTTTAAGCTGAGATAGAGTAGACTATTTTACACAGCATTCCATCATTCCATTCAATGGGCATTGCCCTAGAATGAGCCCAAGATGGGAGGTAAGAAAAATTTGCTATTCCTGAATTGGTCCCAGCCCCCATGAATTTGCATTCAGGGCATGCTGTAATAGAAATATGTATCTTTCAACACGAGTCCCACAGTTTACTGAGATGTTCACATCGTAAAGCCTGACTATGGAGGTGGGCATATGGCTTAGGCTGGATGGAATATACTTCCCAAGACAGACGTAACAGTGAGGTTCATAAAATTTGATTTAATCTTCCTCTTCCTGGGATGTCAACTATTCTGTACAATACTCAACCAAAGAACTGGTAGTTTGTTCCAACTATTGAAATCAACTGGTTGTATTGGACTTACTAAGATACCTTTATCTTCAACGTGGCCCACACCTTTCTTTGGAACTTCAGGAAGAAAGCTGACTATGGGCATTTTCTGCCTCTCATGCTGGCTTTAGATTCTAGTCTCTGTGCCCTAGGTGACTCCACGATATGTGTTTTATCCCTTCAACTCAAGTATGACTCTTGAATTTTGGAACCAGGCCCTTGTCCTCCCAGAACAACACCTAATGTACTTTGGTCACTTTTAATGGCTTCTATTAAAGAAGAAAATAAACAAACCCTGAAATATAAAGATGCTACCATTAGGTGTGTCCTTTAAACTTTTTCTTTTTTAATTCCAGGAGTAACAATACCTTGAAACTGCTCCATTCATTCTCTTTCACAAAATCTACCTGGGACATTTACAAAGTGGTTAATATAAGGCAAGGATCGGAGCTATGGCCGCAGAATAGGGTGAGACTAGATTCTCTCCTCTTCCCTCAGTGCACCCTGGGAGCCATAAGCAGTTGTCTTTTTTCTGAGAATAATGTTTTAATGAAAGGTGCTGAGACTCATTTTCTTTTTTTTTCTTTTTTTTTTTTTTTAAAGATTTTATTTATTTATTTGACAGATAGAGATCACAAAGTAGGCAGAGAGGCAGGCAGAGAGAGAGGAGGAAGCAGTCTCCCCGCTGAGCAGAGAGCCCGATGCGGGGCTCGATCCCAGAACCTTGGGATCATGACCTGAGCTGAAGGCAGAGGCTTTAACCCACTGAGCCACCCAGGCGCCCCGAGACTCATTTTCTTGATAGACAAACCAGGAGCGGACAGGATAAGTGGCAAAATCCCTAGAGAAGCTGGTGTTCTAATCAAGATGGACTCTCATCTTGGTGTTCTTTTCTCTGCTTTAAGATATATGATGCATCATGTAAAGCCAGTTCATGGTAACTACTGAGAACATGGCACAGCTGATGGCTGTTTCCTTATTTACCAACCTCGAGATCAGCCATTTATCATTCACATGTACAAAGTGGGTTGTATTGCAAATGAGATGATATCGCCCAAGCCATATTTCAGTTAAGAATAAGAGATTGTCAACTCATTGAAAATGTGTGAAAATAAATCCACCTGATATATATATTTTTGATCTGTTCCAGCAGGACATGATAAAAATGTCTCTGGGTAAATTTTATTGCTGATGAAAAGCAGAGGATGACAGCCCAGTGTCAAATGCCTCTCCTTCCCCCCAACTTTTTTTTTTTTTCCCCAGCTCCTCAGAACTATCCAGTTGAATCATGAAATGTCAAAGTTGGAAGGGGCTCAATATGTCATTTTCTAGGATTATGTCCTGAAATACACGAGCTTTTAAAGATGCTGAGCCCCCTAAAACATTTTTGTGCATATGCATTTTTAGGGTCCACAGCTTCTGCAAGATTTTTAAAAAGGCTTGTGGCCTCAAAAATAATAACTTTTAAAGTCAGTTTTGTCATTTAATACATAAGGAGGTAGATTCCTGATAAGTTACAGATCTAGGGCCAGAGCTGAAGGTCCTTGGTTCCTCAGCCAAAGCACTTAGTGACTCACTGCAACCCATCACACAGTGTGAACAATGGTTACTATGGCTCAGGATAATCTGTTTTTCCTCTTCTCCTTTTGTAACTAAGACTAAAGAGGTGGGCACATGGCTTAGGCTGGGTCAAACACAGCTCTTACAGCAGAGACTGCACCATAGAGTAACCAAATTCAATTTCATTTTCTTCTTCTTTGACACATAGAAAAATTTCATTATTTTCCAGCCTGCTCTCCTGTTAGGTGGGGTCATGTTACTTGGTGGGAGAGGGATGAGAATGATGTATGTAGCTTCCAACTATGGCCCAAGTATAAACACATTTGCAAGTATAAAAAACATCCCTTAATAACTTTTAGCTTTTTTCCCATGTCTTGGGACCTTGGAGGCCACATTTAGATCATGTGTCAGAAGAAGAGAGACTAGACCCTTGAGTTCTCTGATAGAGGAGAGCGTCTACTGATAACATACTGCTGTTTATATGATTAGAAATGAAGTTTGAGATGCTAAACCACAAAGCTTTGGGAGTTATTAGCATACTACAGCCTATGCTACCTTTAGTAATGTCCCTGGACATGGTAATTGGTCCAAGAAGGGCAATGATACAATGATAAATAAATACAGTTTTTCGGTGGCCTACAGGCAGCTTTGCTACAACAGCAAACATTCTCAGTATCTTAGCAGAGGCTTAAAACACTTAACATTTTCTTTTCATTCATGCTACACATTAGCAGCTTTATGTTGGGTTTCTTCCTCTATGTACATTTTTATTCTATGGTCCAAGCCAATGGAGCATAAGGGGCATACCTTACTTGTGAAAGAGGAGAGAAGCAAAGGCTGGTGGAAAACTGTGATGCCTCTTAAAGTTTACATTCAAATACAGCATATACTGTGTTCACTTTCCTTCGGTTGACCAAAGCATGTCACATAGCCAGAATGAAAGTCAATGAGGTGGATGTACACTTGTCCCATAGGAGACTTGGCAAGTCATGTGGCAGTGGGTGGGGAGGTACAATCTTTTTATGATGGGGGGATTATTTTGAATAATAATTTATACCTTGGATTAGTGTCTAAATGTGGGGAAGGAGAAACTCTGTTTTGTCTGGGATTAGCAACTAGGGTTGTTAATATTCCTGTTTGCCATCCTGGGAAGGTGGTCTATCAACATAATGTTGGAAACGTTAGATCTGATGCTCAAGAGAAGAAGAAAAGAACAGAATTTCAGGTGCATAGGGAGAGAGAATTTTACTGACTTGGGGCCTCATTTCCAGTTCTGAAACTCTGGTTCCCATAGCTTGCTTGTTCCTTGTTTCTAGGTGTTATCTACCCTGGTATCCTTCCCAGTATATGAGCTAACAGGGTAGCCTATCCTTTCCTTATTTTTCCTTTTATGCTCCACATTTTTGCCTCAGTTAGCTTTAAAATTTCTGTCACTTGTGATCAAGAGACTCCTAACATAATTTGCTATATAATACATATTGTCAAATAATATATATTTTATAATTGACATTTGCCTTGTGGAATTAGCTAGGTTGATAGAATCAAACAGGGTTAGGGTCAAATCCACTAATTTTTTTTTTCTAGTTATATGACCTGTGGCGTGTATTAATTCCATATCTCAGTTTCCCCTTATGTAAAATGGGGCAGTAATACCTTTCTGATTTAAGTTAATCTACTTCTTACTTCGCCTTTCCCATGTCAGAAAATAGCAGCTCCGTTTGTCCAGTTACTCAGGACAATATCCTTAGAGATCTGTTTCCCTTCTTTCTTCCTCTTACATACACTCCAATTCAATCCATGAGCAATTATACTGAGAATCCCACTACTTCTCACCACTTTTATTGCCACAGTCCATGCCACATCTCTTCCTGACTCTTGCTTTCTTTCTGTGCTTTGTCATACAACAGTAGGAAAGAACACAGGGAAACACAATTCATATCGTGGTATGCTCAAAGCTCCCCATCTCACTCAGGAGAACCAAAATACTTTTTTTAAATTTATTTAAAAATTTTTTTTAAATAATTTTTTTATTGTGTCATGTTAGTCACCGTATAGTACATCATTAATTTTTGATGTAGTGTTCCATGATTCACTGTTTGCGTATAACACCCAGTGTTCCGTGAAACCCATGCCCTCCTTAATGCTCATCACCTGGCTCACCCATCCCCCCACCCCTCAGTTTGATTCCCAGAGTCCATAGTCTCACATGATTCATCTTCCCCTCTGATTTCCCCCACTTCATTTTCCCCTTCTTTCTCCTAATGTCGTCCATGCTATTCCTTATGTTCCCCAAATATGTGAAAGCATATGATAATTGTCTTTCTCTGATTTATTTCCCTCAGCATCATCTCCTCCAGTTCCATCCATGTTGATGCAAATGTTGGGGATTCATCCTTTTTGATGGCTGGTGGCCGAGTACAGCCACTCTGGAAAACAGCATGGAGTTTCCTCAAAAAGTTAAAAATAGAGCTACCCTTCGACCCAGCAATTGCTCTACTGGGTATTTATCCCAAAGATACAGATGTAGTGAAAGAAGGGCCATATGCACCCCAATGTTCATAGCAGCAATGTCCACAAAAGCCAAACTGTGGATGGAGTTAAGATGTTATTCAACAGACGAAGGATAATGATGTGGTCCATAATATATACAAAGGAGAACCAAAATTCTAACCCTAACCAAACCATGCATGACCAGGCTACCCCCTTCCTCCCTGACCTCACCTGTGTCACTTAGTCTTCTTTTTCTTCCCTATCTAACTTCATGCTACTCCTGAAAAATAGCCTGCTTCAGGGCCTTTGCACTTAACGGCCCTTCTGCTTAGACCACTCTTCCCAGTCTTCACTCCACTTCACTCCACTCCTCCTTTCCTTTCCTTTTGATCTTTGCTCAAGAGTGACCTTATCAGAGAGGCATTCCCTGTCCCCTTTATATAAGTAACACTCCTCTGCTCTCTGAGTCACATTCTTTATTTGCTGATTATGCTTTGCTTATTTTCATCAGAACACTGCCAACCACCTGACATGTTATATATTTAGTTTATTTTGGTAAACTTAAGAAGACCTGAGACTGTTTCATTAACTGCTTTACTCCATTTGGGGGGAACATTGTAGATGCTTAGTAAATGTCTATTGTGTAAATGAATATGTGAATCAATACAATTGATATAGGGATTAACTTAAAGCATAAATGTCTGTAAAATATGTAGTGAAAGACCAGGCACATAGTAGAAGAGAGAACTGCATTTATTATCTCAAGGTAAACTGAGCCTTGCCTTTGTCCATGATTGTTCAAATAACAGAGAGAGATGTGGGAGAATTGAAGAGTAAGGCCCCTACCTACATTCCTGAAGCCACATGTCATGAACAGCTGTCTCTGTAGTCTGTGAGTCAACCCTGAGCTCCAGACAGCAGGGTTCTAGGGAGAAGATTTCAGCTGTGACACTCTCTTGTCCCCAGGATGCCCAGCTTCAGCCTTCCTCATCAGGACCTCTCCAGCTACTGGTTTAGACAGACGTTAAGTAATGAAGGGCTCGGGCAAAACCACCCCTGGAAGAGGATTATTGAATTTTAACAAGACAGATGAAAATAGAAACCCCCCAAATCTACCTTTTAGAGAAAACAGGCGGCAGCTATAAAGCACAGGTGAGGAAAGAATGAGAACTGTGGGCAAGTATCACAGTGAGAATAATTCCACGGACTCTGAGGCTGACTGCAGGCCAGGGGTGATGGTGGAAAGGGTCATCGTTTTAGAATCCCTGTGCCTCAGAAAGACTCATCCTTCCCACCGATCCGCCTTCAGGGCTGTAATTCCGGTGGTCCTCGTTTGAACACATTCTGGGATTTTCATCAGAGCAGCATACAGAACTAGCAAGCGGGCGAAGCGGCGACCTCATCAGAGAGTCTATTATACACCCTCACACAGAGAGCCTGTTCCGCGCTCTCTCACGACCACACAGGGATATTGTTTACACAGAGCAGCTCCGTTCTAGCAGAGATGCCACTGGAGAGCTGGAGGAGCCATTTACTGACTGGCAGCAGCAATCGCACGTGCGGAAACAGAGCCATCCACTCCTGCTCTGCTTTCCGTTCTCTCCCCTTCTCGGGGGGGCTGCTTCTTATGGGAGTATTTGTGTTCTCACCTTCCATTTGCCTTATCTCTCTCTGGTTCCCATTCCTCTCCCCCCCTTTTCACCTTTTCCTCTGTCTACCTTGCTCATCACCTAGTATGTATACAGCGCCCAGTACCCGCAGGACTTCTGGGGTGTAACGAAATGTGGCTGGGACGTGCTTCCTCCTCCCACGGAGCTTGTGGTTAGTTGCCGAGTACGCATCTTCCAGGGAAAAGAACCGGAAGCCAAAGAGGTAAAATGGGACAGTCCGTAAAGGTGGGGAGCCAGGAGGCTTTATGGAGAGGGACGTGAAGGATGGATGTGGACTTGAAGAACTGGGGTCCGAAGAAGCCTGAAGGTGGGCCAGCAGAGAGAGGTTAAATTTATCCTTGTAACAGCTCACATTGCTGGCGTGCCTGCTTCATGCCCATCATGGGGCGAAGTCCACACCACAGACGATCTCATTTAATCCTCATTTAAGCCTCTGATGAATGATCTTTTCTACAGATAGAGATGGAACGAAGAGAAATTTAGTAACCTTATCCAAGGTCGCACAGACAGTTGATGGTAGAATTAGAAATGAAATCCAGACACATAACCCTAGGCTTTCCTATTTTTTAAGGGAGTCGTAAGAAATCTGTTTAAAACTCAGAAGCAAAGGCCAGATGGGGAGGGGTCCAGAATACCAGAAGGAGTTTTAAATTTCCTTGGTAAGTAATGATTGGGGGTGGGGGCGTCTTCAAAGCACTGAACAAAGCATTAATAAGCTCTCATTTAATCTTTGTCTTACCCCAGTGTAAAATGGCAAGCAAACACAAATTAATCTCCCTCATCACGTTTAACGATGTCCCATCCCTTTCATGAGCCTCCAGATCACTCAAGATAAAGGTATTTTTTTAATCACAACAGCTTCATTTCTTTCTATTCCGACCCTTTTTCCAAGTGTCTTTGTTACTGTTTGGTATTGTTGCAAACGCCTCTTAGTACAGCTAAAATAAGATTCTAGAAATTCATGTTTAATTGATGTTGGCTATTTCAGATTTTGTGGTAGTGGTTTGTTTTCTTTCTAGTGCATTATTTAGTAATGAGGAAACTTTCAGGCTCAGAAATTGTGGGCTAATTATCATTTACATAATTATATGGTAAACACACTCTCAAATTGCGATTTTAAATTTTTTCCAAAGAGTCCCCAGGAATTTCATATTCTTTAAAAATCTGCTTATTACTTATTCATTAAATAGATTTATCCTGAAGTAGATAATATCATCTCTCTTGAGTGTAAGTTTCATTACCTTTCCTTGAGGTTAATAGACGAAGGTCAGATATAAACATGCCAAGAGAGCTTTTAACTCTCTTGTAGGGCCATTATCTGGGTGGTTACTGGCTGTATTTTAAAATATTTCACTAGAGTTTTGTTGATTAGGGCTTTGAACTTTGAGCTCCTCAGTGTAGCCCCCAAGGCAGAATGTTAAATAAAGGA
Organism: Lontra canadensis; assembly: GCF_010015895.1. Lineage (NCBI taxonomy): Eukaryota > Metazoa > Chordata > Mammalia > Carnivora > Mustelidae > Lontra > Lontra canadensis. Next base: position 14,805,565 of record NW_022631028.1, read on the forward strand.
CCAGTCTGTCTGTTGGGAATTGGGACTTGCTGTAACAGTTTCACATTTTCGAGAGATTTCTTTTCTTGGGAAGAGGAAAAAGGCTTTAGTCTGTTCTTATCAAGACAAGCAGGCAAACGTTTCCATGTAAGCTTAAGTCAGTTTAAGATAGAATGAGACCTCCTTATGATGAGCATATAGGAGGAGGAGGAAAGGAAGTAAAAAATGAATAAATAAATCCAGGATGATTCTAAAGCAGTAAATAAAAACAAACAAACAAACAAACAAAAGAAAAACACTTGTGCTGTCAAGTGTTTCTGTTTCTGGCAGGACTGTTTCTGGCAGGACTCAAGCTTCTCTGGAAAAGGCAAAGAACTGGGAATGGAATAAACAATCTGATAATCCTATACACATAACCACGACTCCAGTATGAAAATTCGTTGGTTTTAAGATTTGTTGCATGCACTTCCAAACATTGATGAGATACCCCATGACAGCCTCCTTGGTCTGTGACGTGTATCCACATTTTTCCTCTGCATTAATTCATCTATCGATTTGTACTTTTCATCCCCACAAGAACACTGAGAAGGTTCATTTGTCAACGTGACTAGGCCACAGGATGTCCAGATAGCTGGTTAAACAAAACTTGGGGTGTGTCTGTGAGGGTGTTCACACATGAGATTAGCATTTGAATTGGTGCACTGAGTAAACCAGATGGCCCTCCCCCGTGTGGGAGGGCACTATCCAATCTGTTGAGGGCCCGAATAGAACAAAAAGTTGAAAGAAGGTTGAATTCGCTCTGCCAGCCTGCTTGAGCTGTAACTTTGATGGTCTCCTGCCCTTGATGCTCCCTTGTTCTCAGGCCTCCAAGCCTTGGCTTGGAATATACACAACCGGCTGCACATCTCTCAGGCCTTGGAAAAGCACTACCAGCCTTTTTGGGTCTCCAGCTTACAGATGGCAGATCATAGGATGTGTCAGCTTCCTAAATGCACGAGCCAATACCTTATAATCGATCTTTTTTTCTTTCTTTCTCTCTTTCTTTCTTTCTCCCTCCCTTTCCCTCCTTTCCTTCCTTCCTTCCTCTCTCTCTTTCTCCTTCCTTCCCTGCTTCCTTCCTTCTTTCTCTCTCTCTCTCTCCTTCCTTCCTTCCTTCCTTCCTTCCTTCCAGAGGGAGAGAGAGAAAGCATAAGTAGAGGCAGAGGGGGAGAGGGAGAGAGAGAATCGTAAGCAGATTTCATGCCCGCATGGAGTCTGACATGGGGCTTGGTCTCAGAACCCTGAGATCATGACCTGAGCCAAAATCAAGAGTCCGGTGCATAAACAATGAATCTTAGAACGCTAAAAAAAAAAAAAAGAGTCCAACGCTCAATGGGCTTTGCTAGGCACCCCAATGAATCCCTTTCTAGAGATGTATATTCTAATGATTCTGTTTCTTTGCAGAACTTTAATAAAAATACTAAATAATGGGGAACAATGGGCTAACTCAGGGATTGCCAACTTGAGTGCCTGTATGAGTCTTAGGGAAAAATAAGAGAGTGTAAGAAGGCTCCCTCCCAGTTTCTGTGAAACATGCAGCCCTCTCTTTTTCATTTACCCATTTTTCTCTAGGGACACGGATACGTGAAATATTTCACCTTAATTCCATTATAAGAAAAAGACTAGCACAGATATAAAATAGCAACTAGTATTTTGTGTTCATAGGGACAATAGGACCTGAGACCACTGAGGCACAGTATAGAGAGGGTGTTGTGTAAAAAGAGGCCAAATGTTACCAAGTTTTAGCTGATGGGTGCAGGTGGTGAAGCAATTCTGCAAGATCTTTTTGGCTTTGTTTTTTTTTTTTTTTTTTTTTTTTTTTTTATGACAAGCTAAAAGTTGGGTTAAAAATAATCTGATTTTGGAACCCAACCACTAATACAAATTTAAAAAATCTCATAGGTGTGGTGACAAACATGTGTAGAAGCCACTTCTGTCTCAAGAGTCCTGACTTTGAGAAGACTCTGGTTTATGGGGATGTAGGATGCCGAGAATGGTGGAAGTGAGAAAAAACACAGTAAGTACACGATACACTCATCATCCTCAGAACACTAAGAAAGCAGATGCATTCACATGGTTTCCTGTAACAGACAGTGAGAACTTGTCAAATCAGGGCCATATTCACCATATTCATTTCAAGGTAGTTACAAAGATTATCATAATGATATGTTGGTAATTTGAATTAATTGCACAGTGATCCATCACAGATTACATTAAGTAAAGGAGAATACAAAAATAAACACTGAACTGGAACAGATTTTTAGGAGGAGCAGAGAATGACTAATTCCGAGGAAGCGGCAGACAGGGAGTTCCTAATTCCCATTCTCTCAGCATTTACCAAAAATATGAAGAAGACATACATATATATGGGCAAAAATAGTTATATTTACTGCTCTTTTTTCTTAAAGGTTTTATTTATTTGAGAGAGAGAACATGAGCAGAGAGAGAGGGGCAGTGGAGAGGGAAAAGCAGACTCCCCAGTGAGCAGGGGGCCCAATGAAGGGCTCAATCCCAGGACCCTGGGACCACAATCTGAGCCAAAGACAGACTGAACTGACTGAACCCCTCAGGGGCCCCTATTTATGCTCTTCTGTGAACGAATGATTTCGAATTCAGAAGCACCATCCAAGGGTCTTCAAAAGGGTTAGCTTTCTTGACTGGGAATTATTTTACTGGCTTATCATAATTTCATATTCCGTTAAAACGTTTTGTGTGATTTGTAACCTTGAGACGGGTGACAATTGTATTCAGTCTTATTTATTTGGAAAAGGGTGGTGAACTTTATGGCTTCTGAAAGTTGTTCTTTTCAACTCTACTATTTTATGAGATTCTATAACAAGAAGTGATAGCTCTCCAAGGATAACTGGTATTAGAAAAAGATCATTTACAATGGATACAATTAAAATGGGAACCAAGAATTCATAGCACATACTGAAATGTTTGATTGGAATGCTATCTTAAAAAATGATATATTGCAAAATTTTATTCCAAAGTTAACAATATTTAAGTTTTGAATGCAACGTTGCATAAAATGTCAGAACGAGCACAGCTTAAATCAAGCATTGATTATTAAGGGACAAGAATGCTTTTTTTTTTTTTTTTTTTCTAATTTGGACAGCAGAGTGATTATAATGTCCTTTCTTGCATGTTTGACTTTCATAGTATGATAATTAAAAGGGTCACTTCTGTAAAAGTGTTTGAAGGCTTCATCAATTTTCCCAAAGCCTGTCTTTATTTTTAATATTTATTTTTTCCTCTTCTAAAGCATATATTTTATAAATATTCTTGTCAGCTTTCTCTGAATTGTTTCTCTACTGGATCCTCACATGTCAATGACTGTGTTCTTTCCCTCTTAGGGGCTTTCTAATATCCTGCATTTCAGGGGCAAGAGTTGTTGGATTTGGAGTTTCATTTTGCATTTGTGTTGTGCTGTTGAAGTACAGAAGTGACAAATATTCAGTCAATGAGGTACCAGCCAACACAGACAATAGCTTCCGAGTCTGTGGAAAGACGCTAATTATTGGTTAATATTTTTATTCTTCCAAGATACCCTGCCTTCAAATAATTCTAGGATAAATCCCAAACAGTTACATGTTCTTTCCTTCCTTTATAAAAGTGAATTTATAGGCTACATGATTTTTCTCCATTGTAGTGAGTGACACTAGTATTTTTCACCAAACACAGGTGAATCTCCTCATAGCAAAACTCTTGACTTTCCCTCTTCCTGGTAATAGAAATCTTCAATGAACTCATGTTTACTTTATGAAGTTTCTATTTAGAAGAAAGACACAAAAAAACAAACTCATATAACTAGTCTGAAAATACAATTTTCAGGTATGGACCCAGGTTGGTATAATTTCAGCTAAGCCCCCTACGTATCATCAGTAACAGGAATGGAGGCTCCGAGTGCTAATATCACACCTGTTTAACTGCACGTGGTCAAGTACATGTCATCACAGAAAATGTTTTTTCAAGTAAAGTATAGACATACAAGTAAAAGTGTGTATTAAGCTAATGGATTAAAAAAAATCGTCAATCTGCGATGAAATAGTCCATACGGCTGACATAAAAACTATCACACTCCTTTGATCAGAATCACCCACATGAGTTTCTTTTTTAGAGCTGAAACAATTAAAAAACGGGTAGCAAAAGGTCTGTGCATCTAATTATGACAGGACCAGGGTCAAGAATGCTGCTCACCGCCTGTACACTCTCTGAATTAAAAGTTAAAACAGAAGATACTCTATAATTAAATAATTTGTCTAGAACAAGCAGAAACGTTCAACCAAAGGTCAAAACACCCAAGAATTGCCAACTATAATATGACACATGGACGTGATCAGCGAGGGACTTGGCCTTCAGGTAAGACAAGCAGACAAGCGCAGCACTTGCCGGATCACTTACGCTCGGGATAGAGCCCAGTTTCTCCATCTCAGCACCCTAGACAGGATGGGGTCAACTCCCTCTTGTGGGCCGTCTCACTGTTTTACAACGTTATGGTCTCTAGCTACACAATCCATGTCAGTTACATAATCCCCACAACCTCCCCCAAAACTGCGACAACCGAGATGTGTCCAGACATTGCCAGAGGTCCCCAGGCAGGCAGAAACGCTCCCTGGACAATGGCTGGGACTGTGAGTCTTCCGTGCAGGCTATTTACCCTTTCACGGTGGCTCCTCTGAGGGCTCCTGTATTGTATTTCGTGGAGGGTGTCTTACATCTTGATCATTCTAGTGCCATGTTTGTGTTTCTGCCCATCGCTGTGTATCCCTCCGAAGAACTTAGAGCATTGTCACCCCCACCCCATGCTGTTATTTACTAATACTCCTTAAAGCTATCATGTTTTGCACATATATAGAACCATTCTATATGCTGAGGAGGGCAGCGGATGCACCACACACAGCAGATAACTCTGTACAGCAGGGCTTGATTCATCTGGAATCCAGGTTGAGAACGTTCGCGTCTAACCCGAAACCTGGTGACCACCTGAGAACACTCCTCTTCTTCTCTCCTCCGTGTGATTGTCCTCTTAACCCTGTTTTTCTCCCTGACTTCACACAGCGGGAGGCTCATATGTAGATTGGCGGAGTAACATTCTGTCTGCTTATTTTCTTGGTAGGAATCCCCTTCCTCTCTGATTTCCCCTTCTTCTGATTAATTGATTGACTGAGATATAACTGACATATGACATTGTATTAGTCTTAAGTATATGTCTCCAAGCTATTTTTAATGGACATAAAGTTATGATAAGTGGAAATACATTAATTTTAAAAGGAAACCTATATTCTGTTTCCATAAATGGAAGTACAGCCATGACTAGAAAGCAATTAAAAACATATTCTAAAAGCAAAAACAGTTATTAAGTTCTAGCTAGGTGGCATGGCCTACAGAAATCTCATCAGGGCCTGAGGTCTGCTCTCCAGGAGATCACAAAGCATTAGAGGAGTTAAAGACATGCTAGCACCTGGCTGAGAAGTTCTCTCTGGAGCATATAAAAGGTAGAGAAGTCATTTTTTTTCACTAGGTTAATTAATGTTACTTAATGTCTCTATAACTTAAAATTATCTTCAAACAACCAGGGGTGGGGATACAATCCCACACTCTGGGGATACTCTATCACCTTATCTCTGGATTTATCTGGTCTGTGTGGCAGGAGTTAGGTGCCATGCAAAGGAGATTAGGACTGGACCACCTTGCTATGTGAACTAGTAACGGTGGTAAATGCCTTATCCCCTCATAAAGCTGTCACTTAAGGATTATGTGAGTTAAGTGAAGTCGTCAGCATGCTTGGAACATCGTTGGCATACACTTTTGAAAATGCCTTTTTTTTTTTTTTTTTTTTTAAGTGCCAGTTCTCAAAAACCATGCCTGTCTTTCTTTGATGCTAAGTCTCTGGGTCAGTTAGTAATCTTCCATTAAAGAGAGATCCCCCTCTCCCCTGCTAATATGGTATATGATACTAAATGATTACTGTGTAGAAAACTCAAAAGAATCCCTTCCCTTGATATTTCTAATTTCATTTCTTTTTTTTTTTTAGACATTTTATTTATTATTTATTTGACAGACAGAGATCACAAGTAGGCAGAGCAATAGGCAGAGAGAGAGAGGGGAAGCAGGCTCCCCACCGAGCAAAGAGCCCAATGCAGGGCTCAATTCCAGGACCCTGGGATCATGACCTGGGCCGAAGGCAGAGGCTTTAACCCACTGAGCCACCCAGGCGCCCCTCTAATTTCATTTCTAAACTCAAGAGGTTTGTAACGTTTAGCTAGAAGGGCTTGTCTGATAGTAGGTGAACACTCCGTTTGACAAGGTTCACCATCTCCGGTCAAAGTTGGCAATTCCTGAAGAGGTGACCTTACCTTCAGTGTTCCTGCAAGAATGCTGTGATTTCTGCTTGGGCTAGCAAAGAAACAGATCATGCGGAGGCTTCTATTCAAATGTTGGTTGGGATTTTTGGCAGTCCCATACAAAATCCTTCATCAAGGTCATCTACCTTCATAGATGGCATCTAGCCACCTTTGTGCCATTGGGGGAGGGGCAAATTGAACTAACACTGACTAAAGATGCTGCCAGATGCTGGGCACCATGCCACATCCTTTTTCCTTAAGTTTCTAAAAATTCTATGAAATTTCTATTCCCAATAAAAGGTGAAAATGGATTTCACGTTTAGTAAATGGTGGATGTGAATTCAGATCTGAGTCCAATGTACATGTTATTCCTCATCTGTAGCAGACATGTCTCTGTGGGATAGGAACAAATCTACTGAAAATATTAATTGTCCGCATTTGTGTAATATGTTAGCTCATCAAAATAACTTCACATCTCATATCTCACTTGTATTTCACCAACCCCCATTTTGTAAAAAAAAAAAAAAAAGCAACTTTTTGATACCAGAGAGTGGCTTACCTAGAGTTTCATAGATACTCATCTCATCTAGTCAACTTGACTTTGGCCATAAAGGGTTGTTCTAATGCAAATGCATGCCCTCTGGTCTCTGCACACAAGAAGCTGCAGTTCGGGGCTGGAAGAGGTTTTAACTTGTATGACCAAATATGCCATTTAGTACTGATTTATTCTTGAGCTCAGACAGGTCCAGACTTTGCCAGTCTCAAAACCCCATGAAAGCCAGATAAAAAACTTCTAGACCAGAGAAGCAAAGGGTATGAGATGTCTCTAGGTGCACAAATTTCATCAAACCTACTCTGTCCTATCAATCTTGTGCCTTAGTTTCTCCTAGCACTGGGCTCGTGGGCTGGCATACATGTGCACAGTTATTTTAAAACTACAGAAAGTAATAGGCTCTCAAATTCTGATTCAAATGTTTCAGACTTGCTGAAAAGATGTCCTACCTCTTGAAAAATCCATAACCTTAGACTGATGTTTTATTTTCTGTGGAAGAGCCTGGTTTATTTCTTCACCAGTCATTTTATTTTACCAGGACACTCAATAACTTGGTAACAACTTTGCATTCTCACTTCATTTTTCCATCCCTCAACCCAGAGAGAAGGTAACCTGATATTCCAAAACCTATCTAAAACAAATCACAAAAGAATGGGAGGAAGAGTATTGCTTCTAGGAGCAGCAGGGACGTTTTCTCCTGAGAGAGGGGGAGAAGCCGGCAAACTAATCTTCACTGAGTCAGTCTCTCCAGAGTCCATTGGACTCTCTGGACTTTGAGGCCACTTTTCAGTTGTCTCATATTGTACTGCTTTCGATATCTAGTTATTAGCTATAAAAAGCAAAAAGGGAAACTACTTTCCTCCACTTAAAAAATACTGCTAGGGGGTGCCTGGGTGGCTCAGTGGGTTGAGCCGCTGCCTTCGGCTCAGGTCATGATCTCAGGGTCCTGGGATCGAGTTCCGCATCGGGCTCTCTGCTCATCGGGGAGCCTGCTTCCCTCTCTCTCTCTGCCTGCCTCTCTGTCTGCTTGTGATCTCTGTCTGTCAAATAAATAAATAAAATCTTTTAAAAAAAATACTGCTAGGTATTCCTTCTGTTTTTTGGAGGCATAGATTTGTTATCCTAGATGTTAGATTGTTCTCGGGGCACCGAGGAGATGGCCCTGTGTGTATTTGATGGGGCTCTTCTTGCTAGCCTGGGACGTGGTGCAGTAAATCTGAGATCTCCCAGAAGATGTTTTGCCTCAGCAGTCAAGTCTCCAAAGTCAAGCCAGACTGTGCCATTGATTTTAGATGCTCAGGTCCTCTTCACTCTCTTCCCTATGGGTCTTTGTCAAACCATGAAGTGGAAGGTTAATTTAGCCCTCTTTCTATTCTCATTCAGTTTCCCTCTTGCACCTTCCTCTGCCCTCATTTCTAACTTGTGCCATTGCAATGGCCACGGAATGACAGACACTGCTATGGATTTATGAACCTCTCTTTTTTCTTGTGGGCACCAGCCTCTATTTCCCAGATCCTTTGAGCTGAGGAGTGGGCAGGCATGTGACCAGGTTCTGGCCAGTGGGGTGTTAGCCAACGTGAGGTCCCTAACTTTCGGGCCTTTCCCAGGCACATAATGACTGAGTATTTCTTTTTACTTTCTTTCTTTTCCTTTTTTTTTTTTAAAAGAAATTATTTATTTATTTGACAGAGAGAGGGGGATCACAAGTAGGCAGAGAGTCAGGCAGAGAGAAAAAGGAAAGCAGGCTCCCTCCTGAGCAGAGAGCCCAATGCGGGGCTTGATCCCAAGACCCTGAGATCATGACCTGAGATGAAGGCAGAGGCTTAACCCACTGAGTCACCCAGGCGCCCAGTGACTAATTATTTCTCATTGGCACTGGGCTACTAAGAACTAGAGAACCAAGTTTATTGGTAGAACCAACAGTAGGAGAAAGAAGCCTCTGAGTTGGAACTCTGCAATAATTGGAGCCCATGAGCTCTGACATATGGTCATGATGGCATTTATTTGGCATAAGCTTTGGTAGGCTGAATAATGTGCTCCCCCAATAAGATGTCCGCATCCCGATCTGCAGAACCTATGAACATATCGCCTAACATGGCAAAAGGGACTTTGCAAATGGTATTAGGAATCTTGAGATTTTCCTGGATATCTGGGAGAACTCAGTGTAATCACAAGAGTCCTTATAAGAGGGAGGCAGAGGGATATCTGACAACAGAAGAGGAAAATCCATGTAAGACCTAACCAGCCACTGCTGGCTTTGGAGATGGAAGAAGAGATCACTCTAGAAGTTGGAAAAGCCAAGGAACGGATTTTCTGCTAGAGCCTCTAGAAGGAACACAGGCCTGCTTAGATTTCAGATTTCTGATCTCCAGTACTGTAAGATAATAAATTCATGTTATTTTGTACCACTATATTTGTGGTAATTTGTTATAGCAGCAGATGGACAGTAATACATAGGCCTTCTAATTTTCTTCCCCTTGGTTCTCTTTTGTATTCTGTTGTGTGCTGTCATCTGAGCCACTTTGGATAAATGAGACTGTCCTGTGCATAATAATAACAATAGATAATATGTCCTGAGTGTTAACTCTGGGTAGGCTATTGTTATGGCTGTATCATTTTCCAATCGTTTTATGTAATCTCCTAAACAAGCCCATGGGATATGTCAGATCATTAATTTCCTATCTCTGGAAAATGAAGACAATTCTTCAAAAGATTAAGTCATTTATCTAAGGTCCGTTGATGAATCAGCTTGTTACTGATAGATGCAAGTGGTCTGACCCCACAATGCATGCTTTTAACTGCATGCAACATGTGTATGGAGGTGTCTACATGTGTGGGGTACATATGTCCACTCAACGCTCTGGTCATATTTGATTTAGAAAACTTTTAGCATAATTTAAAAAAAGCAGTAAAAACATTACTTAGAAATACTCCATTTAGAAAATGTATTCACATTTTCTCAGACAAAAGGGTGCATTTTATGTTCATGTGTGGCTCTGACTTAAAGATCGACCTATAAATCAGGTCAGGTTGGAGCACTTTTATCCAATAGCCCAGTTCCTACCATCGGGACAGCACTACGTAAAATAAGGGCAGTAAAAAAAAATAATGTAAGATTCCCTTAGGGTATTATAATAGGTTATAGGGGGCTGAAAATATGTATAGTACTTACATTTTTACATGTAGCTTATTAAGTCATTTTCAGATAACTGACTTTATTCAAGGAACTGTTAGGACTTGCCCAGTTTGAAAATCATTTATTCTTATTTACTTATTTATTTTTAAAGATTTTATTTATTTGACAGAGAGAGACACAGTGAGAGAGGGAACACAAGCTGGGGGAGTGGGAGAGGGAGAAGTAGGCTTGCCGCTGAGTAGGGAGCCCAACACAGGGCTCAGCTCAATCCCAGCACCCTAGGATCAGGACCTAAGCCAAAGCCAGATGCTTAACGATGGAGCCACCCAGGCGCCTCCTGAAAATCATTTAGATTGTGGAGAAAGTCTAAGGGACCACAACAGTTTTTACTTTTATAAAATAGAAGTGCCTGCTATTCCTGTGCAGAAGAAGGTAGAACATATAATGTGTCTTGTATTCCCTTCAGCTCCATACTCTGTATATTGCCCTCAGAATGCCTAAAAACTAAGGATGAACTGAACAGGTCAACTCACTATGTGTGTATAGGAGGTGTGGAGGTCTTAAGTCCTCCCAGTCCAAGTTTATCCATAAAATGGAGCCCCTTCCTGTCCTATTTATCCAGCAGGGTCACTGTGAGGCTGAACCAGGTCACATGCATGGAAGCACTTAGAAAACAGAAGTCCTACTGAGATAAAAAAAGGATTACTATTAAACTTTAATCACAACAGAAAGTGCAAAAATACTGAGCTATTAAAATCTCCATCTTTCTGAACAGCATTGTGAAGTGTTTAGGAAAAGGAAAACAGACATTGAAAACACCTTTGTTTGATGAAATTTGAGTTTAAGAAGATGGAGATTCTCTTTGTTTTGCTAAGAGCCTAAGAGGAAGAAGCAACATAGAGCTGTTTGACTTCTAGCCTGAGTACATCTGCTTGGCTGCTTCTTGTGATGTGCTAAGCTTATTGGCCATACCCCGGTTTGGAGATAAGAAAAGGCCTGGAGGACAACCTGTGCTTTAACACCCTTGCTATGTCTCCCAAGATCATTAGATACTCCAAGTATCTCACCAAACCTCTTCAGGTTGGAACTGAATCAGAGCACAGGTTTTCTCTTAGCTCCTCTGAGCCAATTTCCAGCATCTGATCAAAGAAAGAAAGACAATGGCATCACATGTAGGGTCAGGAATAAGTTGCTAGCACTGAAAAAGAGTACAGTCCTTCACTGTACATCCAGCATCTGGAATTGGACCTGGCCTGATCCAGGACTGGGTGAGTGTTAATCCAATGTCAAACAAAAATAGAGGCCACTATTTGAGGGATGGGAACAAAGTCAAAATAGGGGTATAAGGTAGTCATTGCAATAGGAGGAGGAAAAAGGAGAAATTACTACAGAAACTACCCTGTCCTTAGTACTGACTATTCTCATATAATGAATTAGGAAGTAAAAGTTATTCGGGCAGAAATAGCAAATATTGAAAGTAATTTAAAGGCCCATGGCACAAAGATGGAGATTTACCAGAAATATGACCCTTTAATTCAAACTTAATTGGATGAAGCCAGATTGCTTAGGTCCAAATCCATACTACATCACTTACCACTTATGTGACTTCAGTCAAATCCTGTATCTTCTGTTTCAGCTTCTTTATTTGTAAAATGAATTCTACCCCCAAAGTTGTTGTGGCTATTAAATAAATCAATACATATAAAAGGTGAGAATAGTGTCTAGGATTTATATACTATGGTAAGATGATAAGGGGTCCCAAAGATGTCTGAATACCTACATGATAGTTAATTTTATGTGTCAACTATGCTGGACTATTGGGTCCAAATTCTTGGTCAAAAATTACCCAAAGTGTGTTTTTTTTGGATGAGTTAACATTTAAATAGGTAATCTTAATAAAGCAGATTATCCTCCATAATGTGGGTGGGCCTCACCCAATCAGTCAAAGGCCTTAATAGAACAAAGGCTGACCTTCCGCAAGCAAGAAGCAATTCTTCCAGCAGAGCACTTTAGGATTGGAACAAAAACTCCTTCCTAGGTCTCCAGCCTGATGGCCTGCCTTGCAGATTTTGGACTTGACAAGCCTCCATAATAGTGTGAGCCAATTCCTTAAAATAAATCTTTCTCTTCTTATGTTACCCCCCTGCCACCTCCCCCCCCCACACACACACCTTCCATTGGTTCTGTTTCTCTGAAGAATTCTAATGAATACACCCTGGAACTTATAAATTTGGAAAAACTTTGGAGAAAGGGTCTTTGAAGATATGACTAAGGATCTTGAGGTAGAGAGATTATCCTAGATTACCTGGGTGCTAGTCATAAGTACCCTTATTACAGAGACAGACAAAAGAGAAGACAGACACATAGAAGGTAATATGAAGATAGAGACAAAGATTAGAATGCTATGGCCACGAGTCAATGAATCCTAAGCAATGCCAAAAGCCACCTAGACACTAGAGGAGGCAAGAAATGGAGTCTCCCTCAAAACATCCAGAGGGAACATGTAGTACAGCTGACATACTGATTTTGGATTCCTGGAAGCCAGAACTATGAGAGAATATGTTTCTATGATTTTATGCCACCAAGTTTGTGGTAATTTGTTATAATACCTCTAGGAAACAAACATACTTATTATTAAGTATTTTCTACTAGTACTCAGTATCTCCTTGCTTATCAGCCATAAAACCTCAAGTAGACTTATGACACCAGAAATAGGAAGAAAGCAAGTCAAATTCCCTAGCTTATATCAATGCCCTGTTCACTGATATTTTCACACATTACTCCACAGATCCTTACCCAGGGGGTCATGGTAAATGTTGACCTCCTACTTTTACAGATACTGATAGAAATACTTTCCCCTTCCCTGGTTCCATGAAGGATGGTAGCCCCAAACTGCCTTGGTCTCCAGTGAAGGTGTGAGGGAGAGTTCACCTGTGAGTCACTCAGTGAATCCCCAACCTCCTTAGGGTTATCTAACAGCAGTCAGTGGCACTGTCACTAGAAGGAGGGGCCTGAACTGCTGTGACACTGGGAGGAATCTCATCAACTCTGCCATGTTTGAAGAAAAAGCTGCCCAATCCTTGGAATGGGGAAGTTAGTGAAGACAGTTGATGCCTGGGTCCAAAGTTGGCAAACACAACCCGAGCTCATCTGTACCCTGCGTTCTTGCACTGACTCATGGACTGGGCATGCCAAGGCTTGGGGATGAGGAAAGCTTGCTTCAGCCTGCCATCATGTCAATCTCTAGGGCGGTGTAGGGAATCAAGGAATCAGATGGGTACGAGGTTCCTGATAAAACCGTTCAAGTTGGCTGCTACATATTTCACCTCTGCTCAGGAATCCTCTACTTTGAGGTTTCTTAATCCCCCAATCACTTACTCAGCCCTTCATTATTATTTTTTGTATCTCTGTACCTCCTGTACTACCATTCTTTAAATAAACGGACCACTTCTATGTTAGCTTCATGCTAATACAATCTACAAATTCATGAGTTTGATGCAATGTGATAATGTGATGACTATGTTACTCAGAGTCATCATAGACATATTTTTGCTGCTGAAAACTATCCTGGGTATCTTTAACAGTCAACGTATCCCTGTGTATTGTACATACACTATGGGAAGCAGATGCTGCCACTGTGGACATGGGATTTTGGGCTTGGGGCTCACTGGGGTATAGGAAGGTCCCCTGAGCTAGGGTCAAAGGAAGATATTAGAAACTCCTTTTATATCTAGTGCTAACAAAATTAACCAATGGTCAAGGCAGAACCCCTTTCTCTACCTGTCTATCTTAAACTCCTTGCATTTCACCCTTTCAGGGGATAAAGAGTCTCTCTTCCAATTCCTCAGAGCAGGGGAGGATGGAGTTGTTCCCTTGACAGGCTGTAAGTGGCAAAAGAATAAAGTGGCCTTGAGATGGTAGAGTAGCAACTGGCTAACGAGAAGGAATCTGCAGACACTCTGGGTCAGAGAACCAAGGCATGAAGACTTCACAGTTCAGTCGTGGCAGAGTGGGGCAGGCCAGCAAGGCAGCACCAGGCCATATAAGAAATATGAAAAAGACCATAAGAGCAGCATCACTGGGGCCCTGCCTCATTTTATATTCACATCTAGGAACTGAGGATTTAGGAATCAGACCTGCCTCCATATGGGGCCGAAATGAAATGCCTGGGAATTCTGATGACTCTGAGTTATGGAGGGGGTCGTGGTAAAGAACTCTGGAAAAGAAACTCATCATTCATGGAGTCTCAGCATCTGGCTTATTCCACATTGGGGTCTATCACTTCTCTTCCCCCAGTTTCTTCAGCCAGCTCCACATTCACAAACTAATCACATTTCAGGTTTTTTTAGCTATAGTTGTAGTTTTTCATTTTTGTTTTTTCTTTATTAGGTAGTAACACCTCGGCTGCATCCTTCTCCAGGGTTCTGCCTTGCACGGTTTCAGTTGTAGTCTGTGCTGGGTTTCCCCAGTAAAGGAGCAGAAACGTGACTGGTCTAAGAGGGGCAGGCTACCTGGTCATGCTCAGGACTCAGAAGCACCTGCTGGAATGAGGCAGTTGAGTTCTGTTCGCCTGGGTAATTGGGAATGGCAACCTCTCTCTCAGAGAACCCCCATATCTATCCTCTCTGCGTGTCCATCATGCCCCAATGCACTTACTATTCCTGAAAACCACCTCCTGAGAAAAAGACAAGCCAGAGGCACGTTCTCTGGACAAATTCTATTGCCTCTAGCATCATCGGTCATGGAAAGGTTTTTCTTTAAAAATGTTAATAACTTGGTTCATTTATATAAAAAGGTCAATATTAGAAAATGTCTTTCCCCCTGGGTCTCATCTACACCGTAACATAATGTTCTGCCCTAGCAGTGCACTCTCTGTGACACCAATGCAGGGAATAAATGGGTATGGATTGAAATAATTATGAGAAAAGGCAAAAATTATTCTGAAACTGATGCTGATTTTTTCTTCTAGTCTTTTTGTTTGTTTAATAAAACATCTAATGCAAGAAATTAAAAAATAATGATAGGACAATGTCAGTTTATTCTAGCGGATCAACAGGAGCCATAAATCTAAATTTAGCACTATATTTAATAAAACCCTCCATGTTCCCTGCATTAGAGTCCAGGATACTGATTTGCTCCATCCCAATTGCTTTCTCTGCACATCAAGCTAAATATTCTCTCTAATCACCTGCTTTGGTGCCTTCCAAACACACATAACTCAAAACCTGCCTCAAAACTGGTCTAGGTGATAAACCTTATTAACCTTTTTACAGGAGTTATGTTGATTCTTCCTTTTTATACATTATTCTTAATTATCTTTGCTGCTTTGCAATTCATAACTTGGGCCACCTAAAAAAGTACAAGTTATTACTCCATGTAGCTTTGCTCTCACATCTCTGACAGAGCACACTTTAGTTTCGGAGAACTTTCGCAGTCTGATTTTCATGCTTTGCCTAGGTGCTTCAGAGTTCTCCAAAGCAAAAACAACATGATTGACACCAAAAGTTTCTTTGGGTGAGTGTGAAGGAAGAGGGCTGGGATAGAAATGCATGTGGGACAGTGGGCCAAGGGCAAGGGTTTCCACTGAGTTTCTACCAACAGTTTTGAAATCATGATAGCAAATGTACACCGTTCAAATTATGCAGCCATAGCTTTTTACATCATCCAAACTCAGGAGGAAAAATTTGCACTCAGAATGAAGAGATACTCCTTCTCCATCAGTATTTATGGGTTGCTGAAGACACCGTTTCATACAGATCACATAAAGTATGCATTTCTGTATCAGAGGACATGTGTTATGACATACCAATACATTTACTTAAAAAAAAATAAGTCAAAATGGTTTGGTGGTGACAATTTCAAATAGTTCCACCTCAAAAGCAGGGAAAACTGAAACCTCTCTGCCAGTCCAGTAAATACTGATAGCACTCTGGAAATCCCAAGGATGGAGTCATGTCACTGAATTTCATAAATAAAAAATGACATTAGCTAACATTACATTAGATTAGCTTCTAGTTCTTGGACCATATAAAAATTTCACATGATCGTTCCATATGTTGTTCATCAATCTGTAGCTATCCTTCCTTCAAGGAAGGCTTAACTAAAGCTTGAGTAGTCCCACTTCCTTCCATGACATGATGGTTCTCAAGGCCACTGGTCTAATCCTTCTCTTACTTCCTTTCCCCCAAAAGAACATGAAAACATACTTTGAAATTTTGAGTAATAGAAAATCTTATTCAGAAGTAAAAATTCCTTCATTTTCCTGAATCCCTGAGATAACCAGACCTTGCAGATTTCTTTCCCTTTTTTTTTTTTTTTTGAGAGAGAGAGAGAGAGAGATGGGGGAGAGGCAGAGGGAGAGGGCGAAAGAGATTATCAAGTAATTTCTGCACTGAGTGTGGAGCCCAACATAGGGCTCGATCCAAGGACTCCAGGATCATGACCTGAGCCAAAATTCAGAGTCAGAAGCCCAACCAGCTGAGCCATCCAGGCCCCTAGGATGGTAAAGAACTTTGCGTGCATGTATTGACATTTGGATTTGTTCTTTTGTGATTTTTTTTCCCTATTTGGGAGGATGCTTTTGCAATTATCAGTTCTGCATCTGAAATTGGGTTAAAACAAATCAACCAACAGAAAGAGGGTGAATGGGCTCACCAGCTAGGAGGCTCACTGCAAGGACACTTAGAAATCTGAACAAACAGCAGGAACGTGAGTCTGATAGACTACATCAGGAGTGCTGCAGGACATGGTGTCTCATTTCTGCTTATCTCTGTGTGGATGTGGGGAATAGCCAGTCCCCCTCTACAAGGAAAGGAAAAATGACTATTTGTACCCCAGGTCCACTTCTTCCCAGTTTAGCAACCTCAGTGGACAGATAATATCTTTTTTCAATTTCTGTTTATTAATCCCAGGGAAGTACTCTAGCTGGGATGTAGCTGCTTGGGACAATACCTGTGTCCAGGAAAATGGGGTACAGTGACTATACTTAGGGCAAGTGCCCAGCCTCATGTCAAGGAGGTAAGTTCTATTGTCACAGAAGTTTGATGGAGGATAAATATTTTGAGTAGCCCAAAATAATAGTCACTACAGCCAATGACATTGTCTGTTTATTCTCTTGAATTCCTATGGCAACGAGAGACTGCACCCACCAAATGTTGCTTATGTATGTTTACCCTTCTCACCCAGTCCTTGGGGCTAGCTAAACTGATTCTTAGAGCACTGGCCTGGACAACATCTGCACAGATGTAATGCCACTGTCCCCTTCCCTCCTCCATGGAACTGGGAAGAGGGAGAGCTTAAATTCCAACTGTAGTTCCTAGTTTATTAACTCAAGTCTCTTTTCCTTGAGGTCTAAATTGCAATCCTTTTGAGTTGCTGTCCTCTATTTATTTTGTATCTTACTCAGGACTTAACAAGTTGTCACCTTCTCCTGGATGTCCCCACTCTGGTTGGAGTGCCTGTTCACTATGTTCCTAAGCCCCCTACCACCTGACCCTCACATTGCCAGGACTCTAAGGACCCGTATTCTGATCATTCATTACCACTGTACTGTCATCTCCCTGAGAGCATGGAACTTGGATATCCTCAGCATTGGGCAGCAGACAACAGGTTCTCAGTCAACATGTGTTGAAAGAAGAATGAAAATGTAAAATAAGGAAGAGCAGATGGCTTCTAAGTTTCTGATTCTAGTGTTCTTTGGATATTATTGTATCTTTTTCATGCCTTAGCCTAGCCAAAATGCACATACTAGATAGTCTCTGAGGAATATACAGGCTCAGGTTTGTGTGAGAAGCTGATTTTCTTGGTTAGATGAGTCTGATTGTGCTATGCTGCAATTACTTCCTCCTCTGAAGATAACGTGATCTGCAGAAAGAAGTCTAAAATGTAGAAACAGATGGCTCTGATTCTAGTACTTAAAAGACAGGTGAGCTTAAGCAATTAATCTCTTTAGCATCTTTGAAATTAGACTAACGAATCAAAATGGAAAGATAAAAGAACAAAAGATGACTAACAACGACGGCCACTCAGGAATGTTAGGATCTAAAACAACTGAGCACAGTTCTCCTAAATGGTAGGCCCTCAGTAAATTATTTACTAAATGAATAAATTGAGTACCTGTCCATTATACAGTCACTGCTTAATGAAAGATAAGCCAACTAGATAATCTGGGTTAGATCACAGAATATCCACAGGAGGTGAGTGGAACTAATAGAAGCAGACTCATTAATGAACTAAGATCATATTTTGCCCATCTTTCTACTGAAAGCTACTTAAAGCCACCAATACTTATCCCTACTCTCTGTAATTAGATAATGGAGAAATCCATTTGCTCTTGTCTAATGCAGAATAGGTATAGTGAAATTCACATACCTCAGTTTTAGCACCTTACTATGCTGAGCTCTTATCTGATCTGTACTACTTTATCAATTGCTGTAGTATTTTGCTGGGATTTACTTGGAGAAAGATCAGCTAAGTCTGTTCCTAGCTAGGTCTGCTGTCCAGTTCTCAGTGGAAATGGCACATTCAGGGGCTCCAAGACAGTGCAGATTTCAAGGAAACAGAAAGAGAATGTGAAGAAGAGAAGAGAATGAAGAAGAAGAGAAAGAGAAGCTTATTTCTTCCTTACAATATCTAATTTAGGTTACTGAGTATGTAAAACAGGTACCAAACACTATTCAGAAAGAGAGTCAAAAGAATGTGGGATGGCACAATCCCAGATTTTGGAAAGAATTGAGTCTTTATTTACCCTTCTACAACCCATCTCTTTGGGATCACTATTTTTCATTTGAGTGTAATATATTTATTTTTAAAATGGAAAAATATGGTACAAAAGGAGGAGGGAATCCAACATAATAGGTTAAATTTTCTAGCAGACTTTACCTTGAACAGGTTAAGAGGATAGATATTTGTATTAAAAGTGGGATTTATATTGTGAGTTGTCACTGTGTTGAGAAAGAAACACTTGACCAGGAATCAGGAGATTTGCTCAGTCACTGTGACCTCCCTACAATGCAAATTCCTCCTTACCTAATCATATCACTGAACAATATTACTGTGAGACCACCAAAAGGAGCCAGACCCTCACTCCCTCATATACATACAAGCACATGCATTCAGCACCCAGAGCAACTCTATATGTGTTAGTTTCTTAGAGATTTAATGCAGGGACTTCACAGAAAAGAAACGATACAAGGATTAAGGAAGGGCTCTAGAATCAAATTGACAGAACTTGAGTGCCCATTCCACCAGTGGTCCACTGTGTGCTCTTCTGCCTCCCTTTTCCACATTTTGAGGACCCTTGTGGCCACAGTGAATGCTTGAATAACCCAGGATAATCTTAACATCAGCGGAATAGCAAAATTTTTCCCTTTTGCATCTTCAGTTCCCCCTTGCCTTGTGACATAAAATATTCACAGGTAGAGGAGATTAGAATGGCCGTCTTTTGCGGGGTGGGACAGGAGGCCCAGCATTTTTCTGTTTACCAGACTGTAGCCTCTCAAGTGTATAATATCATCAATTTTTTAAGATCAATTTATTTTAGTGGCTATATAGCACCTAATTATGCTTTAAATTACATTTTCCTAATGACCAATAATGTTGAACATCTTTTCATGCCTTTTTTTTTTTTTTAACCATCATATGTCTTCTATGGTGAAATGTTTGCTCAAATCTTCTGCACATTTAAAAAATTGGGTCATTTGTTTTCCTATTATAGAGTTTGAGAATTCTTTATACATTATTGATTAGAGCCTTTAATCAGATATGCATTTAGCAAATATCTTCTCCCGGTCTATGGCTTTTCTTCTCATTTTCTTTAGCAGTGTTTTTTAAAAAAGAAGATTTTAATTTTAATGACATCCAATTAATAACTCTTTTCCTTTTATGATGCATGATTTATTCATTTATTTTTTTTTGGTCCCAAGAAATCTTTGCCTTACCCATGGTCACAAACATTTTCTTCTAAGTTTCTTTCTAGATTTTATAGTTTTTGGTTTTATATTTGGATCAATGATCCATTTTGTGTTGAATTTTTATAGGTACAAAGTGTTGATTCAGGTTTATTGTTTTGAACAGGACTCCCAGTTGTTCTAGTACCCCTTCTTGAAAAGAAGAAATTTAATTTTCACCTTCATATATTTATTTAAAAAATACTAAAGGAAAGCTTTCCAACATTTTTGATTTTTCATTACTTCAAAAAGTTTCAGCTGTTTTTGATTTTTTTATTACCTAATGTGCTAATGATAACACTCTTAAAACTGAAACATCCATTCATTACAGACCAAGTTAGACACACAGCAAGATGGTCAATACGCATCTCCAGATTTATGATAAATAATTGATTTCTCACTGTCATGAATAGAACCTAAATAATTTGATTATATATTTAGCTAGTTAGGGACACTCATTAGCAGAATTTTATTTCACGCTTGTTTGCACCTGCAAACATTTTCTTGTTTAAAGAATTGTTCCATTTGGTCTGCCTGATACAACTTTGCTCAATAACATTGTATTGATGACCATCACTCAACCTCACTTAGAAGGTATGATGAACTCTCAAACTGCACTTTCCCATCCGGTCTGAACACTTTGTACCTACTGTCAACTTCACTGGCACAACAGCCGTACAGTCCCATGATTGTTTTTGAGAATAGAACTTTGGGGAAGTTACTTAAGTGAAGAATAAAAGTATGGGAGAACCATGGAGCTGATATTCTTGAAATCACATCTGTATGCATATAATAAACTTCTGACATTTACTTTTCATAATCATCCAGTATAAGCCTTGTGTTCTATTGATGCAGAGTGGGTGGAGGAAAGAAGACTTTCCTACCGATCTGGAAATCATTTGAAATAGCCTTTTATAATAGGGAACAAATGAAGTTGCCTCAGACCCAAATGTCATTGGCTGATCATAATACATATTCTTTTTGTTTGTTTTAATATGAAATCACAAAAGTCAGGGTGCCTGAGTGGCTCAGTTGTTAAGCATCTGACTCTTTGATTTCAGCTCAGGTCATGATCTGAGAGTCCTGGAATGGAACCCCTACGTGAGGTTTTGTTCTCAGGAGGGTGTCTGCTTGAGGATTCTCTCTCTCCCTTCTCCTCTGCCCCTCCCCCTGCTTGTGCTCTCTCACTCTCTCAAATAAATAAATCTTTTTTTTTTAAAAAAGCCACAAAGCTCTTGAATCAGATTGAAGTTTCATTTTGGGAGGTGGATATATGCATTGATTTAGTCAATGGAGATGTGACTGGCTGCTCTTTTTTTTTTTTTTTGCCACATTAATTATATGATTCACTTATCCATAGTCCTTCAGAACAGAGGATAGCAAGGATATAATGTCTCACAGTTCGTGCTTTGAGATACTTTATTAACTGTTTGAAGAGCTACAGATCTCAGATTCCATATGGGAAAAGCAGAAAGGAAGTGGCCTGCACAAACTTGAAAAATGTTTGGCATGCTAGGCCCACTACCCACCTTTAAGAGATGCATTATACATGTTAGCAACCCTAGGAAGTCCTATAATAAGGAAACTTGTGTCCCACAAACAGTGTAGGAAATGTTGAGCTAGAAGATACAAAGAAATCATAACATTTATGCCATTTTTTCTTATTCTCTCAGTTCCTTAACTTCTCCTTCCCCTCCTCTAAATGCTATGTTTTTTTCATTTTTCTTCCACCCTACTCTAAGTTTAATGTTTTCAAGTAATAGTGGGTTGGTGGGATATATTTTCTTAGTATGCATAAATCAACAAATGAAAATGGTGCCAGGCCTCTCTTGAAAAGGAAGATAATGTTACTGACCAGCCTTATTATAGAGGTTAAGTGAAATATCTTTATGAGATAAAACAGAAGAGATAAAACAGAAATTGTTTATACTTCAAAATGAATGCCAGAAGTTGCATTTGCCCTAGGTGAACAAGTGAGGAAATATGTTCGATGGGTCCTTCTCATCTTTGCTTGTCACCAGCTCTGGAGTTAAGATGCTCAAGGCTACAGTTATTTCAGATTTGGTTTATCAGGAAGACTTTATGGGATGTAACATCTTGGGAGCTTTTCACCTCCTTGAGAGTCTACACATTCTTGTGTGATTTGGGAAGACATTTTATACCTGCCTATATAACTTTACACTGTTTTGTGAGAGCAAGAGAATGACAGAAGGATCTCTAATAGCGAGGCGATGCTGGCTGTCCAAGAGCACAAAGCTCGTGTCTGGGACAATGGCTGGGGCAGCAGGTGATTCTATGAAGTGGCGGTGGGAGGGGGAGTCTAGGTCTTAGGCTCCAGTCTTCCTTGTTATGTGGACACCACTTTCTTTCTACTGGGCTCCCAAAGGTTCTGATAGCTATCTGAATTTAACCATCCTGTTCTTTGCTCAGTCCAATTCTGGGTGAAGAAGAACTCATCGATAGATTTCATGTATGAATTTCCATTGGAGAAATCCTTAGGGCTTCAAGTCGAGACTGACATAGGACCTCAGTCTTCTCTGGCTGAGATGGAACAACAGATGAGTAAGGTCTTTGCAAACATCAGTAAAGGAAGGAGAGGCATGCAGACTTGTAACTTCCCTCCTTTAATTTGAGTGTCAAATTTGCAAAAGAGAAATAATCTCTCAGGAATTCCTTTTCGAATTGGATGATTTCAAGCATGACCCAGTAATTGGGCACTTGAGCAATTAGCAATATGAGTCATGGCCAGAGTGAAATCTCCTTGGTAAAGAAGCAACATTTCTCCTCCCCAGAGCACTTGACAGCTCAGACTGAACTGCCTGCTGCCTCTCAGGCTGCCTCCTCCTGGGAGATGGTATGCTGATAAGTGTGAGATGATCTGTGGTGTGACAGATCCAGGGTTTACAAACCAGATTGGAAAACATACAGCAAGTCACTATGAAAGAGTGAAATAAGTCTTAATCCTCTCATTCAATAAAATATTTCTAAAATAGACTATAAGCATTACTTTTGATAACTTTTTCCTTTGGAGGGCAATCTTACTGTATTTTAGAGTTCCATTACACCATTCAAAAGGAATCAGATAAAATCTGTAGGCCAGGTTTTGTGGTTCTGTTTTTTAATAATTTTTTACCCTTTACATAAACAAAAAAAATTATTTCTATGGCTCTCTGGAGAGTTACTGACCTGGAGATAAGTGATTTTGTTTTGTTTTGTTTTAAAGCCTCAAGAAATGTCCTAAGAAATATTTTGACAGAACAGCACTCAAGTCATACAATTTTCAGCCAAAGGGAACAGCACTCAATTTTTATGCTGACACATTTGAAATTAGTAATTTAAGGGGGGTGCTGCAGTACACTCCTGCAGTCAACGAAAACTCAAATTCTAGAATTCTCCAAAGCATATGATTGGTTGGATCCCTGAGTCTTTAAGACCGTGTTCTCAGGACATAGTGACGTTGGTGAATTGCAATGTATCTAATGCAAAGATGCCCTGAATGGATCCCTAGATTAGCTTTAAGGCTGATGTGGCAGCTGGCAAACTCCTTGTGCTGGGCAACTGCTTTGCGTGGGAGACCTTTATGTACTCGATGCAGGCAAACTCAGGTATGCTGTCTTATTCCTCCAAGATGTTATTTTCTGCCTCTGCTTCTTTTGTTTCCCCGTCATGCACCAGGAGATGAGACTGAGGGTTATACATAGGCCAGAGTCCTACTGTTGTGAAATACACACTTGACAAGTGCTAGAATAATCGTGCATCTTTTAAAAGTTGTAAGTGAACTTAATGTCACCTCATTACGTTCTCATAGAATTTCATGCTTATGAAAAAACCAGTACTCCTTTGTACCACTGCCAGATTATGAACACTGTAGCTCACTGCATTTCCTTTTTCATAATGGCTGCCAGGAAGCTCAGAAGTTGCCATGTGCTCTCTCTTTCCAAGTTTCATTAACCTCAGTGTTCTGTACAGTTTTTCTCTTCCAAGACATCTTCATTACACTGATTTTACTTTCTTGTTTTTAATCATTCTATTATGTCTGTGCCTTTCAGTATAAGCAGCTAAAAAGCACATAGAACCCATTTATTCTACCTGTAGAATATTTAACCTGCTCTATCTTTGTTCCTGGAACTTTTTAGAGCAATGGTTTTCTTATTGGGGGATATTCTTTTTAGGTGTCCATTCTTAGGTATATTACCATGAGCAGTGATGAAAGATAGGAATACTAGGTATGTGCAGTTCAGAAAATCTCCTTGATTTTTACATACGTTTTCAACTTCCTCCTCCTGTAAAGAGCAATATTTTAAAACTTCAGCATGATACACTCTGACCTAGTAGGTCTGGCACTGGGTCCATATGTATGCACTTAATTTTTTTTCTTTCTTTTTTTATTTTTCATTTTATTTTATTTATTTATTTGACAGACAGAGATCACAAGTAGGCAGAGAGAGAGGAAGGGAAGCAGGTTCCCTGCTGAGCAGAGAGCCCGATGCGGGGCTCGATCCCAGGACCCTGGGACCATGACCCGAGCTGAAGGCAGAGGCTTTAACCCACTGAGCCACCCAGGTACCCCTTCATTTTTTTTTTCTTAAAGGAATATTTACATAGAGGATATGAAGCACTGTTAGGAGGACCCAGGAACAATGACTAACCAAAGTTAAAAAAAAGAAAAAAAACAACAAAACTGTGGGCAACATGTGGAGATTAACTTCATTCTACATGTCAAGGACAAATGCAGATTTCATTTCCAAAGAATATTCCCTGCCTCTGTGGGACTGCAAGACAGGTAACCTGGATTCTGGTCTCTGCTCTGCCTGGCATGTTGGTAACCTTGAGAAGTCCACTGAATGACCATATCTCTCAATGTCCTCAGCTATAAATCAGTTCAGAAGGCTTGTGATCAAAAGGACTCTTTCCACCCAGAAAATGCAATGATTCTTCATCACCCTCCTGGGAGGTGGCGGATTTAGAGCCAGGAGGAATGTAATGCCACCAGATAGGCAATGAGTTGGAGAATGATGGGAAAAGCCTTTTCTGAAAAAAAGTCTATATGGTTTGGTTCTCTGCCAGGAAGTGCATATCCACTTTTGGTCCCCAGCATTATAAATGTGAAAAGTGAATTCACAATTTTTGCCAAATGCAGTTGTTAAATACTCACAATCAATGAAGCAGATCTGTCAATTTAATTTCGCTTGGAATAAGGGATGCTGACCAAATGTGATCCCTGGAAGGCACTGAGCAGACCAGCTGGGCAAAAGGATATTCAAGCTCTGTCCCTTAAACTCTAGACCCATTTCACCTCGGGATTATGATTCCCTCAACTCTGAAAATTAAAATTCCTTTGCAACAATGACCACTTGAAATTAATAAATTCATAATCCCATGTCTCTTTTGGAAGTAGATACGAGCAAGACTAATTACCTTCAGTATAAAAATTTTTTTTTTGTCAGTAACCTCAACTTGTTTTCCATTGCTGTAACTTCTAGTACAGCACATATTTTAAACAGAGAAGATGTAATTAAATTAGAATTCATGGTGGAAACCAGTGGTGGCTGATAATAATTGCTTTTCAGACACCACTATAATTGGTGCTCCAAGGATTTTATTTCAAAGCATCAAATTCAATTTAGAAAGCGTGCTTTATCTGGACTTGAGCTGCTTTGATGAAGACACTATGTCTTCATATGTCTAGGTTTTCTTAAATTTAACTAAGCTGTTTTTTAATGATTATGTTAATAATTACAGTACTACAACACTGTTTTATGGACACTGGACGATAAATTCAAATCCCCTTCTGCCTATTAGTTCAAGTTGTAACCACAAAATGTACACAATCTTTGCTCATTAACTGTTTGATAAGCCTTTGAAATTCCACAACCAATAAAAATAACTTTATCATTCTTTACCTCCCATGCAGTATTTAATACATTAAAAAACAAGGCACAAGAGGAAGCTTGTTAATGAATACCTTCATATATCACTTGTTGTTGTTCATGCTGTTTCCTTTACGTGGAACATCTCCCCCTTTTTGTTCTGGTCCAATGGGTAATATTCTACTTACCCTTCAAGTCCCAGCTGAGCTGCCACATGTTATGGACTGAATGTTTGTGTCTCCCTTAAATTCATGTGTTAAAATTCTAACTCCTAGGGTGCATGGGTTACTCAATTGGTTGAGTGTCTGACTCTTGGTTTGGGTTCAGGTCATGATCTCAGGGTTGTGAGGTCGAGCCCCATGTCTGGTTCCACACTCAGCAGGGCATCTGCTTGAGGTTCTCTCTCTCCCTCAGGTTCTCTCTCTCTCTCTCTCTCTAGAATAAATAAATAAATATTAAAAAAATTTTTTTAACACCCAATATGATGGTATTAGGAGGTTGGGCCTTTGGGAGGTAATTGGGCCTTGAGGGTAAAGCCCTCAAGAATGGGATCAGTGCCCTTAAGAAGAAGAGGAAAGAGCTTGCTTCCTCTCTTTTTGCTCTCTACCATATGAGGATACAATGAGAAGATAGCCATCTGCAAGCCCGGAAGAAGGCCATCACCAAGAACCCGACCACTCAGGCACCCTGATCCTGGACTTCCAGCCTCCAGAGCTATGCAAAATAAATGCTTATTCTTGAAGCCCCCACCCAGTCTATGACTTTCTGTTATAGCAGAGTGAGCTAAGATACCACGTTTTCTATAAAGTCCTCTATGATTGCCACAAGAAGAGTTCATCATTCCAAATCTCAGATGCAGAAGCTTAACTATGGTGATCACAGGGCTATGTTAATGATAAAATCAGTGAATTTGGGGGGAGGGGAACTGAAAGGATAGTGTTATCCCTGTCATCAATCTTTCTCTGCTTACCCATTAAGATGCTGCCCGCTTAAAAACATGGGATACAACACAAAAGTTAGCTAGAGATTAGTTGTCAGGATGAAATTTTCACTTCTATGTAGCAAGTATAATCAATTATCTGCAGAATGGCATTTTGTGTCTGACAGAAGGCACTGAGATCCTGAGGTAGACATACGATCTTGCTGTGTGACCTTGGTAAAGTCACTTGACTTTTCAGAGTTTCACTTTTCTCTTGTGCAAAGCAAGTTTATGAAACTAAATGATCATGAAGATTATTTTTGCTTCCAGTATTCTATGAATATAATTACAGGTGGTACAAACATTAAAATTGTGCCCAAGGTATTTATAGCATTAAAACTAATTAATAAGCTACCTAATCATGCCAACAGAGATCGAATTTCTCCTACGCAATTACTGTTTCTGGCTTCATAAAGACAAAGTAAAACAAAATGTCATTATCTTACCATTCTGTGCAAACTTCATCAGTTCTGTGGAATGTGCAGGGTAATTAACGACCAGAAGGAGAACTCTTTATCTCATTTTTGCATTATCACTTTGACACAGAGCTGAGTCTCTCCACTTTTGCAGGGAACATGCACAATTCTCTAAATGTTTGCTCGTTCTGTGGAGTATAGAAAAACCAAAACCCGAAGACAGATCAAACGATGGCTACCATTATGTTTTTATTATTACTATTATCATTAGTTGTAATAATAGCACTGCCAGTAATAGTGTTAACATTTGCTGACCATACTCTGTGCCAGGCACCAAGATGAGTATTTCATATGGATTCTGTCATGCACACAATGCTATGAGGTAGGTGCTCTCATTACTGCTTTCTTTTTCTTTTTTTAAAATTAATTATTTTTATTAATATGTAATGTATTATTTGCCCCAGGGGTACAGGTCTGTGAATCGTCAGGCTTACACACTTCACAGCACTCACCATAGCACATACTCTCCCCAATGTCCATAACCCAAACACCCAGTTTCTACTGAGCAAACAGGCTCAGAGAGGCCAAATAACTTGACTAGGATTACCAGATGGTGTGCAGCAGAAACGGGATTCAAACGCAGGTCAAGCTGACTCCAGAGTCCTGGCTCTCAACAAGAAAGTTACACTGACTCATACTTAGTATCACTGGTCAGGATTAGCATCCAGTTTGTAGAGGACTGGCTCTTCAAGGAACTAACAAGAAGGATGATATTCAGCTGCTATGTACATGTATGGCTGATAATTCTGTTATCCAATTCCAGTGGGGGAGAGGGTTTTACTGTACATCCAGTCAATTTTCGGACATAAGCTGGTTGTCCTACTATTCAACTTAATTTTTACACTATCTGCCTGGAAATAGAGTCAGATTTGAGAAGTTAAGGGCTCAGTCCTACAAGCAAACCCACTTTCTCTCCCAACAGACAGACACACACATGCAAATGCACACACAATGCACCAATATGAAGTCCAGGTTGTTCCCTGGTGTCCTGATTGATTGGCTATGGACTGCAGGTTCCCATGACCCCCTCCTTATGTTTGATTAATTTTCTAGAGTGGCTCACAGAACTCAGAGAGACATTTTACTTACTAGTTGGCTTGTTTATTATAAAAGGATATTATTGTGAATTGCCAAATGGAAGAGATGCATAGAGCAAGGTAAGGGGAAAGGACACGGAGCTTCCATGCCCTCCCTGAGCATGCCCTCTTCCCAAAGCTCCAAGTGTTCACCAATCTGGAAGCTCACTGAACCCTATCCTTTGGGTTTTTATGGAGGCTTCATAACATAGTCATAATTGATTAAATCATTGGCTACTGGTAATTGATTCAAACTCTAGCCCTTGTCTTCTCCCTAGAGGCTGAGGGTGGGACTGAAAATTCCCACCCTCCAACAAGGTGTTTAGTGCACTGGTAATTGAGCTCCATCCTTAGGATCTTTCCCAAAGCCACCTCATTCATAAACCAAAAGGCATCTTCACTTTCTCTCACCACATAGGAAATTCAGATGGTTTCATGAACTAATACATATATTAGTAACACAATATGTGTGCGCGCACGTGTGTGTGTGTATCACATTGTGATAATGTGTTTTATAATAATTATACATGCTATAAAACAGATTATCACAATGGCTTTCCCAGTACTTAAAATACAGCAACAGCCTTATTGGTTAGATATTGTTGTTGTCCTGAGTCCTTGACCCTTGGCTTCAAGCTGCTGTGGCTCCTCCCATGGCTCTACTTCTACCTGCGACATTCCCAGCATCTTCCCAAGACCTAGCTCTGCCCCGGGGTTAAGGCTGGCAACTAAGTTGTCTCGTTATTGCCCCTGCGGAAATGATGATGAGTTTAAAAAATACTGCTCTTAGTAAACATGACTATGTGTCAATTTGCTCTGTGTGTTTGGGGTTAAGGGTCTGTGTTTTTGTCTTATGGGTGGATGGGAGTGGTTGGGATGGGAGACTATCTTAGGTGTTTTGGGCTGCTATAACCAACATATTAGGGGATGGGGGGCTTAATCAACAAACATTTAGCTCTCACAACTCTCGAGTCTGGGAAGACCAAGATCAAGGTGCTAGCAAATGTGGTATCTGGTGAGGTCCTGCTTCCTGGTTCATAGCCTCTGCCTTCTAGGTGTGTCCTTACATAGCAGAAGAGATGAGGGAACTCTCTAGGATCTCTTTTATAAGGGCACTAATCCCATTCATGGGGGCGCCACTCTCATGACCTAAGTACCTCACAAATACCCCACCTTTTATTACCATCGCATTCGTGATATGATGACGATAAATGTTAGGGTTAGGAGTTTAATATATGAGTTTTGGAGGGACGCAAACATCCACTCCATAACAGAGATTTCCTAAAGTTCTGGTCTCGCAAGGACAATGTTAAAAACAATGAATTCATGACACTTCAATAGCATCATTCTAAATACCATACACTGATAACACCAACCAAGGGGCTCCTTGGTGACTTGGTCAACTTCAGGGTTGGGGCAAGGAAAATGCAAGATGAGCCTGGAGCAGTGTGGAGTGCCAGAGACTGAGGAAGTGCTCAAAAACCAAAACAGAGTAAGAAGAACGGGGACATATAAATGACAACACGAGATGACAACCCAAGGAACAAAATAAATATCCATGATCTCATAATGCCGTACCTAACTGAAGGAAAAATGACAACTCTTCTTTCCAGAAAAGTTTCAATTAATGAATGTAAATGAAATTAAATAGAAAATCATCTTGAGAACACTACAGTAATAATTGCCTCTGGCAAGATTCACTGATGGATGCTAAAATTCGTGGGTGAAAGTTAAAGCAGAGAGTATTTGCATAGTTTCAAAGGATCTCCTCTAAATATTTATTAGTTACAAAGGGGGAAAAAAAAACTTTACAGTGGAGAACTCTGGCAGATCATCTTAGACAAGTGACTGAAGTTAACATCACCTGTAATACCTGTCGATATCCTGTGCATCATGTGGATATGATATCATACCTCCAGATCTGACACAGAGAAAGGCACATCACTTCTATGGTATCTTTTCCAATAATGCATATTCCCAATTTAATGTGGGAAAACAGCAGACAAACAGAAATAGAGGGATTTTCTACAAAACAGCTGACCAGTACTCTTCGAAAGTGTCAGCACAAAGAAAGACAAAGAAATTGTCATAGATTGGGGAATACTGACAAAACATGATAACTAAGTGCAATTTGGGATTACAGATTGGATGCTGTAACAGAAGTTCATTTGTGGAAAACTGGTAAAATGTAAAAAGTTCTGCAGTTTAGCTAACAGTAGAGAAGTTTAATTTCTTAGCTTTTATCATCTTTCTTTCTTTCTTTTTTTTTTTTTTTTTTTTTTTTTTTGAGGAGGTTAACACAAGGGGAAGCCAACTAGAGAGTATGTGGGAACTCTCTGTACAACTTTTCCAACTTTTTTCTCAAGGCTAAAATTATCCTCAAATAAAAAGCTTTTGAAAATGACTATAAAAATCAAAACCCAGGAGTGTTTTCCACATCATGGTATCTAAGGCAACATTTCCCCCTCTTCCATGAAATTAGGGAATTATATATGGAATTCATTAAAATAAGCACAAAGCTTGAAAAAAAAATCTAAACCAATGACTACCAATAGGGACCTTTGTTTAAGTAAAAAAAAAAAAAATACATCCAACAAATCTTCATGGATCATCCACTATGAGCTAGGTAGTATGTTATCATGAATATATTTTCTTCTATATAACATTCACTTCACAATGTTCCTTTCTGACCTATGAAGTGGAATTTTCCAGACATAAGGCTATCTATTCTCTCTGAAGAAATTGTTTCTGGTCAGGTTGTGCCACGAGAAATGCCCGAGGTAGCTGTTGATTTTATTTATTCTCTTGTGTTGCTGGTTATGTAAGGGTTTGGGAAATTTTTGCTGTATTCCACTCTGGAAAAATGAATCATAGTATCTCTAAGTTCCCACAGTAAATAAATGAGACCACGCCATCATTCCAATCTGCTTGGGAAACATCAGGCCTAGCTGGTCTTTTCCTCACAGGAGAGAAGAACCAGGAGATAAACCTTGACAAGGTACCATAAAAGAGTCTCTCCCATACCCCACCATGAAATCTACGGTCACTTTAATGTGATGCAACTTAATTCATGGTTGCTGGGCTATAGCTTCAATTATATACGTAAATTGGAATGGAAAAATCAATCAACCCTGATAGTTTTGCTCATAGATAATATTTTTAATGCACAGTTTGATGAGAGGATCACACAGCATCTTGTAGGGAGTAACAGGAACATAATTATGGGCCATTACAGTGGTTGTAGCTCAGTCTGTTGACATGACAGTGTTTCAACGTTTCTATCAATTTCTTTTGTATGCTTTAGCTTAAGTGTTTACTTGCCTTGACCTTTAGACTACTGAGTAGAAAGATAAAGGCCCACTTGATTGATTTGATGGGGGTGAGCTGAGGGGGGAAAAAAAAAAAAAGACAAGCCAAAAGAGCAGAGAGAACAGGAAGGGATTGCTTGAATCTGAGGTCTTTCAGGACGTGGAAATAATTGTGGTTGTATTAATTGTGGTAATAATGATGATTTATGACAAAAAAGCAGCTGGAATTTACACACACACACACACAAACTTAAAAGCATAGAATTATCAATGAAGGAAATTAAAACAAAAAAAATCCCAGTCTTTGCCTGTGCCTTCTGAAAAACTTTAAAAGGAATTGCATTCATACAGATCAGCAAGGTTCCTCCCAAGCTCCTTCTTGCATTGTCTAATTCATTCCCACACCAAGTCACCAAACCCTTTTAAATCTGAGCTCAATGACTCTACATTCACTAGTGTTACTCCTTTTCTCCCAGTTCATTATTCTGGAGGTCCATTCCACCACTTATCACTTGCCTCTGATGTGCTTCCTGCTTGTGATTCTGCTTCATAAAAGCTCAGGAAGGTGGAGTCCTTAAGACCCTCCTGAGATGTGTAATGATGATGGGGGAGTTCTGAGTATGGACGGGGGGGGGGGGGAGGTGGTACTGGAAATGATCTTGTGAGAATGAAACACCACATAGAAGGTTTTCGCCTATTCTAGTCTCAACCTGGAATTGAGCAGAATCCCATTTGTTCACACAGAGGTTCTTTTTCACCACACACTGGCTTTCCTGCCATGCCCTCAGTTACAGAATGAGGATTTCTCAGACTCAAAACCCGAGAAGCTCAAACATGGCGCCAAATTGTAATTGCTACCCACTGGCAGTTCAGACACAGTGCATCCCTGGATGGCAACACTCTTGTTCTTGCTAAGCAGCTGTCTCCTCAGCCAGCCTTCTTTCCCACAAAAGTTTCATAAAAGCTTTTTACTAGATAATTATACTTCTGTGCTTTGTAGTTATGTGAGGTAACTCACAATTAGCATGCTTAATTAGGAAATTAGGTGTTATAATCACAATATGGAACAAAAATTTGTCATGAAGTTTTAGTTCATAAACAAATGGCTTTTTTTTCTTCCTTAAGGAGGAAAAAACCCACAAAATCAATGTTAACTTTCCATTTTGGCAGATAGTGAAATTTAATTTATGTTTAGAACTAAAAGGGAACATTCCATCTGTTTTCCAGATGGAGCCCGCCTTCCCCTGTAGCTGGGAATTAGTCACTCTGGTATGTAACTGTCCTCTCAGTCACTCCTGGGCTATGTTGGGTTTTCTCTCTAGGGCAGATGTTGAGCTGATTTACCTTAGAACATATGTTGTAGAGTGATGACGCGCAACTGATCTAGCTCATTCCTTGCAAGATATGTTTGGTGCACCCTGTTATGTGATAGGTACTTTGAGGTACTCAACATGAGTTAATCAACTTCAGTGGGAGACCACCTTCTAAATACAGTAGGCACTGAGAGTGGAAGGTAAGGAATGCTGTGGGAACATAGGGGAGGGAATACTTAATCATGTGGGATTTCCCAGGAATTAAAACTTGTCGTCAAACCAACCAACCAATCAACCAACCAACCAGCCAACGAAAGATGCAAAGAATTTGTTCAGCTATATAATGTATCCTACACTGTAGTTCTTAACATGGAGTCTGAGACCTCCCTAGAGATTTTATGAGTGAGCTTGATGGTCATCTGGGTCTTGCTTCATTCTAAATCAGGACAAGTGATATTGACACATATGATATGAAATTATAGGTAAAATTTCATGAATTTGAATTTTTCTGGAGAAAATGTACATGACTTTATCTACATTTATATGGTATATTCTCTGGTGTCTGTGAACTACAAAATATTAAAGTTATTGATCTGTATTGACAAATATATCTATATCTATCTATCTATACATATAAGTAGATAGATAACTGATCATTAATTTCATAAATATGTCTAGGAGATAGAGATAGGGACACAGCCCCCCTTTTTTCAGGCTATCAGGGAAGACAAAGAACATAGTGATGGCAGAGACGGTCAGTTAACAAAAGATATATGCTCCTTTTCCATGGAGTAGCTCTCCTGCCAGGAAGCAGCTGTCTAGCCAGGGATATTTCACAACCCCCTCTGCATCTGAGTTGAGCCATATAAAAAGCTCCTGCCAATACGAAGTGAATGATGTAATGTGTGTCTCTTTTGAGCTGACTAGGTTAAGAACTAGCTCTAATTTCTCTACTCTCTGTTTCCAGTGACTGTGGAAGATGGCCAAACCACAGGATAGAAGGAACACAGGTCTGTGAATCCTCATTGGAAGGCTGCTCTCAAACTCCTGCACTGTTCAGGTTCAATGGAAAGAAAACTTACACTCTTATAACCATTAAAATTTTTGTTTGTATCGTATGGAAACTAAGGGTCACTTACTGAATACAAAAGACAAATTCAACAGGATGTAGTGTTACCAAAGTGTTAGATGCAATGGGATACTAGAGCAGGAGAGTTGAGGGTTGAGAGTTGATTTTGAGGAAGATCAAGGAAGACATATAAAGGGAAATATAAGGAATACCTAAATGATGAGTGGGTATCAAGGTGAAGTGCCCATAGAGGGACATGGCCCCGGCGGGGGCGGGGGGGGGGGGGGTTTGTGGGAAGAAAGTAAGAGAAGGTGAGCATTTCAAGCATGCAAAGCCCCAGACATGATAATGAGTGGGAATTAGCTGAAAGTGGTCCAGTATGGCTGGAGTAGAGAATGGGACAAGGGTTGAGGTAAGAGATATCTGTAAGGTCTAAATCTTGAAGGAGTTTACATTTGATTCAAAGGGCAAGATTAATGGATTATGATCAGATCTGGGTTTTTGAAAGATAATATTGATTTCTGTGTGGAGGGTAAGGAGACAATAATGAATGTGGAGGACCAATGCTTACCTATCCAGGTAAGCAGGAACAGTGGTCCAAACTAATGAAGAGGCAGCGGGAACAGAGAGAAGTGGAAGGAAGTGATGGTGAGTGAATAAGGGAGAAAAAGAAATATAGAGCTAGACCCAAAGATAAATGCCAGGAGGGGAGTGGCAGGTGGAGAGGACCTAGGATATATGCTGTTGCTGTCAGTTTTGGTTTTGCTCTTAGGCTGGTATATGGTTTTTCTCTCTGGGGGTTTAGTTTCACCTGAAAAATGTGGATGATAACAATTAGCTTGCAGGGGTTCTGTCAGGATTAAACGAACCCATGCAAGTGGAAGTATTCTGTAACTCTATAGGGCTTTATAAAAGACAGACTCCCACCCACCTACAGAATCTATGTAAGCCTTGTCCAGTTCTCTCAGCCCCAAGAGCCTAAGGATTGGAGTATCATTAAGACCCCTGAGAGGAGGAGCTTTAGAGATTCCATATGGAGGACCACTCCCTACTCTGGTGGCGCAACCTCACAAGTCATGTGGGATTGTGTTTTTCCCTTTGAGGCCACCATTGCCCTCTAAATATGATGTAAGGCCCACAAGGTGGCTCAGCTTTCCTTAACCAGATGACATTTGGGCCTATCACATGCATGATGTCTTTGAGGTCATTCTGTCTTCTGGCACAGCGCCTAAGGCCTTGTTTCTTAGCTTCTCCAAACTAGTCACACATCTGTCTTTTGGCTACTAATAGCAAGAAGTTCTCCCTGACAAAGACTGGTTTTCCTATTTCCTTATTTTTCAGGACTGTAGATAGTTAAACAACTCAGAATGGCCCTTCCTTCAACAAATTAGCTCTTAAAATGCCTCTTTGTGAGCACAGAGTAGAAACACTCTAGGCTCTCGATAAACATTTGCTACGTGGCTCCTACTATCACAAAACACATCTTAGCACGGTTGTTTTACTTGACTCCTGATACCAGCTGGGCTCACTGTACTACAGCTTATAGTTAATCAGCAAGAGCTCATTTTTAAAAACCAAAACCACCTCTGCACTCAACTAGTAAGACTTAGATACTTAAGGCTGACATGAAGAAACACTTGACATTTTCCTATATATCTGGACCTTGGGGATAATTTAAAGACATCGTCTTTTCAACCAGACTGACAAAGCATTTTTTGGACAAAAAGAAACCTGATTCAAGCAATTATTCTTACATGTATCTTTCAAGGCTTCTTCAACTAACTTGGCAGGCAGCAAGTCATTGTTTTTATTAGAATGAAACTTTGATCGAACTACTTGGGTCAAAGATACAAAGGGAGCAGTTCATGCAACATGGCAGCTGGTATTACAAACTCTGCATAAAACTACAATTTACAACAAGTGTAGATGTATCATTAGTGCTTTTGGAACCATAAACCTCTCATTTCATGGTGCCATTTAAAATGTTTGATGGAGTGTATTGTGATATCTAATTTAGTTGTTCTTAAATGGCAGCATGGCTGATGCTTTCCATTTGCATTGCAGTTCACCAAGCATCTGCCACTATCCTGTGATGAGAAATGATTCCAGAAGGGAAAGGGAGGATACAGCCTAAAAGGTAGTGGAGACTGTCAAAGAGCAATGGCGCTACCTTCAAGGTGGCAGTCCCAGGTAGACAGCCCTGGAGTCCAGGCTGGTCAGCCCTCTCAGAGGGTGGGTCTGCCTGGTTCTGCTCCAGAACTCAGTAGTTACATTCTGTGTCCCATGGGCACTGCACTGGGCTGGGGTTTTGTCTGCTCAGCAGATATTCCCATCTCCCTTCTAGTAAGAGAATCTTTTTTCCTTTGTGAAACTCCTCCACCAATACATAGGGACTCTGTGGGGCTGTCAACCATAGGTTGACATATCATGCCCCATATCTGGGCTCCATTCATGCTAGATTAGTGATTCTAAAGTGTGTGAAGTGATTACCTGTAGCACTTGTGTGTATGTGTTTGTGTGTAGGTGAGGGAGCAGGAGAGAGAGAGAGAGAGAAAAATCACTTTAGGGTAATGAAAAGGCCATTTTTTTTCCAGATGTGGAAAGAAACTGTATTTAAATGTTAGAGCTAGGATGTTGCCAACATATATGGCAATTTCCTCTTGGACAAAGGCAGAAAGAGTTATCTTTAAAGGTAAAGGAATGTCACAGAAAAAAATACATGTCTTTGATTAAAGCCATCCTGGTGGGTGGGTGTGAAGTGGTATCTCACTGTGATTTTGCTTTTGCCTTTCCCTGATGGCTAATGAGGTAGAACATCCTTCATGTGCCTTGTGGCCATTTTTATATCTTCTTTGGGGAAATGTCTATTGAGATTATTATCCATTTTTTAATTGGTTCCTATCACTTTGATAGCAGTGGCAAGAGCATTTTGGTGAACAGAACTAGGCCTGGGGTTTTGGAATGACTTTATCTATTGCTGGGAAATACATTATGTATTTCCAATGGAAATGGAACTTATATATTTCTGATGGAAATGGAATTTCAAATGGAACTAGAAGATAAACATGGAAGTGGATAGAGCAAAGAGAAGACAAGTGTTCCATTCTACTCCTAGGGCTGAGGTATGGTGGATGGATGCGGGGGGATGAATGTTAATATATCTTTTCAACCTTCAGGATCCAGTTGGCATGTTACCTCCTCAGAGAAGTCTTCCTTGATTGCTCTTAGAGAGATCCTGTGAATTATAGTTTTATATTAGACTTGTTTTTTGTATCCTTCATATATCCTTTTATGACTTAGAATTATTTGATTTTTCTGCTTCCTTTTTTTTCCCCTTTTAACTCTATCTTCCAGCATTTTGAAGGCAAAGTTCATGTTTGTCCCACTACTTCTGTGTTTGTACCTGGTACCAGGGTACCTGGTATAGAGCCTTTGCCCAACAAATATTTCTTGGATGGAAAATTGCTCAGGTTATAAGAGAGAACAGTAATGTTAGTTTAAGTTCCCCAAATATTGGGGAAAACTTTATGAAATAGTCTCTACTAAAATCCTAACTTTCAAATAAAAATCACTTTTGCCTCCTTATCTATAACATTTACTTAGCAGAATCAACATCTATAACATGATTTCAATATTCAATTTGAAAATTATGACACATTCTGAACACTGTTCATGTAGAGGATATTTTAGTTCAAAATAAGTTCCTCCTGGAATCCAATATATATGGACCAAAAAATATTATTAATGAGGCAATGTTTTCTGTATCATAACCCTACTGTACTGAGTCTATCTGTACAGTACCTGGAATCCAAATGCCCTGCCAAAGGGCCCCATCCTTTGTTCTATGTTCTTGGCTAAGGAAAAAAATGCTTCTTGGAAGGAGAATAACTCATCTCACTTTACATAAGCACAAAATCTGAATTCCACTCTTACGGAATTTCATGTCATTTCCTATGTCAGTCATGCTGCGTAGAATAAATATTTGAACAATATTCAGAAATAGGACATGAAATCCGAGACTGGGATATGAACATCTTAAAAACTTATGAGTAATTTTTAATGCTTGTTCATAGATTTACCATATTGTAGAATTCTAGCACAATTTTAAGGCCTTTCTCTCCCTTCTCCACAACGCTCTCTACTGAGCACATAAGTAAAGATCCCTGGGAGTGGCAAATGGTATATTCAGGAAGAAGGAGGCATCTAGGTTCATCCTCAGGTGACTGGTTGGGTGGCAGTGTCATATTTTGAGATAAAGAGAAGTAGTATTCATGGTGGTATTGAGAGCCACTGTCTCTGGGTTTGAATCCTGACACTGCCAATACCAGCTAAGTACATTTGGGCAAATCTCTCTCTCTCTCTCTGTCTCTCTCTCTCTGTCTCCATTTCTTTATCTCCAAAATGAAGATAGAAATAGCATTTACCTTGTAGAACTGATGTAAGAACTCACTGATTTAGCATACATGTGTTAGAGTTCAGTGTTTATAATAATTTGCTTTCTTCTTCTCTTCCTCTATCTTCATTAATATCATCATCATCATCATCATCAAGAGTGTAAGAGAAGGACTCTAAAGGAAGGTAGGTAAACTGTTGACAGGTTTCATGAGGGGAGCATTCACTTTAGAGTATCTGTGGGATATCCAGTTAGGGACAACTAGTAGATAAGTGGGAAAAGTGGCCTGGAGCTCAAGGACACACCTGTCCTGCTGATGTGGTTTGGGAACCACCAGTGTACAGGTGACTTATAAATGTGTGACTTTTAAATGTGTGGGTCTGGGTAAGAGCACAGAGAGGGAGCAGGTAAAATGAGCAGAGATGGGAGTTATGGGCAATGCCTTAAAAGGGAATATAAAG
Organism: Lontra canadensis; assembly: GCF_010015895.1. Taxonomy (NCBI): domain Eukaryota; kingdom Metazoa; phylum Chordata; class Mammalia; order Carnivora; family Mustelidae; genus Lontra; species Lontra canadensis. Next base: position 14,844,511 of record NW_022631028.1, read on the forward strand.
AGGAATCAGTAAACAAATGCTAGTAGTCATAAAGGTAGGAAGATGCTACAGATAAGACTGAGTTGGAAATTAAGAAAGGAGCAAATGTTTAACCGAGGGAATGGCCCATTACACTAAATGACCTAGAAAGTTCAAATAATATAGGAGACTAAGGAGCCTACTGAATTGAATAATTAGGAGGTCACTGGTTATGTTTGCTAGAGCATAGAGCACAGAAACAGCTGAATTGAGGTTGGAGGTCGCAGCCTGGGGCATAGTTATGCAATATGATCTGGTAGGGAAGCAAGTGAATGGTTGGTGGTGAGAATTCCGGGAGACATGTCTTGCCTTGCTACCTCTTTCCCTTTAGGCTGTCAATGCAAGAAGCTTGTATCTGAGGAAGAATAATTCATAGAACAGGGATTAAGGTAAGAGCTTATTAGTCATGTGGCAAACACTGAATTCCTATGGGCGACCTTTTTGGTAAAGCCAAATTGGAACATGAATGTATGGCCAAGACCTTGGCCTTAAGCTTCTGATCTTTATCATACAAAAGAAGTTAAAAAGTGGTGGGAAGAGTGTCCTCACAGAATGGGGAATAGAAACTGAAGAGTGAAGTGGGGCACCATTGCATGACATTGCATGCCACTGCATGACATTGCATGACATTGCGCCATACCAGACAAATTATGGGTATTGTGCTGCTATGGTTTCAGTTGCATGGCCCCAGACTCATTTGTTGAGTCCCTGACCCCAAAATGATAGTATTTAGAGATAGGGCCTTTGGGAGATAATCAGGGTTAGATGAAGTCATGAAGGTCAGGTCTTCATGATGGGATTAATTTCTTTATAAGAAGAGAGTAGTCAATTTTCTATCTCTGTGCAACTGGACGACACAACAAGAAGAGACAGCTGTCTGCAAACCATGAGGGCGGGTGAGGAGCTTCAGCTTGTACCTTCATCTTGGACCTTTCAGCCTTCAGTATTCTGAGACATAAATGTCTGTTGTTTAAGCCACTGGGTCTATGGTGTCTGCTCTGAAGCAGTCCAAGCTAAGGTACCTGCTCACTAGTAAAATATGGCCCAATGAGCACCCTACTGGAACTATTCCTGCTCTCTTGGGAGGGCTCAGTACCCCCTCATGATTTCACCATATAGATGGTGCTGGGAATGTGAGATGAGAGACCCAACTCTGCCCCTCCTTCTCCTGGCAGTTTGACTAAACTGGGGTTGGGAATTACTAGGGTATATATGCCAGAGGGTGGGATTTCCATATCTGTCTTACAATTCCCAAAAACAAAACTTTCATGATCTTTTTTATAAAGTTCATAAGGACAGAATTATTGGAAATTGTTATATGTTTCATAGAACACCATGAAATATTGATACATTTAATTTGAGGAACAATTTCAGGCAGAAAATAAGGCTCTATTGTATGTCACAATATAAAATCATAACTACAAACACACATCCATAAAAAACATGCTGTTGAATTAAGAGTGATTGGCTGTTTGCTTTAACTTTTGCTTGCTACTTATTCATTTGATTTGTTATCAGCTACTACTCACCAGCAGATGAGCAGTAGCAGGTGCAGAAAGGCTGAAAATTTTGGTGAAGAAAAGCTTAAAATTGAGAAAATTTTATCCATTAAGTTATATTTTCGGGAAATTGCAAAAACCCAGCAATTATTCCAATTTAGTGATGGAACATATCCGTTTTGCAGAGACTGAGAATCTCCAAACTATTTTCCAAATTTCACACTACAAATTTTTTTCTACCACAAAGACCAAGACTTGTCTATTAACAGATACTACATTAATGAAAGAGCTCAAATTCATATTGGCCGTGGGATGAGAACAGCTAAGGGAAACCATTTAGTAGCTTATACTCCTTATTTCCTATTGCTGAATAGAAATGGACTTTTCAACTCCTTTGCCTTTTCTTATATGTAACTACCCAAATTTTTATGCCACATGAGAACGAGCAGCTATCTGGGAGAGAGGGAAGAACAACTCAATGTAAACAGAGTCTCTCCTTTCTGTACTTAGTTCTGAGAGTTTCTTGCTCCTCTGGTCGCCTGAATTGCTCAATGGGTAAATTTTAAATATCTCCATGAAAATATAAGCACTGGGCTATTGTGGACATTGTTGCTATAAACATTGGGGTGCATGTGCCTCTTCTAATCACTATGTTTCTATCCTTTTGATGAATACCCAGTAGTGCAATTGCTGGGTCATAGGGTAGCTCTCTCTTCAACTTTTGGAGGCACTTCCATACTATTTTCCATACTATTTTTACAGTACAAGAATGTTCACAATAGCCAAAACATGGAAAGAGCTCAGATGTCCACTGACAGGAGAATGGATAAAGGGAAAGGAGTTGAAAAGTCCATTTCCATGTGGTAATAGGAAATAAGGAGTATAAGCAGATAAACACACACACACACACACACGAATATTACTCAGCCATCAAAAAGAATGAAATCTTGCCATTTGCAACAATTGGAACTAGAAGGTATTATGCTAAGCAAAATAAGTCAGTCAGAGAAAGACAAACACCATATGATTTCATTCATATGTGGAATTTAAGAAACAACAGATGAATGTAGCAGAAGGGAAGGAAAAATAAGATGGAAACAAAGAGGGAGGCAAACCATAAGAGACTCTTAACTATAGGGAAGATACTGAGGGTTCCTGGAGGGGAGGTGGGTAAGGGGAAGGGGTAACTGGGTGATGGGCATTAAGGAGGGCCCTTGAAGTAATGAGCACTGTGTGTTATATGCAACTGAATCTATAATGAATCACTGAATTCTACCTCTGAAACTAATAATACAGTATATGTTAATTACATTGAATTTAAATAAAACATTAGGGAAAAAATATAAACACTGGGGCAAGGTCTCTGTGCTATTAATTGCTGTAGCCCCAGCATTGACATTCAGACCTGGCACACAGTAATTGCTTAATAAATATAAGTTCCATTGGATCTGATGTTCTGTAAAGCACTGTATTTGAAGTGGAATGATTTTCAGTATGCCCAGATTTTATCTCCGCTTACTATCTTAGACAAGGAACTTCACGTTTTAAAATAGATTTACTCATACGTTAAACTGAAGCAATAGTACTTACTTTATAGCACTGTCATGAGACATAAGAGTACTCTAAGTAGAGTGTTAACATCTTACTTTGCACATTAATTAATTAATTAATTAATAAAGGAGTTAATTAATAAATTGTAGCTATTTGTTTTCTAGCCTAAAAATGAGATTTCTTACAATGGTATATACTTTACCAAATGCATGATAATAAAGCAGTGTGGATTTTTTATTACAAATACAGTTTTGACAATATAGCATTTCACATTTTTAAAACTATGTAAATTTTAATTATAATAATTAGTGGTTCATATAGTAGGAAACTATTTCTTATATTTACCCTCTACTGTTAATAGTTAAAGACAAAATTTTTTAAGACACTGAAATTATTTGGTTACAGAGAGAACAAAAGCTTAGGAACTATATGATTTTAAGGGAAAAATTTGTTGCTCTCCTATATTAATGCCATCTTCATTAATTAATACCACCAGATACTCTATAATTACAGTTCAAAGAAAACAGATGGGCCCTGGGTTTGATAGCCAATTTTCTAAGTTGATCTATCTATAAAGATAACTAAGTATTGTGAACCATTTCTATAATAGAACAGTAGATTTACCATTTATATATCCAACTGAACAAACAAACAAAAAAACATCTAAGACCAGTAACAAGGTCACACCATTAGACAGTATAAGGCAACAGAAACCACTGGGGCTTTCTGAGCCAAATTTTATAATTTAGATGAGCCTCTAACACTAATTAGAACTGACCATCTCTACTTAAAATAGCAGAAGCACTCTTCCCTGGCCAGTAAAGAGAGGTGTTTTTTTCCATTTGCAGTGGTGTACTAGATGGGTAAAGGCCAACCAGGTCCTTCTTGTTCTGATACATACAACCCTGGCTTGAACAAACTTAGCTGGCAAGCATATTATCCATTTGCTTCCCACAGATGATATTAAATGTCATCACTAGCCTGGAATTAGAGAGAAAGAGCAAATATTAATCATGAAGATGAGCCTGCGAATCTAATTTTGGAGAGCTGGTCTCAGGAGGTGAACCCATATATGTAAGCTGGGTTGAAGGACATCTGTCACATGCAGCTTCCTCCATCTAGACTGCAGTTTCCAAATTTCTAGCATTAAAGATAATCACTTCTGGTAGTTCCTATTCAAAATGTATGTAATTTACTTACCCTTGAAACCAGTATTTATTGAGCACCTTCATCATACCCGGTGCCGCCGATACAGCAATGTACAATAGTCCTCGGATGATTAACATATTATCTCATGAATGCCTTAGTGTAAATGTGCTTATTAGAAAAATGTCCTTTGCAAAAGGTGGTGAGCAACGGGCAGGAAAGGGAAAAACTGATAAACATTTAGAAGCTGGAGATAACTGGTACAGATTAATGACAGCTTTTGGCTGCAAGTAACATAAAACAATCTGATCTATCTTAACATATTATATTTTCAAAGAATCAACTTTGAGTTTTGTTAATTTTCTCTATTATTTTTATTTTCAATGCTATTGTTTATTCTTCTAATTTTTATTATTTCTTTTCTTCTGCTTGTTTAGGAATAACTATTCTTCTTTCTCAGTTCCCTAGGCTGGAAGCTTAGGTAACGGATTATAGATCTTTCTTCTTTTCTAATATATGTTTTTTATGTTGTAAATTTCTTCTTAAGGTTCTGCTATGCCGCGTTTATAATTTGGTGGGTTGTATTTTCATTTTCATCTAGTTAAAAATGTTTTCACATTTTTCTTGATACTTTTTCTTTGATGTGTGTGTTATTTTGAAGTATGTTGTTTAATTATTAAGACACTTTTGGGGCACCTGGGTGGCTCAGTGGGTTAAGCCTCTGCCTTCGGCTCAGGTCATGGTCTCAAGGTCCTGGGAACAAGCCCCACGTCGTCGGGCTCTCTGCTCAGCAGGGAGCCTGCTTCCTCCTCTCTCTCTGCCTGCCTCTCTGCCTGCTTGTGATCTCTCTTTCTCTGTCAAATAAATAAAATATTTTAAAATAAAAGACACTTTGGAATTTCCCAGTTAAGCCTCTATTACTGATTTCTAGTTTATTTCCATTGTATGGTCTGAGAAAATACTTTGTATAATTTGTGTAAATTTGTTCAGGTGTATATCATAGTCCAGATTGTGTTTTTTTTTTTGATGAAAGTTCCACATAAGTCTAAATAGAATGTGTATTCTGCTGTTGTTGAATGAAGTATTTTATAGATGTCAATTAGGTCAAGTTGATTGATAGTGCTATTCAGGTCATCCGTATCCTTACTGATTTTCCGCCTACTTGACCTATCAATTTCCAACAGAAGAGTGTTACAGTGTCCACTATGATAATGAAATTGTCTATTTGTCCATTCAGTTCTGTTTTTGCTTCATGTATTTTGACACTCCGATTACATACATACACAGTGAGAATTGTTATGTTGGCTTGGAGAACTGAATCCTTTGTTACTATATAATGCCCCTCTTTGTCCCTGATAATCTTCTTTGTTCTAAAATCTGCTTTGTTTGAAATTAATACAGCTATTTCAGCTTTTAAAAATTAGTATTAGCATGGAATATTCCTTTATTTTTAACCAATTTAAGTCTTTACAGTGTAAATGGCTGTCTTATAGACAACATAGTATTGGGTCTTGTTTTGGTTTTGTTTTGTTTTGTTTAATCCACTCTAAAAGTCTCTTTTAATTGGTGCATAATTCACATTTAAAATGATCACTGATATAATTTCTACCATGTATGTAACTATTGTGCATTCATTGTATTTGTTCTTTGATATTTTCTCTATTTTTCTGCCTTCCCTAGTTTTAACTGAGCATTTTATATGATTCCATTTTATTAATCATTTAGAAGAACAATTATATTTTTTAGAAAAGCATCTTTGGTGATGGCCTAGAGTTTATAATACACATTAAATTCTTTTTTATTTTGGTAAATTATACATAACAGAATTTACCATTTTAATCATTTTTAGGTCTAAAGTTCAGTGATATTAGGTATATCCACACTGAGGAATAACAACAATCACCAACTATCTCCAGAACTTTTGCTTGTTCCCAAGCTCTGTATCCATTAAAAATATATACTTTTAAACTAATCTAAGTTTACCTTCGAATAACACTATACTCTTTTTTGCAGTTCAGGTAACTTACAACATGATATTCCCAAATAGACCCTCTTGTCCTGAATGTTACTGTTGTCATTCATTTCACTGAACCAAAGGCTATAATCACCCAAAAAGTATTGCTATTCTTTCTTTAAACAATTATCTTTTAGATAAGAACAGGAAAAATACAAGATTTTGTTTTCGTTTTAGTTATTTCTTCTCTATAATTCTTCCTTTCTTCATAGAGATTCAAGTTTTTACACTTTATTTTCTTTTTGTCTGAATAATTCTTTAAAATAGTTCTTCTTTGGGAAGGTTCCTTTTTTATTTGAATTCAATTAATTAACATGTAGTGTATTATTAGTTTCAGAGGAAGAGTTCAGTGATTCATCAGTTGCATATAACACCCAGTGCTCATTACATCTCGTGCTCTCCTTAATGCTCATCACCCAGCTACCCCATCCCCCCACGCACCTCCCCTCCAGCAACCCTCAGTTTGTTTGCTGTGCTTAAGGGTCTCTTACTCTTTGTCTCTTTCTCTGATTTCATCTTATTTTTTCTGGGTTTGTTTCTTTTAATAACTAGAATCATGCTCTATGTATTGTTCTTTGATGTGCTTGTTGGAGATGTTCAGAGCCTAGCACACTCCTTTTATCCATTATATGTTCCACAGAATTAGTGTCACTGTTTGTGTTTCTTCATTCTGCTATTATGATTATGCCCACTTGTGTGCACAAACTTGAGCATAGGAGCTGGAATTTGAGGGGAAGAGCCCTTGACAATCTGAGGTGAAGGTGTATTGACCTGGCATTGAGCAGTTGGCAGGCCATACATGCTGACTGGGGCAGGAGGGTACTGGACTATGGATTTGGAACCCACAGGCTGATGACATCCTGTGTGACAAGTACATGGTAGTTTTGCTTTAAACTTTTATTTTTCTGGGAAACGCTCTCTCTCCTTCTATTCTGAATGAAAGCCTTGCTAGACAGAATATTCTTGGCTGTAGATTTTTTTTGCTTTTACCACTGAAATTTATCATTTTGCTCTCTTCTGACCCACAAAGTTTCTGCTGAAAACTCACTAATAGCAGTGTGGGGTTTCCCTTGTAAGTACCTGCTTTCCTTTCTCTTCCTGCTTTAAAAATTCTCCCTTTATCACTACTTTTGGCTATCTTACTTTGTGTCTTGGTGCAGGCCTCTTTGGGTTGGTTTTGTTGGGAGCTCTCTGTGCCTCCTGGATCTGGATTTCTCTTTCCTTCCCCAGGTTCAGGAAGTTTTCAGCTATTATTTCTTCAGACAAATCTTCTGCCACCTTTACTTGCTCTTCTCCTTCTGGGATCCCTATCATGTGACTCTTATGCTTGACAGTATTGTTGAGTTCCCTGGGTCTATTCGCATTTTGGGTATTTTTTTCCCTCTCAGCTTGATTACTTTCCATCAGTCTGTCCTCCAGGTTGCTGATCCATTCTACTTGTTCTTGTTTGCTATGTATTCCAGGTGGTCTATTTTTATTTCCATCTAGTGAGTCCAATATCTCTAATTGGTTCTTTTTTACATCTCCTATCTCTTGGTAGAGGGTCTCATGGAGGTCCTGCACTCCTTTCTCAATTCTAGTGAGTATCTTTATGAGCATTAGTTTAAATTCACTAACAGACATATTACTTTATATCCATTTTGTTTAGGTCTCTTGCTCTGATTTTGTTATGCTTTTTCATTTGGGACATATTCCTCTGTCTCCTCATTTTATATATTGCTGTGTCTGTTTCTAATTGTTAGGAAAGTCAGCTATATTTCCTATACTTGAAAGTAGTGGCTTTAGGAGGAAGGGGTCCTGCAGTGTAATGTCTTATTTTCACCAGAAAATGGTGTTTTGGGGGTGTCTCCTATGTGTGTTGCTATAGGGGTGTCCTACCATTGTGGCAGTTCCACTGTTTGTCTTCAGTCCATCCTGAAATGGTTCTCTGCCTATTGTGGGCAGAGTCTACCGCCTGTGGTGTTAGTGGACTAGCCCAAGGCTACCTTGTCTTTGAGTTGAGTCAGAACAGGTGTTTGCCAGAGATGAAGTAACACCAAACTGCGGTGCACTTTCCCTGTGTTGTCCCCTGAGCAGTTTTTGTTGGTGGGTGGGGCCTGCAGTCAGACAGGGTTGTGGTTATCCTCCCTTCTCCCCGAAGCAGCACTCACTTCGGAGTGGTGCTGGCCCTTGTCTGGGCTGCTTACACACTACCAGTCTTGTGGACTGTTTTGATGGGATCTTGCCAAAAGTGACAGGAGGGGGGTAGAGCTGTTTGGCTGTGGCTTCTTCTTTACCTCAGGCTTCTTCTTTACCTCAGGTTGCAGAGTCTGTTCTGCTAGTTTTCAGGTTGCTTTCTGCATTATTTATGCCTAACCGCACGGCTCGGTGGCCATGTGGTGGGTGGTGAGCCCAGGGTCCTCCTGAAATTTCTTTCAGGGCAGGTATGCTGGTGATTAATTCCCTATTTTTGTTTGTCTAAGAAAGTCTCTAACTTCTTTATTTTTGAAGGATTAATTTTGCTGGATATGAAACTGTAAGTTGGGGGGGCTCTTTTACAGTTAATATTTCACCCCACACTCCTGAATGATTTCTAACAAAGAGTATGCTTTAATTCTTATCCTTATTCTTCTACAGTTAAGGTGTTTTGTTCCCCTGGCTTCTTTCAAGATTTTCTCTTTGCTGCTTTCTGTAATTTGAATAAGATATACCTAGATATGTTTTTTTGGCATTTGTCTTATATCATATTTTCTTCACTTCTCATATATGTGGTCTGGTGTTTGTTGTTAATTATGGACAGTTCTCAGTCATTATATTCAAATACTTCTTCTACTCCCTCTCTCTTCTCATGACATCCCAATTACATATTTATTATACTTCTTGAAATTGCCCACATTCATGGATGTTCTATTTTTTTTGTGTGTGTTAGTTTTTCTCTATTCTTTCAATTTGGTTTCTGTTGACTTATCTTCAAACTCATGATTTATTACCTCAAATGGGTCATGTCTACTAATGAACCCATTGAAGGCATTCTTCATTTCTGATTCTGTTATTTCTAGAATTTTCTATTGATTCTTAGAGTTTCAATCTATGCTACCTATCTTCTTGCACATTTTCTACAATTTCCATTAAAGCCCATATTATATTAATCACAGTTACATTAAATACCCCTTCTATTAATTCCTACATCTATGTCATATCTGAGCCTATTTCTAACAATTGCTCTGTCTCTTTAGACAATCTTTTTTATTGCCTTTGGCATGCCTTGTAATTTTTTGTTGAAAGCAAGCATTTGCTGTATCACATAATGGAATCTGAGGTAAAGAAGACTTTGTCAGGAGGATCTATGGTAATATGACTGGGACTGTGTTGAATATTTATTGTAGCTATGGGGGGAAGAAGCTTCAAATTCCTCTAGTATTCTTGTTTTTGTCTCCCTTCTAGATTTTGGGTTTCCCCAAGTACACTTCCTTACATAGAGTCTGTATTTTGTAGCTCTTTCTGCCGTAGTCCCCTATTATTATACTGAGACTCTGTTGGTGGAGTGCTAGGGGTAGAGAAAGGGAGAATTACAGTCTGATTAAATTTCAGTGTTTTAATGGGCCTGAATCTTGAGGTTCTGACCTTCACAAGTTTTTCTCCAGTGGTATAACTCCTTCCATCCCCCAGCTATCTCCTTTTCCATTCCCTGCCTATAGCATTCTCAATCTATTTCCTTGAAGCTCTCCCCCCACCACCAGCCTTTCTCCTGACCCCCCACCCCCAAAGTAAGACAGGAAGGCTTGAGGGACCAGAACTAGAAGAATGCCCTTTCCCTTACTCAGATAAGCCTCCAGCAAAGTCTTTTTTTTTTTTTTTTTTTTTTTAGAGTAGATCTTTGTTCTGGGGGAAGGCTCTGGGTAAATTTTACAATGATTACTTTTCCCCTGCCCCCTCTCAGAGGCATGAACAGATCTTTTTGGGATCTGCCCCATGAGCATCTAGCAGGATTCCTGGAAGTAATGTTCATGGAAATCCAGGTATCCCAAAGTCTGTGGACCTCAGGATTTTCAAGAACATAACCAATTATTAGTTTCCCCAGCTCTTTCTTGTTGGGGATAAGGGAATTTGTCTCCCAAGTTGTTACATGTCAGAGCTCATACCAGAGTCTCTATCCGAAGACATGAAGACATATTTATTTATTTACCATATAACAAATTTGTGGGACGGGCAAAGGAAGAGCTGGTTTCAGGAACCCCTAGGACTAAGGTCTCAAATACTGCCAAGATTGATTCTATACATTTTAATTTCACTCTTTCCTTTTGCTGACTACTGATCTGTTTTCTCCAAGGCTGTAGGCAGCTCTGCACTCATACCTTAACAGCTGTCACCACATAAGCAAAGCAACTTCCTCTGTAGTTTCAAATTGAAAACAAACAAATAAACAAACAAACAAAAACTGTGGAAGGACTGTAATGGTCTCTCTTGTTTCATGTGCCCACAAGCCTCGACTAATCACTGTAGCTGTGCAGGGGCAGAGTTATAACTGATTTTTGCCTGAACTATGGGCACACCCTCAGGGCCACAAAGATGGGATGATGGAGATTCCTCCTACGCATAAAGACAATCATTTTAGAAAAGGGAATATGGGAAGGAAAAAGCAAATAACCCATGCAAAGGAAGGGGAAGTAGAGAAGAGTTCACTGAAGGCAAAATTTACCCATTTTGTAATTTCATCTACTTAGAAACCATTTTTAATACTTTGGATGCTTATGAGAAGGGATGATGTCAAATCTTGACTCATAGTTCTTGATGAAGCAGATAACTGAGTCTATTAATCTGACAATACATTTAAACTGAGTTACTGTGCCAAGGACCTTCCATTATGTATTTCATCCAGTTGTAAACTGTCAGAATAAATCTCATGATGGGGGAAGATCAAAGCTGCTTTCCCCTATTTGCCATTTTTATATTCCATGAATTCTTAGATTTGACAGTGATTTAATCCATGACACAGGACAAAAGCACAAGATGGTGATTTCCACTATAAGCTTCTGTGTTCCCAATCCCCCCAAATAAAAGGAAAAAGCCCCCAAAGTTACAAATGTTGGCAGCTCAAACTGAATGAGATTGCTATTTTTTTTATTAATTAATGTTTGCTCATTCAAGTTTAAGCTGAAATGGCCTGATCTCCATAAAAAACTTCAAAAAATGAGCCAAAGTTTCCATAAAACCTTCTGTAAAAATGATTAGAAGGGATATAAGATCTCTTTCTTTTACACCCACTTGAACTCATTTAAGGAAAAAAGGAAATTTATAGCCTCACATAAAAAAGGAAATACCAGAAGGGCTCAGTCTAGGGGTTTGAATGCCATTAGGACCTGCTCTTTCTCCATGTTTTGTTTTTACTCTTTTAATGGGCTTTATTCTCAGCCTACTTTCTCATTAACTCATGTCTAATGAAAGAGAAAGCAAGCATGTCTCTCACAATTCTGTCAAATCTAAAGGTTACAGCTCATTGGTTAGGTTGAGTCACATGCTCAAACCTCAGGTTGTCACTGTGCCAGGTGATGATTCTAACTGGCCAGGCAGGGTGATGGAGAATAGAGTCAGTATTTGTAGACAGTCATTTAGAGTAAAGGAAGAGGTGGTTCCCCAGAACATGCTTAGGGTTTTTCACTAGAATAGTAGTAATAGTAGTAACAACAAGAACATTACACTTAAAGAATCTTAGTATGTGTCCAGCACTCTTTGGGGGCATTTTAAACTAATTTAATCCTCATAACACTTTCACAAGAGGATGGGGAGTTTGAGTAACTTGCAGTAGTAGATTCTGTATTTGAACCTAGGCAATCAAGCTCTGGAATTAGTACAGTTAACCACTGCCCAATACTTCTGCTTCACACAAATGGGGAAATAAAACATAAAGAGCAACACTAGAAGGCAGGGTACAAGAAAGGATAATGGTCATTATCATTTCTTAGGAAGCATTTCTTCATTTTCTCTTCTGTTGATTGTAAACTGTATCCTGATTCCAGACCACCTGGTCTATTTGGACAATAAACATATCTAGAATCAAAGGCTAAAAATCTTGACTTTCAATTTATGTTCATTATTTTGGCCCTGTATCCCTAAACTCAGCTTCACTAGATGGATCTCTAAAATAAAAATTAGGTTTGAGGTCAACCTCCATTTAAAAAAAAAAAAAATATATATATATGTGTGTGTGTGTGTGTGTGTGTGTGTGTGTGTGTGTGTGTGTATATATGTCTATATCAGTCTTATTCTATTTCTCCCTTGAAGGAAAATATCTCTATTTTACAAATATGTAGAAGTAAGCCTGCTCCTCCATTCCCATTAACTCCATTGTGTTTCTTCTCAAACCCCACAAGGAACCCCACTGAGTTGGACATCTGGAAATCAATTTCACCCTTCATAGCTATGCAAACCACCTATAGTGCCCTTTGACAGCAGAAGAGTTTTAAGAGAATCCCAAAGAGAATTTACCCTGGCAAGGCAAAACAACTCGTTTCAACCTTTTAGAGATAACTTGTGAGATTTAGGGGAAAATGGCTTTAGAAAATTTAAAGTCAGGCAAGTCAATGGAAAGAGAGACAACATTTAGAATTCTGAATTAGGAACTCTGGTTAGAAAATATGAATAACATAGTTTGAAACAAAAAAATCTTGAGGAATTCAGTCAGATATATTTTATACATATACTTGAATGTGATAATTTATTTATTTGATAATAAGTTGATCTGTTACTGGGTTTAAACAGATATTTTTCTTCCTAATGTGGTTTATGCTGTGTAACAAACCACCTAAAACCTGATGGCATAGAAACCCTGAAGGCATAAAGTCATGTCTTATTTCTCTTTAGTCTGCAGGTTGACTGGGGACTGGCTCATCTAGGCTGGTTGGGCCAGGGATGGCTCAGCTCCACAAATACTTCATCCTCCTCTTGGAATTAGCGGATCTATTTGGGCATGCCCTTCTCAGGACAATGACAGAGATGGCAGAGAGCATGAACACAGCTGTGTAAGAGCTTTTCAAGCTTTTGTTTGTATTATGTCTGCCAAACTTCCACTGGCCAAAGCAAATCACACACGAAGCCTGGAGTCAAGGCAGGAGAAGTATACATACTGCAACATTACACAACACAGGGATTAAATACAAGGAGGGGCTTTAATGCAATCTACCACACTCTATCCCCCAACCTGTGTTGATTAGACCTCTAGGGGTGATAGCTGACAAAAGATCAGTACTAAAAAATCTTGTAAGTTGATAAGGGGCCCACCCATGGCTGAAGCGAGCCAATCAGATACTGGCAACAGCAAACACCTATTTCATGCTTACTAGATGCCAGGCATAGTTCTAACTACTTTACATATATTATTCAATTCTTATGACAGCCTTATGAGATAAGTACAATTATTAGCTCCATTTTCATCACGAGGAAACTAAAGTCCAGTGGAACAAAGTAACTTGACAGCTGGTAAGGAGAAGGGCCAGGATTCAAACCTGGGTAGTCTGGCTCCAAAGCTCATGTCCTTAACTACTAAATTTTTCCCTCTGGGAGAGAAACTGAAGGAATTTCCAAAATAATCATGGAGCAGAAGTTATAAGCCTGCCATGGTGAGCTGTACCCACATGCTTAGGAAAGCATGTTTAGGAAGGAATAAGAAAGCATGCAGAGGTTGAAAAAATTAGTAGGGAAAAACAGGATGAGAACATAACAGGTGAAAAAAAGACATGAAGACCCTAAGAGCTGAGATCAGTAGCAAAGGGAGAAGAAGGTGGATCTAGCTAGCACTGCTTAGGATCTGACACATTTTCAGTTTCCAGTTCTAGCTTTCTTCCAGAGAAACCTCTGCACAATCATGATTTCTGAAGTGTAAGAGGTAAAACCAAAACAACTGGGGTAGAAGATGACACATCTTTCACTTGACCTCTTTCTGGAACATTTCCTTCCCATTCTTTGCTATGAGGTGAGCTCCTTTGAACAATCAGGATCCTTAGGAAGTGGTTTTAAAACACTAACCCTGACTGAAGGTCGGCAAATTTTTTTTTCAGAAGGACAGTATTTTAGACACCATGGGCTTTCACCAAGACCCACGCCACTGTAGTGTGAAAGCATCCACAAAAAAGATTAAATAAGTGTGCATGGCTGTGTTCCAATAAAACTTCAGGTTTAGTGTGGACACTAAAATTTGAATTTTGTACCATTTTCATGTTACAAAATCTTAAATTTTTGACCAATTTTAAGTGTGAAAAACATTTTCAGCTCACAGGCCATATGATAACAGGTGGTGGGCCTGATTTGGCCTGGGGCTGTAGATTGTCAAGGCCTGAACTAGACCTTTGTCAAGGGACCCTGGTTAAGAATTCTGCCCTTGCTTATGTATAATAGAACAGGGATGATCTCAGATACATGTTAAATGGGTGTATAGTATATAAAATCTGACTTCAGTGGTTGAGGTGGCTTAACTCTGCCCCTATCTGCTAAAATTTTTCTTCTACCAACTCGGACACTTGCTGCCCTTTCAACCCATAACCTCTTTTATTCCACAATAAATAAAGAGATTTAAAAACTCATCTGAAATTCTGCAGGTATGACATCCTTTACTGAGAGTAAGGATTGGCCCAAAGGGCTCAGAAGGGAAGAGCAAATCTTTTCCATTTTTGCGGTTCAAAGATTGTATGACAGAAAAAGAAGAAGCTGGGGACACCTGAGGGAATGTGGAAGGCCTTGTTCTGGGCCAATGATAGTGGCAAGGCCCCAGAAGCTTCCTGATTTAGTTCTGGAACTGTATTGCCAACTTTCAGTATGCTGTGCCAATGAGACAATGGAGCAAGCCTGGTTGATGGAAATCTAACCAATTCCTGATAACTCTTTCATATAAAGTCTTTTAACAAGTGCTTCTGGACCATCTGTGGTTTTTTCCTCCTCATTTGGAGCCAATAAACAGAAAGAGAGGAAATGAAAGAAGAAGAATCTCTCCAGAAGGCCCCAAATGTAATCAGCTTCAGAGCAATTAAGAATCGACTATATTTTTATTATCATCTAAATTCCCTTTGAGGTTGATGATAAAAGCTAATTCACTTTGGCTGTATCTTTAATGCATGGGACTTATTTTTTTTTTTTTAAAGTCATTTGCAGAAGAAAAGCAAAAGAAGACAAAGCTTCTATTTTGATTGACTACAATTTGTTAATTGCTTGACTGGTCAAATTAAATTGAGTTAAGTATTCAGGAAGCCAAAAGAAGTCAAGCACTTTTCCATAGATGAAACCACAGAATATACAATAGCAGCTGGATAGAAGTAATCAATCCTCCCCCCAAATTTCCACTCCCTTCTTTCCTTTTACAGAAGCGCCTCACAATTAAACTTCCCATCCTCAAAAGGACTGATTTAACCTGAAGCTTTGCTTTTCTTCTTTGACCAGGAAAAGCCCTGAATAAAATTCTCTATATTATCTGTCAAAAATATATCATTGAACTGGGAAAATAAGATAAAATGGTAATTTGTGAATGCTTCTTTTCTTTTCTTTTCCTTTCTTGTTCTATTCTTGCTTGCTGCTGTCACCCTGGTTTTTGTGATATTTGTGAGTAGCAGATTTGGTTTAATGAAAACATGGGTGCACTGATATAGGAGAGTGGTAAGAGAAAATAAAAAGTGCATATCTTAAGAGTCCTTCTCTGTTGGGGAATCAGCAGTTATAGTGACTAATTGTATTTTTGCAAACTCTAACTATTCTATAAAGTGCTTAAAAAAATCCTAATTCATGATTTTCCCTGAAGCTGTCATTTGGTCTCAGTGGGTGGTCAGGAAGTGAAGTACAACACAGAAGTGTGTTGTGTCTCAGCGAGTCTTCCCTTTGATCAAGCTTTGAGTCCAGACAGGAAACAATATGCTCGTTGCTTTACTGCCATTGCGGATTGTTCATTAGTTTTAATTATTTTCTAAGATCTAGAGGGAGCCATCAAAAAAAATTAATCATGAATGGAAGGCAAGGCAGCCTTCTGTGATCATAAAAACACATAAAGCGTTTTGGATTATGGACATTTTATGATTTACACTCAAACTTGAACTGAAGGGGGCATATGGTACATCAGCATTTATTAAAAAAGCATGGGGATTTATGATGAATCATAAGTTTTGCCGTAAAAGAAAATAACTTGCCTATCGTGCTTTTAAAGTTTTGTAAGTATGTGTGTGAGGAGTCTTTCCCTAATTTTGACCTTGCCAGAAAAAGAAATTTTAAAAAATAACACGACCACGTTAGAAATGATTTTGAAGATTGGCCAATTATATAGCATTTGCATTTTCACCAAGCATTCCTACCAGGCTCTAGAAATTGTCTTTTCTGAAGCAGGCTACTCCATTCTGGAAAGCTGAAAAATTTAGAACCCTGTGTCTCCATGGCCTCCTGTACTCACTGAGCACCACTCTTTCCTGACATAAATGCCATCTTACTCTAGTGATGGCTCTTCAGGCAATGAAGCAGCTATTGAATGAGGCCCTTTACATCTTCTGAAGGGTTTAAGATTCCAGGCCCTGGAATCCAATGGCTCAGGTTCAATTCAGGATTCTGTCACTTATTAGAAGTGTCCCTGGGCAATTATTCAGCCCTGGTAAGCTTCAGTTTTGGCCTTGGGAAGGTGGTGGTGAAGAAGAAATGAAGCTATGATCTGAAGTGCTTGACAGAGAATTTACCAAATGGCAAGTGCTACCATTATGGCTGTGTTTCCAATATGTCCTCATGTGATACGATTTTGGTTCCCTTTGCCATTTGGGTGAGCAACTTGTCCTGGTTTTAAAAGTGAAAGCACACATTCTGGGCACCTCTCAGTGCTTGGCAATTGGGATGACTTCCCACCCTACTCCTGCTGCATTGGTTCATCACTTCAGGGTTTTTATGCCCCAATTAAAGTACCTTTAAAATGTCCCTGGAAAGAACCTGCCGCATGTGAGAGTCCATTTATAATGTCAAGAAATGTGCCGGGGGATATAGCATGACCCACTCTTTGCTCAAATCTTGCTTTCTTCCCCATAACTGGTATCTTTAATTCTATGGCCTTGGCTTCAGGTTTAGGCTCCTCCAAAGGAAACAGCCAACAAAACAAAGAGACAATCTACAGAATGGAAGAAGTTATCTGCAAATGACACTACAGACATAGGGCTGATATCCAAGATCTATAAAGAACTCCTCAACCTCAGCACTCAAGAAACAGATAATCACGTCAAAAAATGGTCAGAAGACATGAACAGACACTTCCCCAGAGAAGACATACAAATGGTTAATAGACCCATGAAAACATGTTCATCATCATTAGCCATCAGGGAAATTCAAATGAAAACCACATTGAGATACCACCTTACACCAGTTAGAATGGCCAAAATTAACAAGACAGTAAATATCAAGTGTTGGAGAGGATGTGGAGAAAGGGGAACCCTCTTACACTGTTGGTGGGAATGCAAGTTGGTGCAGCCACTTTGGAAAATGGTGTGGAGATTCCTTAAGAAATTAAAAATAGAGCTACCCTATGACACTGCAATTGCACTACTGGGTATTTATCCTAAAGATGCAGATGTAGTGAAAAGGGCCATCTGTACCCTAATGCCCATAGCAGCAATGGCTACAGTCACCAAACTGTGGAAATAGCCAAGATGCCCTTCATTGGACGAATGGATAAAGATGATATGGTCCATATATATAATGGAGTATTATGCCTCCACCAGAAAGGGTATAATACCCAACTTTTGTATCAATATGGATGGGACTGGAGGAGATTATGCTGAGTGAAATAAGTCAAGCAGAGAGAGTCAAGTATCATATGGTTTCAGTTACTTATGTAGCATAAAGAATAACATGGAGGACATTAGGAGAAGGAAAGGATAAGTGAATTGGGGGAAATTGGAGGGGGAAACAAACCACGAGAAACTGTGGACTCTGAGAAACAAACTGAGGGTTTTGGAGGGGAGGAGGGTTGGGGGTTAGGTGAGCCTGGTGGTGGGCATTAAGGAAGGCACGTATTGCATGGAGCATGGGTGTGGTGCATAAACAATGAATCTTGGAACACTGAAAAAATAAAATAAAATAAAATTAAAAAAAAATTTGGGCTCCTCCAGTATGAGCTCTAAGTGCCTCATTATAAAAATTCTAATTTGGTCCCTCTCTTATCCATCTACCTCTACAAGATGCTGCATCCCATACTGCAAACAGAACTCTTCTGTGCTTATCTGGTGCCAAGTTGGCATTTCCCTAGAGACTATCTGCATCCTCTCCTCTGACACTCATCACCCTGTACCAAGTCACAGACACAGGCTAAAAATAAAATTGCTGAAAATCAATTCCTCTTTACCCTTAGGTACTGGCCTTTTGGCCACTTTATGAACCCTCTCAATGGGTACTGTCCTCTAATTCCCACTTTGCTGTGTCTGTCTATAATCATATTATGAAAGAACTTGTTGATGCCTTTTTGGAACTTTAAAACACTATTTCTCTTACATTTACTTTTCTTCTAGAAACTTTTCAAAAAGGAAAATGAATTTGTTCTGGTGTAGTGGTTGGTTCCTAAGGTGATTACTCCTTTCTTCTATAAGAGGTCCAGAACCATCTCAATGCTTATTGTAACGTATATGCTTCATGAAAAGATTGCAACAGATTCAGACATTTTCCTTAATTGCCAAGGATAAGGACATTTGTCTTTTTAGAAGAGACTACTCAATTATCATATGGTTTTGCTTATTTGTGGAGCATAAAGAATCACATGGAGGACATGGGGAGATGGAGAGGAGAAGGGAGTTGGGGGAAATTGGAGGGGGAGACAAACTATGAGAGACTATGGACTCTGAAAAACAAACTGAAGGTTTTGGAGGTGTCGGGGGTGGGAGGTTGGGTGAGCCTGGTGGTGGGTATTAAGGGGGGCACGTATTAGATGGAACACTGGGTGTAGTGCATAAACAGTGAATTCTGGAACACTGAAAAGAAGTTAAAAAAAAAAGAAGTGACTACTCAAAGCAGGAGATAATTAGCATCACTTGGTTTAGATGTCCCAAAATTCCCCATGGAAACCTATGGCTGGCAATTCCTTCATGCAGTGTTAGAGTGTCCATAAGCAACAAATCTGCACTATATTATTCTCAAAGGTCTTTATATGCTCCTTGCCTTCCAACTACCCTTAATATTTTGGCTGTGAGCCACCTAATCACCAGGTATAATTAATTAGTAGAAAATATCCCTTGCACATTCCTGAGTGCTTCCTTCCAGGGTTAGGTGAATCCAAGATAAATTTCTCAGGCATAGTCTTCTTCTGCACAGCCAAGTTTCAGACCTACTTTAGGTTTCTTTTAATATAACAGTTTAGAAAAATTGCCTAAGATTGTAATGAACATTGGTCACTGATACATAGAATCCACTTTTCTCCCCTAAAATTCACAACTAGATTTGCTAATCTTTAGGCTTCTGAACAGTTTCTACATAGCTCATTCTCTTTTGAGCCTTGTGGTGTTTCAGATTCTTTTTCTCAAATGGAACTTCTCACATGGAACACAACTGGGAGTTCCAGAGAGTTGGTAATACATTAGAAGTTATAAGCAGGTTTTAAGGAGGATGGAGAGGTCTGGAAATCTTTACTCTTTCTGAACTTCTATAGCATGTACTTTCTAATATTCTGTATACGTTTTATCTTTTGTTAGATTGCAAACTTTCCAAAAGCAGAAAATATATTTTATCTTATAGTCTGCACAATCTTTAGCATGGGGTCTTAAAAATTGATAATTTTTTGTGTGTGTGGAAGCACATTTTCTAAATAGAGAAATAAATCACATATACTCTTCAAAGTGAAAAGGTGATTTTGCTAGAACTATAGCTATCACTATGCTGAATTTCGGTTAGGTGAGATCAAAGATACCACTGAATGCCAACTGTTTGGTGGAGTTCCACAAAATGGTCTGTGGATCCATGTTCCTGCCCATGAACCCTCTACCCCACGTGTCTTCCAGCATGAACAATGATCATGTCAACAATTTCCATTTACATGGTGATTAATTATCCACAAAGTCAATGCTTAATTCTAATGTCAATTTTTTGAGCTAGATTATCAATAATTCCATTTTACAGCTGAGAAAACTAAGGCTTAGTAAGAAAAGTGACTTTACTAAGGAAAAGGAACAACAAAGTGCAGAGTCAACACATAGTTATGTCATCTGGCTCCTTCTAATCTTTCCACCTTCCTAAAGGATCTTCCTCCTGTCACTCTTAACATCAGCAATTTTCAAAGGAATGTGCATCAGAATCACTTGGAGGGCTTATTAAAGTCTAGATTGTTGAGTCCCACACAAAGTTTCTGATTTAGTAGGTCTGGATGCGACCTGAGAATACACATTTCTAGAAAGTTCCCAGGCGATGTTGCTGCTGGTCGCAGGCAACACATCTTGAAAGCCAGTGCTCTACACAATATATATCCCACATACCAGCCAGGAGCAATCTTTCCTACACTCAAATCAGATTAAGTCTCTTGCTTGCAAACATGCTTCTGATTCTTTCATACTTATGCCCATTACAAAAACCGACCACTCACACCTACTTATGCAGTCTTTATATGGCCCCTGAAATACTTTTGTCCTTATTTCCTCCTTGTTCACTGAGCTTCCTTTCTTCTGCTCAACTCTCAAACTTCCTCCCACCTCAGAGCCTTCAGAAAGGAATGTTCTACCCCAAATGCCTGAATATCATGGCTCCTCCTTGTCATTTAAGTGTCAGCTCCAGATGAGTATCTCCATAGTCTTTCCCTGATTTTCTTGTTAAGAGTTGTCCTCCCAGTGATTAATCTTATTGTCTCATTCTTATTTTCCTATTTGTTTTACTTCATCATTTTCTTTGCCTACCACCAGAATGCAAGCTCCATAAAAACTGAGCTGTTGCCCGCCTTATTTATTGCTCTGAACTCTACCTAAAACCATGTCCAGTCTGTGACGGTACTCAATAGATATTTGATAAATTAATGAAGGAGCCTCCAAAACTCTCTTAAAATCCACAAAATCCTTCAGGTTAGTAACCCCATTGAGATCCCAGGTCTCATACATTGTGAATCTCTGAGGATCAGTGGTCAGTTCCATTAACACTACAACTTGCTTTTTTGCTTTTAGAGAAATGGAAGCTGTATGAGACAAAGGGTAGCTTGTGGCTGTGTTAATTTGAAATCAAGTGTAGGTCTTAAATACAGTGGCAAGTAGAGCTACAGAACAGATTTGCCTCACTATTTCACTAAAGCAGGAAACGAAGGAATCTTGAAAGAGACGGGAAAATGACTCTAAGTACTATCTGCAAATACCTTTAGACTCTATTGCTGACTCCAGGGACTGGACTGGGCTACACTCAGGAATAAGGACAGTGGCCACAGAAGTGTGGTGTGTGTATAAATATATAGGCAAAACATCTGTGGTCTAACTTCCTTTCTTTTAGAGAAAGCCCTAATCTTTTCCCAGTGTCAGATCTGGTGATTTCCTTTGCCTCCAGCTCAAAGGCAGGACACACGCCCCAGGCCTGGCCGATCACATTACTCCATTCCTCTCCCCAGTGACTGGTCAAGGTATCCATAACTGCATCATGTTGGGCCAATGAGAGTCCCGTCTATGAATTGTCCCGGTGCTGTCAGGAAATACAGTCTCTCAGAAATCCTGAGAAAAGATTGGAGACTTGGGCAACCACCTTGTCACTGTATGAAGAGAACCTATCTGGGAGTAAAACACAGAGTCTGGACAACAATGGTTTAGTCCCTGGATCTAGGTGTGCCTGAATCTAACACTTGAATTTCTTACTTAGGTGAACACGTTATTTTGCATCTGTACTTAAGTACATTGGAGATACATTCTGTCACTTACAACTGAAAGGCTGCTGAGGGATCCCGCATATCCCACATGTCCTTATGAGACTCCTCCCTGAATAGTTCTGCCGTGCTGTGTTATTTTTCTGTCAACACCTAGAGCAAAGGCAGTTGGAACCACCCACGACACTGCACTCAAGCTACTGTGAATTTGAAGCCCACACACCATTGCAGAAAATGTTATTAATAACAATTCCTCCATTTCTATGGAGTTTTCTCCCAAAGAGTTCAAAGAATCTAGTATATATTTCTTTTCTCATCACCTTGCTTCTGTAATGGAGGAAGAACAACAAATATTCCCCACTCGTGTGACCCTGAGCAGTTACATCATCTCTTGGGGGAGTCAGTTTTCTAAAGTGTTAACAACAATGGTAGGGAGGCGAGGTAGGAGGTTTGGATTTGACATTTGATGAGACTCAGACACAATGTCAAACAATTGATGTCGTGACTGCAGGATTTTGCAAAATAAAATGTTGGTATTGCATACTACTGTCTGCAAGCAAGTTCTCAGAAAATATATTCTAGGTCACATCAGACTCTTTCAATGCCATTCAGAAGTATGGAAAAAATACTCTCATGCTTCCTAATTGATCTCTTACCTAAAAGAAAAATGGACTGAAGCAGTTTCAAGAGATCCACTTGCTCTATTTCCTACCAACTTCTATAGGGAAATAACATTTTCATTTTACCATAAACCTTGGGGCCTTAGCCAACATAAGATGCCCAAGAGTTCAGCTATGAATTATAGATGTCTTCTCAGTTTCCCAAAGCAAATCTGACTCAGAGAAAGATGAGTTTATGTGATCCACACTTGTGAAAAAATACATCTAAATCATTCCTTCTTAATGGGTTATATAATTCAATGATAATCTGTATTAGGGCACCTTATTCAGATGTTTGAGCCAACATAACTCAAACATGAGCAAATAAACTGCCACTGGACAGACAGGGAACTTTGCCATCATTAATATTTTTTGAACATTTTTTGAACATTTGGTCTGTGCACAATTGATTAATATGTTTTCTTAATGGAAAATATAAAACAGACATAGTTCTTGCTTCAAGTAATAAAACAACTCATTTGAGTCCATGGAAGACACCCAGAAAACATTCCAAGGGAACATTTAACTATCTGATAATTGATATAATAGAATAAAAATGACGAAGAGAGAGCTGGATGGAATTAATGGAAAAAAAAAAGACGAAGATGGGAGGTTTACATTAGATTTTCTAGAAGGTAGGGAGTAGCTATATATCTGGGAGTATTTGAAGAGATACATGCTTTTTTGTGAGTGGCAGAGGCTGTTCATAAATGAGGATCAGAAAACAGTGTCTTGTGGCATGACTGAAGAATATTTCATTTTACACTATCTAAAATATCAGCAAAGTGAATAGGACATCTCTTTAAGAAGGGATGTCTAACAACAATGGCTGTAGCAGGTTTTTTTTTTTTTTTTTTCTTTAGTGAAAGTACGTCCAAATGCCCCAAATATTACATGGGACATATTCAGAGTAAAAAGATTTTTTTTTTCCTTTCTGGAATTAAAATTTAACAGGGCATCCTGTATTTTCATTGACTAAATGTGGGAACTCTTGTAGAAGTATCTAAGACGAAGTCTGCTTTTTATTTTTAAGAGAGGGATTAGCATGTGTTAAAGATACTCCTGTCAACACCATATAGCACTTTTCTGTGCCAGGTCTTATTGTGAGCACTTTGCACATTTTTTGACTCATTTAATCCTTATAAAAACAACATTACTACTTTATCCTCCTTTTTTCCAGAGTGAGAGACTGAGGCACAGAGATATTAAATAATCATCTGAGTGGATAAGCCAACAATGGGCAGAGGCAGGATTTGAACCCAGGCAGTCTGGTTTTAGAAGCTGTGCTCTTCACGACCATGTAATTTTGCCAGGCAGAGTTTACTGGCCACACAGTGTGGGAGAAAAGCACCTCATCATGGCTCTTTTAGCAGAGTTTAACTATTGCCTCAACCCTTCAAACCAAGCGCACAGTCCCTGGAAAAAAGTAGCTTCTCACCTTGAAGAGAGATCCAGATATCCCTGCCGGCAGTTAGCTACAGCTGACTGGTTCCTCACCTTCCCGTACCTCCACTCACCTCCTCCAAACTCGCCTGAGTGCCATTAGTGGTCTCCTTGACTGGCTTCTAATAGTCATTTTCTGGTTCTATCACATGACAAGGAGGCAGCATCACAGTACACCGTATGAACATCTGTCCAGACTCTTGCCAGGTGCTATCCTGGCAACATAGTGAGAAGGCCCCCTGGGAGCTGAGTAAGGGATATGCCATCCACAAGGATAATTTATTGCCAGGGTCTCAGACACTCGTGAGGCCAAAAGCCAATTCCTTTTGCACTATTTTATATCTGTCTACATTTGTTTCCAAGATTGGTAGAGAGCTCCTGATATATTTTCAAATATGAGCAAATAGGATACAAATCTAAGAGACACATCCCTAGAATTCCAGAGAGAAAAAACTGGGAGATATCACTGAAGGGTGCTCTTCACTGAATTGATGGCTCTAATTTGTACACCATAAACAAAAGCAAATAATAGATATGAATGTTTAGCATATTTAAAAATGGTAGGTCCTTGTATTGACTTATTTTGGCTTTTTATACTACACTATCAATTTGTGAAATGTTCAAGCATTTTACTTCTCATAAGACATTTGTTTTGGTGAAGTGATATAAAACTCTTGGTCCATTCCTACTAGGAGTTGAGGAATAAGCCTGTTTGTAATGACTCTTACATGAGAATTGTATTGAATAGTTTTCTATTGTAATCAGACATTACATGAAATTAGAAACAATAGGGGAGCAAAATCAATCAGCCATGGCGGAGGGATGGAGATAATAATGACTCATTTGCCTGGGTTGCTTTAGAAAATTAATAACAACAGAGGTAATTACTAACCTGGGAGAGCCAGACTCTTGATCATTCTTTAACACTTTAAACAGGAAGTACACAGAAACCCATCGCTGCAAGGCACCTGCCTGTTTGCTACAATCAACAATGAACTGGCTCAGGGGGCTCAAAACTCACATCTTCCAGATTACTGGTTCTCCACTGCAGGTGCCCTTGTCCCCAGTGGGACACAGGGCAATGGCAGGGGGCATTTCTGACTGTTCCAGCTTGGGGCATGGGTGCTCCTGGCATCAAAGGGTAGAAACCAGAGGTGGCACCACATATTCTACAATGCATAGGAGAGTCCCCAGGATGCAGTTACACACCCCCAATATGAACAGTGCCAAGGCTCAGAATCCCAGGCCCTAGGCCCTGCCTCAGAGTTGCCAGCTGTCCAGAGACAGAGTTCACAAGGCAGGTCATGACAGCACCCAAAAAAAGAGCAGTGATGATTGGTCCAAGAAGAATGGTTTATCTCTTGCTTCCTTTGGTTGAGGTCTCTATTCTGCACAAAAGGCTGGCAAATCCGTTTTTCTTCTAGCCCTATCTGCTCTCTAGTGAAGAGGTATATATCACAGTCTCCTGGTTGCGGCTCTAAGAGATCAGATGACTCAATGCATCAGAGAAAGGGCTCCTCTGGACACAGCTGGCTAACAGGATGCTCACTGGCAGTATTTAAAGCTGCCTCTTTTCTCTGAGTCCCCAGCCCTTGGTGGTTTGGAAGTGCCTTGGTCTTTACTATTCAAAATATTTACGGAGCCAGCTTCCAAGGGGTGAAAGGTATAGGTAAGTATGAAAAGACCAGATGGCTGAACAGATAGGCCGAGCACCTCTGCATCTGATGCCCAAAGATGGCACACTTAGGCCGCAAGTAATTGTATGCGCACACTGCCTTACACTGTGTAAAGCTAACAGTGATTGCTTTGCAGTGTAACCAAAACAAGACAACCAGCTTCCTACCGAACCCACCATTAGGTCCACAAGGCCTTTCCTTGCTAACTTCCTTCTGTCAAACATAGGCTCCCATTCCACAGAACCAGAAAGCTTTATTTTTGCTATAATAGAAAAAGTCAAGTTAGGGTAAAATATTTGCCAAATAAGTGATAGTAGGAATAATCAAAGAGCAAATGCAGTTTAATTTGTAATGGGACTATCTTCTTTGCCCGCCATCCAAGGTCTTCCTATTGGCCTTCCAGTCACCTACAGCATCTGGATGCCCAGACCAGACCCCACTGAGACTGACAGTGAATCTCCCTGTAAGGTCTGAGACCTGCCCAGTCCTCTCTCACCTTCAATCGTAATGAACCTACACTTTGCTAAGGTGGCATTAGCACTGGAGTTTTCTGGTGAGACAGAAAGGTACGTGGTTAATTGTGGGGATGTCTGGCCCCATGGCAGTTTTCTCAGGGGACGAGGCTAGCTTAGCATGCCTCTGATCATGCCATTTGGAAGGCTTACTTAGCCACTATGTGAAACCTTTCAAAATCAGGCAATTATTACAACTCCTTCACCTCAAGTGATACAGACATTATATTTTATTGTCCAAGAAGGCTCCCCATGTCCTTAGATTGTTTTTTCAGCGATATCATGTAATCTCAGCCTCCATCACTCAACAGGCACCTTTCAAGCTTCTCAAATATTACACTCATTTTATGAGAAGCACAGAATTTTCAGAGATGCCTAGTTCCACCCTCCCATTTTATAGATAAGGAAACTAAAGGCCAGTGCCTTGCCCACTGTTACTTTGTAGACGGTTACTCTTCAAGATAGTTGCTGCTTCTCTTTGTGGAGTGATTTTATTTTTTCACCCCTTTGCCATCAGATGCGGCCACCTTGTGTTGGCCAAAGAAACATGAGAATTTCAGGCTACTTTCAAGCAGGGATTTTAAGAGCCATCATGGGATTCTGCCATGGGCTCTTTCTATGCAAAAAGTAATGTCCTGGGTAGGGACTCTTCCCTCAGCCTGGCTTCCAGATCAGGGACGAATCAAGGCAGAGCCATAGTCAACTTGCAGAAACGAAGATGAAAATTGTAATCGTAAGCCGCCACTTGAGGTCATCTGTTACTGCAGTATCATACAGCCTACAGTGACCGATGTAGTCACCAAGCCGTTAATAACAGAGCTGGTTAGTCCTTATTTCTACACCAGATGTTTTCAAACATACCGCACTTAACAGAACATAGTTCAGCTATAATGAGCTACAAAAAGAATAACATCCCAACATTTGAGCAGAAAGACCATGGTTTTTGATATTTTTAGCTAGTTTGTTTCCCAAAACAAATTAGAAAGGCTTTGGGGATTACCCACAGCCTGGATCAGCTGTATCTATGAGAATCATTAAGGGCAGATGCCTCTGCAAAGCATGGCCCCAAAGTTTACACTTTCCATAAACTTCTATTTCAGACTCTGCAGAAGGGAAAGTCTCCTCTTACACAGTAGCAAACATAATGTTATTTAAAGTAAAAATAAACCCCAAACACAACAAAAATTCCTGAAATTCAGAGGACATCAAACAAAAAATAAGACAGAATGACAGAAAGTCAGAAAGGAAGGGAAAAGAAAGGATTAAACCTCTCAGACGTTGTGCAGAATTGTAAACATCATTTAGGTGTATAAATTTACCTCATTATTTTCTAGTTAACGAGTTTTCAAATAAGCTAAGAACATTCTGGTGATGTCTTTACTTAACACTGTAATTTCACAAACTGTCAAGAATGAGGAACTCCACTGGGGTAAATGAAGATATGCTTTGAATTTTCTTAATTGCCATCTTGCTAAGGCTTCGAGCTCATTGTTTAGCAGTGTGACAAATGATTCTAAGCACTGTCAGGCAGTCACAGGGGAGACTGGGTTGTTATACAATGTGCCTGTCTCATTATTGTGTTGCTGACAGCCCACAGGCAGAGAAAGCAAACAACACTTGCTTCAGGAGCAGAGTTTCAGGGCCCAGTGTGGCAGTGACTGACAAAACAGAGGAACTCTCACTAGTGCTAGGATGTTAGCTCTTCCCTAGTCTGATCATCCTCCCTGGGACAAGGATTGGCTTGAGGGGAGAAACTAGGTCTCCACATCAGCCACTAACACAGTACCTGACCCACAATGTGTTCTCAATAAATGCTTGTTGAATGGATGGATGGACCAATGGATGGATGGATGGACGGGCAGATGGATGGTTGGGCGGACAGACACTAGATAGATGGATGAACATCTCTCCCACCCAGGCTTATCAGCACCTTCCTTTCTCCTCTCTACTTGCCAGAAACAAGACTGAATAAACTTAATCATATGATAACTGAGTGTTCCAGGTTTTCACTCTGAGACGGGGTCTTGCTACCCCCAGCCTACACAGACCACCTCCCCCTCACCGGTACAGTCACATTCTTGTACCCATTTCTCTGAACCACCAGTTCAGAACTCCTCTGAGGGATGAACTTGCTGCTCAGTCAACTTTCAGTCCTTTCTAATGCTTGCAAAGCATATTGCTCTCAGCAGGTGTTCTACACATTTTAATTTTTAAAATATTATTTTGTATTCTTAACGTGTTGTGTCTCAGAAGTGTTTGCTACTTAGAAGAGAGATAGGATGAGAATAGAAAATGCTGAACACAAAGGAATGAACTGCTGGAGGAGGGTTTCAGATATGAAGATAGGAGAAATACTTCTTTGAATCTTACTGCCTAAAAGAGTGGTCTCAAGTCCTGGTCCACAGGCTGGCTTTGGTGTATGGTGTGTATTCTCAGTGGAGATATTATCACACCCAAGAAGGAAAAATTGGTTCCTGAGGCTCCAAAAAATTCTTAAATATTACAATGGTTTATGACCCTCCAAAGGGCCACAATACATACACAGTACTTTTGTGATATTAAAATTTCATGGGAGTGTATGGGGAAAATGTCTAAAAAATACAAAATAAAAACAAGGTTAAAGAACACTAGCTTATGAGGATATTTTTGCCAGCTCAAAGAAAATGGGTTGTGCACGTTATCGTTTATATACGTATATGAGTCCATATAGTGTAGATAAGATATAAATAGTCCATGCGATTTTACTAATAGGACTTTTTGAGAAAAAAAATGTGACTTTGAGGTCTTTCTTAACAAATTAAGCATTTGATAACTCTGTTGGTATCCCTATTTTTAAAAAGTGCCTCTGGTCATTAAAATCCAAAAGTCTGGGAACCACTATTTTGAACAATGGACAACTCAGTTATTGTGCAAAATGAGTCTTTTGAAATATTA
Source organism: Lontra canadensis (assembly GCF_010015895.1). Taxonomy (NCBI): domain Eukaryota; kingdom Metazoa; phylum Chordata; class Mammalia; order Carnivora; family Mustelidae; genus Lontra; species Lontra canadensis. The sequence goes on from NW_022631028.1 coordinate 14,873,756, forward strand.
AACCAGACAAGTGGAGCTTATGAAGGAATTACCTGAGTCCCAGGAAGAACTTCAGAAAGAGATCACATTTCTGTAAGATCCAGGCAGGGGTGGAGTTAATCATGCTCTTTAGCTCGAGCTAAATGATCATTGATCATCTGGGCTGTCTGCTTGATTCACTAAGTCTACCCATGCCCATGCCTCTTCCCTCAACATTTAGTGTGTTAATTTGTGCATTCTATTTGATGTATTATTGTAGAATGTGTATTGTTCTATGTGCGTTTTTAATTTATGCACATGGCACTGTTATGTATCCTATCCTGTTTCTTCCTCTGTTTTTACTATTTTGTAAAGATTCTATTACTTCCTCTGCTACATAACCCTCCTGAATGTGTGCCCACCTGACTTACCCACCACTATTCTAGAAATGCACACCCAGGTTGCCTTTGACTCCTCAGTAATTCAAATATCCTGGGAAGGAAATTGCTCTTAGGTGCCCCCTTCTCTGGTATCTGGGTCGGAGTTTCCAGGGATGCATTCCAGTTGGGGACTTTCTAGATTTATTCTGAAGATGAGTGAATTACTTTGAAAACTTTTTTAGTATTGGTGGCCATAATCCTATGTTTCCTATTGCTTAACAGTGTTTTAGAGATGTATTGCCTTTGATTAGGATATATTTTCATACACTGTTGAATTCAGTTAGCTAATGTATTTTTATACTTCTATTCATAAATGAAATGTGCCTATAATTTCTATAATTTTTTTCCTACTCTTGTCTTTATATTTGAAGTTAAGAATGCAAGCTGGATAGCTTTTTCTTTTTTAAAAAATTTTTTTCTTAAACAACTTGCATAGCAAGGAATCAACTGTTCTTCAAAGTATGATAGGCCTACTTGTAAAGACATCTGGACCCAGAATTTTTACCAGATAGGTAAAGATTTCTGGATAAGATTACCCAGAAGGGTAATCTTTGCCATCTAAAAATAGTTATTGGACAATTCAAGACATCTGTTTCTCTTTACTCTAATTTTCTAGGAATTTACCCTATTTTTGTCATATTTACATCATCAACAGCTAGTAGTTGCTGATAGCCCTCAGTATTTTTATAAATGTCTTTTGTATCTGTGGTATTTCTTTTTATATTTCTTTTTATTTTCTTGTGTTTCTAAACTACTTTCTTGAGCCATAATTTACATAGCATAAAATTTACTTGTTTAAATACACTTAAGTGTAAATTCAGTGACTTGGTAGTACATTTAGCATTGTGCAACTGTCATTACAGTCCAGTGGCAAAAGCTTTCCATCACCCCAACGAGATCCCACCTTTGAGGGCCGGGGCCGGTTATTCCGTGTTCTCAGCCCCAGACATCTATGAATCTACTTTCTGCATTTATAGATTTGCCTTTTCTGGACTGGATTTTGTTTCTTGGTTTATCTCCACTAGCCTTTTCAAAGAAAAGCTTTTAATTTTGCTAATCATTGCTATTTCTTTATTTCACTGATTTTCAAAGAGTTCTCAGTCCATCCCTCAGTGACAGCTAAGAACTGTAAGAGCAGGACTCATGAATGAGACTGGCCCATTATTCCTCTGATTATCATTTAGGCTTTGTCTGGGCACAGTGTCCGCTGAGCCTCTTTTCTTTGGAGACAGGGCTCATTTGTCAACAGAGACTTGAACTTTCTCTGGGCAGTTTGCCCCAAATCCTTGTTTCTCTCCTATGTTGGAGGTCTGGCGTCTGTGAGGCCAAACTCTGAAATTCTTGCTGGAGACAAAAGATCCTGAGTTTTCTGGTCTAGACACCCAAGCCCTTACACAGGTCTGGGATCTCTATATTTAAATTTATACCATCAGGACTCATCATGTGCTTAATTAAAAAAAAAAAAAAAAAAGGGAAGAACAAAATATCAAGTGGCTGGTCAATGCTCAAGGATGGAAGTGCTTTCTGACCAAACCAATTTCTGATCACTAAGGAACCAGAAGACTGCCAGCATTGTCCCTCAGCAGAAAAAGCAAAGGACATTTAAAGGACTAGAAGATATTTTGAACTCCTGTGTTTGTTTCACTTTGCAAACATGTGCCCACAATTGCTCCCTTTTCCACACTCCATACAATGATTACTGATTGGGGCTTACAGAAATTTCCCTCATCTTCTTCGTGGATCTGCTCCCTTACCAATCACTGGGAAAGGGCAGGGAGCTAATATTCATCATGTAGAGTAGACCAAGCACTTTATGGAATTTTCTCTAAATATTCACAGTTGCCCTTTGAGGTTAGTACTATTATCATTCCAGTTTTAGAAATGAGGCAATGGGGAGAGGCAAGGTCACTTGACAAGGTCTCTTATTCACCAGTCATTTAGTGACTCCCTAGGGTCCCAAAGATGGTGTCAGAGCCTGAATGAAAACTAACATCTGTCTCACTGCAAGCCTCATGCCCTCCCACCCCACTAAGATGTGTCTGCACTATTAAGTTGGAAGGGACTTTGGAGTTCATCTAGTGAAATACTTTCAACTTCCCCCAAGGGGCATGAGACAAATGCCTAGATGCAGAGTAGTTGTTAATTAAAAGTCAGTACTGTGGGCATCTTCTCGATGGTTCTAAGACTTGGAATCATCTGCTCTGTCTACTGTGGTCCTTATATGGGCCTCTGGGATTGAGCTGCTCCAGGATTTAATGAGAAAATGCCAAGACTGGGTTTAATTTACCCGAAGGCTGCCTCCACCCCAACCTCACAACACAGAGAAGCATATTTCAGCGCAAGCTGGAGAACATTAGAGTGTCTTAAATCCTTCTAAATCCTCTTCAATTGGATTTTGTGCTTCAGGGGGGAGCCCCCAGACAATTAAAATGACCTGGTTACTTGGAGGATAAGTCTTTGTTCAGGTAATGATCTGAGAGACCCTCTTGACTGTTTACATTTTTCAAATTCTGGACCAATCCTTCCTCTTCCCCTATGGAGCCTTTCCAAATTTCTCCAAACTCCAGGCCTGAAATCTGAATTTATAGCCTATGCTTCTTTTCCCATTTATTTACTAACAAACTGAGCCTGGCAATATGATGTCACCAACATTGTGTGTATGTCTACTGGGTGAAAGGGGCAGATATATAGTTGGGGTGTTGGAACACTGCTACATAATGAAAGCCCCTATCTTTATCTCTGCTTATCTTTACCCCCCTGGTTGGGAACGTTTCCTTCTTAAATGTCATTATATTGGTATCACAAGAAAACTAATTTACTCTCTTTTCCTTGGAATGTTTTTCTACCTGGCTCACTTTTCATCATTGATGAGCCATCATTAAATTCAGCTTCAGAAAGGCCTTCCTTATTTTTGAGTTACATGACCCTCTGTGATACTTTCATGGTCCCTCTAAATACTTACACCACGGGTCAGGTAACATTTTTTTTCCTTAATTAATATTTTATTCATTCATTTGACAGAAAGAGAGAGAGAGCATAAGTAGGCAGAGTGGCAGAGGGAGAGGGATAAGTAGGCTCCCTGCTGAGCAGAGAGCCTGGTGTGGGGCTTGATCCCAGGACCCTGGGATCATGACCTGAGCCGAAGGCAGATGCTTAATCAACTGAGCCACCCAGGTGTCCCCAGATAATATATTCTATAAAATACCTGATAGTAAATATTTCCAGTCATGTGGGCCACATATGGCCTCTGTTATAACTACTCAATTCTGCCATTGTAGCTCAAAAATGGCCAAGGGTGTGTCAGTGTTCAATAAAACTTCATTAACACTAAAACTTGAATTTCATATCATTTTCATGTGTCACAAAATATTATTCTTCTTTTGATTTTTTTTCTGGCCATTAAGAACCATTCTTAGCTGCAAACTACAGAAAGAGGTGGTGGGCTGGAAATACTTTCTTATATATTTTACTTTTTTTAAAAAGATTTTATTTATTTATTTTAGAGAGAGAGGGAGAGAGAGCACGTGAACAGGGAAAGAGGCAGAGGGAGAGGAAGATACTCTTAAGCCGACTCTGCTGAGCATGAAGCTCCACACAGGGCTTGATCTCATGACCTTGAGATCATGACCTGAGCCAAAACCAAGAGTAGGAGGCTCAACCCACCAAGATGAACTGGTGCCCCTGTTTACTTGACTTTTTAATCTCATTGCATTAAAAACTCCCCTGGGAAACCTTCCATCTTAGCACATGTAGGACCTAACAGGATGACTGACTTGTATGGTAGAGTTGAAGCTTTACCACACTTAACAACGTATCGCTAGTCACCTTTCCTCCCCCACTGTGGTCCTCATGTGGCCAGTGGGCAGGACCACCACAGTGCTTAACAAGAAAATGCTTTAGTTTAATTTAAGTAACACAAGGTATCTTTGCCCTCCACCTCACACAGACAGAAAAGCACACTATCAATACAAGCCTGAGAACATTAAATGGGCTTTAAATCCTTTACAATATTTTCCAACTGGTCTGTGCACTCAAGAGAAGGCCCAGCCACAGTACTATAAGTGGAAATGTTCCGCTTACTTCCCTCTCACCTACTATGTCTTAGTTCAATATCTCTGTCCCTGCTTGTTAAAGATCTTTCGAGGCTTGGACAATTCCTTTTTCTTCTCCTTCATAAAGCTTCCTCAAGCCTGTGAGTTTTTGTGTAAACTGTTCTTCCTGCCAGGAATGTTCTCCTTTGTGGCTTATCCTTTCTCATTTTTTTTTTTTTTTTTTTTTTAGGTCTCAGAGATTGTGCCATATTCTCAGATGGGCTTTCTCTTACCACTTCAACAGCACAGCCCCTCATCTCCATTCTGCATCTCACTACTGGTCTTTTCCCTTCCTGACACTATCCTGATTTATAACTCCTTCCCTATTTACTGATTTGTTTTTTATCTCACAGTCTAACACAGTAACTGACATATAGTAGGTGCTCAATAAATACTTGTTGAATGACCAAACAAGAACTTGGCGTTCTGAGGCACACCACCTATATTTAAATCTCAGAAACCCACTTCCTAACCTTTCCTGGGCAATTAACTTGCTAAGCTTTGTTGTTTTTTTAATCAGTAAAATGCAAATGACCTACTTTAAAATATTGTAAGTATAAAATGAGAATAGCACATGTAAAGTGCTTAGCACAGTGCCTGGTACACAGTAAGAAGACAATTAACAATATTTATCTATCTATCATCTCTATCACGTCTATAATATCTATCAATCATCTATTATCCATCTATCATTTATCATCAATTGCTACTATCACTATCCATCTATCCATTATCTATATCATCTCTGTCTATATATCAATCATCTATCATCCATCATCTATCATATCTATCAGTCTCTATCATCTATATCAATTATATTTATCCATCATCTAGCTATCCATTATCCATCTCTACTATACATATCTTAGCCATCTATCATCCATCTATTGATTTATACATCTATTATCTTTCTATCATCTACCTATTATCTATCTATCTATCTATCTAACATCTATCATCTCCATCATCTACCAATCATGCATCTATCAATCATCATCATTATCATTATAGTCCCTCGAATGTATGAATTTATATCAGAGCTAATTCAACTGATGGTTTTAAATCTGTTTTTCTGTCTTTGGCTACACCATGCTGAAGACCTCTAACACTGCTTTATTCCGCTAAAAAGGAGAATAAACAATCTAAATTGTCAGAGAGAGGATTTCTCATATTTTCAGTTTCTCATCATGTAATTGCCTTTGTATTACATGCATGCACGTTAGTGTATCCATCCCTGGATGATTCTTTCGGAGCTAACACTGAATTCTGAGCCACCACACTTCCCACAGATTACTTATACAACACAAGCAATATCATCAGTTAGTCATGTCCTATCTTGTGGATGTGGCTATTTGAAAACAGTTGCTTATTATATTTTTAAATCTCTGCTTCAGCTTTCAGCACTAGGAGGTCTCCATCAAGCCTAGATTTTATGCTAATGAAAGCAAGGCTGTCTTGTCCAAAACACAGAAAGGTACAAGGAGTTAATTGTTGCAATTATCCACTGAGTGGATTTGGACTGTGAATCCCTGAAAGGATGGATTGTTAATTGCTGTTAAATGGTGATTAGATTTCACTCTTCATGTTTTCAAGATGAACTGAAGTTTACCAGACCTCAAATAATGATCTGCATTAAACTAAAAGGCAGGGAGGACATCATAGGAGTTTGATAAACACACACACACACACACACACACACACTCAGAACTTGTTTGAAAATTTTTTCATTCCTGCTTTACAAGACACAAATGGTAGATATATTTTACTAGATCATACCTTTTGCTGTTCCAAATAATTGGTCAAGAAGAGAAAATCAAAGCCTTTTGAAAATTGCACATTTGAACTACAGAAATTATAAGTAGAATTTGGATATTAATGCCATGTGGTAACACGTTTAGTGGTTGTTTGGAATTGACATAGTACTCTTCTCTTTGCAGGGTTTAGTGTGGCTTTCCAAACTTTCCATAGTTGACAGCAACTGTAGTGCTATATTAAAGCGACATTTTATTTATTTGTTTATATGTTCAGTTAGTCAACATAGAGTACATCATAAGGTTTTTGTTGTAGCATTCAACGATTCATTAGTCATGTATAACACCCAGTGCTCATCTCAACATGAAAACAACAATCTAAAAAAAAATTTTTTTTTTTAAATCCCATTGTCTTTACATGGATTTGTTCTGCTTTTGTCTTTCTTTGGTTTTACTACACATTGCATGTGCATTCTGAGGGCAGGATCCTGACATAGCTCCAGCTTCCACTGCCCCATCACAGTATCTAGTACAAACGTGACTGAATTAATGATACCTGAACTATTAAATACCTGAATAGCTGAGTATCAAACAGCAGTATAAATTTAAGTGTGCTACTAAACCCAAGAGTTATTATCCCATAGCATTAATATCTTAAGAGTTCTGTCTTTAGAATCCAAAGAGTAGTACGTCTTCTTCTCCTTGAAATTTTCTTCTCAACAATATTCAGATATGGGGCTGGCTTCCGAGAACTTAAAACATGCATGGAATATGCAACCCCTGGGCTTCATGTCAGACTTAACTTTCTTGGTGTTGCCTTTTTATCCCTTAATATGAATTAAAATGACACAAAACAGATTTGGAGATGTCTGTTTCCAAGTAACCCCTCTAAAGAAAAATGAACGCTTGCAAGAATGGTGCTTTTAAGCACTGTTTTACACACAAAAAATTAAATGAAAGGAAAACATCCTCCCTTACCTGCAATGAAATGGGATTCTAGGTATAACTTGAACCTACCTGTATCTGAGCATTTTTCCATGATTATTAGGATACAGCCAAGAGGTTTGCATTTTGCAAGAGGAATTTTGCAATAGGCTAAATAATGGCCCCTAAAATGTCAGGTCCTAATTCCTGTAAAATCTAAATATTACCTCATATGGAAAAAAGATCTTTGGAGATGTGATCAAGTTAAGGATCTTGACATGGGGATATTATCCTGGATGGTCTAGGTAGGTCTTAAATGCAGTCTTAAGTATCCTATAAGAGTGGTACAGAGGGAGACTTTAGAGAGACAGAAGAAGTGGACACAATAGCACTATGAAGGTAGATGATGCGACCACAAGCCAAAGAATTCTGGCAGCCATAAGAAACCAGAAGAAGCAAGATCAAATCCTTCCCTAGAGCCTCTAGAGGGAGCACTGCCCAGCTGACACCCTGATTTTAGCCCCCTAAAACTGATTTCAGACTTCTGGCCTCCAGAACTCTAAGATAATACATTTCTGACTTTGGAAGTTACCAAATGTGCTGCAGTCTGTTAAAACAGCCACAGAAAAATAATACAAACATAGAATTTTGTTTTTATTCAGACTAGAACCTGATACAGTCTATGAATTCTTATTACTACATATTACTACTGCATGAGGGCTTAGAAATGCTCATTCTCAGGCCCAATTTTGGAATCAGAATTTGCAATTTAACAAGATCATGAGGTAATTCATATACACCTTCAAGTTTGAGAATCGCTGCTCTAAATGACTGCAGCCTTTTGGTGAGAACCTACTTCTCACTTGGAGGATGTGAGGTCACACTTTGCTGGAGGGTATCTGTTTTATTAGCAGGCTGGTGAGAGTCTTATGAAGGCAGACTAATGAGGCTAGACTGCAGGTAGAATCCCTCTCTCAGCTAGAATCTCAACACATCTTAGCAAGAAGGAATGCGCCAACCTTCTTGGAGCTAGATCAGCAAGGACTTCAGGAGTAAGATGGTGCTTGAATACTTAAAAATGATTCTAATATCTACATGAGCAGATCATACATTTTTCATTTAATCTACCAATTAAGAGGCAGAGATTTGTGAGAGCCAGAGCCATCCCTGGAGAAATGAGCTTCTCATAGCAGGATAGGTGACACAGTGATAGGGATATAGCAGGGATATAAGCTTTAATGTAATTAGAGTGACCAAGTGACCTCTACCATCTCTTTCAGCAAAGAACTTGTACTTCTATGATTCTTGAACATCATCAAATATCATATTTACACTTTTAGCAACAGTTTTTGAACAAAGCAAAAGGGTTGAATTACAGCATCTACAGTGAAGGAAGGACTCATTAAACAGTCTGGATGGGTTCCAAAAGCTGTGCAAGACCATTTCCTGACCTATAGAAGAATTCAGCAGAGGAAATTTACCTGTCAACTCCTACTTTAATAGGCAACAGCAAAATGCTGGAGTCAACAACACCATCTATAAATGTGTATGGCAGCTAATTTTTAATTGGCACTTTCTCTTGCACCTGCCATAGGAGTTTCGCACATTTATCAACATATTGAAAGTGCTTACTTGGTATTTGCAATCTTGTTCCTTTCACACGTGATCAACACTATTCAAATTAGTGTCCCTCTGAACACTCGCAAATATCTGAAGAAAAGAAACGATCATTTTACACTTTGCTGGTCGGAGGTGATCTCAGGTTACAGTTATATAACTATAACTATATGGTATATAGTAATAGCATATAGTTATGTAACTATATATATAGACATAGTTCCAACTCTTTCTTTCTAAAAATGAAGAAAACTTCAAGTTAGAAGACTGATGCCTATGCTTTCTGCTTCAACTGTCAGTAGTACTAGAAGTTCCCAGGATGATAGGACATCCTAGCAGAGACATGGGACAGAAACTGAGAAGGGCTGGGGAGAAGAGAAGAAGAGCTCAAAGCAAGAATATGAGTTGCCTAAATTGGATTGAATAGTGTTCTCCCAAAGCTGATGTCTACCTGGGATGTCCCAATATGACTCTTTTCCTTACTTGGATATAGGTCTTTAACGTGTAATTATTTAAGACAAAGTCATCCTGGGTTAGGGTGGGTCCTAAATCCAGTAACTGTTGTTCTTATTAGAAAGCCATATGGGACCTAGATACACACAGAAAGGAGGACATCATACGAGGATGGAGGTAGAAATCAGAATAATTTAGCTTTAAGACAAAGACGCTAAGGATTTCTAGCAACCACCAATCTTCCAGCAGATGGAAGAGACAAGGAAGACTCCTCCCTGAGAGCCTTCAGAGGAAACATTGCCCTGCTGACACCCTGATTTCAGACTTCTGGTCTCTACAATAAATTTGGTGAGATAATAAACTTCTGCTGTTTCAAGCCACTCTTTTGGTAGTAATCTGTTATGGCAGCTATAGGAAAGTAGTAAATGTCCATCCTAACTTATAATGAAAAATGATGATGGCAATGCTGACAGCTTACTTTTACCAGATACTCACTATGTGTCAAGCACTATGCTAAGTTCTTAAGATGGACTGTTCTACTTATTCCCCTTCACAATCCTGGGAGATATGTTTAATTATCTTCATTCTATACAGACTTGTCCAAGGAAACATAGCAAGTGGCTGAGCCAGGGTTAGATTTTTTAAAAATTCAAAATAGGGTTCATACACTTCACAACCACATTCAACTGTCTTCTGATAATGATGATGAAGAGCATTATCCCAAACTCATAGCTCTCACAGCCAAGAGTGCCCTCTTCCTGCTTCACACTCTCTGCCTACTCCTTAAAGGCAAATTTAGAACTTTCAAGGAAATGACCAAGTATCTCATCAGCAGAAAGAAAATAAAAACTTTACAGCAGGGAATTCCTGCAATTAACTGTTAGGCCTCATGGTAAATAATTGTAGTCAATGTTATCTTACTGGTTAGGACTCAGTTGCTCTGATTGGTCTTAGTAAGGAGGGAAGAGATAGAGACAAAAACATGGGAAATTTTTTTTTTTTTCAGCTGGGAGCATGTTTAAAGGCAACCTTGAGGGAACTGAGTCATATATTCAGTCAAGGTTGCCTTTAAACATGCTCCCAGCTGAAAAAAACTATTCAATGTTCATTATATATGTACTTCCATCCATGTATTCTTTTGTCGACCCATTTGTTCATCCACCCATCCACCTACCCATCCAAGCATCCATCCATCCATCCATCCACCACTCACCCATTTAATAATTAGGAAGCACCTGCTAAGGGTGGTTACTGAGGATATGAGGCTAAATGGCACTTTCTCCATCCTGCAGATCTCAGTAACACATGATATTCAAAGTTCAGTTTATCATTTAAGGGTTTCCAGAAATAGAATGGTAGGAAAACACAAGTGGAGATCCTTCTGAGGGTGGGGTGGACTGTCTAAACAGTTCCAACTACAATACCTTTTAAATCTGGGCTCCAGTACACACATTTCCCTTTTACTTAGTTTTCTGAAATCAGGTGACCAGTTTCAGGAAAATATAGTTATTGCCAGAACTACCCCGACCCCACCTAAATAAGCAAGTAAGAAAGTAAGTGAGTAAATATCATGGGCTCTGTCTGTAAGACATCATCATAAAACTAGTTTTCTTGTTTTGTTTTTGACTAAGTTGCCATGTACACATTTTTAAACGGGGTCTGTTTCATGTAATATAAATTAAAAAACACTAGAGAAGTGTTGTTACAGAGGAAAATGTCTTCGTATGGTTATATTCAGCAATGCAGTTATCTTTCACTGTTCTGTTTCCATTTTCTTCCAAATGCACAGTGATATATTTGCACTGAGTGTCAGTAGAGGGAATGGCTAAGAGCTTGGCCTCAGATTGGGACTCAGACCTAGATTCAGTCTTGGCTTCCTTTGATAACTGTAGGTGAAATTCTTAATGTTTGTATGCCTCAGTTTCCTTAATTATAAAGTGGTATTGATGAAAGTACTAGGTCTAATGGTGGTTCTAATATTAAATAAGTTTGGTTCTAAATATTAAATAAGTTTATACATGTAAGTATTTAACTCATGATTAAAATGGCTCAGAGTCCCTCTTGCTCTAACATTTGTTAATTTGCTAGTCACAGCAAGGGAGCACCTTTGAGATATAAACCAGTTACCGCATCCACTGTCTGAACTTCTTTTGTGCCATGATTAATTTATATTTATACAAATAGTGTACTTCAGTGCCCCTGCCTGTCTGAGATGTTTCTGTGGCAAACACCATTGAGTAGAAAAAGCCCTTTTCTGAAAGAGCTCACAGGATAGGCTTTGAGTGGTGGCTCTTTTAATTACTGTTCGTGGGACCCCAAGCAGCTTATTGATTCATCAAGCTGGAAGACATTTCCACAATGATCTGGTATCAACATCTTCTCTACAGATGAAAACACTAAGATCCAAAGAAACTCGGGTGTAGTCAGGGTCCCACAGTTAATTTGTGGCAGAACTCAGTCACTTAACAGTAAGTCTTTCTCCTCTTAACACAGCCTAGAAATGTTTCACCATTGAAATCTAGTTTCCTTTACTCTGGGGCCACATTGGATTCAAATCCTCACGTTGTCACTTACTAGGCATTTAATAAGACAGGGCGAATGACTTATCCTTTCTGTGCCTTAGTCCTCAACTATAAAATGGGGAAACAACACTTATCTTGTTGCGATTTTGTACAGATTAAATAATAGAACTCAATGAGAATAATTTGCATAATACCTGGCATTATATTAAAAATTTGAATTATACAATCTATCTTCATATACTTAAAACATGATTACTTAATATTTCAAAACAGATCTTAATTTCATTGACCATTTATTCATTCATTATCCAAATATTTTGAATACCTACTATCTGCTAGGCACTGTTCTTTGCATTGGGAGATATAAGTAACAAAATATCCTGAACTCCCTTATATTCTACTAGGGTTAGAGAAACCATAATAAATTAATACATAAATTATGTGTGTGTTAGAAGGTGTTAAGTGCTATAGAGCAAAGTGAAACTGAGAAGGGGATAAGGAGTATGGTAGGAATTAAAAGAGTTGAGCAAAATCATTAACATTTTAAGTAGGGTGACCAAGGAAGGTGATGTCAGGAATATTTTAAAAGAGGAGTGAATTAGCCATGTAGATACCAGGGTGAGGGGTGTCGAAGCAAAGAGAAAAAAGCGAATACAAAGGACCTGAGGCAGTAGTGTGCCTGGTGTATCAGTACAATAGCAAGGAATCCACGGTGGCTGGAAATGAGTGAGTGTCCAAGAAAGAAGTAGGCCATGAGATCAGAGAGCAAACAAGCCAGGCCATCAATTGCTTATAAACCATTATAGGGACCTCAGTTTTTCACATTTCACAAATTATGAAGCTGTTGGGTGGTTTTAAGCAGAGGGGTACATAATATGACTTGTAGTTTAGTTGACTGTGAACCACATAATGTAAACGCTGCTGTGTTGAAAATAGACTACAGGAGTCAAGAGTGGGAGCAGAGACACCATTTTGGAAGTATGATACGGGCAATGTTACATGTTGGCCAAAAGAGCTTTGTCTCCACCACGGTGCACAGTGGAAGGCCAGTCCCTCTGTACCACGTGAAGCCATGTACCTAATTTTGGATGATGGAAGGAGAGTGGAAAAGATATATGCTTCTTCTACGGCCAGGCCCTGAAAGGTCCCAGGCTTTTATATGCTATGTCTCTCTTCCACCTGCAGGACTGGAAGATAAGAACTCTTGAAAAGTAGACATGTGATGGCAGCACCATAGATCCCCAAGTCATCTCCTAGTGGGGAGTTACCCAAGGGTACCCTTAGACCTGCATCAAACAATGAGGTGAGTAAGAAAGGAACTTTTACTATGCAAGGCCACTGAGAATTGGGAAGTTTGTTTACAGCATCTAGAGGGATTCAGCCTCACAAAGACAGGAGCCTTGTGAAATGAAAGGGATGAGATCATAATGACTTGGATCTGAGGGTGAGTAGTGGAGGTTGTGAAAAGTGGCTAGAAACTAGATGTATTTTGAAGGTAGCATGCACCAGATTTTCTGGAAGACTCAGGAAGACATGGGAGAAAAATAAAGATGACACCAAGAATTTCAGCCCAAACAATGAGAAGTATGGAGTTGTCACTAGTGGAGACAGGAGAGACCACAGGAGGAAGAGGTCTACATGTGAGGGGGTGTGAGGCAGGCAAGAGCAGGAGTTCAGCTCTGGGCATACAAGGTTTGAGGTGATTAGGAGGCAGGTAGGTGGAGATGCTGAGTGGTTAATTATGCAATGATGCTCAGTGGTGCTGTAGCCAGCTTGTACTGGATGTGAGAACTAATTACATAATTTTCAGGAATTTTATAAGCCATTTATTAAACCATTAATAGCTTAGAATCAGCAATGATGGGAATATTTCCATCACAGAAAGTAACAAATGCTCAAGTCAGGGCTTTCCCCCTCCCATCTCCCTGAGAGCTGGTATTAAACATTCACATATTCCATTAGGTCTAAGAGTTGAGGGGAGAGATTGTGTTTACAAAGGAGATTATATGATTCCTTCCTCTCCCGTCAAGACATCTTAGAATGTATCTCAAGTGCCAAATATATTTTTTATTTAATGCTGGATTTTTTTTGTTATGTTCTATTAGTCAATGCTATTTTTAGATGACTAGTATATATACAGTCCCACTTATACAGTTCATTCTGTGTTGACAGCTGTCACACACTGAAAATTTTAAGTATTTTACTTCTATTGCCCAGTGTATTCAAAAGTATAAAAATTAAATAACCTCATAATCGTAAATCTCAGAGCATGCTAACATACCTTTTCTGAAATTCCCCATATTCATAATATCCCCAATCCTCCCATCTAAACAAGGAGTCAACAACTCACCGAGTATAACAAACTCATCTAACCTCAGATTCTCCATCTGTAAAATAAGGATTATATTTTCCTTGTCTACATCACCAGGTAACTATGAAGATCAAATGACATATGAGCATAAAAGTGTACAAACTGGGGGCGCCTGGGTGGCTCAGTGGTTTAAAGCCTCTGCCTTCGGCTCAGGTCATGATCTCAAGGTCCTGGGATCGAGTCCCACATCTGGCTCTCTGCTCGGCAGGGAGCCTGCTTCCTCCTCTCTCTCTGCCTGCCTGTCTGCCTACTTGTGATCTCTGTCTGTCAAATAAATAAAATCTTAAAAAAAAAAAAAAGAAAAAAAAATGTACAAATTGTAAGGGCCTCTTCAGCCAGAGCAGCCCCACCCCAGTTGAACTGCCATTTTGTTGTAAAGCTTAAATTGACCTCCCCCCGCCCCCCACCCCACTCCCCCCCACCCCCCCCACCCCGCCACGGGAACTTATTTAAAAAGCAAATCCGGGAAAACTTTGTCCCAAGTAACAAAGTCCAAATACAAGGGTGGGTCAGGCCAGGAGGAGGTATTCAATCAGTGGGGGCGCATACTGTCTCCTAGCTACCAAGGAGTATGGGCCCCGCCCTTTGGGAACCTTTTGGGTGCCAATTCTGAACTAGGTGGTTCAAATGTCTACTAGGGTAAATTGCAATTCAATTGGTCACCTAGCATCACTGTGGAGTTTCCCGTGTTACAATCTCATTGGCCACCTGTGTGTGGCCAGGCCCAACCACATGGCCTTTGCTCTACAAAAGTTAGTCTGGAAAGCAGGGAGGGGTCATCTTCTCTGTAGGGGCGGCCCCGACCGGTCTGTTTGACGGTTGGTCTGATTCCTGATGCTTGGCGCAAAATAAAGCTTTGCTTGACCTTCGCTTTGTATCAGTCTCGCTCCTTTAATCACGGACCCATTATTGGGGTACCCAATTTTGGGGGGACCCAACAATATGCACATAAAAGTGCTTTGACAGTTGTAAATAAAAACAACAAATATTTACACAGCGAAAATAAAATGGCAGGCAGTCTCTACACTGACTGTGATGTCCACAAGCTTCATTAATGCATTTTTCTCGATGAGTAGATACCACTCAGAGCCAATCAAGCTGATATAGTCTTGCTTTTCTAGAACTGCATAATATAATAACACATTATGGAAATTAATCTAGAAGGACTCCATGCCACCTTACATTTATCATGTGCAAGAGGAGTGTAAGAAGATGCCTTCTTATTATCTGACTTCATTACCTTCTTCACTTTAACGTTGTCTCCTTCCTGGAAAGGAATCTGACTTTTCATCAACTATAAAGATGGATTACCATTTTGTGGTATCAGATTTTTGCCTTTAGCTTTTAAACAATGTTTGTTGCAGAAGATGCTTCTCTCAGTATTTTAATTCAAACTGAGTTAAACTACCAGGAGAAAAAAAGTGACCTAAAATAATCTAGTCAAATTAGTCAATATGTTTATGATATGCAGCAAATAAAATTATTTCTTTTGTCATTGATTCTGTTATAGGGTTGCCTAACTATACAGTCTCAATAAATAGGATCTCCAATAATATTTCAGGCTTTTATATTTTTTATTTAAAATGACAAATTAGAGCATTAACAAATGGAAATACTTATTTGAATACATCAATATAACTTAAATGGAAATATTTATAACTATAAAAGGCCATAGGTGATTTTTACATTTAAATGTCTTTCAATGCACTTAACCTCGTATGCATCTTAGTATCTTTGTTTCTGCTGCTGAAGCTTCAAGAGAGGGATTAAATCAAACACAGAGGACTTGTGGCATACGAGGGAGGAATTATTGTCTACTGTTTGCTGCCATATTTGCATGGAACTACCTCGGGCAACTTAAACTTTAATCGCTCCATGGGACTGGAAAGCAAAGGGTAGATGACTGGAACAATAGATAATCAATTCTGAGATATTTATATTCTGGTAGTTTAATGGCTATATCCTCCTATTAAAGCTGGTGGTGTGTATGTAGGCCATTAATAGGGAAAAGGAATGATTTTTGGTGATTCTGTTTAGGACCAATTTCAAAGGAGGAGAGTCTCACTAATGTAGTGAAACCTGATGCAAAAACCAAGAGGTGAAGTGCCTGAGGGGCCTTTTCTCATTCAACTTTTCTTTTTTCCCCAGTATCTTGATAACCCAGATAGAAGGGAGATCAACTGAATGGTGTATGACAATGAGTAAATTAGCCACAGTGACTACACTAAATGACAGAGAAGCAACAGGACGTCAGGCAGGTGGAAGGAGGGACTAATTAACAGGGGGGGTATATAATGGACACACATACTGTAGGTTACAAACATTAGATTAAAATTGCCAAAGTGTCACACACTCATTTTATACAGAGATACATTCTGCGTCCTCTTGACATTAAGGGTCTCTAGGCCCTAGTTATTGCTCCTGTGACCAGCTTTGAAAGGGCACAACTGATTGCATCTTACCTCACTCCTGCCTCCTACACCTCTAGCCTCCTTCTGGGAAGGAGACATCTAAGGATCTGTGCCTTGATGGGGTGTGTGTGTGTGTGTGTGTGTGTGTGTGAGACTTGGAAGTGCAGGAGGATGACTGTCCCATGCAACAAGCCCTTGAAAATGGAAATTGACATGAATGCACTAATATACCAACTTTCCTCGTGGTCCTGGCCACCTACTCTCTTGCTTTCTCTACTTCTACTCCTTTTATGGGACCCCAGGCTAAGATTACCTCTCTTGTCTGACACTCTCATTTCACGTTTCCAGTCCCCTGAAAAAACACCAACTACCAAAGTGTATCACGTATATAGAAAAGACCTGGAATTTTGATGTGATAAACATTTTGATGTAACTGTCCCCCAAATCCCAACTCAGTATCAGACTGCCTTTAGGAAATGAGAGGGCACGTGATTTTCCTCAATTTCTGCAGTTAGTAAGTGGACATTACATTTTAACCCACCTTCTCCGAGTCTAATCCATATGCCCAGACCCTCTGATCCCCTGCACTATGCGGATGGACTCGGATTCATTTAACAAAATAAATGGTTAAAATAATAAATATCATTATTCTGAAAAAAATCCTTTGGTGGGATATAAAAGAGGTCTTTCAACAAATGAAGGGCTGTTATTTAGAGGCTGTGGACTCATCACGTATAATTACATGATAAAAATTAAGTTGAACAAGCAGAATAACAACAGTGTAACAACTACAACCATAATTAATTAAGAACTTACGTGGGCTGATCATTGTGCTAAGTGCTTTATAAAAATCCTCACTTGTGTATACAACATCCCTATAAAATGCTTACTGCTTTTATTTCTATTTTAAAGACTAGAAAAGTGCCACTAGGCTATATTGAGCTGTTTGGTTAAGGGGAGTCAAGGAAGGGGTGGAGCTAATCCGGTCAGCGCAACATCTGCATCCTTATCACTATGCTATCCTGGCAACACGGAGGGGCAGCTGGCAGATCAGAGTTAGGAAGCATATTTAACAATCAGGGGTTTGAAGAGGTATCATTGCCCCCACAGTGGTGAATTCTCCATTAGTAGAAGTTTGACAGCTGACTTGTGGGGTATGATATGGCTGGTCCTCCTAAGATGAGACAGAGCAGACACAACATCATCAGCTCCACTAATTCCTCCCTGTAGGTGGGTTTGGAGGGCAGGAAGCAGTTTGAGTATGGTGCCAGGGAACCAAAGTGAGAAAGGCTAGCATCCAGAAGACATTCCACAGAGGACTGAGAGGCTTGGGCTGAGTGAGCTCAGATTTGGTGACATGGAACTTGGCAATGGAAATGCTTAATTAAGCAAGGATCCTAAGGTGTAGCTATTGACTGAGAAGAGCTAAGAGAAAAAATGAGAGAACTAATTGACTCAACACAAATCTCACCCCTTAATGAGACCTCAAATAGTTGGTCACACCAAGTCTCTAGAATGGCCTGGATGTTCACGTAGGGAGCTATGATAGGCAGGGGTCTATCACACCTAGCTAAGAGTTGGGCTTCATGACCTTCAAAATTCCTTCAAGCTCAAATCCAAGTACTTTAGGAAGCCTAGTAAGGGCGGTACTACTAGAAGAAGCTACTGTAAGACATAACCGTTTTTCATAGTAACCCAAGAAGTTGACAATACTGTCCAAGATTAGTTAGCAGTTGATTATCAATGAAATGTTTCATAATGCATTGCTAGTCAGCTTTGGGAATAAAGAAAAATTTTGGCTCCTGTTTGAATCACATAAGACTTTTGACTCCATTCAAATCCTCTTAATGGATGCATTTAGGATAATCCCTTTAATTCCTCCCTCAGCGCTTCTCCAATCAGTGAACACATGCAACACCCATTAACAATCCTGAACAGTCATTTGTGCATAGATACAGAGAAATGAGCCTGGCAGCGCTGACAACAGTAGGCACAAACTGGCATGAGACAAGATGACTCATGAATAGCAGGCACATTTGGAAGGAAGGAAATCACAATGCATGTAGTCCTATAGTCACCAAAAATTCCTTTTCTTTTTTTAAGGCAAGCTTCTCTTGTCTTTTCTCAATTATGCTTCATGTGCACTTATCTCCAAATTTAATTGAATTGGTTCCTTCACAGATGGGCTTAAAGGATATTTTAGTTTCTAAGTACCAGAGACAAAAGGATGACTGGTATTCATTCTCGAATTAAAAGCCGTTAGGAAGAGGGAGTTTTAGCAAGTTTGTGAGAATTTAACTACCTTTGAAGGGAAGTAGTATGTTTCCCAAACATCAAGAGGATTTAGTCCTTGGTAAGGGGAATAGGAAGGGCGCTGGAGCCCAACTATGGATCCAGTCTGTCTGAGGCTGAAGAAAGGAGAGTTACTTGCTACCAAGGCTATGCCTCTCAGTCCTGGGGGTGAGAGGTTCATGTGTGAGGAAAGGAAAGTGGTCTCTTGGAAGGTGAAGTGAGGTGAGAGGCTCTGGAAAGAAATGGGGGAGGCATAGGTGGGGGGTAGGGGGGTAGGGGGTGGGGACTGTACTGGGAAGAGGTAAAGCCAGCTCATTTCTTTCCTACCATAATGCCCTGAACACACAATTAATTATGTTTAAATTAATACTTATACTAACTCCAACAGTCACTCCTACCCCAATCCCAAACCAAATACTAACTTAATGGAAGACCGCATACCTGGGAGTCCAAATCCTGAAAGCTCTTAAATAAAACAACTGTGCTTAAATGATTTTTAGATAAGTATTTATCTGTAAAATTATGCTATATAATAACTGTTAAAAAACAAAATTCAACTGAATAAATTTTAAAGATCTTATTGGCTTTACCAATGATCCATGAACCAGGCAGCATCTGATCTAGCAGACAGAAAGGGCTCCCAAGAGCTATACAAAATGACAGACTTTTATAGACAGGAGGGAGCCGAACAAGGAAATTGATATCAAAGAGTAGACTGTTTCAGGCAAGGTCACCTTCCTTTGGGGGTCAGCAGGGTCTATCAGGCAGATTACTTCACTAGTGCTGACCAAAGTAATTCCAGATTCCAGATTGACTGGTTTAAGATTCCACTCCTGGGAGAGGTTGAAATGGTAATTGAAATGGTATTTAGTCTGTTTGACAATATGAGTTCAGCACAACTGACTCCACGATGGGCCTGTTGATGCTCTTTTTTTTTTTTTTTTTTTTTTAAGATTTTGGGGCATGGTGGGTGGCTTAGTCAGTTAAGTGTCTGCCTTCAGCTCAGGTCAAGGTCTCAGGGTCCTCAGATGGAGCCGCATGGGGCTCCTGCTCAGTGGGGAGCCTGCTTTTTCCTCTCCTGCCTGCTGGTCCTCCTGCTTATGCTCTCTGTCAAGTAAATAAATAAAATCTTTTTTTTTTTTTTTTAAGATTTTGTTCATTTATTTGACAGAGAGAAAAAGAGAGAGCGCGCACATGGGGTAGTGGTGAAGGGCAGAGCCAGACTTGGGGCTCAAACCCAAGACCCTGGGATAACCACCTGAGCAGAAACCAAGAGCCAGACACTCAACTGACTGTCCCACCCAGGTGCCTCCTGTTGTCTCTTTTTAAACACAACCAAACAGGGGAGTGTGGGTGGTTCCGTCAACTGACTCAACTGACTGTCCCACCCAGGAGCCAGACACTCAACTGACTGTCCCACCCAGGTGCCTCCTGTTGTCTCTTTTTAAACACAACCAAACAGGGGAATGTGGGTGGTTCCGTCAGTGAAGTGTCTGCCTTCCGCTCACGTCATGATCTCGGTGTCCTGGGATAGAGCCCTGCATCAGGCTCCCTGCTCAGCGCTGAGTCTGCTTTTCCCTCTCCCTCTGCCCTCCCCCTCCCCCCCACAATGGTGCTTGCACTCTCTGTCTCTCAGATAAGATCCTTTTTGTAAAATAACTGTTTTAATTCTATTTTCATTTATTTTTAAATTTTATTTTAAGTCAGTTAATTAACATATAGAGTACTATTAGTTTCAGAGGTAGAATTCAGTGATTCATCTGTTACATATAACACCCAGTGCTCATTACATCATGTGCCCTCCTTAATGCCCATGACCCAGCTAACCCATCCCCCCAACAACCTCCCCTCCAGCAACCCTCACTTTGTTTCCTAGGGTTAAGAAGGATGAGGAGAAAGGGGAACTCTCTTACACTGCTGGTGGGAATTTAAGCTTGTGCAGCCACTCTGGAAAACAGTATGGAGATTCCTCAAAAGTTAAAAAGAGAGCTACCCTATGACCCTGCAATTGCACTACCAAGTATTTACTCAAAGGATAGAAACAGAGTAATCCAACATCATACAACTAGCGTGTGGGAGTGGGTGTGCTAGAAATAAACTCAGTCTAATTCCAGAGAAGTTGGTGAGAAAATAATAGGTGATCTGAAATGGGTCATTAGCAATGGATACTGTGCACTGAGGACTTACTGATAATCTAGGCTCTATGTTAAGCAGTTCCTTTGTATGATCTCATTGAATCCTCCCAACAACATATGATATGGCACCATGCTAGCGTCCTTTCACTGATGAGGAAACCGGGGCCCCCAGAGGTGAAGTTACTTGCTTGAGATTGCTTCTTTCATAATTGGGGGGAGCAGGTTGGGTGTGGCACTCACGCTCAGAATTGCTTGATCCAAGAGTCCCACCTGCCAATCTACACACAAAAAAACATTTTAACACTTTTGAAGGAAAGTAATCACATGGGCTAGATGGGAGGTCACAGCCTCCCCTGTTTTCCTAGTCATACTGGCAACATTGCAGGTAACTGACAAATATTTAAATTCAGATTTAATTCAAATTTTGATTCAAGTGAGTCACACAACAGAGACTTTGATGAAACACAAAAACAAAGAGAAAACTGAGAAGAATCTCTAACCTGGAGAAGCAGCTCTTCAAAACCAGAAATAATTGTATTAGCAAACATAAGGGATTTGGCGATCTAAACTATTAGTTTATAATCCTGTTTACATGTTTGGGTTAGGGGGACTTTAAAAAATACTGAAGACTGAGATCTCACCTAACACCACAGTGAAATAAGAATCTCTAGGGAGGAGACCTGAACAGAGTATTTTAAAAATTTCTTTTGGTGACCTTCACTGGTAACCTAAGTTAAGAACTGCTGATCTTCCCAATAGAGGCTCCCTTCAACCCTGTGGTGCCTTGAGCACTCTGAAAAATCTTAGTTGTTTTCTTTACTAGATATTTTTTCCCTAAAGCCCAAACTGTAGAACATGTAAGCTACAAGTCCTTTCCATTCCAACAAATTCAATGAAGAATAAAGTTCACATAATGGCTGGTTCTCAAACTCTATCATGCACCAGACTTACTGGGAGGCATCTTGAAAGACAGATTGCTGGGCCCCATCACAGGACTTCTGATTCAGTAGGTGCGGGTGGGGACTGAGAATGTACATTTCCAGCAAATTCCCAGGTGATGCTAATGTTGCTGGTCTAGGGACCCAACTTTGAGAAATGCTTTCATAGAGCGTTTGAAGGTGCCGTGATGACAAAGAATACGGTTCTCTTCTGTCATATCCCATTAGTCTAACTTACTCAAAGTAAGGTTTTTACCTAGTGGTAGCATTTATGGGACAAAGGGCATCACTCATTGCTTTCTTCTCATTTGGTCTTTATTTCTCTGGTTACTGCCATTTCAGACTCCTGCTTCTCAAAAGTTGAGAAAATCTTTTGCCAAAGTGACAGCTCTTGTCTCATCTGCCAGTAATGCAAGTTTATTTTGGCATTTGGAAGAAGTTGAAAAGTAGCCCAAATAACCAGATTCTTTAGCTTCGCAGATTCAGTTGGTAAAGTCCTCACTCCTGGGACTCACTAATATCACAAATACAGTGTATTATGGGCAAGGTCAGTTGTGTCTATGACCAAGAAACCAAGTAGCAGGGTGAGGAGGAAGAAAAGCCAACTCTGACCTGGGGTGCGATCCAGGAAATCTTTAAAAAAACTACCAGGTGTGGATTTGAGGCTACAGCAGGACATTCTACCATCTTGGTCATTTTTGGTCATACAAACCAGGAAAACCAAGGCGGTATTGAGAGCATCACCTACTTGTTTAAAGTGGTCCTCTTTGGTCTACATATCCATCCCCCTCTCTATCCCTGACTAGTTTCCCTTAACTTCAAGGACTGACCATGTTTCTGACCAGCTTCTCTTTGGTAGAATGGTAGGCCTGGGAGTTAAAAGAAAGGGGTTCTTTTATTAGTGGAGTGAATGAATGCAAGTATTTAATTCCTGAGTCAGTGGTACTTAGAGCAAGAAATACAACATAACCAGCATCCCAGAAACTTCCTATCTCTTATCCACAGGGCAAGCGTATCTTACTCTCTAACGCTTTAGATAAGTTTTGTCTATGTTTGAACTTTCTTTAGATAAACGGAATCATGCAGTATGTATTCAGTTGTGCCTGGCTTTTTTCATTCAATATTATATTCATGAGATGAATTCTAGAAAGTATCAGGAGTTTGTTTTCATTGTTTTATAGTATCCTAATGTATAAGAATATCTGAATTTATTTATCCATTCAGTTCTTTTTTTTTTAAAGATTTTATTTATTTGTCAGAGAAAGAGTGAGAGAGGCAGGCAGAGGGAGAAGCAGGCTTCCGCCTGAGCAAGGAACCCAGTGGGGGACTTGATCCCAGGACCCGTGGGATCATGACCTGAGCCGAAGGCAGATGCTTAACCAACTGAGCCACCCAGGCATCCCTCAGTTGTTGATAAATAGTTGGGCAGTTCCTAGTTTGGACCATTAGAAATAACACAGTTATAATTATTCTTGTGCAAGTATTTTGGTGACCATGATAGGCAACTCTGTTGAGAATATACTAGGAGTGGAACTGATGGGTCACAGGATCTATTCGTGTTCAACTTTAATAGAAACTGCCAGATAGTTTTCTAACAGTGTGTCAATTTATGCTCCCAGTAGCAGGGTATGAATGTTCCACTTATTTCATATTCATGTTAACACCTGGTGCTGTCTTTCATTTAAACTACCATGATGTGTGTGCAATGATATCTCATTGTGGTTTCAAAATACATTTCCCTAATGAGTCTCTTTGACACATCTGGTTCAAGTGTTTTTCCCATTTTTCAATTGGGTTGCCTGACTTTTCTTACTGATTTATAGGCATTCTTCACACATTTTGAATTTGAACTCTTTGTCAGACCGTCTATAAAATATCTTCTTCTGCACTGTAGCTTGCCTTTCCTCTCTGCTAATGATGTCTTTTCACTAATGGTCTACATATTTTTAAAGGGTGTTTTTGCTCCTAACCCTCACATAGTCTTCCTTCTACAAGTCTGGCAATCACAAAAACAAAGTGTTTTAATGGAAATGAATTAAGTGGTATGACTCCTGACAGTCTGAGCAGTAAAATTAATTTCCCTTAATTAACTAATCAGAAATCATGGTTGCATTATTTTTAATTAATGTACACATCTGGGCCCTTGGGTACTCATGTCATATATACTGCCTGCCCACTACGAAGTCTCCACAATGGTCAACTGTCCGTCAACTTTGGAAACATTCTGTCAAATACAAAAAGACTTCCAGTTATTATTCAATCATACTCAGTTCACACAGCGGATTACAGGATGAGCAGTAGAAGGAGAATGTTCAAACATAAACAAAGTGACTTAAAACGATGACTGGGCAAGCAGAGAAAGAAGGCAAGGTTTTATTCAGTTGCAAATTAGGTTTTGAATGAAGCCTTTTGAGGACTTTGGTTTAAGTGTCCTCAGAGGCCAGTTTCTTTTGCACTTTTACACAGAAGACAATTTACATAAGCAGAAGCCTGGTATCTGAAGTAACCATAGTAACCTTGCCCTTCCATCTTCTTCAGGGTGTGCCTTTATTCCCCGTTTAGTAAAATCTTTCTGTGTGCTAGGTATGTTGCTATAACATGAAATAAATGGATCAGAGTTGGAGGGAATGTAAGCAGAATTGTCAAGAGGATTGTGGGAACAAGGGACGAGGAAAGGAGACTGTCAAAAGGAAGAAAACGAATCCTTAGGGTTTTAGTGGAAAATCACACCTGCTGAGGAAGGTACAGACCTGGACCACACTTGCCAAGATTTATGATTTTTATTGCCTGAAATTATGTAAACTCAGAGAAGAAACAAGTTAGAAAGGAAGGGGGCTCCCCCATAGCTGTGTTATAATTAGTCTCTTAAAAATTCAATAAATTGTGCTCTAGCCCCAACCTTTAGGCATCCAGCCAACCCAATGACATATTAATCAGGGGACCAACAGGTCTGAGGTGGGTTTACTTGTAACTTGTGGCCTGAGAAGGAGATTCTCAGAGTTGCCCTTTGGGGCTGATACAAATCCTTATCATGGGTGGGTCTCTCCTACCAGAATGTCTCCAGATTTTTCTGGGTTCCATTAGCTATAACCTTTCAACTGAAGTACATGTTGATGGTCCTTTCAGCATTAAAAAAATTAATGATGTAATTTAAATGATTAACAATGATATCAACAATATCATTCATTATTTAAAGCATTTCTGTCCCTACTCTATTGTCCTATCTGAAGTGATTTTTGGTGTGATTCCTGGATGAGGAGAGAATCAGTTCCACCAAATCTTTGAGGGGAAGAAAACCAAAGACCAGTCCAATAAAACTGACTTAACTGGCCTGTGTTTTGATTTTAAGTGTGTTGAAATTCCAAAGAGAGAAGAGGGGAAGATTATCAAATTTCAATTCAGCAGTCCATCAGCAAATATTTAACATGGCCAAGCAATGCATTTATAACCTTGTGGAAAAAACACTTAGATGATATCATCAATAAATGAAGCCATGAAGTTTATTTTTATTGCACAGATTCTGTTTCTGGGATTAATGGGCCCATGACTTGCAGCCAAGTGGAGGATGCTGAGGAACAACCTTCTGACACAGAAAACACTCAGTTATAAAAATACTGTCATAAAATGCTCACTCATTCTAGTAAGAAATGAGCATGCATTTTCTCATATAAGAAAGTGTCTCAGCAAAAGAGACTTTAGATATCAATTTCCAAGAAGGAAAGAGGAAAAATTTAATAATAAACATAATTCTTAAGTCACTACAATCATTTAATATATTATAATGCTTGCTTATATCAAGGTTTATATATACTCCTCTTCACAAATAAAATCTCTCCCTATGCACTAAATTGCTTAAAACATTGTCCCTTCTGTTCTGCAAATATTCCCTGCAGTTGAAAACAGCCTAAATTTGCATTCACGAACCAAAATACAGCTTGTGGCAACTTTGTGACTTTGCTTATTAGAAATGCCAGTTGCTTTTGCTGTTATTGTATAAGAAAATTGGGTTTCTAGCTAAGATTTCTCTTTAATAGACGCCTACAGTAAAGTTTCAATTGTGAACACTTTCCTTACAATTTCTCATGTATAATATTGCAGTAAATTTTATTTGTGGGTAATGGAACTATTTCTTTCAGAGCAAATTTGCTGATTATACACAATCTTTCCACCTTCTCTTACTATAATAAAGGAAGATAAATGTAAATGAGTCACCTTAAATGTGATATGCAATATACATACATATGCATTTTAAAAATTATGTTTGCATTACTCTCATAAAAGCATACCAAAGGAAGCAGAATTTGACTTTGACACAGAAAAATTACTTGGTAAGTACTGTCGTGTTATCTAATTCAATTCCACAAACTTACAGTGATTCTGATGAATACAAATAAAATACAAAGCAAAACCAGTTCAATAATAGCAAACACAGGAGTTTTGACTAGCTATATAATAATATATCAGAATGTTAAAAATTACTAATTTTAAGATTGGCTACTTCTGATTTGCTCATGCTTCAGTGCTGTTTAGTAAACATCCTTTGACAGACTGATGGGTTTGTGTAGATGAGTAGGTTAAAAATGAAGGTGGACCAAATTATTCACTATTCCTAAAACATGGAAGCAACCCAAGTGTCTTTTGACAGTTGAATGGATTAGCTAAATGTGCTGTAAACATACAATGGGATATTATTCAGCTTTACAAAGAAATTCTGACATATGCTACACTATGCATAAACCTTGAGGACATCATGAAAAGGAAAACAGCCCATGATTTCATTTCTATGAGGTACTCATAGTATTCAGTCATAGAGACAGAAAGTAGAATGGTGATTACCATGGCTGGGAGGGGGTGGGGAAAGGGAAGCTAGTGTTTAATGAGCATATAGTTTCAGCTTTGCAGAAAATGAAAAGTTCTGTGGATGGATGGATGGTGTTTACACAACAATATGAATGTTTTAAAGCCAGTGAACTGTAAATAATAATTTCTATGTTGCTCGTATTTTAGTAAAATGAAAAAAAAAAGGAAAAAACAGTCGTGGTGAAGAATGTGGATGGTAACAGCACATGAAAGAATTTCTTGGATATTTCTACAAAAAATTGGATAAGATGGTGAATTTTGTGTGTATTTTACCACAAGAAAAATGGATGAAAAAACAGGGGTAGACTAAGAATCTTGGTTTATCAAGGTTCCCAACACAGAACAGAGCCATTTGCCTCATTACAGCTTTCTAGATCCCCTTAGCTCATGACTTCAAATATTCTTTATATGCTGACAACTTGTGTATTTTACTTCCAGACCTAGCTTCTGTTAGGAGCTCCTGGACTAGAGGGTTCCATTACCTACTAGGTGTCCTCATGGGTGTCTCACAGGTACCTGAGATTTAACATAACACAAATCATACCTTTTTTACTACCCCTCCTCAACCTATTTCTCCCTCATTTATTACCGTCTCAATAAATGACACTATGATCAACTCAGGGGCTCAAGAGAGAAACCCGGTTGTCATCTGTGTATCCTCCTTCTATCTTGTGTACCACACCCAAGTAAGCCCTGTTGATTCAAACTCTCACCTGTTCCCCAGATATGTTTTCTCCCATCCTTCTCCTCTGCCCAGTCCACACTGTCCTCACACCTCACCTGGACAAGTGCAAAGTCTCCCTAACTGATCTGCTTCCTCTCTCACTCTCTATAACCCACTCTCCACAGAGAAGACAGAGTCATTTGTTAAACAGGTAAATGAGATCTTATCATTCCCTGTAGAAAACACATTCAAGTTTTCTCCTTGCACTCTAAATAAACTCTAAACTCTTTCCTATGGCCCAGGAGACAAGGCCCCTGTCACACTCTCAGGTGGCCTCCTGCCAACCTACCCTTGGTCATCCTGCCCCACCCGCACTGGCCCTCAGTTAGTGACTTTAACATGCTACCTTCTTAAGCCTTCATCCCCGCCATTCCTGGCTCTTTGGAAGGTTTCCTATACAGTGGCTAACTGAACATAATTTTTTTAAAAATCCAAAAAACAAAATCAAAAAGAAAGAAAGACCGCCTCCTTTGCATGTTTCAGGTCTTAGATTATATGTCAGCTCCTCAAGCCTGCCTTGACAACCCAGTCTAAAATATTTCAACCTATTGTTTTTACTCATTGAACTCTCTTCCTTTGATATCGTTTTCTCAACTTGCATTTATATATGTATAAATAAAATCATAGAAAAAATTATATGTATATAAACATATATACTTGTATACAAATATCTAATTCCTGGATATATATCAATATGTATATATTTTATATGTATATTTAATGTCTATTTATCCTATTAGACCATACACACTTCATGAAAACAGGGCTTACGTTATGTTCGTTTTTATCTCCTAAGCTTTTAGCACACTGGATAGCATATAGTAAAATCAATGAGCAATGTGTAGAATAGATAAGTAAATGAATGGACTATATCTATGTGCTATTCCAGAAAACGTCTGGGTCTTTTCATCAAACCAAATTTCAGAGTTGACTTCATTTAGTAAAGGATGCACAAACCCTTTGTAAAGCCTTGCACAGCATTAGGTGTGATGATTTTCATCTCTCACTGAAGAGCGAGGCTGACTCAGAATCATAGCATCATATAGTTTTATAGCGAAAAGAACTCTAAAGATAATTTTGTTCGACCTCATTTTAGAGCTGAACAAACTGCCCAACTCATTGAATCAGATGCCCCAACCCATCATTCCTATGACCTTAACCACCTGCCTCATTCCTATCTTACCAGCTTATCTATGATATTGATGGAATATATTGAACTGTGTAAAACTTGTTTATAAGAAAAATTAGCTGATGGTTATATTTAGTTTTTAAATACAAAGTTCTGTGTCAGCATACACTGTTATTTCATCTCAGGAGAAGAAACGACAAACAAATGATCAAAAGATTATCCCTCCCCCCATTTCCCCTTCTTCTAAATAATGGGGCACCAATAAGTATAAAAGCCGCAGAAATCCCTTCATTCCAGGTCTCTAGGTCTCTAGGTCTCAGTACTTTGGATTGTGAGACTGGATGGGGAGAATATAAAAATGAAGGGACATTTTCATTTCCTTTTCTTTTATCCCAGCACTACTGATCTGCTATTCAGGAATGTGATTATGTTTTCAACTTCATGAAAAAGAGAGCTTCATAACGGTTATGTGCCATGACTCTTAAAAAATCAAAATGTACAGATTGCGAATATCTAGCTCCTGTGAAGTGCTTTGGTTTGTGTCTGAATCTAATTTTTTTTACAAATGGGAACATCGATGTAAGTGGGCTATTCTGATGTCAGCGTAACTTCTGCAAGAGTCATAAGTGCGTGTGTGGCATGGGCATAACCACTGATCTTTGTTTTTTGTTTTTTGTTTTGTTTTTTGCTGATCTTTGTTTAAATGAAAAAAAAAATACACTTAAACCCTATGTGGTGTCTTCCTGAAATGGCTTCCACTTTAATCTTCCACTGTACAGACTACCTACTCCGTACATTGTTGCAAGTACAAAGTAGGTCAGTTGTCACTAAAGTACTAGCAATTTTAGCAGAGACAGCTAAGTTGATCAATGACTGCAAGACAGTGTGATAGGCACAGGGTGCTACAGGAGCCCATGGACGGTGCACATAATTTGGACACAGAGGTCCCAGAAGGCTCCCTGGAATTTTTTAAATTATGGAATGAGAGGGCATTTCAAGCAGAGCAAACCCCTGTGAAAGCTGAGAGGCAACAGAGAGAGGCAGAAAGAGGAAAGGGGAAAACAGCTCAGCTCACATAAGTGGACCTGAAACTAAGATGAAATAAGATGAAAAGAGAGAAGGAGGCAAACCATAAGAGAAGCTGAACTCTAGGAAACAAATTGAGGGTTGCCAGAGGGGAGGTGGGTCGGGGGAGGGGTAACTGGGTGATGGGCATGCGATGGAAAGAACACTGGGTTTTACACTCAAATGATGAATCACTAAACTCTACCTCTGAAACTAATAGTACGGTATGTGTTACCCAATTTGAATTTAAGGAATTAAAAAAAAAACAAACATATTCCCCTTCTTGACAGTGTACACTGGCAAATCTGGCTATTTGGAAACACTGTTGAATTTAACTTGTTAATATTGGTGATAAAGAGTCACTAACTTTGGCTGCACTCATTTGTCAGGGAAACTAATTATATGAGCAGTCTTGGTGAGTAGGCCAGGAAACAGATCTGCGCAAACCCAAATGTTCCCTGAGGATACAGTGCTAATTTGCTAGGATACCCCCTTTTAAATCGTATTTTCCATTCCCTAAATCTTAGGCACCTTGAAAGAAGGTCCTCTGTACTCTTTCATTTTGAGCAGTTTATTAAACTGCTCAAACAGAATCCAAAGGGAGCAGCTTTGGAATCTGACCTTTTTTATTAGTCATTATTCTTAATGTTTGCAACACTGTATCTACTAGGAAGGGCAATGACTTCTGTGAACCAGAAGGGAGCTAGGTAACAAATCTTGGTGTCCTCCTGTTTTCATCTACCTCATGGGTTTAAAATGACTCTGGGCAACGTTTGACAGATATGAATTATACTGTGCTCTGGTACACAAGCATAAATAAAATACTGGTAGATAGAGGAATAATTGCAAGGCTCATATATGCATTTATCTTTGTATGAAACCTAGTGACTCTGTACTATGTCAAAAAGATAATAAAAAAGCAGATAGCCTGAATTATGAACATCTAGGCTTGTCTAGTGAAAATAATTCAGTTTTTGAAAATAACACTGCTCATAAGACTCACAGGGTGTGTGTATATATATATATATATATATATATATATA